>NC_068301.1:30953639-32153639 GCF_025860055.1 Xyrauchen texanus
TTTTTCTATAATACTGTGGGGTTGTTCATTCTTCAACTTTCAGTTTAGTTTTAAATAAGGCTGATTTCGAGTGGCTGCACGATGATAGCCAATCGTAACACTGAGCATTTATATTAAAGAGGCACTTAGGCCTGTTGTGTTGAGAGTCAGAGACAGGGTGGATAATTATCATATTTTACAAAATTATTACTGTTTTGGTGAGAAAACCCCCCCAAAACTTAACCAGACTGTGTTAATCAGTCTGCCCTGTTTTCACAGGACGCATTTCTGTATTTTGTCTGCACTACTTTTAATTGTTGTCTTTGTTCATATGTGGGCATCAAACGGATGCTATTGTAGCATCTTAATGGCTTTCAGCATCATAAACGTTGTGAAGTTAGAACGCAGTGTCAAGTTAAAAGTTGTTGAATCTTTAAAAATCATGTCTCGAGTGACAGCTGTCAAGATCGTGAGTATGAAATATGAGTGCTTTAATGTAACACTGAACATGTGACTTTCACTCTTTGGCTGCAATTCTTGTGTGGATTGTTGAGGCTCGCTGACTTCCCCCTACTGACATGGCTCATAAAAACACATGTACTACAAGTTTGAAGTGCATAGGAAAATGCATACTTTTACATTGGAAATGATGTACAGTTGAGGGGGCATGATTGATTGTGTGCATTTAAAAAAAAGTTTTGCACAGGCAATTATTAGAAACTTTAGAATTAAGTTTGATTTGCAGAAATACTCCTAATTTGTTGGCTAATTGTCATTATTTTTGCGGTCTAATTTGTTCTAAACAGATCTAATCAATGCTTTTCTACCTTAAACCAAGTATTCATTTTAACATACTGGTAACTGGTACTGTAGTTAAAGAGAAGATAAAAAATGAAGACTATTTGTCATTGCACTAGTCTTCAAATTTGATCACATACCGTAATTTCTGGACTATAAGCCGCGACTTTTTTCCCGGCTTAAACAACGACGCGGCTAATATATGGATTTTTCCCGCTTTCAAATTTTATTTAAAAAAAAAAAAACATTCTGTGACGTGCTCAGTTTTTTGCCGGCATGAAGCTTTCATTAGACCAATGAGATTGCCGAACGGGTTAAGGTCAAACAACTTTTTTGTTTACTGTTTAGATTAAATCGAGCGCGCTCAAACTTCCCATCATTCTGATTACGGTAGTCATTTTGTCACCCTCAAGACACGGAGAAATGCATATGATGCAGCTTTCAAGTTGAAGGCGATTGATCTGGCTGTTGGAAAAGGAAATAGAGCTGCTGCACGGAAGACGTTGGAAACAGCAGCGTGATGAATTGACTCTAAAAGACAACTAAAGCTGAGGCTATTCAACTCCGACACCGAAGGAGATGACTTCATTGGTTTCATGTGCACAAGAGGAAGATAGTGACCAATGACTTTCTTGCTAGGCTACTGTTTACTGCTAATTTTTTATTTTTTGTTACAAGCCGTGTGTGGCAGCAGGGGCGTGGTCAAGCGCCCGTCCGGGAGAGAAAAGCGGTAAGGGCGCTTACACCTGAGCTAATGTCTAACACCTGTGTCTAATTTCAGTAAGCGTGGGGAGAGCGGCATAAAAAGGCAGCTGAGTGAGTGAGTGAGTGAGTGAGTGAGTGACAGACAGACAGACAGACACACACACACACACACACACACACACACACACGTCAGTCTAGTGTTGGCGCATAGAAGACGAAGAATTGAGAAACTTTATAAAATTGATTGTAAACATTGCTGTGGCCATTAAAAGCCTTACCTGGAACGTCAAGTGCCCTGCTTCATGTGTCCTTCTTGGGAAAACTGTCACACTGGCACCAGTGTGACAGTTTTCAGCACTTGATGTAAGCGCCCTTACCGCTTTTCTCTCCGGACGGGCGCTTGACCACGCCCCCGCTGCCACACCGTGTTTCGTTAAAGCCTATTTATTTTTGCTACAAGCCGTGTTTCGTTAAAGCACCTTACCCACAGGTGCCTACTGCAGCTTCGAAGTGTGACTATTTCAAGTTGTTTTGGTTAATCCTATTGTGTTTGTTGTGGTGTATCGTCCTCCTCAACAAAATACGAATTTTCTTAATGAATTTGCTGTGTTTATTAGGGAAATTGTCACCATTTATGAAAGGATATTAATTTTGGGGGATTTTAACATTCATATACGCTGTGACTCTAAGCCACTATCAAAAGAGTTTTTAAACCTGCATTGGGCCAGATACTGAGTATCTGGCCCAATGCATTCTCAGGGCCACACTCTGGATCTGATTTTATCACACGGCCTATCCGTCTTGGACATTAACCACACAAGTTTTTCAGATCATATGCATGTATTGTTTTCTATAACTCTCTCTGGAAATACCTACAGAAATCCACCCCTGGCTCATTGGCTTATCTTCTCGTTCAAGTGAAGAGTTTTCTACAGCTTATTTAAAAGTATGCACTTCACAGGACATGCAATCTTCATTGCACCACTTAGATGCTGATGAACATCTAAGATATTTTAACTCTACTTGCACCAACATTTTGAACTCCATTGCCCCATAAAAAAAACATGAACCTATTCCAGTACCTTGGCATGATGACACTAATCGTTCCCTTAGACAGGCCTGTAGAAGAGTGGAATGTAAATGGAAAAAGGACAGATTACAGGTCTCATATGAAATCCAGAGCTAATCACATAAAATAGTCACACCATAGACTCTGTTCTCAACCCCACTGTAAATCTCTTCCCTGAGACGTCTGTCTCTATTTGTGCCTTTGAGCCTACTATGTGCCCTCAGGATGTTATTCCCCCACGCTTCCTTAAACAAATCATTGATGTTGTCGGCCCTGGACATTTGTGTGTCATCAACAAATGTCTATACACTGGAACTGTAGCCGATTGCTTTAAACATGCTACGGTGTCGCCTTATCTTAAAAAAAAAAAATCTGGACCCCACTTCCCTAATTAACTTTTGCCCTATCTCCAACTTGCCTTTTGTTTCTAAAATCTAGGAGAAAATTGTATTATTTCAACTACAATCTTTTTTGTCTATTCCAATCATTATATTCCAATCAGGTTTTAAAGCTTGTCACAGTACCGAATCGGCTCTCCTAAGAGTTTCAAATGACATCTTACTAACCACTGATTCTGGGAAATCTATGGCTCTGGTGCTGTTAGATCTTAGCTCCACCTTTGATTTGGTTGATCACAATATTCTTCTTTCTCAACTGGAGTCATGTGTGGGCCTTTGGGGCACAGTGTTGCAGTGGTTTCGTTCATACCTTACTAATAGGAGGTTTGCTGTCCGTCTTGGACATCATTCTTCCTCTGATTATCATCTAAGTTGTGGCGTTCCACAGGGCTCAATTCTTGGCCCTGTATAGTTTTCTCTGTATATGCTTCCTCTGGACTCCATATTTAACAGATATGGAGTGTCCTTTCATCTCTATGCTGACGACACCCAAATTTATCTCCTTTTAAAGCGTGACAACAAACATGCCTTACAGCCCATATTAGACTGTTTAGATGAACTTAAATTATGGCTTACAAATAACTTTTTAAAGCTGAATGAGAGTAAAACTGAAATCATCCTGTTTGGCTCCAATAACAACAGTGCAAGTGATTTTGAAATAGACTCACTCTCACATTATAGGACCATGTGCACTAGGAACTTGGGTGTTCTGTTTGACAGCAAACTTAAATTTGATAAGCGCTGTGGTAAAATCACGTTTTTATCATCTTTGTATGATAACTAAGGTTAAGCCACTCTTGTCATTAAGCAAGTTTGAAACAGCGATGCATGCTTTTGTTACTTCTCACCTGGATTACTGTAACTCACTTTACATTGGTGCCCCTTATTAGTCTATTTCATGCCTTCAGCTTGTTCAAAGCGCTGCGGCTAGGCTCATCGCTGCAGCTTATCTATTTTCCTTGGCTTTTAACATTCGTTGACCATTTCTCTTTTTATCTTTGTAAGTTTATTGTTTATTGTTATTACATGTCTTGATTGTTGTCTTTTTACTTATTGTGCAGCACTTTGGTCAACTTTTTAAATGTGCTATATAAATAAACATTGATTGATTGATTGATTGATTGATTGATTGATATAAACAATTGATTAAATAATTTTCTGTACAAACTGTTAGCTGTATCATAGGCCAAATGGTATGATTGCTGTCTGTTGGCATGTAAATATCAGCTCACCACAGCTGTTAGTTAATGCCACTGAATGTAAATAATCTGTGTGAGAACTCATTATAATGCAGTTCCTTGGGGTGAAACGACATTTAGTTCAGTCAAACAACACATTCCCCAATCAGTTCAATGATGTGAAATCAAACATGTTTATGATTTAATTGTATTTTGAAGAATCAATTTGTATAATCGTTCTTTTTGTAGAAGAGACACTTAATTTTTTTTTTTTTTATGGAACTAGCTCATGTAAAAATTTCCACCACAATGCTCGGCAGTTGCCATGCGGTTGCTAACATGTTCTGAGTGGTTACTAAAAGGTTTCAACTAAAGGGCATTCGGGGGGTTGCTAGGTGGTTGCTTACTGGCCCAAGTCAAAAGAACCCACCCCAAGCCCCTATGATATGTCTAAAATCCCTACTTCAGTGTTAGTCTAAGGGCTGTCTTATTGTCTGCCAGGTGAAAATGTTATCCCTCAGCAAAGCACCTCTCCTCAACAAGCCACACAAATTGAGGTATCAGTCATGTCTGTAGCACAAACAATATGGGGTGAGTTACTCACTGAAGTTAAATACATAAGGGTTTGTTCAAATTCCTAACCCTGAGTATGAGCAATAATAATAGAAATGTTTGCCTTAGAGATAGGGCAAATGGATTTTGAATATTTATTAATGAAACTGTAAAGACAAAATGACAAAGCTAAACATGCAGAAACTGGAAATTTAGGCGATGACACAATGAGATCCCATTAAACACTCAAATTAATAAATAACAGCTTTTAAGTAATCATGCATCAATTTTGAAATGTGTTTCTGATAAAACCATGCACAGATGAAATTGTCATTTGAGACAAATACAAATCAAAATTTTCCAAAAATAGTGCTTTGGCAGAACAGCTTAAAATATATAGCTATTTGTAGTCTAGTTCAGTGCTGATTTCTACATGTGTAATGTTAATTTTCTGGCACAGCAGGGGGTTTTGGTTGGCAGTAGGGATGCTCCGATACTGATATTTTTAAACGGATCGGGTTTCAGTACGACAAGCATTTTAGCATAAGGCTGCAACAACAAAATGTGAAAAAAATGATGCGTTCTGAATAATTTCTGAATACACTGCATAACTTGCATGCACAGTGAACTTCAGTAAATGAGTGCTGCACAATATGTGAGAGCTCCACACAAACTTCATCTCAGATGTAGATGCTCGATAGTTTGGTTCACTTATAACACGCATTGAGATCAGAACTGGAAAAGCACTTCACCTGGGTATGGTTGCACCACCTGTGCATAGACTCAAGTAAGTTGGGACGTAAAGTTCACGCTAAGGGTTTAGTAACTACTAGTTTGTTTGTAACCAAGTCAGCACTTAATGTGGTCGCATAGTCACATAGTCGCACACTATGATCTTTACCTGTTTTGTACAAAGAAGTGTTCAAAAGCCGTGAATTTCAGTTTTATCGTGTTTTGGTTAATGTTTAAACCTTGTTTGCTCACGTAACAGTCATTTGTAATTAATTATATCCCCATTGAAATATGACAGGTAATAAAAGTAGATTTTATAAGTAGTATATTTGCCCTATTCAATATATAGGAACTGTATCAAAAATAAATAAGGGGGGATAAATAAGCACTGATACAACAGGCTGGAAAAATAGACATTTAATAATTTTAATATCCTATGTATATTTTGAATGTGTTGAAATTGACACCGGGCAACACACCCTGGAAAGTGCACCGTTAGATCAGTTTCTTGCTAAAGAACTTTTTTTTACATGTTCTCTCTCTCTTGTAAATGTAAACGAGTGCAAATGCCAACATCATCATATACTGTTTGTCTAAAGGACCGAAGTCTTCAAGTCTTCAAAACATGCATGACATAAACTGAATAGGAAGATTGACATTTTTGTTTTAACATTTGTCTTTAATTTATACCACAGGGCTCTTGAATGTTTGATTTGTATTGGTTGAAAGACATTCTACGGTGTGCAACAGAGCTAATCAGTCTGGTTCTGGAAGTAAAAATCCCATGAATTTTTTCCACAGCCCCATTTTATTTTTATTTTTTTAAAGGAACACATAATGTGAGCTACATGGTTGTTCATTGATGGCATAGGCTTCCATTATATCAACTTCATTGTTTAAAATCATGTTTGAAAGTGGAATTCCTGGTAAACAACTACATTACCCATAGTCCAGCAGAGAAAGCTTCACCAATCAGAGAACCATGGCAAAAATTTGTTTTAGGGTTGGCTGTAAAGTGGCTGGGCACTGTTGCACTCTATTATTTTTCCATTAATGCACAGCCATAAAGTAGTTTCAGGTTTTGAAGGCATGTCAGTTCAATATCACTTCGGCAAATTATTTCACACACACGTTTGGTTTCCATGTTTTATGGGGACTTTCCATAGACATAATGGTTTTTATACTGTACAAACTTTATATACTATCCCCTAAACCTAACCCTACCCCTAAACCTAACCCTCACAGAAAACTTTCTGCATTTTTACATTTTCAAAAAACATAATTTAGTATGATTTATAAGCTGTTTTCCTCATGGGGACTGACAAAATGTCCCCACAAGGTCAAAAATTTCGGGTTTTACTAAGTGATAAATACACGCTCACACATACACACACACACATTCGTGAGCGAGCAACACACAGAGCCTTGATATCAACGCACCCCAGCAGTTTAGCAGACTGAAAAGCCAAAAATGGCTACACTACCACCCTGTTACTGAGAAGTGAAGTAACTAACAACATCACAATTTGAAGCGACGTTACAGACGAAGAGAGCTGCAGCAGACATAGGTAATCTCACACAGGCACAAGCTCTCTCTCTCTCTCTCTCTCTCTCTCTCTCTCTCACACACACACACACACACACACAATAAATTGTTGCTCCAATAAGTACTTTAGTAACTGTGGTATAAGCTAAATAATTGATTCCAGCCCGTTGAATTATTGAAAAATAAGTTGCTTCATGTCGTGACCGCATTACCACCTTGGGTGTGCTTTATTTTTCAATTATTCAACGGTCCGTCATCAATTATTCCTTACTTATGCTTTATGTTTTCTGAATGTCTCATTTATTTCAATTGTTTCATGCTCTCAGCAGCCAATAATTCACAATTTCTTTAATAATTTCAAGTTAACTCATATTCCGTGTTGTCATCTGCCTAATTTGTCTAACTTCTACCAAATGCCAGATGAATTTACAGCACATTCCTGTTGAGTTTGATTAGATGCAAATTTTTGACACACAAAAACAAAAGATATGGAAGTGTTTTCTCTATTTATTTTTCTATCCTAAATATGCACAGTTATGGTTAGTTACATTTTATTATTTAACTTTTAAAGAGGGGAATAAAATAACTGCAGAACTCAGAATACAGGCTCATTTATTTACTCAAGGTACCTTGAGAGAGGCTGATGGCCAACACGTTGGTAAATAAATGAGCCTGTATTCTGAGTTCTGCCATTTTTTGCCATAATTTGCACCCTGAATTTAAGGTTGTGCCTCCACAGATGTCTGATCAAAGGCAGAGAGATAATTTTGCTCTGGATAGCAGCTGTTTCCAGCAGCCCATTCCCCCACTTCACAAATAATTTTTAAAGCCCACTGATGTTATTATCACAAATGATTTCAAAATTGTTATATCTTTTCTCCCTTATCTATTGCTTTTCATGGAGGTTATTCTTTGTCTTATTGATATATATTCTGCTTGTTAATCATATGGCAAGAAAAGTACACAGCTCTTTTTGTTTTCATGCATGATTATTAGGGGTGTAAATATTTGCACCGACACCAGTTTAATTACGATTCTTTACAATATGATTACAATGCATGGTGAAATCAATTATTTTAAAACAAATCATAATTATATTCAAAATTATGCAGAAAAAAGATTCAAAGTTTATACTGAATATATTCAATTTAGACAGCACAGACTTGCACCAGACTTGAGCACTAGTGTCACAGATGCATTAAGGAGGTTTGGCTTATAGTATATGTGGCTGTATATTCAAATGTCCTAATGTTATATGCTTTATAGATCTCATATGAATAAAGGATAACATAATGTCTTGATACAAACACACACAAACAGACACGTGAACATTTATTGCACCAATAATTATGCTATACTTGTCTTTTGCAGATAGATAAGGCCCATGTTTAAATCAAGCAGGATCATAAAATTAAAAACTCTCTATTAGCAGCATATAAAGGCAGTTTGGCACGGTATGCAGTACCTGCAAGATCCCTAACCATTTTTAAAGGGAGAAGCGGCAGAAAGTAGGCATCTCCTCTTGTCAAGCACGTTCACGAGAATGTTTTATCTTTCTTGCCCCTGTCATTGATCAATCAGAGGTAACTTTAATCAACCGGTGTGTTGCTTTAACTGGTTAATACAGTCTGACATTGCTCAATATTCCCTTTATATTGCAATACAAAGAGAGTGAGTGAATAATTGATTTCAAGGACTATTTTTTAGGCTATGAAGGGATGGGCGATACCACTTATTTTCTTTTCGTTCCGATACCAATAATTTCAAGTCCAATATCGCCAATACCGATTCTTCTATTGAATATATATATATATATATTTTGCTATTTCTTGAGATAAAATATGTCAATTGAAATGTAATTTTTAGTCAAAATTAGTCTTTTTTTTTTTACATAAATATTAGTCTGCTTTTTTATTCCAACCATTACCCCTGATCAGAGGCTTATGTAAATATTGTTTACATGTAGGGTTACATTCTACCTAAGTTTAATGGTGCAACACTGAAATACATAGTAGTGCATAAATTGTGATTTAGTGCCCATTTATGCCACAGTTAGTCTGAGTTGTAACTTATGTATAACCGGTCAACCGGCCCAGAACATGAATAAAAAGCATATTAAACTACTGTGAACTAGCCAACATGCAGACACTAATTTCTGAGTGAAATACTTTGCTATTGTATAACAAAATTCTAATATGTATTATTAATGTTGTTGTTGTTATTATTAATAATAATAACAATAATGTTTTTTGAAGTTTTATTTGATTATTATTTTATACTATAATTTTTAAGATGACTGGGTTCCAAAAAAATTGGGACTGATTTTCCTATTACAACTAAAGTGAACAAAAAAGAGGTCTGAAGTCCAGATACAAGCTGAAAACATTTGTAGAGAACTGGTTCTTTTCTACTGAAGACTTTCACTGGAATTACTAATCATTTTGCTGCTGCATGATCCTGTTTTCTCTATTTTATAATGAAGTAATGTGTAGTTAGATGTGTTTGTATCTTTGCATCAGATTATATGCAAAGGTTAAGTTAGGGTTAAGGTTAGAGGGTTACGGTTATAGCCCCAAACCCTCACCCATACTGAGAGTTTGAGGTATCAAAATTAGATCGAAGAGAAAAAATGGTGTCTGTGGATCTTTAGTTGGCAATGAGCCACATGAAGACTCAGAAGCCATGCAACATCCTTCACAATCATCCCCAGATCTGTCATATTTCTGCATATTTTATATTTCCAGTCATATTTCTTAGTGACTTTGAGTCTCAAACAACAAAGTCTCTATCTGATCTTAGCTGAAGAGAGGAAGCACAGCTGCTATTGGCTGCTAATCACACGTCAACAAAGTTGTTTTTACTGTGAATATGCCTATGCATTTCCCTTTTAAACCTGTGGACAGTGTTTAGTATTTTCATGACCCGACATTTACCAACTAATGGTATGCTTGGAATCTAAATTTTTTTTATTCTATTTATTGCTTATTTTTCTATTTCTCATTTTCACTTTTAAAGGGCCATATAAAAAGTTTTTTTATTATTTCCTTTCTGTCCACTTAAAATGTTAGTCAAGGTCTTGTCATTATTTGCCCTTTCTATGACCCTGGCACACTGTTAACACTGGAAGTGAATGCAATGTCGCTATTTTATTTCTAAATTGATATTAATAAGACTTATTTGAGGTCATTTATTTATTAACAAAATATCATAAATTATCATTTATTTTAATGTTTTTATATTCAAATAACTGTTATATAAAATATAGCGTTTCAGTCCTCTTTTGTATCTAAGCAAATTTATATGCAGTTGTAGCAATTCTAACATTGTCTAAAATCACTAAATAGAAATTAATTGTATAATAAATATTGTCTCAACATCAATGTAAAACCCTTTCAAAGTTTAACACCAATGAATTTCCATTCAAATTAAAGTATGATACAAAGCTCCCATTATGCTGTGGCTGAAGTATAGAACTTTATGCTGGCAAACCAACTTTGGATCTAAAATCGAATAAATGAAAAATAATCATAATATTTAAGGCAATAATTCATTGCTCAAGTCCTTTAACTCTCAAGGGAAATCTATATGTTAATGTACAAAATTGTTGTGACATTTTTGCAGATTATTTACAATAAATGGTCTTGGTAGACTGCGGAGAGAGATCTTTATGTTCTGAATGGTAATGCAAGTCAACTTAAAAGATGGAACTCTTCTATTTCAAAAGACCACAAAAATCTGACTTTCCGTGAAAATAGATTCCATGACAATATGCTACATTGTCTTTACATATCAGACTTACTTTAAATGCCTCCTTGGCTGCGTTATCATCAGCATCTCCTCGTGCCCATGGTTTGGCAGGGTGGCTCTGCAGACTATATCCAAACAGATCGACGTAGAAGAAGGCGTACTCCTCCTGAGGAAAACCCAACCTCCAGAACTCCACCATCATCTTACGGAACGTTTCCCGCTTGCAGCATACATACACAACTGCAAAAATATGATGGAAAAACTCAATTATCTGTCTTAAGGTGATTCTTGGAGAAAAAGAGATTCAGGATTAATGAGAACTCAGTTACACCTTTTACTAGAATAGAATATGCTTTAATACAAGTTAAGCTCCTTTAACAGCATTTGTGGCACAATGTTGATTACCACAAAAAATTAAAAAATGTTGTCCCTTATTTAAAAAAACAACCACAATATATGTGTTAACATGATTTTAGTATGATAAACGCAGACATTTTTATAGCAACAATGTCTGCTTTTATCAGTGTTATAGCATTTACCAGATTACTGGGTTTACCAGCCTTATGTTGACATGATAATGAAGTTGTAATATTGGATATAACTTTAGACAGATAAGGTTAGTAATCACTTAATATCACACTAAAGTTATGCTGACACATATCATTTTAATTTAAAGTGCCTTAATGTAACCTTGATTTTTTATGGGATTTTAATGGGAATGCTGTTCCAGGACAAATGGACATGGATACAAGGACAAGTACTACACAATCACCTGGTGCCATGAAAATCACCCCTCAAATCAGAGGGAAATTATTGGTTTAAAAGATTGTTGTTAAAGCTCCAGCCCTAAGCCTAATGCTATCCCATTAAATTCAGAAAGTCTGAACTTCCAACTTCCTACTCGGAAAACTGCAATAGAATGCCATTTGAAGATGAAATTTCACAACTTGAAAATTTATGTGGAAAAACACATGACATCACACACCACATAATCAATCACTTTAAAAAAACAACTGAGCCAAAGTTCCTACATTAGTAGGGTAGTAAAACCTGCTTGGCAAACGTTTAAAGAGAAGTGTGTAAAACACTGTAAATGATTCTCTCTTCTGATAAACATACACATGCAAAACAAATGCTTGCATTGCCGCTTTGTTTATTTTAAATATCTTCTTAGCATTGGACAACAAAACAGCTGGGTATTGATACAGATTTCCAGATTCTATTTGATTCTGATTCATAAGCTCTCGTCTTGATTCCGTTTCGATTCCATATCAATGTCACAAGATTCGCTGAGTCAGGACCCAAGGGGAATAACACAATCCAGGCTTGGAGCACACTGAAGTTGGGCTGGGTGGGACGAGCTGGGTACAGGACCGACGGGAACCAACTAGGAACAGGGACATGAACAACACCAACATGGACATGAAACAAGATGAACTGGCACTGGACAGCACATACACAAGGAGACTCAAATGGTTTATCTCATCCATGCCTAGAATAAAATGTTTCTTTTTTGTTATTTTTGATCAACAATTCAGTAAAGAACAGAAAGGGTATTAAGAAAGACATACATTTCTCTGAACAACTATTTCTCTCAACCTTTAGTAAAATGATCTTGCTGCTGAATACTCCAAGACTATAATACACAATCACCGGTGAGTGAAATGTAAACATTTTTAGTCGCATAGTTATTTCTTCTCATTTTAGTAGAGTGTTGCGCTTAGTAAAATCTATATATTTTACCCACCCCTAATGTATACATATAACACTTCGGAAGACAGATATATCAAGTAGGAATACTGCAGATCTGTTTTTGAAAGGAACACAGCAATAGGGCTTCTACATAACATTTTACCAACAGTGGATGTTGATCTGAGAACATGTCCTACTTAATGTTTTTTTTAAAGAAGTTGAATTAACCTGAAGTTGAATTAACAAAAGGCATTAACAATTTTTTTTTTTTTTTTGTAAATGAGGAGGGTTATTTGAAAGAGACAAAGAGGGTGAGAAGATGGTTTTTCATTCCCTACTTTCATTCTTCTTTCCACAGAATATTTTGGTAATGCAACGAGGGAGGGATGGAAGGTATTGTCTCAGTCTGTCGCAGTCACTGAAGTATAGCATATATCGGGAATATGAAGCCGTGGGGACAAGGAGTTATGTGCTTCACGCTCTTAATTGCCAAACTGGGGTCAGATCGTCACGGCAAATATCTAAAGACCCCGCTTATAACAATGGGCTTGATGAGTAAGTAGTGAGGCATTAATAGCAACAGCAGCTTAAGAAGACAAAAAATGATGACAGGAGAGGATAGAAGGGTTGGCTAATGAAAATGCATTTGCATTTACACCTTCTTTGGTGTAATCCATCCCTGACCACCTCCCAATGTGGTTTCAGTGATCCAATTCTGTATCATCAGTTGAATAGAACCTTTGAAAGCCTTTATTTTTGTGAAGTAATTTAATAAATAATTGATCATGAGGGAACTGCCGATGACGTAAGATAAATTGCTTTATCTGTTACTATGGTGCTCGGAAAAGGACTTTGATTCCCACGTATACGCAACTGATTTATGTTCAACCTCTAAGGCGTAATAAAACATAATCACATACTACAACAATAACAAAAAGCACTTGTGTCTCTCAGGTGTGGATCCTCAGTGCTGCATCTGTAGATTCACGGCAGGTGGGACTTAAATCAGAGTGACAGATGTGAGCGGGCTCGTTATTTCGGATGAAAAGATTACCAACCAGGTCCACCAACAGCTCTCCATTTACGATGCACTGAGAAGCACCCACAAGTCATTATCCTCTTGTCCAGTGTTTCCCAACCTTTTTGCCATAAGTACCCCCACAGTACCATCAGTATGGCTGAAGTACCCCCTTCATCTACACCGAACCAAAGATGTGTACCAAAGACTAAACAACATTTAGCATTATTATTATTCATATTTATTATTATTGATCAATCAGTATTGGTTTGATCTATTTACATCCCTTTATTAATAGCCATTAGGGCTGGGTATTCATAAAGATTTACTGATATGATTCTGATTTACAAACTCTCGATTTGATTCTGATTAAAATATGATTAATTTGGGTATATTTCAGCCATAATGCCCATTTTTACTTATATATGTAAGAAATTCTCACACAGCTAATGCTGTTAATTATACAGTGGACCTTTTAACTTGGTACAATACAAAATATAATTTTTTACCAATTTTATCTTATCATTAGTTTATCATAATATTGGTCACTTTTCAGCTTTTTAAAAATACACAAATTCCATGTATTCCAACAATAAATATGATACCTTGAAATTGCATATATTATATTTATATATACAGTATGTTTTATAACATGTTTGTTGTTAACATGCATAATTTTTACTATTTACAAATATTTACTATGATATGTCGATGATGAGCTAAAACGGTACTGCCTCTTTAAGACTGACAGCTTTTCAGCCACTAAAGCCGATTTTTTGCATTTCCAATGGAGAGTTGCAGGGGTGCTGCGTGGGGTTCTGATCGTCTCCAGACGCAACATTTTCGTATCCAATTTGTGCTAGTGAGGTATTACTGCAAAACTGTCAGCATGAAGTGAGAAATATCAATTGATATTGTCCTAAACTTTATGCTAAATGCCTGCTGCTTCTGTATTTTGGACAAATGATTGTCTACATTGCAAAAATATCACCAAAAGCTTTTTTATTAAATGTGTCCATGTGCCATTTATTTATGCACATGCTAAACCTAAATATTTAAATTCACATCTATGAATTTATGCTTCCTATATTTGCTGAATTATGGTTGTTTTTAATTATCATAATATTAACTATAAAAACAGTAATGATGATAAACTACTTATAATAATAAATACCGAGTGAATATTAATCCTGAATTTTATTTAATTAATTCGTCTGCTCAACAAAATCCCATACAGTAATTTAAACAAGTAATTTGTATACAAGCCAAAGCGTAGCCACGTCCTCCATGAATAAAATCCATTGCGAGCAAAATGGCAGTTCATCACAACTTCCACTAAGGGGAGAAATATGACAGTTGTATGTGAATGTCAGAGACAGTGAAAAGTTGACTTAAGTGCATACTAACATATTACGTGCACGGTTGCTTTAGCACATCCGTGCTATGTGTGATTAGCATTAATGTTTCTTTCTTTATTTTTATCAATAACTGACTAATCAATGATTGGCGCGTGGATCTCATCTTTGGGCACACATTAGCCAAAACAGAATGAAATCAAACCAGACTACCAGACAACAAGATCTCTGTGGCTAACTTCATATAGAGTGAAAGATTGATTTAGGGATTGTTCAAATGAAGGTCGCGATCAAATGGTAAAATCAATATTTTTACCAATATTTTAGGTTTAACACAGCACTTTTCGCAAACCCCCTTGAACCTGCTTACGTACTCCCTGGGGTAAGCATAACCCCGGTTGTAATTCTCCACACATTTGGAATAGAATTTTGAGCAAAGAACGTACACATTCACCACACGTGTCACCACACTTAAGCCCAAAGTATAATTCCATTTTGACATGATCGCTTAGCGTCTCTGTACAGTCGAACGCGAGCCTGTCAAAGTATACTGTACATCACATGACTGTGTGCGCATTCACAGGCGTTGCCACCTTGTGGAACCACTAATTAGTGTAAATAATTCCAGGTGCATTCAGCTTGTTCAAAGACACACGGTTAGAAAAATCGGGCTGCACTCAAGCACACTGTTGATGACGAAATTTGCGTCACGCTGCCCTTACGCGGACACTCATCACTAGCATCTGTCCGAAGTATATTTTAGGCTTTAGCTGCATAAGTATAGTTGAAGTGTTGACTCTTATTTATCAATATATCTATAAGGTAGGGAGCTTTGATGATCAGTACCAATATCGTAGTCATCTTTAGAAACATAGTGAAAGGACAACGACATGACACTGAAAAAGGCTGTCCATTATTGTTTCATTTACCCGGGGCTGCATGTTATAGTCCTATTAGTGCTGTCTTTCACGCAGTGAATGTGCTGAACAGCACCTTACTGAGGGACTGTGAGATGTTGTCATGTGCCACTATCACTGCCCTTCAGACTCCACCAACAACACCTGCAGGAAAAAAGGTGCTTGCTTCACCACGGTTAGCATCAAATTCTGCAAGAATAGCAACTACAGACCTGCAAAGAGCTCTGGCATGGTCACGTTAGGCTACAATATAATGCGTGTATAGCTAAAAAAAGATGTTATGTCACTGTTCCGCTCAATGTCCTGAAGACTTGAACAAAACCTGCAGGACAGAGTGCACCGGTTACACACTGTTATTTTAATGTATGATGACACTGATACTAATGCAAAGATGGATGTATAAAAGAGAGTTAATGCATGTTAATATAGTGAATGGTCACTTGAGAGTATTTGAGTAGATTTGATTTCTTTTGTAGACTAATTCAACAAAATAAATTGCATGACATTTTTTTTAAATGTCTTTATGCAAGCCGATCATACAGATGTAAGGAACATTTGCACTAGTTCAGTAATGCTGCATGATGGTGTGTTAATGAACACTGACTGAACAACGTAAACAAAGTAGTGTTGGGTGCAATCAGGTCATATCTACCGATGATGTGGACCAATGGCAGTAAGAAGTAGCTGTTTAGAAGTTTTCCTAAAAGTTCACTTAGGTGTGCTGTTACGAACCACTGAATCAAAAGCAAACACACATTTTTGGCCAAATTTTTTTCCAAATGACGTCACACCCATTCGTTCTTTGATTTTGTATGAAGTACATAATATATAGTATAAGTGAAGTTCTCATGAAGAAAATCTTAGATGCAAAATGAAGCTCCCTCTAAATATATTCTCTTCATATAAGCAGGTCCCAGAATAGAGGGCTTACAGATACCTCTTATTCACAACAATAATAAAACACCCACCATCATGTGGAGAAGCCTAGCTTAATTTCACTTCACTCATTAATAGCAGTCACCAACTCTGTGTTGCACTCTGAATTCTCTGGTAATACTCTGAAAAGGATTTGTCTCCACACAAATACGATTTCTTCTAAATTAAATTATAGCACTGCATTAATACAGTGATCACTCTGATCACACTTGTGCAGAGATTTATGAAGTCTAAAGGCCTTCAATTTAAGAACATCACTTTCTCTATGCAACTTCATTGATTTTTTTGTGGGCAAAATTTATCTAAATATTTATGTGCTTCAAATTTTTTTGACCATTCCACCCCTCAGTATTTTTGGACCTACATCGTAGGAACAAAGCATGAGGCCGTGTTTTAGTTTGTATTGTTGTCAGCTTTCATTTGGTGAAAACGGAAGTGCATGCACTGACAATCGATCGAATTTGAAAAAGGATGTGATTTGTGGTGTAGATGTTAAAGTAGTGTGTTAATAATGTACTAATGTACTACTGCTGATGTACTAAAGGTGCCTTTAAGTAAATCAGAGCATATTGTTTTTATTCTTCTGGGGATTTTTTTCAGTGTTATCTAGCTGTAGGCATCAGGGTTGTGAACTCAAATCACATGACTTGGAATTGTCTTGGAATCGAGTCAAAAATTTGATGATTTGCACTACAACTCAACATAACCAAAGAAGACTTTGACAACAATGACTTGCGACTTGACTTGGACTCGACTTGGACTCGAGCCCTCTGACTTGAAAAGACTGTATACCTTCTAAAACCTTCTGTATACCTGTACAAAAAGTTGTACATTTCAAAATGTGTAGCCAATCAATGATTCATTTCCCCAAAAAGCAATCAATTTGATTTTTAAATCTGCATTTCCATGCTCCACATTCAATCAATCCGACAAAAAACAAATAATTTTTCATGAGAGTAGGACCAATTTTGGATTACACAGCCAAAATGATACCAAAAGTACTTTCATTTGAATATAAA
The DNA here is from genome assembly GCF_025860055.1 of Xyrauchen texanus. Lineage (NCBI taxonomy): Eukaryota > Metazoa > Chordata > Actinopteri > Cypriniformes > Catostomidae > Xyrauchen > Xyrauchen texanus. The sequence goes on from NC_068301.1 coordinate 30,971,281, forward strand.
GAGTTCAATATCAAAGGCAACAAAGAATTGCAACATCTAGAACCTGTGGTTCAAAAATTACAGACACTTCATCAACAACATCCAATTTTTGTGAAGCTAAAATGTAAAACATTTTGTGTTAGGTGGGTTAGCTAGCAAGCTACTTTATTACACAGAGCTCAGTGCACTGCAGCTAGTTTTGGCATGATATTTGATATTTTGCCTATGGGTGGGTAAGGTGTCGTCTGAAAATTCCACACATTGAGTAAAACGTACTAATACTGTGGAGGGTGTAATTACTATAGTAATTAATACTCAGACACTAATTTGGGCAAAGTGCAATAATGACTTGTTTCCCTGACATGAAATTTTCACTTTCTGAGGTTTTTTAACATTAATATTAGTTCCCCTAGCCTGTATTTGGTCCCCTCGTGTCTAGAAATTTCAGTCGGTGTAAACGGAGTTTTGGCTATCTTTCTCTGCCTGTGAGAAAATGAGATCTCAGACGGGCTGATCTTGAATCTCCCCTATATGACGTCATACAGGGGAAAGTTACCTCCCCCTTCTCTGCTTTGCCCGCCCAGAGAATTTGACCCGCCCATGAGAAAACGAGCTAGGAAGTACGGACGCGCGCGCGATTTTAGTTTATCCTCGAGAGATATCATGGCGTGTGACCGATCGATGCACAAAAGTTGCTCAATAATTGAATGCACAAATGATCACAGAAGTCTTTTTTACTTCCTTCATCCAATCCCCAGAAGGATCAATGGATAAATTTCATTTGCTCTGGGAATGCACCGACACAACACACCAAATTTTTGTATGTCTGCGCCAAACATTTCACAGACGACTGTTTTCAAAACATGGGTCAGTTCAGAGCTTGGCATGCTGAACGTCTGAAACTGAGGTCTGGATCAGTACCAACTCTCTTTGGCTCACCTACAAACCTCGGACAAGTAAGTCAACTAATTATATATAATTGTGTTGCTTTACTATTTATGGTTACCTAGCTTGTTACACGTAGAATGTGGCTGTAACATTAGCTATGCAGCTAACAGCCGAGTTACTGTCGCTAATGTAAAGGTAGATAGCATCAGGTATATGTGTGAATACACACACTGTAACGCAAGTGTTGTACACTTCTTTGTTATTTGGATATCCGTTCTCCTGTTGGTGATATGTTTACAAAATTACAAACGTTTCAGATCTCTGCGTACTAGAACACTACACCTTGCCCCGCCTTTCGCCTCCTCATTAGCATTTAAAGCTACAGACACCGAAACGGCACGTCTGAAGGAAAGCTCATTATGGGTTGGCTTGTAGTGGCTATAATTCTGTACCAAGGCTGAATTTTGTAAAAGACCACTAAGGCCTATATCAAAGCCTACAAAAAGAAGCATGTCAGGGGACCTTTAAGACTTGACGCTTATAGTTGAGGACTTGGGTCTTGACTTGGACTAGTCTGTCTTGACTTAGGACTTGACTTGAGACTTGAATGCAAAGACTTGAGACTGACTTGTGATTTGCAAAACAATGACTTGATCCCACCTCTGGTAGGCATTGTACAAATGTTGCACATGTTAGCAACATGCTAACATCAAACTTCACTGGAATCAATTATGCATCTCTGTGTGCTTCACATGAGCTATTGGTATGCCACACAGAGTTACTGTCTACGTAGAGCATTTAAAATCAGTCACTTGAGGTTCCTTAAGAGTTAGGATGCTGCCTTAAAAGCAGCTCACTAGGTTTTGAAACAGAGCTAGTTTTTTGTGCAGATTTGCGAGGATTTTGGATGTTAGTGGAAAATAAAATGTTTAGTTCTAAACCCCCATCTGTGATCATCTGATCATTATCACTGATAAATCTCAACAAAGAAATCCCCACACCTCATTCCACTAATCAACAGCCAATCAAAATCAAAGCCCAGTCAAATGCAATTTACGGCAATGTACCATTCAGGATTGGCAGCTATTCTGCGGCACTGTTTATTGTGATGGCCTATTGAAAATCTAGCTTAATTGTTGACTCTGGCTTAATCTGTTACGAATGGGCAGCGAAGGCAGACGAGGAGATGCGGATCCAAATGCAGTTCAATTTTATTAACCAAACAAACAAGGCAGATACAAGGAAAACTCGGGAACAAAGGAAAAACCCTCAATGGGGAAATAAACACAAGACTGAGGAAACAGGTAGGGAACACATACCGGGCTAACAACATTCAACGGAGCCCTGGGAGGCTCGTGAGGCTTGAGAAGTGGAGCCCTAGAGGGCTCGGGAGGCGGAGCCGTAGGGGGCTCTGGAGGTGGAGCCGTAGAAGGTGCTGGAGGAGGAGCCGGGAGGCTCGGAAGGCGGAGCTCTGGAAGGCTCGAGAGGCTTGAGGGGCGGAGCTCTAGAAGTCTCGAGGGGCGGAGCCCTGGGAAGCTCGGGAGGAGCTCTGGGATGCTCGGAAGGCGGAGCTCTGGAAAGCTCGGGAGGCGGAGCTCTGGAAAGCTCGGAAGGCGGAGCTCTGGAAAGCTCGGGAGGCTCGGAAGGCGGAGCTCTGGAAAGCTCGGGGGGGCTATGTAACTATTACCCTGTCTTGTCTCACTGTTGCCCTTTGTTTGTAATTTTGTCACTTTTGTTATTCCTTAGTTTTCACTTTTGTCACCCTTGTACCTCCATAGTCTTGTTTTCCCTCGTGTTCACTGTTCATTGTTTTCACCTGCCCTTGTTAATTTGCCTTTGGTTTCTGTTAATCACCTTGTCACCTAGTTTGTGTTCTGTTTGTTCATTGGCCCCTTTTTCCCATGTTTTTGTATTTATATCCTGGTTTTTGGTTTAGTCCTTGTCTGTCGTTGAATGCTGTTGTACGTAGTTTGTGCTCGCTCCCATGCCTGTGTTCCCGTGTTCCAGTTCCTGTGTTTTCGTGTTTTGTTTTCATTTGCCCATCGTGGTAGTTTTGTTTATTCCATGCCTGTGTTCCCGTGTTCCAGTTCCTGTGTTTTCGTGTTTTGTTTTCATTTGCCCATCGTGGTAATTTTGTTTATTCATGCCTGTTTGTATCCTTCAATCAAATAAACCTGCATTTGGATCCTCATCCCTTGTCTGACTCCGACCTCATTCGTTACAATAAGACACAGGTGAGAACAAAATGGCAGTGATGATGGCAGGTGGATTCTGGGAAGTGTAGTTCTTTAACAATGACAAGTGAACACGAAGGCTAACAAAGAGACTAAGGGGCTACACAAGGGACAAAAGTGAAAACTAAGGAATGCAAAGGTGACAAAAATGGCAGACAAAGGGCAACAGTGAAACAAGACAAGGAATTCCTAACATAATCAGTGTTTAGGAAACAAGCTCTCAATTACTGAATGAGAGCTTTTCTATGTTCAGAATGGAATAATAGAATTCTGCACAGTATATACTGTATTCTGCCTACTAATTTCTAACAATAATATGCAAAACAGAATCCATTGGATACAAGTTCCAAACCGTAACATGCTACAGTATATTGTTGTCACTTGACCTCATCTCAGAAATAAAAATGGCTACTGAGAATTTTGGCACAAATTTGAGTAACATTTCTTAATATTTAGCAGTCCTTAAAAAATTAGTCACTAAAGAGATTTAAAAGATCACAGCTGCTACTACTTCCAGTTCATTAAGTGAGCACACTGCATTGTGCCTTACAGTAGTCCACACAGTGTGCTTGGTTGTGTAGGCCTTCTTCACATTTTGTCAAATGTACTAGGTCACTCATCTACTACATGCATCCAGGAAATGTGCATACAGCACACAATTCTGCAGAACAAGTAAGAACAGTAAGTTAGTACAATATTCTGAATCATACTAGCCAGTGAGGCAGTCATGTAAACTCCCTTTTCATAATAAAATGTATCAAAATTATCTGTTTGTGGTTTTAAACAATTGTTGGCACATCAAACAGGCCATATTTGCTGGGAACTATTTGATATAGTTCTGTTTTTCCTTCTTAGTCATATTTAATGTAAGAAGACAGGTCTGGGAATATAAAAAATTCCTCTCGTTGTTTTGCTTCAGTTTCTTCGCATTTCATTTCACGCGGTCACTCCTCTCTCGTCAGATTGAGTCACTTCGCTTAAACCAAATTTTGAGCATTTTTATTTTCCTATAGTCAACTATAGTTTGAGTAGACCTCAAACGACTGGCCAAAAGTAAAATTATTCATTCAGATTTGCAAAGCTATGACAGACCAGCCATGTATATGGCCCCTGTGAGATCTTGTATGAAAAAAACCTTAGAAAGTACAAAGAACTCAACGACAAATATATGAAGCAAACACAATATTTTATATCAAGCACTCTCCTCCTCCTCAATAGTTAGGTTCCCAGACCATTAACAAGCCATTATACATTGACTCTTCTTGCCAAACCTCCCATTTATATAAGTCAGTGTTGACAGATTAATGTTTTGATGTGGAGGAGTACTTTCAGGACTGTATAAACAGCCTCATTATTGCATGGAGGACTTTACCATTCTTGGCTTGTGTACCAACAAAGTCAAAAAAGGTAAAAACAAAACAAAACATGGGAACTCACAATACACATGATTCTCCGAGCTTAGAAACTCTATTGCACATGCCTTGCTGTATAATGCCATCATAGGCAACTACCAAGGCAGTATCCTAACCAATATAGAACCTCAAAAATGACTTATTTTCAAATATTAGGTAAAAATAGTCTATTTTCAATTCAACCATTTTCTTAATACTAGACAGTATTTAATGAAATGTAAGTATATCAGAAGCTCCTACCAACCAAATTTTAGAGGATTAACAATGCTATGCAATGTAAGCCTTAACGTCTAGGTTACTATTGTAACCCCCATTCCCTGATGGAGGGAATGAGACGTTGTGTCAAATGAAGTGACACTAGGGGTCCTTCTTGAAGGCCTTGATTACCTCTGAACTTGAGAAAACGCCAATGAGAATTTGCATTTCCCTTCCAAGGAATCATGCATCTGTCTAGTCAGGTTTTGCACTGAGGAGACAAGAATAAGGTTTGGCCATTACAGTGGCTCGGTACAGCGTCGTGGCCTGGGGGACAAAATGTCTCTTTCCCTCAGTCCGGGAACGGGGGTTACAATAGTAACCTAGACGCTCCCCGTCTGTCGCTCACTCAATGTTGTGTCGACTGAAGCAACACTAGGGGTCCCTTTTCAATCACGCCATAAGCTGAACCATGTACGTGAACTTCTGATGCAGGTGTGGGCAGGCAGTTGCGTGCCAAAGCAGCAGGCTGCATCAGACTGCAGGTATCCTTCCCCAATGCCCCATAAAAATTTCATAAACTTTTTAGGTTCCGGCGAGGGGGTGAGGGAGGGGGGGGGTCAAGAGTTTCCAACTCCTATTCTTTCAGGAGAAAAAGGCCCCGCGGTCCCCTGGGGGACCTGGTACTGGTATGCTGGGCTGTCGGACGCGAGCTGTAGGAAGGGTCTGTGCCAAGGCAAAGGTGAGACGTGAAAGTATGCATCCTTCAGGTCTACCACTGCGAACCAATCTAGATTCTAGACACACATTAGAATAAGTTTCCGCGCGAGCACCTTTGAACGGGAGTCTGTGTGAGACCCGGTTCAGAACTTGCAGGTCCAAGATAGACCACCACGCACCACCTGTCTTGGGTACAATGAAGTGAGGGCTGTAGAACCCTGGCTTCATCTCGGCTGGAGGGACGGCTCTATCGCATCCCTGTGGGGCGAGTGCCTGGCAAACTAAATGGCGTAGCTGAGTCGGATGGTCCCGGCCTCCCAGCGCAACAGGTTGTAAGCGTAAGTGACGCATCCAAGCTCCGAGCGGGGGGCACTAAGGGGACGATCACATATGACGTACCTGGTGGGGCTTCGCAGCGGAGGGAGCAGGTAATTTTATGTCGAGGAGCAAAGTTGCCTCCCGAAACAGTTGTGCTGAGAATAAAAAACTGAAGTGGCTTTCTCTCGGAGGAAAGAAAGCCGTGACCGCAACATTGCCATGGTTATGTTCTCGTAATGAGAACGTGAACCATTCATAAAACGCTGACATGCGAGGCAGCTCTTATGACCGTCAGAATCGGAGAGATATCTGCCGCATCCAGGAACTACACAAAGGCGGAAAGATTCCTTTAAAAAGACACGTCTTTAAAAAGACGTTCAACGCCAATGTGTATACTCTTTTAGAGAAAATATACTCTTTTAAAGGTCTACTTGCTCTTTAAGGAAACTCTGTCGAAGTGCTCAGGGGCATGGACTGCACTGGCGTGCAGAGAAGGGAGAAAGCCGCTGGTAATGCGCCGTAGGATCCAACAGCAATGCTCTTAGAGGCGAGTGGAACAGTAGTGAACACCAGCTTGCTGAACACACAACCGCTTGGCTCCAAAGAAAATATCTGACTAGACAGATGCACGATTCCCTCCTTTTATACCTGTATGTCCGGGGAAGGGACATGCAAATTCTGTCTGCCAATTTCTCATTGGCCTTTTCTCAAGTTCAGAGGTAACCGAGGTCTCCAAGAAGGACCCCTAGTATCGCTTCATTCGACACAATGTCGAGTGTGTGACAGACGGGGAACAGAGAGTTACCATGTTGTGAACATTTGTCTCTGCAAATGTTTGCTAAACAGCAAATCATTGATGCATTTTATTAACTTAAAAGCCAATGCTTATCATTACCTGTGTAGGCTACAACTCTCTAGATGTTTGTGTGATACACCTGCAAAATTGAGCTTTGAGTTTCTATTGCACTAAGTAGAAGGTTGGAAATTCAGATTTTTTTTTAAATGAAACACAGCATTAGAGAACAGCATAATTTTGCTGCCTACCTTTTGGAACAGAATTCATTTTGTGAGTATGCATATGGATACTTAAAGGGGTCATGACATGAGAAACCAAATTTGCCTTGATCTTTTGGTATATAAGAGGTCTTTGTATCATTAAAACATCCTGCAAGTTTAATATTTTAAGACGTCCTCCCCATTCTAAACGAATCATTTATTTAATCAAGCTCAAAATACAGCTCGTTCTGGATTCATGGTTAGAAGTGACGTGTCGGTTAGACACAAGACAACTACGCTCATTTCGTATCGCCGTGCGCCTCACAAGTGTTCAGTCGATGGACAGCGAGCTCTGACAGAGACTACTTGTGCACAGGAAAATTACGATGCCACACAGATGTGCTGTTCCTGGCTGTGGTCAAACAAAACCTCTGAATAAGCTGCCGAAAGATCCAGACGTCAGGGAAAAATGGATGCAGTTTATTTTTTGCGGACGTTCCAGTCACGGCAGTGTTAACTTAAGCATTTGTTCTGTACATTTTAAGGATGACTGTTTTGAGAACAAATCTCAATATGATGCTGGCTTTGCCAGAAAACTGTTGCTCAAAGATAAGTCCGTGCCGACTATTCTGGGAACAACGACGACGCAAACTGTAAGTAATCTATTTTAAACTTTAAACTACTTTTTAAAGCGCAATTTCATTCATTATGAATAATCACAGTGTTTTTACTTAGTTTACTTGCATATTGTTCTGGCTGGGAGCGTCAATAATTGATACATAGGCACTGACGTTAGCCAATCATAACAGTGAGCGTTAACACTGAAGTCTTAAATGGAAAACGCCCCCAAAACAGACTGTTTGAATCAGGGGATGAGAAACAGGGTGGGAAAAGGTCATAAATCACTAGATTTTAAAAGTTTTTCTTAAAAAAAAATATATTAATACTATAATTGCACCTAAGGGAACGTAATAATACAATAAAAAAAACCATGTCATGACCCCTTTAAAATGCTGTCTAGGTAGGTATGGTTTGCAGCAGAGCTACAGAGCTAAAGGATAGTTCCCCCCTAAAATGAAAATTCTGTCATTATTTGCCCACCCTCATGTCTTTCCAAACCTGTATGTCTACCGTTGAACACAAAAGGAGATGTTAGGCCTCAGTCCCTGTTCACTTTTAATCACTTTTATCATGCAGGAATTTTTTCAAAATGCATCTTCTATTGTTCCACAGAAAAAAGATAAATCATACAGATCTGGAATGATATTAGAGTGAGTAAACTATGACTATCCTGAAGACAATATCCAATTTTAGGCAAACAAACCCTTTAATTTCTGATTTTAAAGTTAAATATACAGTGGCAAGGAAAATGTGAACACCTAGAATTAGCTGGTTTTCTGCATCAATTAGTCATAAAATGTGATCTCATCTTCATCAGTCACAAGTATAGACAAACACAATGTGCTTCACCTATCAACACATAACAAATTATAATCTTTCATGTCTTGATTGAACACGTCCCATTATACATTCACAGTGCTGTAGAAAAAGCAAATCTTTGGATTTAATTACCGGTGATGATCCTCTTTTGGCTGTAATAACCGCAAACAAGCATTTCCTGTAGCTGGGATTAGACCTGCACAATGTTCAGAAGGAATTTTTGACCATTTTTCCTTACAGAACTTATATTCTTAATATATCTGGTGTGAACGGCTCTCTTGAGGTCATTCCACAGCATCTCTATTGGGTTAAGGTCTGGGCTCTGACTAGGTCACTCAAAAAGTTGGATTTTCTTTTTTTGAAGCCATTCTGTAGTTAATTTTGTTCTACTGAGCTTTAGCTGGTGCACAGCCAGCCTGACATTATCATGTAAGATATCTTGATAACTTGGGAATAAATGTTTCCCTCAATGATGGCAAGCGGTCCAGGCACCAAAGCAGTTAAGCAGCCCAAATCATGATGCTTCCTCAACTATACGTAGTGCTGCATGTTCTTCTCAAACAATTCAACCTTAGTTTTATTAGTCCACATAAAATTTTTCTAGTTGTGTTTTGGAGTGTCAAGGCGGTCTTTGGCAATCTTTAGGCATGCAGCAATGTTTTTGTTGGAAAGCAGCAGCTTCTGTTGTGGTGTCCAACCATGGACAACATGCCTGTTTAATGTTTTCCGTATAGTAGACACATGTACAGAGATTCCAATGATTCCTTCAAGTATTTAACTGTCAATTTAGGGTTCTTTTTTACCTCGTTGTGCATTCTGCTGTGTTCCCTTTAAGTCATCTTGGCTGGACGGCCACTTCTAGGGAGAGTAGCCACAGTAATAAATCGTCTCCATTTATAGAAAATTTGGACAGATAATTTACAATAATACAATAATTTATGTTATTAGTTAAAAATACTGTTTGTTCATTATTTATACTTAATTGAAGATCAAACGCGATTTTATTTTTTCAGGTAATTTGCAACTGCATATAATATGGAGATTTATGTAATAACATGAAGTATTTCCTAAAGTTACTGATTAAGGAATTCTCCGCAGTTAAACGCTGCCTTCTCTGACAAACTAAAAATATCCTAAATAAAGCCTAAATAAAATGCAAACATGGCCCAAACTGACACCTCTCACCCATCGCCAGTTGAGATCTCAGTTTTCATACTCTTAATAAAGTCCTGAGACAGATTCCATTGAAAGGAAATGTTTGTGACTAGTGTGACCACGCTTGTAGGAGATATATTTTACCGACTGTTAAGAATGTGAGAGTGGTGCTGAAGAGTGTCATTATTACTTTAAGAGAGCATATTCTTTCTGAATTTTTCACCGTTCTCTGTCTTTCTCTCCCGTCTCTTTCTGTCTTCAAGGTGGTTGATGCTCCAATGCCCTTGGAATGTCATCCATTCCTCCCTGTGATAAATAGCTGTCCAGTGTCAGACCATCAGAATTAATGATCTCGAGAGACATTTATCAGAAAAGGCTCAGTCTTTCAAGAAAACAGAAACTCTGAGTTAATTAAACCTGGGAGATGAAGTAGGGGGGGTGGCTGAGCAATGTTTGGCTATCATGCTGCATGCATCATCGGTGCGGCCTTGCTCACGTTCATTAAGGATGCATTTGCACTGTAAGGCCTTATGCACAGAGCCATATTTTAGCCATACTTACTTTAATACCCCTCCAGACCAGAGTTATTTCTGTTATGCTCTTTTATATCTGTCATTATAGACCAAATAATTATCAAGAAAATGAAAACAAAGACCTGGACTTGACAAAACATAGGCAAGTGAATAAAGATTTTAAAGAAGTAAAAGCATAGACAAGTGTGTTGCCTTTTTAAGTGCTAACAGTGGCTTGTGCATGTAAATGGATTCACTCGTCACTGATCTGTGGGTTAATATTGGTGCACGCTGCACAGTTCAAATAAGTAGCGCACTTTCATCCCTCTTTTGGAGTATCTGGCTTCCCATAGACCACATAACAAAATAACATAAGCTGTGTGCCATGAGGATGGGTTATTTTAATGGGTAATTTGACATGCTCATACAAAGGACTTTGAAAAATTCAAAAGTAAACAACTATATAAATACATATTGATCACTCTCACTCTAGTCACTCACTTGCCAATGTTGGCATGTTTGTAGTCCCTCCATGACTCACATATAGCCTTCCCATGCCTTCAGTAATTTTACCTGTTGTCTCTTGCATAACAATGATGAAAAATCTTCAGTTAAGAGGAGAATAGGAAATGAGCAATCAGGGTAGATATACACTCACTGAGCAGCTTATTAGGAACACCTGTACACCTACTTATTTATGCAATTATCTAATCAGCCAATCATGTGGCAGCAGTGCAATGCATAAAATCATGCTGATACAGGTCACAAGCTTCAGTTAATGTGATTTGGACCGTGGCATGATTGCTGGTGACAGACAGACTGGTTTGAGTATTTCTGTAACTGCTGATCTCCAGGGATTTTCACGCACATCAGTCTCAGTCTCACATCCAGTGAGCAGCAGTTTTGCAGACAGAAACGACTTGTTGATGAGAGAGGTCAACAGAGAATGGCCAGACTGGTTTGAGCTGACAGAAAGGCTATGGTTACTCAGATAACCACTCTGTACAATTTGTAGTGAGCAGAATAGAATCTCAGAATGCACAACATGTCAAACATTGAGGCAGATTTGCAACAAATGCAGAAGACTACATCGGGCACTTTAGTATGACCATAATATTCCTAATAAAGTGCTCAGTGAGTGAATGGATCAGATTTAAACCACCATTTGAATGTTGCTGAAATTGGATGCCAAAAACTCAAATCGTATTTGTTTCCGTTGTTTGGATGCATGAAACAAGATCTGATTTGTACCAGATGTCTGTTAAAAAAAAGTGAGAGGCACAATTATGCCAAATACATGAATGGAACTGTTTAAACCATGAAACTTTCCATGAATTACGTCAACAAACTGGATTGCTTCATTGAGGGGCGAGCTGCAGAAGGCACATTACTATTCAGTAAGCTGTGGGTCTCTGGAGGTTTGGTACATCCCAGAAATGCCATGAAAATTCATTGATTATCTTATCAGTCTTTATTAATGACTGACATTAAAGTGTCGTTCCAAGCCCATTTGAAACGTGGGCACATTAGTAAGTGGTTACTCCCGATTAACATTTAGCCGAACGCCAAGCTTTCACCTGTCTTCCCTTGCAGGCCTAAAAGATATTTAAAACTGGGACCCCATTCACTAGGGGCAAATAGTGTTAACAAGCACAAATTTGAAGCCTTGGGGTAGTTCACACACACACAAGAACTTCATTTGCAACATATAACAAGATGAAGAAAGAAGAGAAGACTACACAAAAACTTAATTTGCACTTGTGGATTTGTGAATGAGATTCGAGCGAGAAATAAGATTTCGGTAAGAAAGCGTTATGGCAGCTCAGCATCACATTAAATACAGCACCTACAACTGCAGTCATGCATGCTTGACTTGCTGGGAAAGACCTTAAATTTCATTGAGAATATCTTGGTGATAAAATCAACAGCAGTTTTATGTTTAGATACTGTTGCAGCATCTCTTCACATCTTCTTACCACCTTGATAGTGAAAATGTGTATGTGCTTTTCTGTGTGGGCACTGAGGCATGTAAAGGTATCTTCTGTGGCTACTTTTGAGTAGAGCTAGGCAACATATTGAATATTCATGCTGTACTTGCAATATGTTCACAACTATGAAACATATAGTTACAACTAAGCAACATGTGGTATTTGGTTCTAAAACACCCTTTGAGAATGTATAAAATCTTGTGGCTAAGCAATATTGAGAATATTGCAATGATTTTAATGTGGTTTTTATTTGGTTCAGTTATATTAAAAGCATGTCATTAGGCTAGGTTCGTGATCTATCCTTGTCTGAATATTCGTGGTATATTTGCAACTATGATATAGCCTCAACTAAGAAACATCGTAATTATCACGATGATTTTAATGCTGTTATTATTTGATTAATACATTTTCTAAACATCATGTTATTAGAGTAGTTTCACGATTCCTACTTGTCTCAATATTCATGATTTATTTGCAATTCAGAATCATCATGAATATCGCAATGATGTTAATGCAGTTTTTATTTGGTTATTACGTTTTCTAAACAGCATGTCATGACTGTACTGTAGTTTCACAATCCTGACTCAGTATCCATTATAGATTTGCAGTATATTTGCAACTATAATAGTCGCAAGTAAGCAATATCATGAATATTGCATGTCAGATTATTTTGTCAATCCCTCCTAGTTTTGCGACTTGCGAGCGATATGTCAGAAGTTTTAATAGCTTCTCTGAATAAAATTCAGAAGCAAAAATGCAGTTAGAGTTGGTAAGTTCAATTCATTTATGTGAATTGCTTCACACTGTCTGTTTCAAGAAATCAAATTAAATTATTCGTTTGCACAATCCCTCAACAATGAGCTCCCTTTGTGGCATTTTCACAATTTACATTTTTTTTTTTTTTTTGCAAAAATATGTGTAGATAATGCTGTTAATTATTAATTAATGTTACATTGGTGTATTTAAAAGAAAAAGATTAAATGTAAAAATTTCTTTGTGTGAAAAAATCTGGAAAATGTGTGTGCAAATGTTGTGTCTGTGTTTGTGGTCTATCTGCTTCTTTTTTTCGACAGTTTGAGTCCATGTTAAATGAAAACATACGATTCAGTCGACAGGTGACAGGTTTTGTCACACCCACTTGACTTTGTGCATTTGGACAGATGCTCTTCTGTCGCTATGGAAACACCCCGGTTCCTGTTCAGTGGCATTCAATCATGGCCCAGAGGATTCTGAAAGTGTTAACTCAGTCGAACCACTGTGTGGAGCGAAGCCCAACTCTGAGGTAATTCATCCATGGAAACACCAGACGTAGACATCCATTACGCACAATGGTGGTTGGTAGAAAGCTCCCAAAGGCACAGGAGAATAGGCACAGGATGTGTCATTGAAATGCATGAATTATAAGTGGTGCTGCTTGCAAGGCAAGTATCCCTATTCCAATTGTTCATTAGGGATATTTCAATACCCCGACCAATAGTATTAAACATCAGCATGTAACTCATCCACTGTGTGCGCTACGGACATAATTGACCTCAAATCATGTAGCTTGTTGAGGCTTTTTATCTTGATAATCAAACTTAAAATGTTGGCCTGGAAGATGATAAACAGGCAACATAACCTTCTGAAACCCAAGCGTGACTGCTGTATGCATTTTCCATTTCACCTTTTGATTTGTAACCAGTAGCACCTAATAAACATGCAAAAAACTAAATCTACAGCAAATAGTTTTTCTTAAAATGTATGTTCATATATTTGGACAGTAGGACTAAGTTATAGAAAATCTAATTATTTTTATCAAATTATTATTATTATGTTTCCAGGAATGTTGGCTATTCATGTTTTTGAGATGTTATAGACATTAAAGATGGTTTTCTGTAAAGCTGCTTTGGAACAATGTGTATTGGGAAAAGCACAAATTAAACTATACAAATAAAAATAATTTGACTTACTTTGACTTTTATTTTACAATGTTTTTTTTTCTTTGGCAACAAAAAATCTCAATGTTCTCTCTTTGCACTGTCAAACAAACAAGTGATAGCCAGTGCTGAAGTATTTTACCAGTCCGAAATTAGCATAATTAATTCTGTAAAGTATAGGCCAGCATCGTCCAATCAGTGCCAATCATGCTAAAATAAAATTATACATTATACATTCTGAATCTATGTCCTGATTATCATTGTCCCATGTCTGCAAAACATATTGAGGGCTCCAAACTTCATCTGCAGCCTGAAACTGAACTTTTGACCAGATGTTAAGAGTGAATGCACTTGCCTACATAGGAAAGCTATAGGATGCTCCCTCACTCCCTAATCAGGGAATGACATAACCTGTGCTGTCTGTCTGCACTGGGCTCAGTACAGTTGGAAATGCATGGCATTTTTATTCTAGCTCCATATAAACCTCTGAAAGCCATATTTTTTTCTCAATGTGAAAATGCTCAGTAAATTCTAATGAAAGCCTTGCGCTATTGTTCACATTAGTGTACATTGTGTTTAGCAGCGTGGCATTTTGCGACAAATTACTCAAATGTAAATATCGGATGAAACTAGAGACTTTTGGGAGGGACACTTCACGTAGTGACTCGCCTAAATCCGTGTGGTGGAGGACGAATCCCAGCTGCCTCCGCATCTGAGACCGTCAACCCACGCATCTTATCCTGTGGCTTGATGAGCACGTTGAAACAGAGACAAAGCATGTGTGGAGGCTTCATGCCATCCACAGCGACATCCACGCACAACTCATCATGTGCCCCACCGAGAACGAACCACATTATAGTGACCACGAGAAGGTTACCCCATGTGACTCTACCCTCCCTAGCAACCGGGCCAATTTGGTTGCTTAGGTGACACGGCTGGAGTCACATTTTAAGAAATTGTATTTATTAAAGTTTATTTTTCTTACCTCACTGACAGATTTTTTTCTCTTTTTTAAGCATAAAGCTCAGATTCCTCTGAAAAACAGGCATAATGACATGCTATTTTTCTTGCCAAATATATATATCTTGTTTTAAGAATATTAAAAAAATGTTTTACTGGAAAACAAGAAAAACACACTAACATCATGATGATGAGTTCCCCTTCTGTCACTCACGTTGACGTTGTGTCGAATAGTGACACTAGGGGTCACTCTTGGGAGCCCGATCCACCATCAGATCTTTGAGAAAAGGCCAATGAGAAGTTGGCCAGTTGAATTTGCATGCCACTCCCCGACATGGAGATCTCCGTTTTATACCCGGGGGGATTGGCATGCAAATTCAACTCACCAATTCGCCCACTTCTCATTGGCCTTTTCTCAAAGATCTGAAGGTGGATCGGGCTCCCAAGAGCGACCCCTAGTGTCAACGTCTCGTTCCCTCCATCACGGAACAGAGGTTACGATAGTAACCAAGACGTTTTCCAGGGGCAATCACTCCTATTTTCATTAGAAAATGTAAAGTTTTTTTTTTTTTTTACAGAACAGGAACAAAAACAATGCCATAGACCAGGGGTCAGCAACCTTTTTGACATGGAGTTTTGTATTCCTCCCCAAAATACACCAGTACACAAATATTTATATGTAGCATTTTTCCTAATTTAATTGTTTATCTATCATTACAAAATAAATGATCAGCATAAGATTTGAGCAAAACCCGATGATTATGATATAATCATGATCCTACAAGTACATTTTCACAGAGCATCTTGTGAAAGAGCTTTAATGAAAGAAAACATATCCTTCTGTTCAAACAGATTTAGCACAGTTATTAACTGATCACAAAATTGTGGAATCTTAAATATTTCTTATGTCATTTTTCAAAATCATGCAGAAGGGTACTTATTAGCACGTAAGCAACAGTGAGAGAGGAGCAGTCTATTTTACTTATCTTAAGTTTTTTGCACCTGCATTCCAGTCTACATCTTGATGTAATCATTCCTCATGTTTTCATCAGCCGAATGGGAGACTAAACACTATTAAGGTGTGATGAGACACGCGCTGTACGTACAAGCCATTCGCGCAACACAAGCCGGTCAACTATTTAGCCCTTTTCGGTGAATCGCACCTGCAAAATCCTAAAACATTATTTCCAGGTTTAATTTATATTTTGAATACACCCCACGATGTGGGTTTATGTTTTCTCTTTTAATCATTTAATGTAGTTTTTAGTGTGACTATGGTTTAAGGAGGGTGTACCTGTATATGAAATCTCAAAAGGTGTTGTTCTGAAAGCAAAAAGAAACAAATAAATCACAGAATGTAGGCTGTCATCTGCGCATCCTGAACGAAGCAAAGCAGGCGCGTTTACTCATGCGATTAACCGAAAGTGAAGCGGTGCCGGCTCGTGATGGTGCCGGCTCGTGATACTCTCCACGTGCCATAGGTTGCCCACCCTTGCCATAGATTCATCCAAGCCATATTTAAGAACCTCAATACCCTAGAGACTTGGAAGTGGGCTCTTTTTTTTCCAACTTGGGCCACCAAGTAACCACCTTGCAACCATCCTGAACCCCCCAGTAACACCTTAGCAGCAACCCTGTAGTCTATAGCAACCACACAGCAATGTGCTAAAATCCATTCAAAATACCATAGCAACTGCACTGCAACCACATAGTCACGCCTTAGCAACCACCCACAAAACCTTAGCCTTGTGGCACCGAGTATTGCACAGGCATGCACCACTCACATTTTCTTTTCAATTACAATTACAGTTTGCCATCTCTGCCTCACTAAAAGAAGCTGTGTTGCCATGTAGGAACAAGCATTTATTTTACACCCCTGATATAATCATGTGTGACAGTAAACGTGAAAAAAACACATTTGAGACCAACATTAGTAAATCATTATAATGATTGAATTGATCTATTCCCTTCATTATAGGTGATAACACAACAACATCCCTAAGGATACTACATGCTGGCATATTGCTCTTGTTCATTCTCCCTCTTTCTACACAAAGAGACACAAATTCCAGCTTTGATTTAGTAAACAACGCTCTGAGGGTAAATACTGATGTATAAGGCACAAATTCAGAATGTAGTCCAGCACTTGGGACAAAACCATGCTGTTTGAATTAGCTCCTACGCCTACATCTCAGCCAGAGCACTGATGTTCACAACCAGACTTACCAGCACCAAAGGCTCTGATAAACAGAGCACAATGAAAATCACAGTACTCATCTCAAAGCACATCTACTCATTAAATACAGTGTATAACTACTTTAAAATGTCAGTGTGGAGCAGAGGGGGGCGGGGCCAGGTCGGAATATTGTGCGCCCGGTCCCCAATCGGCCTGATGAGGCGCGCGAGGGATAAAGGCGGCCGGTGACGATGGTTCGAGAGAGAGAGAATTACGGGCATGTCTGTCATGTGTGTGTTTATGTTTGTGTGTTTTGGTTTTGAGTTTCATTAAATATTATTTATATTGACAAGCCGGTTCTCGCCTCCTCCTTGCCCATCCTTAACCATGTTACAGTCAGAAAGTGACAGTAAAACCAGTTTGAAAACAACAAGGCTTCATTGCAGAGAAACATTCTCATGTGAATTTGTTCTGTGATGTTGTCATACATTGGATATTTCCAATATATTCAATATTATTTTGAAAGCAATATGGCATATTATGAATATTGCTAGCTTTTTTTGTTTGGCCATTAAAGGGACAGTTCACCCCAAACTAAAAATGCTCTCATAATTTACTCACCCTCATGCCATCCCAGGTGTGTATGACTTTCTTTCTTCATCAGAACACATTTGCAGAAAAATAGAAAAATATCTCAGCTCAGTATGTCCTTAAAATGCAAGTGGATGGTGATCCGACCATCAAAAAAACAGTCATCAAAAATGTCATCCATACATCTCCACTGGTCTTTTAAAGCATTTTAAGTCATTTTTAGTGTGAAAAACATCAATATTTATGTACTTTTTAACTATAAATTATCACTTTCGGTCAGCAGCAACACACGCGCTTGACGTAATCACGTTGGCTTGCTCGTGATAAAACAGATGCACGTACGACACACCCGGAAGTATGGGGCTGTTTACAACTGAGTAGATGAAACACTGTACAGAAACTTTGTTGGTATCTGTTTGTTTACTCACAATGGGGTGTTTGTGTGCATATCCTGGATGTCTAAACTGAGAGAAAATTGTGAGATTACATCCGAACATGCCAACGCAAATACCGTGTGAACTCCACCCTATCGTGAATGTGTATACTGCTGCTGAACGGATGCGATGATTTATAGTTAAAAAGTACTTAAATATTGATATCTTTGCACAAAAAGTGATTGTTTTGCTTTAGAAGACATTTATTTAACCAGTGGAGACGTATGGATGACGTTTATGTCGACTGTCTGTTCTTTTTGGAGCTTCAAAGGTCATATCACCATCTACTTGCCTTTTAAGGACCTACTGAGCTAAGATATTTTTCTATTTTTCTTCAAATGTGTTTTGCAGAAAAAAGAATGTCATATACATCTGGGATGGCATGAGGGTGAGTAAATTATGTGAGAATTTTCATTTTTGGGTGAACTAACCCATTATTTTAAACTTCAGATAGAGTTGGGAAGTTCGAATCAATTCGAACAGGAGCGCAGTCAATTAGTTCATTTAAACGATTTCAATGAAAACCTCAAAAAACATCTGCTTGAGTCATAACTAAAATTGTAATATTGTTGTATTGTAATATTGGTGCATACAAACAAATCAGCTATTGAAAAATCCATATGTGGATATCAGTGGCAATATCTTTAAAACTACATGGGAGGCACATCTGCCCCTAAAATTTCATAAAAACAGCATCCATGACATGTTTAATATAAAAATAAATAATCAATATTAAATATCAGTCTCGATGCATTTTCATTTGGGTAGTAATTTGAGAATCAGCTGTTGGGTGCAACATTGCATAAACCAAAATAAAAAAGATATTGCTGTGCTTCCCCTTTATTTAAAAGTCCCAACTGCGACTGCTGGATATATGCACAGACCAACAGCCAAAGATAGTGTATTATATGTCTCTTAAACCTTCCAAAAAAATGCTGACAGCCTTGGCAAAAATACCAAACATTCCAGAAAATATTTCATAAAGGAATTCTATGAATGCACACACACACACACACACACACACACACACACACACACACACACACACACACATATATATATTTGTATTGTGATGATTATTTTGCAATATGCTATAATTATATAGAATCAGAGAATATCAAACTAACTTTCAACCATGATTACATTATTAATCTTTTTCTCAATAAGCTGCCTACATAGAGCAAATGTCTTGCTGAATGCAAGGAAATGTGTACATAAAGTCTGAGAAATACAGTATGTGTGTTTGATCATTTCCGAATGAATGTTTACATGTGTTTGTGTGACACTGAGATCAAGGAAGGTGGAGCACTTATTAAAAGCACGGCATGTTCTGCTCGACATCTAACAAACCTCTCCTCTGATGTCTGAGCCTATTTAATCACCTACGCTCAGGCAACAGCGGGAGAATATTTAGGCCCCATTTGAGTGCAGAAAGAAATCTCATAGAAACCTGACTAAAGACCATTCACTCTCAAATATCTTTCACTCCTCAAATATCACACAAGATAGATGCAATTAGCCCATGTTATTTCAAAGGTACATTCTATAAGATGCATCTACTGGCATTTAGGGATGAGACACACTGGTGACTGGTTTAATGGTACAGATGTATAGCATGCCAAATGGTTCAAATCGGTGCATCTGGATAGGCTATTCACTCTCCTCTCCCAGCGGAGGACTCACTCACCTCACGCAGCCGGCGACCCACACACTTAACGCAGCCGGTGACTCACTCTCCTCATGCAGCCGGCGACTCACTCTCCTCACCCAGTGGAGGACTCACGCTCCTCAGGCAGCCGACGACCCACACACCTAACACACCCGGTGACTCACTCTCCTCACCCAGCAGAGGACTCACTCTCCTCACGCAGCTGGCGACCCACACACTTGCACTCATTTTTACAAACAAATGCTTTGTGGCAACACTCCGGTTCTAAATGCAAGACAATAGCTGTTTAAAATTCAATTAAGTAGATTATAATAAAGTTTAAAATATTTGTAAGTTCATCAAGAACCTACTTTTACATCTGAACTATAAACTAAAGGTATCACCATAATAATGCATTTTATTTACATTACAATGAAATATTACATTGTGAAATGCTAAGCTGTTTATGAATTAGTGAGGAGAGTGAGTCCAATAATAACTACTGGGTGAGGAGAGTGAGTCGCTGGCTGCATGAGGAGAGTGATTCGCTGGCTGCGTGAGGAGAGCGAGTGACCGGCTGCATGAGGAGAGTGAATAGTCGGCTGCATGAGGAGAGTGAGTCGCCGGCTGCGTGAGGAGAGCAAGTCGCCGGCTGCGTGAGGAGAGCAAGTCCCGGCTGCATGAGGAGAGTGAGTCGTCGGCTGCACGAGGAGAGTGAGTCGCAGGCTGCGTGAGAAGAGTGAGTCCTCCACTGGGTGAGGAGAGTGAGTCGCCGGCTGCATGAGGAGAGTGAGTCCTCCACTGGGTGAGGAGAGTGAGTAGCCGGCTGCATGAGGAGAGTGAGTTGCCGGCTGCGTGAGGAGAGTGAGTCGCCGGCTGCGTGAGGTGAGTGAGTCGCCTGCTGCGTGAGGAGAGTGAGTCGCCGGCTGCGTGAGGTGAGTGAGTCGCCTGCTGCGTGAGAAGAGTGAGTCCTTCACTGGGTGAGGAGAGTGAGTCGCAGGCTGCATGAGGAGAGTGAGTCGCCGGCTGCATGAGGACAGTGAGTCGCCGGCTGCATGAGGAGAGAGAGTCGCCGGCTGCATGAGGAGAGAGAGTCGCCGGCTGCATGAGGAGAGAGAGTCGTCGGCTGCATGAGGAGAGTGAGTGTTGGCACCAGGATGCACTGGGGGAAGATGAGCCGGTGGAGGGAGTGTGATTCTCTGGACAATGTTCTGATGGGAAACCCTGCATCCGGACATTCATGAGGATGTCAATTTGTCAAGTTCCACCTACCTATACATTGTAGCAGACCAGGAAAATAATTTCATTGCAATCGTAGTCCCTGATGGAAGAGGCCTTTTTCAGCAGGATAATGCACCCTGCCACACTGCACACATTGTTCAGGAATGCTTGTGGAACATGAAGAGTATTCAAGGTGTTGCCCCGGCCTCCAAATTCCTCAGATCTTAATCTGATTGAGCATCTGTGGGATGTGCTGGACCAACAAGTCAGATCCACGGTGGCTCCACCTCGCAACTTACAGGACTTGAAGGCTCTTCTGCTAATGTCTTGGAGCCAGATATCACAGGACACCTTCAGGAGTCTTGTAGAGTCCATGCCATGGTGGGTAAGCATTGTTTTGGCAGCACACAGAGGACCAACATGTAACATATGCTTATGGACCAGATATCAGAAGCTAGGATTTGGCTTTGGAGAGTGTAGAACATGGGGTGAATAACTCACAGAGTCCTCAGTTCAGTTTTGAAGGTAAGTATATTTTAAATGAGTTGCTTCTTATAGTTTCTTTTTTCTTTTCTTTTCTTTTATTTCAGAGAAAGCAATGAAAACAAACTTAAAACAATATAAAACATAAGACAAACACACATGCAGCACAGCAGCGTGCGTCTCTCTCTCTCTCTCTCTCTCGAACTGGTGCCTCCGGCTCCCCTTTATCTTACTCTCCCGATGATCATCTAATTCAGTGCCGACCGTGCATCATCACAGCACGGCCATGCCCTCCTCCCCGTCACGAGTATGAATGAACTTCCTGTTCAATTTCAATAAATGTTTACATGTTTTCTTCTTTCAATCAACTGAATCACCTTCAAACATTAACTCTTTGTAACATAAATCTCACAGTTCACTTCAGATCCACACATTGTGTGAAACACATTCAACATATGAACAGTATATCACAATAATAATAATACAAAATATATAATACAATTCAATGTTCTCAGTTAATTAAATATTTATAATAAACTCAAGGTTCAAAACTCTGGTTAGCTGATTCACTCTGGTGCAAGAATGGTTAAATGAATCCATTTCAATATGATTCTTCTTTTTTGTTTGTTTGTTTGTTTGTTTGTTTGTTTGTTTGTTAAAAGAATCAACTCAATAACTCAGTATCAAATATTTGACTCAGTAGGCTCAATACATCAGTTCAATTCAGTGAATGCAGTTCTGTGAATCAATTCAAGGGTAATCGACTCTTGCGAATGAATCAGTTCAATGAATAAGTTCTCGTGGAGTTCAATGTTCAAAGTAAAACAAATAAAATTTTCCTACCACTCTGTTGAACACATAAGTGATTCAGTTCACAGGCTATGGAATCGTTTGTTTGGCACAGCGTGTTCAAACACCATTTGATACTCAAGAGGATATTCAGTGCAAGAACAAGATCACATCTAATAGTGTTGAAGCACAGAAGTTGTCACAGCCAGTTAAACATACACACAAGGGAAACATAATTTTTTTTTTAAACGGCCTTGCATAACACAAAGCCAAAAGGTTCATTAATCATCTCTTCATTTAAGACCAAATTATAACCACATATTATCAACTCATAATACAACAATATTCAGTTTTGCAGATCAAACACTTCAAATTCTTTGCAACATACTGTACATGTATCTGAATTCTGTATCCTTTAACTTTTACTATAAAATCATGTGTTCTCGCTCACTGTCGCTGTATATTTATTCTTTTAGCTCAATATTGTGTTAAATAGATGCTGACATACATACAATGCCTAACTCCAGCACATGTTTCATTAGCATTACGTGTGAAGCATGGCCACACACGTGTTGGTGATACATTACCTAATTAAAACAATCGACATCAATCCATCTCAAATTCCTTATTTTCTATTGTTAGATTCATATATTTGAAGATCTCACTCACCAAGGATTATTTATAAGATCGCACACACTCGTGGTGCATGGAGTCCGGCTTTCATAATGGCGAATTCCACCGTAATACCAAGTCATCCTTGTATATTTTTTGCGTCGGGAATCCTTGATTAGGGGTGTCACCATCTTGTATCACTTTTCAGCAGTATCGTTGATTTACAGTACTGATGATTGCGCTGACACTTTCAATGGAGAAAAGTTTCTCTCAACACTTCAATACAATTTGGAATCAATTTGAAATCTAATATAGTGAACACTTACAGTCAAGCATATGGAAACTCAGTTTCTCCAGATTAATCCTTCACTGTAATTGAGATCAGGTGCTCATTCACGGTCTCTAAAGTGGGAGGGGAATTCAAGCCAGGCTTAATGACTGCACTCCTCTGGCAAAAAAGAGTGTTTCACCTAGCGCGATGTGAGAACATGGTGCGGGGGCAGAGCTAAATCTAATTTCATCTACACTCTCGTTTCATATTTGATGACATTAATTTCAAAGTCACTGTCATTGGTTATCAAAATTAGTTCTGATAATGTAAATTGAAAAATATTAAAATTGTCATTAATTCTAGTGCTATTGTTCATTTTTCCCTTTTTTCCAGTTTAATTTAGTTTACTCCCTATAGTTACCTGTGTTACAAACAGCATATTAGGCAGGTCATAAGGTTTTGGCTCATCAGAGTGTATATACATTTCCATCAGCCATCATTCCAACACCTTATCCTTGAGTAATCATCCTTAATTGATCATTTAGTACTAGAAAATCACTTGCCATTATATCAAACACAGTTGAAAGCTATTTAGTTTGTTAACTGAAGCTTAACATTGCCTTTGTGTTTGTTTTTGAGTTGCCACAGTATGCAATAGTTTGACAAGATTTCATACAAATGTGTCCACTACAGTCTTCAAAGACAAAGGACAACTGGCTCTAACAAGGACAGAAAGAGATGTGGAAGACCAGATGTACAAATAAACAGAGGATAAGTACATCAGAGTCTCTAGTTTGAGAAATAGACGCCTCACATGTCCTCAGCTAACAGCTTCATTGAATTCTACCCAGAGGCGTTTCCAGCATTGAAGGACATCCGGGGCTTAGACAATTTTATTTTCACACTAGCAAATCTGTAGTCCAAAGCTGGTGAGAGGGTATTCTTTGAGTTTTGCTCTGGCTGGGCCTGTTTCTACAGTTCCTAAATCTTCCACTCTAGTATATCCTCGACTAACTCATCCTCTCTCCTCCCTGAATCATCTGTGATGCAAAAGAACAGATACAGCACATAACTTATTGCAAATCAGCTTCAAACAACTAATTCATCAAGTGTTACATATGTCAATTTGTGGACCAATACCATTGAAGAAAATGTATTGGGAAGAGCAGATCAGTGGGATTGCCCTAATATCTATCATGATTCTTGAATTTTCATGGACATTACCATAAAGTCATCACAAAAGAGTTATATTATAGTGAGTAAAGTGAGGTAAAAAAATACTGAATATAAATAATTTATATTTTTTGACATAAATAGTCAAAATGATGTATAAGATCCTAAGTTAAAGCAATACATGAATAACTTTAGTCTAAGTTCATTGACACACCATGGCATCGAACTCTATATAATTCTCATCATCTCTATGAGAATAATTAATCTGTCAAAATCCTTTCATTAGGATCATTGGGATAAACAATGTTTCACTTTTAACTTTCTCTAAAGTAAAGTGACTGATTAATTGTTACCAGTTTCCATGCCTGATTCTGGAACAGCTGCTGCTCCTCAGTCTGTTGCTCATCTTTGCTACCCTCTACAAAACCATTTAATCAAATCAAAGTGTATATTTCCTACAAACTAATATCACAAAACAAGTCACACATACATTTTATGCTAATGCTTATTGGTTATCCTTAGCGAAAACAACACCTGATAAACAAGAAAAGTACACTCCAAACGGGACTCGAACCGCGGTCTCCGGCGTGAGATGCAGATGCGCTAACGAGGAGCTACCAAGATGCATCAGTCTATACACGGAGGCTACAACATGTAATGGCAGTCGGTAGTGGACCTCATGAGGTGGGTGAAAGCCAGCTAGATGATGATCTTTAGACTTTAAGGACAAAAACAAATGTGAATTCTTACCCACTGACTTCTTTCGGAAAAATCCCTAAAGCCTCATTTGCTTATTTTTTGCTGTCTTTCCTGCGAACTGCTGTTAACTCGCCACTAAGTAACGTTAGTTGATGTCAACGACTGTGCAAGCTCCTCCCCTACCTGCTGCATATTCAACAGAGAGGAAGAAACGGAGTCGCCCATAGGCTACCGACAGCAAAGGAACTTATTCTATAGGGTAGATCATGCCTATGTCTATTTTTACAGGCTGTATGCAGTATGTGCAAAGCCAAAGCACAATGAAATAAGGCAACTTATGATTTCGGGGGTTTTAATAGGCTTTTGTCCGGTTTCATATTTGTCAGTCAACTTTTCAAAATACATTCGGGGCTACACTCAAAACATTCGGGGCTGAAGCCCCGGCAAAATCGGCTGCCGCCGCCTCTGATTCTACCTGCTCAACACCAGTTTCATGTACAACAGTAAAGGGAATACTCAGGGGTGCAGGTCTTATGGGAAGAATTGCAAAGAAAAAGACACATTTGAAACAGAAAATCAAAAAGAAAAGTTAGAGTGGGCAAAGAAACACAGACATTGGACAAAAGATAATTGGAAAAGAGTGTTATGGATCTTAACCCCATTGAGCTTTTGTGGGATCAGCTAGACTGTAAGGTGTGCGAGAAGTACACGAGAAGACAAGGGCTACAGGAAGTGAAAATGTCACCTGAGTATCTGGACAAACTAACACCTGCAAAATGTGTCTTATCAGTGTTCTGATTTTTTGATAAGAACACATTGAAGTAGTTTAAGATGTTCAGAAAAAGAAAATCTTTTGTATGTAATAGTAATTTTTCAGTTTTTAATGTCCTGATTATACATTGTGATCAATTGAATGTCACTTTGGTGAATAAAAGTACCAATTTATCTCCATAAGAGCAAAATCAGAACATTATTCCAAACTTTTGGCTGCCAGTGTATATATGTTCTGTATAAATTTATGACAGAACCATCTCTGAGATTGCTCATGCAATGCACTACAGGGAAAGGTGAACAGCTCCATCTACATCTATCAGTCTCCACCTGTCTCTCAGCCTTTTACCCTCTTTCTTATGAGGAGATGACATGGACTCTTATTGAATTTACGGCCCTCTGCAGTCTGTTGCTTCATGATGAGATCATTTTATATTTCAAGCAAATATAACAAATCAAAAATAAATTGAAAGCAATTCTTGCACAAGGAGTGTTTACACAGACTTTTTTATGAGGCACCAAGGTGGCATAAATCCAATCCAATAAGTGGTCCTAACAATATATTAATTGGAAATACTAAACAAACAAATAAACAACAAATACTGATTATTAATACTGAATGTAAATTTACAAAGCAGTTTTGCACATGATTTTAAAACCTGCGTCTTATTTACAACCCGTCTTATTGATGTAGTTTAACCAACAAAATCAGCACTGAAATTGTGCTGCATCTTGAGTATTTCAATTGTCATTGTCAATCCTTTCGATGCAATCACACCTCCTTTCTATGTAAATTAGGCTTATTATACTGTAGATTGTGCTTCATTCACAAAAAAATGCTGGGTGAAATTTAGATCATGCTATTACTGCTGGATGAATGCAGGTGGTAAAATAATTGTATTTTAAAAGATGTTATACTAACGATCAAATCAGCAGTAAATAATCAAATAATGATCAAATTATTTAAAATAGCATTATAACATGACATATACCATGTATCAAAACGCAGATTATGCAGATCAGGCAACAGAGCAAATGAGCCCACAAAATGCTGTACTCAATTTGGATCTTTCAAGCTGATTCTGAGCCCTGTATTGTCATCTGTTTGGGAACTGGACTACACTGGTCATGCTCTGTTTTTGATTCACTAAAAAGAACCTACTCATAAGAGTCATCCGTTTGGGAACTGGACTACACTGGTCATACTGTGTTTTTTGATTCACTAAAAAGAACTGGCTCATAAGAGTAATCCGTTTGGGAACTGGACTACACTGGTCATGCTGTGTGTTTTTGATTCACTAAAAAAGAACTGACTCATAAGAGTCATCCGTTGGTGAATCAGACCACACTAGTTGCACTAGTATGTTCCACGCTGTCAATAGCACTGCAGCAGCATATAGAACAAGTTACTATAGTAGAGTGTTTTGTCCGCATTGGCAGAAGAATGCACATTCAAGACCCGCATCTCATCACAAAAATAATTTTATTACGTTATTTTTTTTATAGAACTGGTTCTGAATAAGCCAATCCAACTTTCCCCTGGTATGTGGAGTCAACAGTGAGCAATTCTCTCTAAATTATAATTATTTCGTCCACAAAACTACCCCTCCCATCAATTTTCTCTCTCTCTCTCTTTATTTCTCTTTAATTGTCACATCGTCAATTTTCAAAGGTTTTATTACCTGTATTAACGTTTATGAGATGTTGAATTGTTTTGTTTTTCATACCCTTGAAATAGGGGCACAGGGACGAGGTAGAGTGCTCTTGAGTCTCTTCTGAGTTAATCGTATCCAGAGCTGTGCTTCGGTGAACTAATTTTTCTGCCACAGGCACAGATAAGCTCAGCAGGGTTCTGTGTCCTCACCTATGCTAGTCCTGTGGCAGCTCTCAGACAAACCTCTGAGTAATACATTTGCACTTAATAAAAGTCTTTATAGTTATAAACCTGTCAGTCACATTCCTCTTAAGCAGTTGAGTGTTATGTTTCTCTTTTTTGTTATCTAAGAATGGGTTGCTATAGGATAATGTACATATTGTTCAACCAGTGAAATCTCCAATATATGCAAGATAATATACAATACACAATAGAATACAGTACGGCAGAAGTTAACTGATTTACGAAGTTGTTTACTTGCTAACTGCTTGGATATATTTTCTTTTAATCATGTTGTGGCTAATATTGGTTGTCATTCTCTTTTGAATTGGAAATTTATCGGGGACTTCCGGTATGCCTCGTGGTGAATAGACGTGGTTGGAAGTCGCTCCGTGAACACTCATTCGTTTTCTTTTCAGCAGTGTCATTTATCTTGTCATATATTTACCAAATAATCGATTTTATGATACATTAATAAAGAAGAATGCCAAAACCAGGAAAATCAGGGCGAAACATTGTTGAAATGCTGACTGACAAGGGGAGCGAGCAGGCAGCTAAGGCTAATGCTACCACTTCATTACAGGTGGAGGAAGAGATCACGCCAGCTTCCTTGAAGGACTTAATTACATCCACCATCCGATCAGAAATCTCTTCACTACGGTCTGAATTTTTGTCTGAAATTCGCTCTGCCGTTTCCACATTACAAACGACCCTGTCATCGCAAGCTCAAAAGATCGGGGACATTGAAGAGGCACTTAACGACTCAGATGGCCGGTTAACAGCAGTGGAGAAGCTGTGCAGCACGCTGCAAACAGAAAATACCAGCCTCAAACTCAAGCTGGACGATTTGGAGAACCGGTCGCGGAGGCAGAATTTAAGGATTATTGGAATACCAGAGGGTTCGGAGGGCCAAAGTCCGGTTGCTTTCATGGCCTCATTCTTTACTGAACTGTTTGGTGACGGCGCCTTTATGCGCCCTTTGGAAATTGATCGAGCTCATCGAGTCGGCCAAAAATCTCAACAAAACTCTTTTCCAAGACATATGCTGGTCCGACTCCACCATTACCAAACCAAAGAACTCATACTGAAACTGAGTCGCGAGCTGGGCTCTTTGGAGTTTAATGGTGTGGTTGTTCGGACATGTCTGCTGAGGTGGCAAGACGCCGTGCTGAATTCAAAGACGTGAAGACAGCACTTCGCAATGCTGGCATCACCTACGGAATGTTGCATCCCGCCAGACTCCGCGTCGATTTCCAAGGTCAGCGTCATATATTCCAGACTCCGCAGGCAGCGATGGACTTTGTTAGTACGGTCACTAAGACCGTATCCGGCAAGGTTTGAGTGACGGACTTGTTTTAAATCTATAAAGAGTTTGCCACCCTTCTTAAAGTGAGTAAGCGTGCTTTAAATTTGTGTTACTGAAAAGGGAGGTAACGTTAGCCCACACACAATCCTGACCACTCTATAAGTCTATAAAAAATAATAATAATTCCTGCTCCATAAGTTCAGCGTAACAAAGTTGGATGCCATACATCATACTGCTGAGAGAATAAACTCTATACTTTACTCATGTTCACGGAGCACTGCCGAAAGGGCAGCTAAAGTTGCAAGAACTAGTTAACTACTTCTTTTTTTACCTGACTGTTACGTTCCTTTCAGTTAGGTTTGTTAATTTTAGATATGTTAGATCCTATGTCAGCTCTGGACACAAAGGGGGAATAGTTTTTTTCTTTTTGTATATTTATTTCGTGCACCTTCAACCATCTCTTATTTGGCAGCCTCTTTTGCCATGCTCTACTCTTAAAATCATTATTTTTTTCCCCTAACATTATTAAAGCTAATGTTTGTTAATAATGCTTAATACACTTCAGGGGAGGGGGGGCAGGGTTAAATTAATTAGTTGGAATGTAAGGGGATTAAACAATCGAGTGAAAAGTATAAAAGTTTTTTCCAATTTAATAAAGTTGAAGGGCAATATATGCTTTTTGCAGGAAACCCATCTTAAGAACTCCAGTCATAAAAGCTTGATGAGGTCATGGGTGGGACAGGTGTTCCACTCGGGATTTAATTGTAAAGCTAGAGGCACAGCCATTTTAATTAACATGAATACCCCATTTAATCCTTCTAAAGTTATTTCAGACCCCAATGGTAGATATGTGATCGTTTCAGGCACTCTTTATGATAATCAAGTTGTTTTAGTAAGTGTTTATGCCCCTAACTGGGATAATCCAGACTTTTTTGTAAAACTTTTCTCTAAATTCCCTGACCTGAATACTTACCAACTGATTATGGGAGGTGACCTTAATTGTGTCTTGAATACTGCTTTAGATAGGTCTTCTCCCAAACCAGCTTCCTTGTCCCAATCTTCTAGAACAATTAACTCATTTTTGGAGTGGTACGGTATAACTGATATATGGCGTCATTTGAATCCTTCTTCTAAAACGTTCTCATTTTTTTCTCCAGTTCACCATACTTACTCACAGTATAGATTATTTTATCATTGACAGCAAACTTACTCCTTTAGTAAAGTCTTCCTCTTATGATAGTATAGTCATCTCTGATCACGCTCCAGTAATTCTCGAACTGGCCCTCCCTGGTGGTTCTATAATTTCTCGCTTTTGGAGAATGAACGTGTTACTCTTGTCAGATGGTCGCTTTGTTGAGTTTATCTCCGAAAAGATCAGTACTTTTCTTGAGGTTAACTCTACGGAAGGGGTTTCTGTATCTCTTCTCTGGGACACGCTCAAAGCTTATTTGCGTGGAGAAATAATTTCTCGTTCTGCTTATATCAAAAAGATGCGAGATAAAAAGCTCTGTGAACTCTCTAGACAGATTGGCCAGTTGGACCAGAAATATGCACAACGTCCAACCCCATTACTACATAAGGAAAGGGCTTTTTTGCTATCTGAATATAATCTTCTTTCCACTAGCTATGCTGAACACCTTCTACTTAAGTCACGACACCGATAGTATGAGTTTGGTGATAAACCGAGTAAAGCACTTGCATTACAGCTTAGACTACAAACTGCAAAAAGTTTTATTGCTCAAGTCCAAACCACATCAGGGAATAGTATATCTGTCACGGTATTTAATCCTATGTCTCTTCCTTGTCTCGTGCCTTGTTCTTAGTGTGTGTTGTGTGGGTGCGTGAATGTGTGGGCGTGTTGTTTGTACCATGATTAGCGCTCTGCCGCAATCACTCCTCTCACCAGCTGTTACTCATTCCCATTCCCTTTAAATTCTCACCACTCTCTCATCTCCTTGTCAGATCGTTGTTTGTGATGTCCGGTGTTGTTCGCTCTTCAGAGTTCCAGTCCAGTTCTCTCGTTGTCCCTGTTTCGTGTCCTGTTTGCTGTTACCCGGATTCGCCGTGTCTGTTCAACACTTCTCTTCACTCTTCTCACCACGATCATCTGACCATTGGAGACTCTGTGCCACTAGACCATCACCCCGGACTTTTCCCCTATCTTCTCAATTTGACTGTCAATAAACTAATTGTCAACTTGCAACTTGCTTCCTAGCTTCATTACGTCACAGAACGATCTGACCTCCCCAGAACAACGCTCAGGTGGTCAGACGCAGCTGAGGCTGCGCTTGCCAAACTGAAAGGTTGCTTTGTTTCAGCCCCCATCCTGATAACCCCTGATCCATCACGCCAGTTCGTGGTGGAGGTCGATGCATCAGAGGTGGGGGTAGGCTAGTGCTATCCCAGCTGCTCTCCTTCAGACGACAAGATACACCCTTGCGCTGCTTTTTTCTCATCGCTTGTCCTCGGCCGAACGTAATTATGACATTGGTAACAGAGAGTTGTTGGCAGTCAAGTTAGCTTTGGAGGAATGGCGCCACTGGTTGGAGGGTTCGGGGTACCTTTTATCGCCTGGACCGATCACAAGAATTTGGAATATATTCGCGACAGCTAAAAGATTAAACTCCAGGCAGGCTCGGTGGGCTCTTTTTTCGGTCGCTTTGATTTTACTCTCGCATCGCTCGGGTTCCAAGAACATCAAACCCGATTCTTTATCACGTATTTTTGATCACTCCAACGCTCGCCTACTCCTCGAAAGTGCATTTTACCAGAGACTCTATTCATCTCTACACTCACATGGGAGATCGAATCGAAGGTCAAGACGGCCTTAGAAGGGTAACGCTCGCTCGGTGCCCACCGAACCGCTTGTTTGTGCCGGAGGGGTTACGGTCCAGCTGCTATTCAGTGGGGACATTGTTCTAATGTGGCTTGTCATCCAGGAGTTAATCGAACTAAGTTTTTAGTCAAGCAACGCATTCTGGTGGCCTTTGATGGTTCGTGGACGCTCACAGTTTTGTTTTGGCTTGCTCAGTCTGCGCCACTGGTAAGAGTTCCAATCGACCCCCAGACGGGTTACTTCAACCGCTGCCGGTGCCATCGAGACCCTGGTCCCATATCGCTCTAGATTTTATCACCGCCTCCCACCCTCACAGGGACACACGGTAGTTTTAACCGTGGTGGACCGGTTCTCGGCGACGCCCACTTCATTCCCTTGCCCAAATTACCCTCTGCCAAGGAGACAGCGGTGATTGTCATTGACCACGCCTTTCGCTACATGGCCTCCCGACAGATGTGGTCTCTGACAGAGGACCCCAATTTGTGTCCAAATTTTGGCGAGAATTTTGTAAATTACTGGGAGCGACTGTTAGTCTGTCCTCAGGGTTTCATCCCCAGAGCAATGGTCAATCTGAGCGAGCCAACCAGGATCTGGAGAGAACGCTACGATGTTTGGTATCCAAGAATCCTTCCTCATGGAGTCAGCAACTGTCTTTTGTTGAGTACGCCCACAACACGCTACCAGTATCATCCACGGGCCTATCTCCGCTTGAGTGTAGTGTAGGTTACCAGCCACCTATTTTTCCTAGTCTGGAACTGAGTCGTGTCCCTCCGGCCACGCTCGGTCCAGAGGTGTCACCGCGACTTGGACTAGGGCCCGGAGACTCTACTCCAAGTGGGGTCACGCACCAAGGCCAAAGCTGATCGCCACCGGTCTAGGCCTCCCGTGATACGCCGTTGGTCAAAAAGTGTGGCTTTCTACTAAGAACATTCCTCTACGCTCCGTGATCTAATAAACTTGCACCTAAATTTATTGGCCCGCTCGCTGTCACCAAGATCGTTAGTCCGGTGGCAGTCCGCCTCAACCTTCCTCCAGCTGCATAGGAGAATTCACCCCGTATTTCATGTATCCAAAATAAAACCCGCCTTTTATTCCCGCGATTAACTCGCCGGTTCCGTTCCCCCGCCGACTGTAGACGGGAACCTACTTATTCGGTCAACCGTATTCTGGACTCAAGACGGAGGGGACGCTGGATTTCAGTACCTGGTGGACTGGGAAGGTTACGGTCCGGAGGAGAGAGGTTGGGTACCGCCAGAGACATTCTGGATCACTCCCTTATCGATGACTACAATCGGCAGGTAGGGAGCCTGGGAACGCCAGGAGGCTGCCTTAGGGGAGGGGTACTGTCACGGTATTTAATCCTATGTCTCTTCCTTGTCTCGTGCCTTGTTCTTAGTGTGTGTTGTGTGGGTGCGTGAATGTGTGGGCGTGTTGTTTGTACCATGATTAGCTTCTGCCGCAATCACTCCTCTCACCAGCTGTTACTCATTCCCATTCCCTTTAAATTCTCACCACTCTCTCATCTCCTTGTCAGATCGTTGTTTGTGATGTCCGGTGTTGTTCGCTCTTCAGAGTTCCAGTCCAGTTCTCTCGTTGTCCCTGTTTCAGTGTCCTGTTTGCTGTTACCCGGATTCAGCCGTGTCTGTTCAACACTTCTCTTCACTCTTCTCACCACGCATCATCTGACCATTGGAGACTCTAGCCCACTAGACCATCACCCCGACTTTTCCCTATCTTCTCAATTTGACTGTCAATAAACTAATTGTCAACTTGCAACTTGCTTCCTAGCTTCATTACGTCACAATATCAGACCCGCTTTTCCGAAAT
Source organism: Xyrauchen texanus (assembly GCF_025860055.1). Taxonomy (NCBI): domain Eukaryota; kingdom Metazoa; phylum Chordata; class Actinopteri; order Cypriniformes; family Catostomidae; genus Xyrauchen; species Xyrauchen texanus. The sequence goes on from NC_068301.1 coordinate 31,004,704, forward strand.
TTTTTGTTACATACATCTATCAACATATGTTATTCTTTGTTATTCTATTATATTTAAAAACACCATTATTGTAGGTTTGTTTTGTTGTTTTTTTTTTTTGGCAAAACAGCACCGAATCATTAAACTCTGGTGACTTTGAGAGAAGCATTTTATTATTATTATTATTATTATTATTATTATTGTCTTGAGTATGTATAGCATTTATGTAACAATTGGCTAAAGCATGTCTAAAAGATGCTATTTAGACAAGTGTCACAAATTAACTTTTTCTATTAAGGGGCAACGTTTGCCACCTGGTGTTGTTTTAGGGGCATTATTAACCATTATGAAGGAATTGTTAGAGCATATTTTTTTCTAACCATACAAAATATGACAATAGGACGTCATTGTGTTACATCAAATATTTCAAATTAATCAATTCCTTAAAAAACATGTTCAACCTGAATAATCAGGTTACCTATACATTTAAATGAACATCAAATAATTTCATGTGATACGTATATACTAGGTCTAGAATAAAAAAAATAGATATCCGTTGTTACAAATAAGAAATAGAAATCATAAGTCGCATTTTTTTTTTATTAGTTTGCCCCCACATTTTCAATTTGGGGGTCATTTTTTGTCATATTCAGGGGCATTTTTGCCCTGAGCCCTTGATAATTTCAAACCCTGGTTCAGACCAAATGCATTCCTGTGCTAAAAAGCAAGATGCAGTGCAATAAAGCAGAACGCAGGTGTCTCGAGCTGTGTTTTTAACAGTTGAAGTTCACATTAATCTAGCGCATGTTTATATGAAAAACAATTGAAAGGAGGACATGGAGGAAATGTTGTCAGTACTTTATAGAAAACAAAAATTTACTCAAACACATACCTATAAACAGTAAATCCAGAGGCACTGATAATTTTGGAGTGGTCTCTTCATTTTTTCCAGAGCTGTATATATACAGTATATACTGTAAGTAATTAGAACTATTTTTTTAACCGCCCCACAGATTTAATATTAGCAAACTATAGTTTTGACAAGTCTTTTAGGACATCTACTTTGTGCATGACAAGAGTTTTTTTTTCCAACAATTGTTTACAGACAGATGCTTTCACTTTTAATTGACTACCGGTATATATATCAACTACAGTGGGTCAGAACTTTACATACACAAAGTTAACTGTGCCTTTAAGCAGCTTTGAAAATTTCTGAAAATTATGTCAAAACTTTAGGCAATTAGACAATTAGCTTCTGATAGGAGGTGTACTGAATTGGAGGTGGACCTGTGAATGTATTTTAAGGCCTACCTTCAAACTCAGTGCCTCTTTGCTTGACATCATGGGAAAGTCAATAGAAATCAGCCAAGACCTCAGAAATAAAATTGTGGACCTCCACAAGTCTAGTTCATTCTTGGGAGCAATTTCCAAACACCTCAAGTTACAACGTTCATCTGTACAAATAATAGTATGCAAGTATAAACACCATGCGACCACACAGCCATCATACCGCTCAGGAAGGAGACACATTCTGTCTCCTAGAAATGAACGTATGTGGTGCAACAAATGCAAATCAATCCCAGAACAACAGCAAAGGACCTTGTGAAGATGCTGGAGAAAACAGGTACATAAGTATCTATATCCACACTAAAATGAGTCCTATATTGACATAACCTGAAAGGCTGCTCTGCAAGGAAGAAGCCACTGCTCCCAAACTGCCATAAAAAGACAGACTAGAGTTTGCAAATGCACATGGGGACAAAGATCTTGCTTTTATGAGAAATGCCCTCAGGTCTGATGAAACGGTTTGGCCATAATGACTATCGTTATGTTTGGTGGAAAAAGGGTGAGGCATGCAAGCCGAAGAACACCATCCAACCATGAAGCATAGGGGTGGCAGCATCATGTTGTGGGGGTGCTTTGCTGCAGGAGGGACTGGTGCACTTCACAAAATAGATGACATCATGAGGAAGAAAAATTAAGTGGATATATTGAAGCAACATCTCAACACATCAGCCAGAAAGTTAAAGCTTGGTCACAAATGGGTCTTCCAAATGCATAATGATACCAACCATACCTCTAAATTGTGGCAAAATGGCTTAAGAACAATAAAGTCAAGATATTGGAGAGGCCATCACAAAGCCCTGACCTCAAGCCAATAGAAAATGTGTGGGCAGAACTGAAAAAGCATATACAAACAAGGAGGCCTAAAAACCTGACTCAATTACACCAGTTCTGTCTGGAGGAATGGGCCAGAATTCCAGCAACTTGTAGTAAGAAGCTTGTGGAAGACTACCCAAAAGGCTTGACCCAAGTTAAACAATTTAAAGGCAATGCTACCAAATACTAACAAAGTGTATGTAAACTTCTGATCCACTGGGAATGTGATTAAAGAAATAAAAGCTAAAATAAATAATTCTCTCTACCATTAATCTGACATTTCACATTCTTAAAATAAAGTTCCAGTTAGTGATCCTAACTGATGTAAGACATGGAATTTTGGACCCCAGTTGGAAAACCCCATTTCTAGATAATAAAATTTGCTTGCTTACTGAATATTCAGTTATTATGCAATAAAATATTTACAGGTAATTGCACTTCAGCTCTCTTTGACACAAATTATACAAATTTCAGAGCAAAACAACACAATAAATGCTGCAAATGGCATCACAATGTTTGAGAAAAGATGCAGCAAATTAAGTTGTTTTGGACCGCATTAATAATAATAATAATAATAATAAAGTGCTGCAAAATCTGAAATGTATATTTTTTTCAATTCAACTTTTCACTCAAATTGTTATACTGATAATATAATTTGAAATATGTTTTTTTTTTATTTCTAAATAGAAGTATTTTGAGAGCACATGACTATTTAAGAAAAAGAGAAGGTGACACCCAGAGAGTGGGATGTGCTAAATGACAGCAGGATATAGCAGCAAAAACAACAGTGAGGTTCCTCACTAAACCTATGAATATGTCAAGTCATGAAAAAATTGTGAATGAGCTTTTTCAGGGAGGGATCTGACAAATCTGACATTTTACACCAGCCTTCAATTCCCAATTGAAATCCCATGACCAACCCACCATGTGTCACACTTACTGCGAGCTTTCTGGCTGACATGCTGGAGAAGTACTCCATACTGGACTGGTTCGTCATCCTCATTAAACACCAAGTCATCTACCGTGATGTTGTCATTGCGCAACTCTGTGTAGGGCCCCTCCACGGCAAAGTAGCATGGCCGGTCATCATTCTTATTATCACTAAACATGAGCATGGCGTGTTTGTGCCAGCCGAAATGCTGGTGCATCCTCACCACAAACTCGCCCAGTTTCTTGTGCGTGGGGCCGATGTTGGTGATGGATGAGTACAGATTAAAGCCCAGAGCCCTCGCCCCAGCCGTGATCATCGGAACGTCCCAGTGCGTGGTGAAACGAGCAACAGGTGAAGACGAGTAGTCACAACCGGGTCCAAAGAAAGCCCAGGGGTTGCATGAGAACTTAAGGTCCACGGCCATGAGAGGAGCTACTGAATCTGAGCAAAATCCTTCCTTGTCCTCGCTGCTGTTGAACACCACCTGTAGATGGTAACCAGGCAGAAGGTTGGGGTCAGAGTTTACCCTATTCAGAGCCCAGAGCAAGGAAGGGCCCACCCGGGGCCAAGCCCAGGGGTACTCTGTGTTGTGTAAAGGTAGGATGACAGCCAGGGTGATGTTCTGTTGAGGAATATGGGGACTGAGAGACAGAGGTTGCTTCTTATGGAGAGGCTCAAGTTCAACTACTCCAAAGGACACACCGCTCAGCAGAACTAGAAGAGTGAGCCTCAATGGCCCCATCCAGAATTCTTTCATTCTCAAAACCAATGGGATGGACTAAGAATCTAGAAACATCAAGAGAGAGAGACACTTGAGAAACGTTTGATATCATGAATGTAAGCTTAATTCTCTTAATCCTGATAAGGCCCACACTGTAATTCTACACTACAAGTTGTACATCCACATGACAGTGTATGATTTTCCTAATCTAATATTTTCATGAATAATTCTAGCAACATTTGATATTTCAATAAATGTGGAAACACTGTGTTGAAAACACTAAATGTCCAAATTAGCCACAAAAACATTCAAATAAAAATCAGTTCCTCAATAAAGAAATGAAAAAACAAGACAAAGCTAGATAAAGACTGTAAAATTAACCTATTAGATGATTTAAACATTACAAGTATTATGCGTTAAACTGGGAAAACATATAGGTCTATACTTCATTGTTTAAGATTTTACATAGCAAAATAAGTTTAATTCATTAGAGGCCATTCTAACTGGATGTGATATAGATCTTAAAGGAATAGCTAGCAATACAAGTTAAGCTCAATCGACTGCATTTGTGCATAATGTTGATAACCACAAAAAATAATTTAGACTTGTCCATCCAAAGCGACGCATGGGGCCAATTCTTTTTAGATTTTAAAGGCAGAAACGTGAAGCTTTTAATTTGATAAAAGCGGTTACATTAATTCTTCTGTTAAACCTCATGTATTATTTGAGCTGCAAAGTTGTTTAAATCGTAATTTTTAAGGTAATTTTAGGATCTATTGACATTACATCATCATTGCAACGAAGTTGTAAAATATGCTATAATTTTACACAGAAAAGAACGCGATTTTATTGCACTAAAATCCTGTTAACATGCATATTGATTATATTCCTTTAAAAAAGCTAGACGTAACGCAATGCATAGGCAGAACGCAGGTGTCTCTAGACAAGCTTTCAAAAGTTGACTTATTTTGAGTTTGTGTTTGTTTTTTCCTGACACGGCTTCTAAAATCCGCAGCGATCGAGATGCTGAAATAACCTTTGGATGCGGCACAACTGTCAAAGACCCTTGCGCGTGCTGACATAAGAATACGATTGAAAAGCAATGACGCGTTTTCAACCGCGTTCAAACAGGATGCGTTCTTGCGTTCAAAAACAACAATACGAAGCGTGAAGGAATGAAACAACGTAGGGACGTTTTTTTTTTTTTTTTTTTACAAGATTAACTATTTTAAACTTGACACTTCTTAAAAACACTGTGAGACACACATGACGCAACTTCCCAAGACATCCGTCTAAAGCATGTCTACATTAACACTTCACAGACGGAGAGATGTCCGGAGTGAACGCGCTGCAACCTTTCAACATTATATAAAACACTCCAATAGGCATCACTTTAACAATAAGAAAATACATAAACTTTAATTTTACCAAAGATGAGGACGTCATCTGGAGTCATGTTCCCTTGTAAATATCTGCCGTTGCTCTTATAATCCGCTTCTCGTGAAGGTGGCGGCAAAACTCTTATTCCCTCAGAGAAAACAGACGCGTTGACTATCGCAGTTCAAAGCGACGCATTCAATTTACAGCAGTGAAACTTTCGTCTGTCGATCCTCTTAATGGAAGCCAACATGAGCTCTCTCTCTCTCTCTCTCTCTCTCTCTCTCTCTCTCTCTCTCTGTCTCTCTCTCTCTCTCTCTGTGTGTGTGTGTGTGTGTGTGTGTGTGTGTGCAGAGGAAGCTGGAAATCGCAAAGAGGAAATCTTCTCCTTAGAGAAGATTGAATTTCTAGGAAACTTTGTTAATGAGTGTTGAGGCTTCTGTTGTTAAATATTGTCCAGCATTGTCCTCCCCTCCCTGTTGTTTTCCCGACCAGAGAAGATAAGCAAATTCCAGCTGACATGGATTTCATTCACTATGCGCGATTTCAAGACATTCAAGTGAAATCTAAGTAAAATAAGCGCTCACATTTGCATCCTCAAAAAAACAATAAGATCCAATGTTCAGCTTTATTTATTAAACACTAAGTTTTGAACTCTACAGGTACACATAGGGCATACATTCACCCTCATCCACTGAGTGTTAGGTCCAGTCAGTGCTATGTTGAGCTCAAGGTGTGAGGAGGAGAGAGAGAGTTTGGAGAATATGGTATTATTATCCTGTTATGTCATGAGAACCCCTAATAGATAGATAGATAGATAGATAGATAGATAGATAGATAGATAGATAGATAGATAGATAGATGGACGGACGGACGGACGGACGGACGGACGGACGGACGGACGGACGGACGGACGGACGGACGGACATAGATCAATGGATGATGGATGGAGATGCAGTAGATGTACGTACGGGCAGACAGATAGACAGACAGATAGATAGACGGATGGACTGATTGATTGACGGATGGACAGATGGATGGATAGATGGAGATACAATAGACAGACAGATGGACAGGCAGACAGACAGATTGACTGACAGACAGAAGGACTGACTGACTGATAATAGTTAGAGATGGATTGATGGTTGGATGGAGAGTAGATATATAGATAGACAGACAGACAGACAGATGGATGGAAAGATAAATAGATAGAATTATTTTGGGTACTAACTTGGTGCTTGACACTTTTGTTGTAGCAAAAAACTCAATGTGCCCCTCACAGCATGAATGGCCACTTTATCATTGTGCAACAATAACTTGCATGGGAATACACAGGAAAAACGACTCTGTGGAGAGATGATAGGGTTAGGACTTGCCTTGTTGTCCCTGACACTGTGTGAGTGTTTGTTGTTAGGTGAGGTGGGGTCCTTTTCGACCTCCGGCATTTTAATCGCATGTCTGTCTTCCTCTTCATTGTTCCAGCTTTTTCTCCAGCTTCCTCCCAATTAAAACATTCTATTTTTGTTGAGTCCATTACACTTTTATTGGCTTCTGCTTATGGGGAGATATACTGTAGCAAGAACAAATCATATCTTGACAATATTCAGTATAAACAAATCTCCATGTTTATGTATTTACTTTGAAATGGCTTCGAAAGGCTTTTATTTCTTTATTTATTTTTACAGTTTTTCTCAATCGATTTGGCACATTAACTGAAACAAACTTATAATTGTCAAAACTCTAGGTACAATCCTCACATCACATGGTACATTCAGCACACCACTCTATGTGACCTACAAAAGATTATTACTCAATCAAAAGAATTAACCCATGTTTCAAATGTAAACAAATCCATCAATGAATAAATCATTGCCATCAAAACTAAAGATTCCTTTATCATTGTTTAGACCAAGACAGTCAAAATGCAAAGACATCTTGTCAAATGACAGTGTACACTGAACATGTGATAGTTACCCACAATGTAATATTGTCCAATTGCAAACATTGTACATGTAGGCAGCTGAATAGTATTGACGTCAAAAAGTCATGGCACACACTATACTTTCAATAAAACATTTATTCAAACATTTCTCATCATTGTATGTACACACTTTACAGCCAACCGAAAATACGTAAAGAAAGCTTGTACAGAAAACATATACACAACAGCAAAATTCAGGAACTACAATATGTGCAAGAAGAAAGAAAATCTGCTGCAAGTTCATCAACATCATGGGTCTTCCATTCTCTCCTCTCTGTCTGGCCACAACATTTCATCTACATCACACCTGATATCCTCCCTTGCTATGTAACGAGGGAAAAATCTTTTGGCATGACATAGCCACCCCCAACAACAATCTGCTGTAATATCCTCACAACCAGCATCCATTGCACCCGGTAAGCACAACTGGTCATGAGGACGGTGATCATAGACCTTCCATTTTCCAAAAAATAACTCCTCAATGGGATTTAGGAATGGGTAGTATGGTGGGAGAAACTCCATCAAAAAACATGGGTGGGAAACAAACCATTCTCTGACTGTATTTGAACAATGGAAAAGTACGTTGTCCCAAACTATAACATACATTGGCAAATCATTTCTTACCAACCTCCTCTCATTCTCAGGAATGAGATCCCTGTAAAGAGTTTCCAGGTAATTGAGGAGACGTTGTGTGTTATAGGGCCCAGTGATGGGAATGTGGCTGAGAACACCTTTCCCACATATGGCAGCGCACATTGTAATGTTCCCTCGACGCTGGCCTGGCACATCAACAGTGGCTCAGAGACCAATAATATTATGGCCACGTCTCCTGACTTTGGTCAAGTTGAATCCAGCCACATACAACATACACAAAAATGTGTCGGGATTAATGAGCCTCCAGCTTCATCACTCTCTATAAAAGATATATAAAGGAAATAATTTACAGTAGATATTGTAAATCATGCAGTTACACATATCCCACATTATGAAACATATTCTGCATATACAGGTTGTACTTGTCATGTTCACTGTTGTCTTTTGTTTTGTGCTTTTATGTTGAAGTTTAGTTTAGCTCCTGTTTCCTGTTTTGGTTTTTGTAGTCCTTTGTAGTTTCTTTTATTACCTTGTCTTGTTTCACTGTTCCCTCTTGTTTACCATTTGCGTCACTTTTTGCATTCCTTAGTTTTCACTTTTGTCCCTTATGTAACTCCATAGTCTCTTTGTTAGCGTTCGTGTTTTCTGTCATTGCTTTCACCTGTCCCTTGTTAACTTGCCACTTGCCTCTGTTTCTTCCCTCGTTATCTTGTTTGGTGTTCTGTTTGTTCATTGGCCCCTTAGTTCTATGTTCATGTATATATATCCTGGTTTTTGGTTTAGTCCCTGTCTTTCGTTGATTGTATGTGCCGTTGCATGTGTTCTCTCTATGCGTGTTTACTCCAGGTTTCCCAGCCCTCCGTGGATGTTCTGTCTCCTCGTGTTCAGTGTTATGTTAGTTAGTGTCTGAGTTTGCTTTTCCCCTCGTGGACTGTTTATTTGCTCCAGTGTTTGTTTGTTTTGGTACTGTAATAAAGCTGCATTTGGATCCGCACACCCTTCTGCCTTTCCCTTATTCTCCAATCATTACAGTACTTGTCAATACTGAAAGACAAGGAGATTACAGCACTGTGTATTGTACAATGATGAATTCTTACCTGTACATACGTTGCTTTAAATTGTGAGGAAACTGAATTGTTCCCTACCTAGCCTAAGTCTGACATCTGACAACTATTACAACAATACCACAACGATACAACTACGATGTATCTAATATAAGTGTGACAGGTTATTGTGATTGTTGGTTGTTCTATTTAGCATGTAGGGATTTACACAATGGACATGTGTATAATTGCATTTTAGAGTAATTTCATTCAATAGCAAATGAATGCAAACTATTTTGATCTGCAAGGCTCACTCAATGCATTTTGTGCCAAAGCAATTATAAATGACTTTAGTCATGTGAACAAATGACCTAATGTCCATATAGTTAGTCATATATTTGGACAAAATGTAATAGTCATTCAACAATTGTGCCAAAGCGATTGAGGAAAAAAAGTAATCAGAGGAAGAATCATTTCAACCGAACTTGTAAATGTTGTAGCAAAAATATTGAAAGCAAAATACTGTAACATAAATGTCCACTCCATTTTCACTAATAAACACAAGGAAGATTGATATTTTTTATAGTCATTTACATGAAACAATATAACAGTACATAGTAGTAAATAACAATAAATATCTACATATGCCTTTACTAAAACATTTTACTAAATCAAAAATACAATGTAGGGTCTCAAGTGAACATTTCTCAGTGAATTAATAATTTAATCAGAGTTCTGAATTGATGAATTGAAATGGACAATTTGAACAAATTCATGTACATGAATTTATCTTATCAACTCTAACACCATTTTTGCTACTGAGGTTTAAATCAGAGACACTGTTGAAACATGTTCTAACGCTCTCATCCTCAGGAGTTGTAAAACAAGACAGGATTGTAAAACTAGTGTAATGAAATACTCTTCAGAAAAAAAAAGGGATAGTTAATCTAAAAATTATAATTCTCCTATCATTTTACGCTGTCTCAAACTCATTTGACTTTCTTCTGCGGAACACAAACAAAGATGTTTTGAAGGTCCAAAATGTAAGTCCTTATACTTGTCTATGCACACGTCCTGATTGGAACACAGTAGGCTTTAGTACAATGATACTTTGTTGCACGCAATTGCCTTCTCTCAATCCCTGTATCATTATACATAAAAAAGATATTGGATTTTCATCAATATTTTGGGGACATTTTAAAAGTATCCCAAAAAACCTAAACCTGTGACTCTATCATTTTAACTCACACCTATATTTCACGGCGTGAAACCCGTGAACCTGGCAACACTGTATCCGAGCACGTAAAAGTGTGTGAACGAGCGAAGGAGACTGCGGATGTGAAGATTTGTAGTGAATAAGGTGTAACGTGTAGGTGCTGGACAGAATGACCCAGGAGCAGAGGTAAAAGTTACAAAAATATTTATTAATAAAATCAGTAATGTGCCACCACGCAGAGTAGAGAGTAGTGTGTTCGTCAGTGGAGTGTGTGCATCGTGGAATTCAGAAAGAGCTTGGCTGAATCCTAAGTGGAGAGAGATATCCCGCAGACTATATGAGCAACAGCAGACGTGTAGATCCCCAGCACGCGGGCATAGAGTAGAATTCCTTTGCGGATTGCCAGGCTGAACTGGAAGACGAACCATAACCCAAACAACACGGACAAACCAACTGAGTGACAAGAAAGGACCAGCTAGACAAGGACAGTGAGGTTAGAAGTCAATTTAGCATAATCTGGCAAAGAAACAGAGAAACATTAGGGCATATGTAGGGAGTGCAATCAGAACAGGTGTTGCTCGACAAGCAATCAGTGGCATGATCAGTGCCTCCCAGAGAACAATGAACATTCCCATGGAAAAGCTGATCATGCCAGTCGAGCACGCCTGCAAAACAGGAGTGAGAGAAAATGGCAAAACAAACAAAACAAACCTGTGGATTTACAGAACCGAGACATAAATACTTTGGTCTGTTTCTCACCCAAAGTGATTGTATCGCTTTAGAAGACATGGATTAAAAAAAAATGTATTGTATGGAATACATTTTATTTTATTGTGCATTTATGTCCTTTTTGGAGCTTGAAAGTTTTGGACTTACATTGTATGGGCTAAAACACCTTATTTGGTCCTTAGTTTTGTATTGCTAGCAAAATTACTGTGAATGTTCTATATATTGTCCATCACCTTTACTTCTGCTGCCTTTGTTCTGTTCTTCATTTGGCCTTCTCCCACAGTGTCTCATCTTGCGCTGTACTCAGCAGTCACAACTTCCAGATCAATACAGCGCAGGGAGGACCTCGGCTGCTGGCTTCCCGTATGTACAGCGAGCCAGGAAAGACATGCTGCGTGCCAGCCATGCACCTCCCAGTTAAAGCTGGTTGTAAATGAGTGGTTGATGGCTGATATATTGTGAAGTACTTTCCCTTTCCAAGCCTGCATGAGGACCAATGTTTTGTTACTTTCAAACTCTTCCAATTCCCTTGTGATTCAGCTTACCAACTGCCCTTCCATTCATTTATTGACTGCCCATTCTGCTTATCCGGAGCCCCTTGTACCTTTGACCTCATCCGGTCAACCACACACACACACACACAGCGAGAGAAAGACAGAGAAAAAATAATTACTACAGTTTCCAAAACAGGATACATCGAATATGCACCCGGTCCCTCTCTGTCACTCTCTCTCTCTCTTTCTTTCCATTTTGCTCTAGCAATGTTCGGAGTAGCACACTACCATACTACTACCAAAAGTAAGCTACTCTTATTTTTCTGCAGCATATAATATGTAAACTATGTATAGCACATTTTTGTATGCATTAAATCCATAGACGACTTATTATTTTTGCCAAAATGTGCAGTATACCACAGAGCACACTGCATGGGAGACTGTATCTCACAATGCAATGCACTTCATTTTACCTTTCATTTTCTTGTGACATATGAAACAAAAGTAATATCAGCTGTATCTTTGATTGGACAAAACAGTTAACTGTTTAGGTAAGCTCAGATTTGGTTTGGTTCTGCATCAGTGAAATGCCAGCACACGTTTTGTTTACATTCGGCTGCGAGAAGAATTAACAAAATCACTGTGTGGTGTAATAAATGCTTTAATATATGCAAGGAAGAGATGACCAATCACAATTTGTTATGCAAATAAATGTAAGAATCAAGGCCAATCATAATCAATATGCAAAAATTATGACTTCATCATTATTGTTACATTTGTTACATGCTGTAAATTATATTAATGCAAGATTTTCCAAAAAAAAATTTGTACATATAGTGATATACAGTATAGGGTTTATATAGTGTTAGTATTATCGGTTATATAGTGCTTCCTTGCAAGTACTGAAATAACCGTTTTCAATAGATGATAAGTGGATGCCACTTGCAGAATTAAAGAACAAACATAAGAAGGTCACGTGACATCTACGTAGCATAACGGGCTATTCAGACCCAAAATCTAGCCACAGTGCAATGAATGAGGCAGAAAGGGGTGAGAGAGTTGAGTTGTGATATTAAAAGCTGAAATTCATTTAACTTGACACAGCATCTTAGATGCCCAGCTTGTGCTTATTCACAAAGAAAAACAATTTATAAAACAGAGCAGATGGACGCAAAAGCACATTCTGTGTGAACGCCTCCTGATACTTTTTTAAATGTTTTTGCATAATACATTCTCTTACACACACTACTTTTAAAAATAGTAGGCAGCAGTGAGTGTATGCTGCACAGTATGCAATAAGCTGCTATTCCATTCTGAACATAGCCCAACTCTTTTTAGCATCTCCCGGTTGTTATTACTGGTAACCTCCTGTCATCGCATCCCTCTCCTGCCTCTCCCCAGCATTCTTAAGTATTACTCACTCAAACTTAGAGAAGTTGAACATCCAATACCTACACATTCAAACTTTATTTTCCATCTCACTCACACACACACACACACACACACACACACACACACACACACACACACACACACACACACACACACACTACAAAAGACTCCAAGTGGTCTTCAGTAAAGATGTATGTAATCATCCCTTTAAGGTAAAAACAAAATAGCATACGCATGTACTGTTCTTGCTTATTTGGATGTTTGGGCTGATCTTTTGTCTTTTTTGTGGTGTCTGGTCACTGCCCTCTCAACCTCACAATGGAGCATGAGGAGGCCCAGAATCACGGTCCGGAAATTAACAAGGAGGAAGAGTCTTTGTGTGTAAGTGTGTGTCAAGTGTCTTGATCTTAATAGCTATCTAAATATTTAATCTGTATCCTATCTCTCATCTGGATGGAAAACTGGTCCATTTACCTCAGCACAAATAAGTCAGCTGCACTAATGACGCATTGCATCTGCTCAGCAGTAATTTCCTGCGTATGTATGTGGGCGGAAGCTCTCCCTCTTCCTTTCTATTTCCTCACAAAAAACTTTTACTTAGTTTCCTGTCTAATATCTAAAGACCCCATGAAATGACTTGATGATTGCAATTTTCTCAAACTGATCACACAGTGAATTTGGTGACAGAACTATTACTTTAAATAATAACATGGAATGATGATTTTGCAATCTGTGCAACAAGCATATTCTCTCAAGCGCTGTTGGTTTTACAATACACATTTGGTGTCATCTCGTGGGCTAACCATCATTTTCACACATTTTATTGCTGCTGGAGATCATTAGGCAGAAATGGTGCATAATTTGGGTAGAGATATCAGCAGATCTTAGTATAATCTGAATCACAGTACACATACACAAAAATAACCTGTGGCCTCTCTTACAGCTCAATTCCTACTCATACTCAAGTTTCCCATGGCAACCATTATTGGGCAGTTGCCTTGTAACCAGAAGTCGTCAGGATTAATCACACGTGCTACAGACATACGTCAAAATAATAAACAAAACAACTATTATATCTTGATTTGATTTTTTTTAAAAGATTTCTAAAGAGAAAGTTTAATGGATTTTATTAAATCCTTCTGTACACTATCCTATAAAGGCAAGTGTTAGGTACTATAACTGGCATAATGTTCTTAAGCAACAAGTGGAGCAATTATCAATGTTTAAAACTCATGGATCATGGAAAGATCATGGTCACCACTGTCTTCACTTCAAGCTTAATTTTAAGAATGATCTTGTTCAAACCTAATTTGTAGAACAGGCACAAAGCAAATGAAAGTGAAACTTCTTAGCATGAATTTCTGTGAAACAATAATGATTAATGCATATGAAGTTTGTAAATGACACGATCACTAATTGCTCTACTCCAGTTTTAAGAAGTTTAAACCAAGTCAAAATGATTCAGAGAAACCACTTTATTTCACCATATAACCTCTATGACCCACAAATCTTCTCTATTAGTGGAAATACTAGAAGGCAAGTGAAATATATCTTATCGGCTGCTGGCAATTATCCACCTGATATCTGGCCGAGTATCATTGCTCAGGAAATCAGTAAAATCAGTGTGGTGTAAACAGTCTATAATACCTGGAGAGAGCTTTTCATTAGCATTCCTATTTATCTCATTGCCATTTTTGTCTCATTTATCGCATTGGTGCATTTTTCAGCAAGTGCATACACGGCTCTTTTAGAATGGCTGTCAATGGAGAAATATATTTTTATCTGAATAATGATGAAGTTACAGCATATACCAACAGGGACTAAATGCCCACGTTAACCAGCCAAACCTTGAACCCTTGGGTGTAACCAACATGCAGGAAGCAGGAAACTATATAACAGGAAATTATATCAGAATAGAGGGTCCAGAGAGTACCCAAAGGTCTCTTAATAATATCAAGAGAAATTCTTCTTGCATGATTTTATTTATTCATGCATTTGGCAGACGCTTTTATCCAAAGTGACTTATAAGGCACTTCTTATAGGGACGATCCCCCTGAAGCAACCTGGAGTTAAGTGCCTTGCTCAAGGACACAATGGTGGTGGCTGTGGGGATTAAAACCAGCAACCTTCTGCTTACCAGTTCTGTGCTTTAACCCACTATGCCCTCACCACTCCTCAAAATATCCAACAGGGGCACATATGAACCCCTTGTCCACTGTCCTGTAAATATACACATCATTTATATATATTTATATATAATTTAGGCCAAAAACTATTTCAGCAATAAAATAAAAAACAATATTCAATTTAGCAATTGATAATATGAAAAATATTATCACATTAGCAATAGTTATTATTAATACATGATAACAGATTGATTGATTGAGTGATTAATAACAGCTGTGTGTGTGCTCGGAGAGCACTAATGTGGGTACGTGCCTAAATGGTCAAATACATTTTATAATTCCGCCAATAACCATCTTGGTGATGTATTAATGTAAACGGAGTTGGTTTGGTCTAAAGTGAATATAAACAGTGGGACAAAAAGAGTATTTGCATCAAAATATTTGTCTTGAAGAGTACATGTAACCGAATTGAGCACTGTCTAGTCGGCTATGTCATATAAAGTCTATTAATCAAACAACATTAACAAGGAAACGAGAAAACCACTCTCTGCTTTTGGCTGAATAACTTTAGTAGCTATAAAAATATCAATGTAATAAAACAGTGATATTTTTTATAATATTGTTAGTTTTTTTTATAATACCGACCCCTGATGCAGAGTGTTAATTTGTATAAGAAATTACCAGGAAAGTAGAGATGATAAAATAATTTATAATTATACTTAACTTTTATCATGTTTTTTTTAATGCCTGATAGAAAAGTATCAACATTTGCTGAGCAATATTTCAGACAGAATATTCCACCAGACACAAACTTCAGAAAATGGTGCATCATGCATTAGAATGAGAACACAACTATTTCTTGGCTTAAAAGATGCAACAACTAAATCAATGCGGGACATTGTATCACAAAAGTAGGACAAGGTGGCCCCCCATGTGCTACTTAAAGAAATAATTCACACAAAAATGAAAATTCTCTCATCATTTACTCACACTCTTGCCATCTGTCTATGACTTTCTTTCTTCAGAACACAAATTAAGATTGTCAGAAGAATATTTCAGCTCTGTAGGTCCATACAATACCAGTGAATGATTCCAATAATCTCCTTTTGTGCGGATAAATGCCGCACAAAAGTAATCCATATGACTCCAGTGTTTAAATACATGACTTCAGATGTGATATGATAGGTGTGGGTGAGAAAAATATCAATATTTAAGTTTTTGCTAGAAAGATGGCGATATGCATGAAGAATGTCAATCACCAAAACAAAAGAAGAAGAAAGTGAATTTTAAAGTGGAGATTGGCTGAGCAGGAAGGAGAATTTCTAGCAAAAATGTACTTAAATATTGATCTGTTTCTCACCCAACCTATCATACAGTATCTCTTCTGAAGACGTGGATTAGGCTAATTTTATTCTGATTTATGTGATTGTTTTAGCACCCATTCATTGTATGGACCAAAAGAGCTGAGATATTCTTCTAAAAATCTTAATTTGTGTTCTTCTGAGGAAAGTCATAGACATTTGGGATGGCATAAAAAAAATATTTTTTCACACAAATTTTTTTTTTTGTGTGACCCTGCTTTTTTAGTGTTTTATTTTTTTGTTGCATCCCTTGCATTGTTTTAAACATGTTTTATGCACAACAATAACGCTCTGTCTGCATTAAGAGAAGTTTAGATCTTATACATAAACCAAATTTAATGTAATTGTTTCATACATTATGATATTGAAAATTACTTTCATCTTTTCATTTCTGTAATCATGTCGCCCTTTTATTTTTTTTAAAATTCAGATTCATGTAGTGTTTACAGTATCATAGATAAGTGATGTATTTAAAAAGTTGTTGTGACAGGGCGGAGGGCAGGCCGGGTCGTGATTATACACACCCGGTCCCTTATCAGGCTAATTAAGCCTCCGAGAGGGATAAAGGCAGATGGCAGGCGGTGGTGCGAGGAGAGAGAGTTCGTTTACGGACATGTCCATCGTGTGTGTGTGTGTGTTTGTCTTTTGTTTAAGTTAATCATTAAAATATTGTTTATATCGCCAGGCCGGTTCTCGCCTCCTCCTTTCCATTGAACTGCGTTACAGTTGTCAATCACAAACACCTATAACATTAATGTTTTTTTCCTGGCAAACAGCCATAAAAGGGAATGTAAATTACGGTATGTGTGCTACATTCTTAAATTGCAGCATAGAGTTTTTATTCTAAAGGGGTACACTCAGTAATCAATACTCACTACTCACTACTCATGAGTACTTTTAAATTAGATACTCTTTTACTCTTACTTGAGTAGATTTTAGGACATGTACTTATACTACATTTTTTAAGATGAAACTGTACTTTTACTTGAGTATTATTTTTAAGTACTCTTTTCACCACTGTATAGTAGTGAATAACTGTCCTTAGGATTTACGAGTGTTGTATCTGAGGACAGCTAATGAGGATTTCAAACTACCAAACAGCATCAACATTTAGAAAACAAGATTTTTCTGACAATATGCTGAAGGAACACTAAAACTGTACAAATGTTATTGAGCCTTTATTTGTGACTGTAGAAGAAATTACGAAATCAGTAACAGCATCTTATGAAGATTCAAAACTATTAGCAAAAGCTGGAAAGTCACATGCAACCGAGAGGGATGTAACTTTACCTGCTGACAAAGCTATGGTCAGTGATATGCTGGAAGAAAGGGCAGTTACACAACTGAAGTTGATTCCATTGACAGATAGCACTGAATCAGTGACATGAGAGAGAATGTATTCCAGCAGCTTCTAAACAACATTATGGTAAGACGGCTTTATTATTTGCTAAACTTACTTGTATTCATTTGTTACGACTGCGATGGCTAAATCGAGAAATATTATTTGTTTTGGCAAACATTTATCTTCCCATGCAACAGCTGAAGCTATTTTTTGATATTTTGAACAAATATATTGTGTCCAATAGTATTGCTTGGACAAAATGTGTGGGACTTGCGCTATGCTTGGGCAACTATGTCTACTCCTGGTATTAACAGTTCTAGTCTCGTGTGATCTAATCTCAAGTGGTCAGCTCTAAATAAAATTGTTAACAGGATCCAAAAATGTTTGTTATCCAATCACACAAACCACACTCAGAGGTGGATGAAAATGCATATGACCACAACGCATTTGTTGTGTAAATGGTAATCCATTCTAATGCATTCTGGACAGAAGTGAAAGATGACCTCCTCACCTGTAAATCATCCATTGCACTAAATCAAAAGAAGTCAAGAGCACTTCTTCAGTGATATAAACATGAAGTGACACAGATGATGTAAAGCATGCTCTTCCAAAGTTCATTTAATACAGAGACTCAAAAATAATGGAGAATTCCACTAAAAAAATCTATAGTTTACGGAGGCCGAGAAAAAGTATGTGAACCCCTTTTGTATAAATTTGTCTCAAAATCTGGTTTGATCTTTATCTAAGTTACAATAATGAACAAACACAATTTGTTTTAACTAATAACACACAAATTATTGTATTGTTCTTGTACATTTAAACATTCAAAGTGTAGGTTGGACCCCAGTGTGTGTGAGTATACCATAAAGATATGGTTTTCATAAAATAAATTATGAAAACCCACTAAAAAAACAGGGTAACTTGGTGCGTTATGTCCTGCACAATAGAGGCAGTAGAGAAGTGGTTTGGTACATGGGCCACATCAAAAAATCTCATCATTTAGTCACCCTTATGCCATCCTGGATGTGTATGACTTTCTTTCTTCTGCAGAACACAAATTAAGATTTTTAGAAGAATATCTCAGCTCTTTTGGTCCATAAAATGCAAGTGAATGGGTGCCAAAATTTCCCTGCTCAGTCAATCTCCACTTAAACTTTCACATTCTTCTTCTTTTGTTTTTAGTGATTCACATTCTTCATACATATCGCCATCTACTGGGCAGGGTAAAGAATTTCTAGCAAATGTGGACTTAAATATTGATCTGCTTCTCACCCAAACATATCATATCAGCTCTGAAGACATGGATTAAACCACTGGAGTCATATGATTACTTTTTTGCTGCATTTATGTACTTTTTGGAGCATCAACATTTTGGCATCCATTCACTTGTATTGTATGCCAACAGATCTGAAATATTCTTCAAAAAATCTTAATTTGTGTCTCCTTTTGTGATACAATGTCTCGCATTGATTTAGTTGTATCTTTTAAGCCGTTACATGTACACTTCAAGTCCAACTTTTTGTCCCACTGTTTAAGCTCACTTTAGACCAAACCAACTGCATTTACATCAATGCCTCACCAAGACGGGTATTGACGGAATTATAAAGTGTATTTGATAGTTTAGGCGCAAACCGGCATTAGCGCTCAAACATTAGCCGCCTGTCAATCAAACAGCGTGCAGCGACAGACTTCATGAAATAAAAAGTCAATATTTTATTTTTTATCTAGATCATCCAACCAGTGATGCTCTTGCTATCGCAATCGATGTAATGAACACCCCTGTTCTAGATATAGAACATAGGCTAAATATAAAAAATTACTCAAATATTTATCATCGATATCGATCTTTTTTTCTTTTCAGTTAAACATTAAGATTGTTTTATTGCCCAGCCCTATTGATAACATTGCATTAATCTCACATATGAAACCCAATAATCTCACTGATAGATAGCTCATTTACAGGCTACGTTATTGACACACAGAATCTAGTAAGCAGAAATATTAAATTTACCTCGATATGTTTCTTCAAATTATTTTATGACCAATTAATGCAGAAAATAAGCTAATTTCAAAGGGTTCACATACTTTTTCTTGCCATTGTATTTGGTTGAAGTGGTGCACTGATTTTCTCACCTGAGACAGATGTTAATAATGGGCGTAAACAGGACCAAAGACATGGCTCTGCAAATTGCACTCATCGCCAAGCATGGTCGCAAGGAATATATCTGCAGGTTTAAGATCTGCTTTGGACGAACCTGTCAGAATTATGAACTTTATCAAGATGCATCCATTACAAACACATCTGTTTTACTTATTATATAAGGAGATGGGAAATGAGCATCACTCTGTGATTTTAGCTGTCTCTGCAAGATGGCCTACTTGGCTGATGTTTTCAGCCACTTGAATGATCTCAGTCTGGGCTTACAAGGAAAGGGGGTCACCATGTTTCATGTTCACTATGAAACAGGTCACCAAGAAGAAACTAGATCTGTGGGGAAAAATACTGGCCTTTGAATCTGAATTTCTGTCAAAACAGAAGCAATTTCCTTCTGCTGTGGTCCCTGCTATGATAGAGGACCTTAAGAATCTGACAGTTCTGCTACTAATAAATTCAGAACTTCTTCCCTGGTCTCTGCAAACTTTGGTAAGCAACATTTGTTTCACAAATTCCATCTGGAAAACTACATTTCTACTAATATCTTAAGCACTGTCAGTTGCACTCTGTCTGTCCTTGCCAAACCTACTTCTAAAAATGTTTATTCAGATGAGAAAAGTAGAACTACAATGGCTGCTCATTTGAAAACTTTAACGGAAGTACTTCATTTAAAGACCTGTACATTTGACTGGCATTTGGCATCACTGAGACCAACCTTACTGAGTGAATCAAGCAATAAATAAAAAATAAATAAATGAAGTGCTGTCCTTAAAAAAGGTAGAGGTTCCAGTAATTCCCCCAAAAATACTGACATCTCTTCTGAGACTCACGATCTTGTTAAAAGTTCTGTTTTAAATCCATGTTTTAATCCATGTTGTCGTCTGGGAAGGGGAAGAAAAGTCTTTTCAACTGTTTGATCATGAAATATAATTAAGGGCATGTTTACAACAACATTTATGTAAAAATGAAACTTTCACCATACTGCACTTCAATGAGTCAGAACAAGACTGATTAATGAAATGTAAAACAGGTGTAACAATCCAGACACACCAACCAAGCATAAGCATATGAGCCATTGGGTAGGCATATATTGGAGGAATCCAAGTCATAGTGACATTAAAATTGACTGTCCACAATTGGCTGCAATAAAAACAGAAATGATACATGGGACTATTAGCAAAATACATCACATCACATTCCTACTTTTTAAATGTTTTAATAGTTTTATAAGTATGCCTCACATTTAAATACATTTCCCATCTCTTCAACAAATTTAAACAGCAATTCAAAATATGCTATATGTAATAATGTAAATAAATCATTATAAGAATTTGACACTGTAAATAAAAGACACTTCACCTTTCACTCTATTATTGACCCTTAAAGGGATAGTTCACCCAAAAATGATTTACTCACCCACATGCCATCCCAGATGTTTGTCTTTCTTTCTACTGCAAAACGAAGATTTTTAGAAGAATATCTCAGCACTGTAGGTCCATACAATGCAAGTGAATCGTGGCCAGAACTTTAAAGCTCCAGAAAATATATAAAGGCAACCCATAAATGTAATCAATAAGGCCCCAGTGGTTAAATCCATATCTTCAGAAGAGACATGATAGGTGTTGGTTAGAAACAGATAAAAGTCCTTTTTACTATAATTTCTCCTCCCTGCCCAGTAGGTGACGATATGCACAAAGAATGTGAATTGCCAACATTTCATATTTCCTAGTGCGAGTACATTAACATATTTTCATGGTTGCACATGCTTCTAGACAGTCTGAAAACTTGAGGAACATCTGTGTTAAAAACTAATATATATATATATGCCCCTTTTCACGTGTGCTCTTTCTCTCTCTCTCTCTCTCTCTCTCTCTCTCTCTCTCTGCGTATACTTCTGTGTGTGAGCGAGAGATCGCTCTCTCGAGACTAGTGCTTGTCAGTCTTCCGTGATTTTTAAATGGATAATACCAGATATTTTCTGTCATTTTGACAAGTAAAAAAAAGAAAGATAAAAAAAATTAAATCACAGATATCATGACCCCTTACCACATGCTTCATAGTTTTAGCAATAAAGAGTATTAATTAATAATAAAAAAAATATTTCCTTTCTTATATGCTAAAATGAGAACTTTCCTGACCCATGGAAAATACATGTAAAAATATGTGTATTTGTATTTTATTCGATTATCTTCTTAATCTTAATTATATATACAATATGTTTTGGTTGGTTCGTATTATTTTTTTAAATAATATTTATTTATTTAATTAATAAATGTTTTCCTTTATCTGTTCTTCTAGTCTCTATGACTCAATCTTTGTCAACTATGTGTGGTGGTGGGAGAGCGAGATCAGGAGATGGGAAATGTAAGTATCATCACCTGGCAATGATTGTCTCTAATAGCTGTTTGTCATTGCAGTGAAATCTGGGTGTTAGAGCAGAGAGGGGCAGGGAACACTGGTGGGCTGTGCAGTACCCGGAGACGAGGAGTCAGTTTGGGAGGGGTTACCAAACTGTCCATTCAAAGATTTCCAAGAAAGCCTCTGGATCATCCTGGGGGCCCATCTTGACCAGGGGAGCATGGGGTGGTGCATACATGGGGTCGCAGAGGCAGCCCTTTTCTGGTGTAGCAAGCTCTGGTGCATTTGATGGTCCTCCGCTTGGGCCTGGAGGAGCATGACGAACCGCTGCACCTGCTCCGTGCACAGCTGGAGAAGGGCCAGATGCTGCGACTAGTGGATGCTGGCGAGGGTCTTAAATGTTTCCTCCAGAGGTGAGGCCTCCATGCCGGTGTTCTTCCTCCTTCAACTCCTGGGTTTCAGCACCAGTATAACAAAGTTTGTGATGGAGTGCAAGGAGGAAGCAGGACGAAAATCAACTCAAAAAGGTAATTTATTGGTATAAACACCACAAAACTTGCCGACACTCAACCACTCCTCCGCCACCACAAACTGTTTGCGTCCATTTGACCAAAGTAAGTTAACTGTTCTTCTCCAATTATGACATATTATGTTTGTATTGCTTTATATATGCATACATTGCATTAATGAGCTCAAAGAAATTTAACCAAGAATAGAACACAGCCTAAATAATTGTGAATGAGCAAAATCACTTTCACTCACTCTCTTTGTTGAGCAATATATAGTGATTTCACTCATTCACATTTATTACCAATAGAAAACTGAACATTTTAGTGGGAACATCTGTTGAAAGTGATCAATAAAATGCTTTGTTATTCTTGAAGAATGGTTGCTCATTATTAAATAAACACAAGCAGGGGTCTGACCACTGGTCGATACAATACATCTCTATTCAATTAGTATTGCACTGAGTCGTTTACAGCAGTGTTTTTCAACTGGTAAGTCACAACATATAAATGGGTGCAGGTCTGTTCTGAGAGTTCCACGGATGGCAGGGAAAAACATGCTAAATGTTAAATAATTTTTAGAAGATACTTCAATAAATGCACACCTTAAATTCAGGGTGCAAATTATGGCAAAAATGGCAGAACTCAGAATACAGGCTCATTTATTTACCAACGTGTTGGCCATCAGCCTCTCTCAAGGTACCTTGAGTAAATAAATGAGCCTGTATTCTGAGTTCTGCAGTTATTTTATTCCCCTCTTTAAAAGTTAAATAATAAAATGTAACTAACCATAACTGTGCATATTTAGGATAGAAAAATAAATAGAGAAAACACTTCCATCGCTTTCTCTCACTTATGGCGGTGGCGTGGCTGTTTGAATGCCCCTCTACCCATGCTCACTGGAATTACAGACAGGTGTTAGACATAATTTAGCTCAGGTGTAAGCGCCCTTACCGCTTTCTCTCTCTCCAGACGGGCGCTCAACCATGCCTCCACTGCCAAAATTATTATAGAAATTGTGAATTATTGGCTGCTTAGAGCATGAAACAATTGAAATAAATGAGACATTCAGAAAACATAAAGCATAAGTAAGGAATAATTGATGACGGACCGTTGAATAATTGAAAAATAAAGCACACCCAAGGTGGTAATGCGGTCACGACATGAAGCAACTTATTTTTCAATAATTCAACGGGCTGGAATCAATTATTTAGCTTATACCACAGTTACTAAAGCACTTATTGGAGCAACAATTTATTGATTTATTGTGTGTGTGTGTGTGTGTGTGTGTGTGTGTGTGTGTGTGTGATTGTCAGTGTGTGAAAGTGTGGGTGAGAGAGAGAGAGAACGAGGGTGCTTTTCACAGATATTACAAAATATGATAGACATCTTCTTTAAAAGGTTTATAAGATATAGTTTAAAATCAATTACATTTTCGTTGTTCATGCCCAAAAGGGTTTTCAAGCAGGGGATCACCAAACTAGATCGTGGAGCCTTAAAGCCCAGGGCACCCCCGGGCAGTCAAGGGCCCCCTGGCAGTCAAGGGCCCCTGGGCACTGGCCCCATTGGCCCGGTCGGTAATCCATCCCTGGCTTTCAGCTGATAGCAGTTAAAGTTATAATTTGCCAGTCAGATTAGACAATCCTCCACACATACACAGACAAACACAAGAAAGAGGATGGGCACGGTGTAATCACTTGTTTGCTCAGTGTGATTCCCGTCATGTGTTTCTGCTAAAGATCCATACGACTTCGTGATTTGATTCAGATTTTGTCTGGACTAATTATTAAACCTAAATATAATAAAAGGCAATCCACGCATACAATGTGTAAAGGCTCTATGTAGTGCTAAGGTAAGCATGACTATTACTATTGCCCTACTTTTTCAAATCCCTTACCCTATATTTTGAAATTAGGCACATCATTCGTCCCACAACGTTAGAGCTCTTTATGTACCCTGCAAAAAAAAAAAACATTCTGGTAAATTACTGACAAATTAACCCATCAGACATTTTTGCATCAATTTAAATGTTTTCACCTTCTCCAGTGGCGTAACTGATAGTGTGTTGCACAAACAATCTCTGAAATATGGGTCTGGTCTTATGGAAACCAGGAAGTAATTACATTCACACAATTAATGACGAGCGTGTTTCGGAGGATTTCATTCAGGGCCAGTTCTAGACATTAAGAGGCCCTAGGAAAAATTTGTGTTCTCTAAGAAATATGCTCAATTCAGTGTTTCTGAGTAAAAGCTCACCATCTTTAAGCTCGTTCTCTATAAGTGAAGGATCTAGATACTCACAGAATTGCGGGCAAACAAAATAACTGCTCTGGAGCTCGAACTTAATAATATTTATACATAATTTGTAATCATAACACTGAACAACCTAACAACTACCAAGTTCACATGTCTTTTGGAGGCCCCCTGGCAATGCAGAGGTCCTAGAAAATTGCCTAGTCTGCCTATGGTTAAGGGTAAGGATTTGAGTTAGAGGGTAGAGTTAATTAAATATGCATTCTGGGGGCCTGGGTAGCTCAGCAGGTATTGATGCTGACTACCACCCCTGGAGTCGAAAACTCAAATCCAGGGTGTGCTGAGTGACTCCAGCCAGGTCTCCTAAGCAACCAAATTGGCCCGGTTGCTAGTGAGGGTAGAGTCACATGTGGTAACCTTCTTGTGGTCACGATTAGTGGTTCTCGCTCTCAATGGGGCGTGTGGTAAGTTGTGCGTGGATCACGGAGAATAGCATGAGCTTCCACATGTGGAGTCTCCACGGTGTCATGCACGATGAGCCACGTAATAAGATGTATGGATTGACGGTCTCAGAAGCGGAGGCAACTGAGACTTTTCATCCACCATCCAGATTACTTACTTAACCGCGCCACCACGAGTACTTACTAAGTAGTGGGAATAGGGAATATAAAAGGGGATCAAATTAAAATAAAAAATACATTACAACTTGCTTTTGGCACCACCCTGTGGATATTTCACAATGGAAACACTTCCAGTTTTCACCACTGGGGGATGCACAGATTTCAGCTCCAGAACTTTTGACCTGCTTTTGCAGAGTTCAGTGTGATCAGTCTGGCTACAAACATGAATATCACCCTAAAAAATTTTGCTTGTTGAGGAAAGGTTCTTTCTAAGAAATCAGCCTTATCATTTTCACATGGTTGACGATAAAACAGCACATTTAAAGATCTAGTCTTGTGTAAGCTGTAGTTTTTGCATCTATTGATTTAAGGGGGAAGGTAAGATATGAAAAGGACAGACCGTATGAAAGAATTATTGGCATTGTGGTCAGTAAGACATGAACATATAGATTATCAATAGTAAACAGCTTTCCACAGTGCACAATAGAGCTCCATCCCTGTGCTGCCCCTTCACTAACATCCACCAACAGCATGCTCTCTACCTCCATCTGAAAATGGGCTGGTTTGATTATCTACAAACATGTTGAAAAAAGATGCTCAGCCAACTAAAGAGGAGGTGCAACCAAAGTTATAAAATGTCATTCTTTCAAAAGAGGGAGGTGCAACACTCACTTTTTAAGCAAAAATAGATCTACAATTTTATTTGATTAAAAATACATGGCTATTCTCCTTTCACCAGTTTTTGAATTCTGTAACTGAACATTTACAATTTCCCATGACTTTCAATGGAGACACTTTGGAATTTGTGGAAGAAGAAATAACTAAGTTAGGAAATGAATTCTTTTTAAGAAAAAACTAAATAAAAACAGACAGAAATAATTTCCTACATGCCCACAGCTGTCATCCAAATTCTCTTAAGAGAAGCATTCCAGTGAGTTACACAGAATAAAGCACATTTATTAATTTACATTTATGCATTTGGCAGACGCTTTTATCCAAAGCGACTTACAGTGCACTTATTACAGGGATGTAACGATTGAGGACTGAGGCTGACAAAGGTTGAGGATCCAAGTGCAGTTAACTTTATTTAAACAAATGGAAACAAACAGAGATGAACAAACAAACAAAACTACCACGATGGGCAAAAATGAAAACAAAACACGAAAACACTGGAACTGGGAACACAGGCATGGGAACGAACATCACTTACATACAACCACGTTCACAAACAATCAATGAAAGACAGGGACTAAACCAAATACCAGGATATATATATATATATATATATATATATATATATATATATATATATATATATACACATGAACATAGAACTAAGGGGCCAATGAACAAACAGAACACCAAACAAGATAACGAGGG
The DNA here is from genome assembly GCF_025860055.1 of Xyrauchen texanus. Lineage (NCBI taxonomy): Eukaryota > Metazoa > Chordata > Actinopteri > Cypriniformes > Catostomidae > Xyrauchen > Xyrauchen texanus. The sequence goes on from NC_068301.1 coordinate 31,031,422, forward strand.
AAACAAATGGCAAACTTAACAAGGCCAGGTGAAAACAATGAACAGTGAACACGAGGGCTGACAGGAAGACTATGGAGGTACAAGGGTGACAAAAGTGAAAACTAAGGAATAACAAAAGTGACAAAATTACAAACAAAGGGCAACAGTGAGACAAGACAGGGTAACCGTTACAAGGGACTATCCCCCCGGAGCAATCTGGAGTTAAGTGCCTTGCTCAACGACACAATGGTGGGGGCTGTGGGAATTGAACTAGCGACCTTCTGATTACCAGTTTACCAGTTATTTGCATTAGACCACCACCACCATTCAAGTAAGAATTCTTGAAATTTTAGAAAAACTGACATTTGTCTAGACATTAGAGAGAAGGGTTATAATAATAGCTGGCTAGATAGAGCTGAAGAGAAACTAAAAGATACACAGAGGGAACAGTTGCTGAGCACCTCAAGATCAAATAGAGTTCCTATAAAGAGTTCTCCAGTTCATTTTATTACCAAATATACTCCCCAAAGCCCAGAACTTCGTATTATAATCCAAAAACATTGTTATATTTTAAAATCAGATCCATCCTTAGCTTAAACATTGATATGCTTCATAAATCTAGTGAAACCTTTTGAATATTCCACTTGGATGCATTGTTTCCAAGGGGAATGAATCAAGAAATTGATTATGTTATGTTTTATTGACGTTCAGTTATTGTGCTTAACACTCTGGTTTGATCATCTGCAATTACGGCTGGTCATTTAGAAATTTTAATGTGTACTATCTAGTTCTGGCACTGATATGTGGACAAATATATTTAAAGGTAAAACAGAAATGGCTGTATGTGACTAATTTAATTCAGTTTTAATATAATTACCCCTGCTGTGCTTCAGTGTCTGTGCTGGGACTTGCTGCTATTCAGATTGGTGCTATGTTTATAACGAAAATACCTGGAGGATGATATCATGGAAAAGTTCTACTATATCAGTTTAATATACATCCAAAGGATATGTTCAATATGCAGTATTTTCATGTCCCCATCATACTGTATCTGTCTGAATATACTAGATAATATATTAAACTCAACTTTAAAGATGGAAATCATATGAGTACTTGTCTTTTGTCACAATATCACAATTAAATGGACATACTAGGGGTACATTTTAAACAATTATGCTGTTTTAATTTGATTTTGCGGATGAAATTGGTAAGTATTAGCAATGGATTTTATGAATTCTGTGTTTTGTTGTATTAGTTTGTCTAACTCTAAAACTCTACATTCAATTTGATAAAATCACAGATATCAGAATAAAAATATAAACAGTTCGAGAGATGGTTAAAATGCCTTGCCATTGTGAAAATAATCAAGAAATATGTGATAAAGTTTAAGTGTCTGAGCTTGAAAAGCATATTTCTAAAATTCTGGTTTTAAAGAAATACTTGGTATACAAACATATTTAAAGGGTTGCAAAGGTACTTCACAAAAGAAATGTCCATGTGACATAATATCTATAGACAACTTCCTTAATCACGATCTCAAAATCGATCTTTTAATAGTATAATGGCTAATAACCGTTTATTCATGATTTATTATGTGTATTTAATTAAGGTTGTTTTATAAAAGTCAAAGCCATCACTTCATTTTTAGAGATCTGACATAGTTTTATTTGTTAGATTTACAACATTACAACATAGTTATTAATTATGCGTGACACATATTCCGGGCATAATAAACACAGGAGAAGATTCACTGTACAGAGAACAGAGACTTCACCTGCAAGTGGTGAGCCAGGTGTGGGAGAGATACGGGCAAGCTGCCATAACTCTTTGCATTGCCTGAAAAAAAAAGCTCACTCATTGTCTTCTGAACCAGTGTCAAAAGCAAAACCAGAGAGACCCGATAGATATTGAACAGCAGCCAGAGAGAATAATAGTTTTGAGATTTTAAACTTCAGCAAATTAAACGTCAGCATTAAATTTGTTTTAATATCGGTATGTATAGTTTCTAATAATGCATTGGCAATGTAGACTGAAGTTTATCTTGCCAATAAAGCTTGACATAAATTGAATCTGACCAGACCCGGCGCCAGACACAAATTCACGGACTGGCATTACATTTTTTTCAGGGGGGCACAACTGAGATAAACCTAATTCCCTAATTACATAATAACATTAAATGATATGACCGATTATGAATTGAATATGTATGATACAATGATAATGATCGATAGTAGCCTGTTACATAATGTACTGACGCTATTCAAATTCATAACTGACGCTAAAGATTTGTGCTGTTTAGGCTCGCGCAGCCTCTCGATGAAACAAATAGGCCTAACTGCAGCTCACACAAAGAAACTCAGTTAGCATACTGCGGTAAAAAATTCAAAATGTGTAAGTTAGTTTTTATATTTATAACATGAAGCAACACCATACAACCAAGTGCTGAATACCATCACGATTGAAAATGTAACACTGATTTCGACAGTTCAATAAACAAGTAATTCATATTAAGTCACTTATTAAGTCACTTAGTTCAATATTGACTTTTTGTTCTATTTTAAAACAAAGATCCCAGCAGAAACAGAACGCATCTCACAGTCAACCGTGTTTTAATTACTAAATGATTCAGTGTTTAAACGAATCGGTTGAGTCAAAGATTCAATGACCCATTCATGAACGACTACTTTATTCTTGATGAATCAGCTGTTTGAACGAATCGTTTGAACAAATGACTCAATGACTCGCTTAACACCGCAGCCGCTTATCCCTTACCCACCTGTGGCCGTGACGTCCCTTGCTTGATGCTATGGCTTTGGCAAGTAACGATAGACCAACTAGTATCGCTGGAATGGCTAGCCTCCGCAGTGTTGGGAGTTGGATCGACCTCTTGTGAACTGCTACACGCTGGGTCTTCTCCCCTTACCTCGCTGCTCTCTTCTGCCAACTTTGGTGGTCTTTGATTAAAGAAACGCCGTATATCCATGGTAACTGTCACACGAAATAGCTCAGCATAGTTGTTTTAAAAAAAAATAACAGCTATCGTTATTAAGCGCTACTATGCTTAGGACACAAACAAACATTCCCACGCTCACTATCGACAAACCAATCAAATCCATTTAAAAATATTATTTTTTAAATCAGACCAAACACATTTTTATTTTTATTCAGGAGTTTATTCATCATGTATATACAAAAAGACAACTTACCAACTTGTAACGAAAGTTACAGTAGCCTATTGATAAAAAATATATAAATAAAAGTGCAAACAAGCAAGGACTGGTTGGTCGACTCCCGCGGGACTACTAACATTCACGACTAGATTTTATGGTCGAGTGCGGTCGCGGGCGGTAATGGGTTGCGGGAGAATAAAACGATTCGTGGGACTCCCTATCTAAATAAAACATCCAAAAACAAATACATTGTTATTCATCTATTGCACAAAAGCAATAAGAACATCTAAACAAAATAACGATTTACAGTCGCAAGCATAAGTAGATGTTCTCATTATAACGTGTTTTTGCAGCGTTGTGCAATGTAGCCAATCACAGACATATGTGTTGATTTCTAATCAGATGCATTTCAGAAACGCAATGGCCAATCAGATGCATTTCAGATAAAATCCACTCACCGCTCAAAACGTTGGAGTTTTTGTTCAGTGCTGAATTCTGCATGCTGCATAATAAAAGAGCTTTGTGAGATCGCGATGAAATGAGATGTGAGACGTGACGTAGAGTTGCGCCCATGGCGCCGGGACTGAATCTGACCATTTCATCCTATTATTAATAGAGTTCACTGTAAAACACATCTTTTTATTTTTTATTACAGCATGTCCACTGATTTTAGGGAAAATAAATGACGACTAACCATTTTCCTGCAAGTTCTTAGAGACAATGTAAAAAATATATTTATGATTATATGTTGATGTTTGTTTTAATGTACGATATATCATGATGAAGTCACGTCATTTTATTTGTTGGCAATTAATTGATAGTTGATGTATTCCATTATAAGAGGTTAGGCCATCATTAGAACGAGGTGATGAAGGCAGAGATCGGTGAGGTGCATCACAGTTTAACCGGCCGGTAATTTCAGTGAGGTCTGTCCTAAATCCAAGGTTCAGGCAATGGCATATGAAGTATCCCATGATTTATGGTTGAAGTTGGCATCAGTTCATCCTCTAAAGTCTATTGTAATAGACTGAAGTGATGTCTGGCTGGCACCAGCTGCATTTAGTCGTCATCACACAGTGACATGTAGCAGTGGAGTCTGATACCAGGAATGGAGCTGGATCCGGCCGGTTCTGGTGACCTCAGGATAGGAGTCACGAGGTTGAGACATAGAAACAAATAGAATCATATTAGCATAGATGTCATTAAATGTATTGCAGAGTTATAGATCAAGATCAATGTTTCAGGTTCTGGCAGACCTAACTAAAGCAGCCTAATTGTGGGTTGAAGGATAAATTAGACGAGTCTTTAGTCTAGACTTAAACTGAGGGAGTGTGTGTGTGCATCTCGAACAGTGATGTCCATAGTTTAGGAGCCAAATATAAAAAGGATCTACTAACTTCTGTGGATTTTGATATTCAAGGAAATATTAACAGGACAGAATTTTGCTATCTTAATGAACGTGATGGAATATAGCGTGTCAGAAGGTCACTTTAGTACTGAGGAGCTAGACCATTCAAACCTTTATATGTATTTAACAGAATTTTTATATTAATACAAAATTTAACAGGTAGCCATTGTAACGATGATAAAATAGGGCTAATATGATCATATTTCTTGGTTCTCGTCAGCACTCTGTCTGCTGCATTTTGAACCCATTAAAGTTTATTTACTGATCTTGCTGGACAGCCTCCCAGTAATGCATTACAATAATCTTGTCTTGAGGTCATGAATGCATTAATTAGTTTTTTGGCATCAGCAACAGAGAGCATGTGATGTAACTTGCTGTTCTAAAAACATTGGAAATGTGTTTCAAATATAAAATGTAACACCTAAGTTCTTCACTGTTGAAGATGATGTAAAAGTACATACAGAGTCAAATGAGATTTTAGTGGCTTATTTTTGGAGGTTTTTGGTCCTAGTACCTCTGTTTGATCAGAATTGAGTAGAAGGAAATTTCATCCAATCTTTTTATTTCATTGATAAACTCAGATAATTTGGAGAACTGTGAAATCTCATCAGGTTTTGAAGAAATATAAAGTTGTCTATCATCAGCATAACAGTGGAAACTTATTCCACGATTTCTGATAATATCTCCCAGGGGACGCATATACAGTACAAGGAGAAAAGCAGAGGCCCTAAAACTGATCCCTGTGGCACTCCATAATTTACTTTTGTTTGATTTGACTATTCCTCATTTACATGGGACTAAATGGGGCCTAAACCATGCTAATACAAGTCAACAAATTCCAACATAATTCTCTAGCCTATTCAAGAGAATATCGTGATCTATCTTGTCAAATGCAGCACTAAGATCTAAAAGCACTGGAAGAGAAATGCAGCTGTGATCAGATGATAAGAGCAAGTCATTTGTATCTCCGATATGTGCAGTGCATATACTGTGATGGGGCCTAAATCCTGACTGAAATTGTTCATATATTCTATTTCTCTTTAGAAATGAACATATATGGGAGGATACTAATTAATCCTCCCAATTAATGAATCTTGATTAATCACAGGAAACTGTGTGATTACTTAGTTAAAAAACTTTAATTGATTCACAGCCCTAATTAAAACATTAGCCTATAGGTAGCCACCTTCAACATTCTGTTTGATCACAAATATGGCTGAATCCATATACAGATTCATATTATTACTGTTCCCCTGGTCTGAAATCTATCTGTGTTTTCACATTGAAGGCAAATGTACTTCAAAAAAAAAAAAAAGTACTTTGGCTAGAGGGAGCCCATCTTCTCAGCCACAGGAGGATAATTGGGCTGATCTGGTCTCGTAAACACTGTGGATAAGACCAAAATAAATGTCTGCTTAGAGGCCGTTCAGGTCCGAGCAGGCACATTTTATGTTTATGAAGCCTCTGCAGATGCACTTTATTGAATCAAATGTTTTTTTTTTTTAGTCAACCCATCCAAGTTACTGTGAGCTGAAGCAGAAAGAGCTCTACTGAGTTCACTAAGACAAGGTCAAACACAGTTCCCTTGAAGATATACATTTACCTGCTATACATGTAGTCCCTCATGACACTTTGTCAGACTGTAGACAATTTAATTGATCACACTTATAAAAAGTAGTGATGGTATAATTATTTAGTGATGTTATCAGATAGTAACACCATGGTACTTTGATATACATACACCATGGTAAGAAATGTTTACCAGATTAATCTACCATGTTGTTTACAATTCTACTTCGAAGAATAATATGAAATTATATACATACACAGGCAAATGTGGTTATCTTGGTCTCTGTGGTTATGATCTATTGATTCACATCCCTTAAATCAAACAGGCAAGAAGATGGAAACAAAACCCAAATCTATAATAACTTGCAAAAACCAATGTGATTTTGGAGCACTGGCGCCGCCTTCTGTCTAAAGTGTTTTTACATGTGTTCAAAATATCCCAGAAGACGTGCATCCATATACCATATACTGCAGAAATAGTAAAACTACTATGCTATTATTCTGAGCATTGGCCAGTATCTGAATTTGACACTGACTTGATTCGGTGCATTATTTACAAGTGATTTTTTTTTTAACCTTAAATGTAACTTCTGTTTTTATCAGTTTTGTCAAGCACCTCATCATCTCATTTACTTTCACATCACTGCCAGAACCAAATCTTGACATATGAGTCAATATGCAGAGAGTATTCAATGGCTTTGTAGGTATGGTGGATCTTACTTTACTTGCTTGGACATTATGAATGGAATCAAATGTCAGCATATCCACCATTCACTGTGGAATATGGTCTTTAAACATCTAGAAATCTGAAATCACATTTAGCTTTAAGCCTCGTTATTTTCAACAGCGGCTAGCCAATTTTGACAGCAACATTGACCTGAACCGCTAGAGGGTGCTGTCAGACTGTAAGTAGACATCCATACCCTATTCAGCCCTTTGATACAATTTCTTTTTTTTAATATTAGCCTACATATATTTGTTGAATATCTCTGTAGGTGTAACATTTTATGTAGGAAATCTTGACAATAAATAGTTCTGATACAACAATCCATGCTGATAAATTAATAGCGATGACCAGAGTAAACGGAAATAAATTATCTTTGTTTGCAAACTGGTAAACATACTTCTGTTTGACACTCAAATTAGAGTTAACGAGTAGGTGTTTCTGGAGAGCGGAAGTAGACGCATAGCAGGGCAAACATGAATGCGGCGAATGGGGAACCACAGCAAATGTTTGAATACCCGTTTGCTCCAACAGCAAAAGACAAGAAAGAAGAAGAAGAAAAAATAATAATAATCAACGATTACACTTCCACAATTTTGCAAAAGAAGATTAAAAATTTAGAATGCTAGATAACAGCAATAACAAGAGAGAAACCGGACACATTTTCTGTCACTCCCTCAGCAGTGGTTAAAAACGTATTAATAAACGTTTTCATATAATAGCCTACAAAGTGCAATTTTATACATTTATACTAAATATTTTTTAAATAGGTAATATAAAAAAGTTCGCTACATATATGTCGTTAAAGAAGGCGGAAACGCGTCACCCATGACCTATAAAATATATATATATATCTTTTATATGTTAAAAATATATTTGTTTAATTTTGTATTTTTATTTAAAATAATAAAAAAAACATTTTATAATTTTATTAATTTTATTTGTTTATTTTTCCACCTACACCTGGACTTATTTTGATCTTTTTAACATTTAAAAAAACTCCACAGTTTTACCACCATTTGTGGACTGTCCAGACAGTCCCTTACCACACCCTCCACAGTATTAGGACGTTTTAGCACAATGTGTGGACTTTTCAGATGGTCCCTTACCCACCATAGGCACATTTTCCAATTTATATGTTAAATTGGCAATCTGTAACGATTTCACTGTGACACCATCTGACCAGCTTAAATACGGGACAAATCACTTTATCTTTAAATACGGGACGATACAGTATCTTAAGGGATGGGTGGCAATCCTATAAGAGTCCATTGCAAGTAGACGCACAATTTAAAGAGGTAAAGCACACGACCATGACTTTCAAAGTTACATTTTCTCTAAGTAGGCTGGTCATTACATGGTTGTTTTGAAGCAACCTCACTTAATTTAAACATGAAAGACACAGTCTGTATGTAGGATGTCATGTGGGTCAAAGCTATTTGCCCAAAAGCAGAAGTATGGTAAACAAAGGGAGATCAACTGTGGCCTTCATGAACAACAACTGATGCTATAGACACGTGCTATTTACAGTATATTGGTTCAGTGACACATCTTACTGCATATTAGCCATCATCAGATTCAAAAAGGAAATATGTAAAGATGACTTACCTTTAAAATAAATCTAGATTAAAATGCATGCGTCAAGTTCTTAAAAATGTAATATTTGTATTCTGTTTCTCACATTTTCTCTCCCTCATGCCATCCCAAATGTGTATGACTTTATTACTTCTGCTGAACACAAAATGACATTTTTTATAAAAATGTCTCAGCTCTGTAGTTCCATTAAATACAAGTGAATGGTGACCAAAGTTTTGAAGGTTAAAAATCAAATAAAGGCAGCATAAAAGTAATCCATATGACTAGTGGTTAAATCCATGTTTTCAGAGGCAATAGAAGTGTGTGAGAAACATATCAATATTTAAGTCTTTTCTTTTTTTACTATTAATCTCCACTTTTACTTTCTACTTATTTTGTTTTTGTGTTTATCGCCACCTACAGGGCTGTGAGGAGAATTTATAGTACAAAAGAACTGGTTCTGTTTTTCAACCACACCCATCATATCGCCTCATATCAACAAGTTTAACCACTTGAGTCGTATGGATTATTTTTATGCTGCCTTTATGTGCTTTTTGGAGCTTCACAATTTTGGCATCCATTCACTTGTATTGTATGAACCTACAGAGCTGAAATATTCTTCTAAAAATCTTTATTTGCATTCTGCAGAAGAAAGAAAATCCTCTGCGATAAAGGAGTACATTTTAATTTTTATTTGAACCATCCCTTTAAGCTCCCCAAAGCTCTCACAGTGGATGGTAAAGTCTTCAAAAGTGAATAGGGCATAGGAATGATCACTTCTGAATGGAACACACAGTCATGGGTTTCTAGGGGTCCTCTTTGAGATTATTTCCTGATTAATTGTTTTCTTGTCAAATAACAACAAAATGACTTGATTACATCACACTGACGTAGATTTGTCTAACAAAAGTGTCTCACCGCGTATTAAAATAAACCTAGCTTAAACTTTTACTTTATTATAAATGTATAAACTCAGTTCATTTCATACCAGTAAATTTACTTTTTTTTTTTTTTCCCTCACTAACAAAAAGCAGATAACTAGGACAGTTATCCAAGAACATGACCAAGCACACAACTAAAACACAAAAGCAAGGCAGGTTAAAAAAAAAAAAAACAGCTTTATTAATACCGCTCATTCAAAGAAATATAAAAGTTTGAGTTATTTCTCTATTTACAGCGCATAGTTTTTGCTTCAAACAAACAGAAACAAATCCTACTTGTACAAATTGAAAAAAAAAAAAGAGAAAATATTTCTCTTCATTTTTCAATAATAGTCTGTGCAAAGAAAGAATGCATGTCAAACACACAGTGTTGCTGCTACATTAAGGCAAACCCCTAAGAACAATACACTTAGGAAACTCCTTAGTAAAGTGACAGTGGCGATAAGATATATCTTATTTTTTACTTTCCTACAGATAAATTCCACACAAAAAAAGCAATAATAAAAAAAGTTAATCTCTTAGGGTTAGCATTGCACTGATAAGAGAATTCAGTACCCTTTCAATTCAAAGCAAATCACAGATTGACCATAATAGTGAAATAAAAGCTTAAGAAAGCAAAAACCACTGGGCAACACAATCCACTAATGCCCATTCAGGGTTTGGAGTGCTGGTTATAGAAGCAGTGAATCAACATGTAAACGGAGGATCAGTAGTTTGACAACGTTCTCTCTACTCAAAGTGCTGCGAGGGTTGGCGCCCCTCACCATAAATACCTTGTCATTGGCATGGAAACCACAAAGACCTAAAAAACCTAAAACAAACTCAAATCCCCTGCAAAAGGAACATATTGAAAAGTGGATATTGCATATTAAAAGCACAATGTAAAACTCAATTAAATTAGGAAAACAAAAGCTACCATCTAAACAATATCATTCCTCGTCACTTAAAACAGATTTGTGCAGGTTATGAGGCAAATGTTTGCAGCATGCTATGGAGTACTGAAAAGTAAAAAATTATATATTTTTTTAAAGTACAAACAAATATTTATCAGATCAACTGATACAATTAATTAAAAAAAAAAAAAGACAAAGTCACATGACAAACAAATATTAAAGACCAGGGTCCGTCAATGGTTCCAAAAACAACATTTCCCTGTGACTCAACCATAATGACGTGTGGACTCTTAGTCGGCCACTAAGTCAAATTAAATAGAAGTCTCATGGAGGACCGGTAGGCAAGCTTAGTTTTGGTAGATCTTCTCACTGGTTGAGTAGTCATTGGTAGTGCAGGTGTGGGCCGCCATTCCGCGGTGGATGGGTTCAGGGCTATTGCCACCAGTGATGGTCAGGTTGAGCAGACTGGTGCATGTGGGCAAGTAGACATGCTGGACGTGTTCCACATCTGACCGACACACTGGACATGACTGCAAAGAGAACACAATTAACTTGGTTAAACATCTTGAAATGGGTCAGTTGCTTAATTACAACATGCCAGGAATATTGTTATATTGCCCTCATATAATGATATAAAGCAGGGGCATAGTCACTCAGGCATTAGGCATTGTTACATAACTATGTATGACTAGACAAAAAAAAACCATATGGGGTAGAAATAGAAAGCCACGATGCGTTTGCAAAACTTATGCAGAGTTTACACGATTTTAAGCCCGATTTTGCTCGCCAACAATTTTGTGGAGATCGCGACAAAAGCCTGAAATCGTAGGCAAATAGGAACTCGCTCCCGTGAGCGATGTTATTTTAAGGCTTTCCGAAAAAGGACTGCGAGCGATTTTAGGTTCAGGTTTAAAATTTGATGATACAGTTTGAGTCACATGGTCTCTGGAATCGGGCTTCAAATTAAGGCCTGTGCACACCTCTATGCCCCTGATACAAAGTTATATGGAACACAGTTACAAAGTTGCAGAGCAAAATGTCCCTTTGACATGCAAGTTCCCTTACCTGCAGCTGTGCAGCACAGTTTTGGCAGCAGACCATGTGACCGCAGGGACAAAATGCGGCATCAATCTCCTCCTCGCAGCACAGCATGCACAGCAGCGCCTCCCGCAGTTTCTGCAGCTTCTCCTGCAGCAGGCGGCTCTGCTGGCAGCCCCCACAGTCCAGTACCCCCTCCTGGTCACGTGAGGGCGAGCGCGATGAAGGGGTGCACTCGCCTGGCCTGGACATAATGTCCACGATACCAGCATTGTAGAGCGAACGCCTGGCGTAGTCGTAAACTTCCTTGGAGGTGCGGCGGATGTCGAATACATACTTCTTGCCCAGGTTGATATTCTCATTAAGGAAAAGTGAAGCCAGATGACCCTTGAAATCTCTGCTATATTGCATCATTACTGCATTGGTCACAGTGTCACATCTGTGGGAAAAAAAACAAAAAAACATTACCGGTTAGCGCATTACACGTTAGCAAATTATCTGCTCAGTGACAGACACAAAACAGATCAAGTGATCCATGATGCAGTATACAGATGGGCCACAGGTGCTGTTGTTATGGAAATGAAAAGATGGCACCATTTGCTAGACGTTCAAGAGCAAAGAGCACTAGCTGACAGGGTTCTCCAACGACTGGGCAATTGAGGCTTTTATCCAGGACTGAAGTATGATGCAACAGCGTCATGAATGTACACACAAACACATTAAATAGGTGAAAGGCAACAGAGTCAAGCATGCCATTTTATGTCGAGGGTTATGTAATGCTGTCACTCCTGTCTAGCTTGATTAATGGGAACATGTGTTGCTACAGTGCAAATTCGATCACTGGTATCTAGCTGCTTTTTGTGGCATACCGTTGATTACAACAAAAAATTATTTTGACTCGTTTATAAAAACAAAAGCAGTTACAGTAACAGACTTACAATGTAGTGAATAGCTACATTTTTTTTTCTTTCTCCAAAAGTACAGCAACAATATGTAAACAAACCACTACTAACCTTACCTGTGTAAAGCTATACTTTTGAAACTGTATATTAGGGTTTATGGACAGATCTAATTTATTTCCATTTCCAATTTTTTATTTATTATTTTTAAAATGTGTAAAAAAAAATTGGAGGGTGAAAAAAAATAAAATCAACATTATGCAACAAATTGGAGCTTAACTTGTATTGAACCCAGAATATTCTTTTAATTCGTAGATTTTTGGTACAGATATATTGTTCTTGGTTACTTTGTATCATTTTAACAGCGTACGGTGCTCTTCCTAATAAGTGTACCATGTACAGAGAAAGTGCAAAACAATAACAACCGAACAAGGACAAAACTCATGCTTTTGCAGCTTACAATATAACAATTCAAACTGCTGACACAGTTGGCTTCTACTAAGAAACAACACTTCAACAAGAGAGCTATACCAACAATAACTAGGCCAAAAAGAGATTACTTGTCTGTGATAATGTCTATAATTTGTTTTTTGAGTGGTTTAGACTATGTCAGGAGGCTAACAGATAAGCTAAACCAGGATAGACACTCTGTTCCCAAACCTAGTGAGCCGCCTTGCGGTCTACTGCCTACAGAGGCAGCTACCTTCTAAAGCAGAATCTTGACCTGATTTGGAATGATCCATAAACACACAGAAGACTCAACAAATGTTTCCAATAGAGTTTGGCATTAGCATGTTGCTAAGCTAACAGAACTTTCCAATAAGCATAACAATACATGGCACAATTTCTATTGAAAATGTTCAGTATATTATAGCTGAAATATTTAACTTTTCAGTGTTAAAATACTTCTACCCCAGATTTGCAAAGACAACTATAAGTAAGCCATTCATAGGTACATTTTCTCGAAGACTGTTAACACAGTGTCTCCGTGGCACTAAAAATTCCTGCGTTTGTTTTGAGCAACCCGCTTTGACCCGCACCAACAATGTCCACCATTTTGGATGAACACTGGCATTAGCATGTTACCAAGCTAACAATGCAAAATTAGTATAAAATACTATAACACCATTTTTATTGAACATTCAGTATTCAATCCGGTATATTTGATTATATTTGTAGTCTGTATTTCTTGTGACTCGTCTGCCATTTTGGATGAACATATTTATAAATCTCATCGCAATGCATTCAAAGATTGCCTTCTCTATGAAAGACAAGCTATGCTGCCTCAAATTTGGCCAAAATGAGGTATAGGGCAGCATAATGCTGCAGCCAATCTTTTGGAACAGCCATCATGACAAGAGTGTGCGTAAGATTAAAATGCATCCAAAGGTTGGCAGCTCACTAGGTTTTAGAATAGAGTTTAAAGTTAAGAAACAGAAGTCCTGTGCACAAGGCTTGTAGTGGTGAGACTGGTGAATAGGTGACAACTGCTTAAAGGCATTTTAAAGTGGAACAAATAACAACTAAGAACCATTTAATAATGTAATGATGCATCGTTGTGCTCACTCAAGGGTTTGATTGTTCATGCGTTTTAATTCATCTCACCTGTAAAAGGCATGCGTCTCTGTGATCGCCCGGTACAGTCCACTGGCTGCCCGATTACTGATCAACTTGAACAGCTGGACCACACTGTCACTGGTTTCCTTGGTGACTGTTAAGTACACACTTTTCCCTGATTGCGTGGCAATTTGTATTATGGGATAGGATATCCTGCAATAAAAGGAACAATAAGAGACATTATGCAAAAGGCAGTGACAGCCCTAATAGATAATTATTTTTTACTTTTGCAGTGCTGCTCTTCGGCTTTGCTAAAACAGGTACCCAATATTCGATTTGGGGTATCGGGAATTTGTAAAACTGTTCATTCTCGAAGCTAGTAATTCTCTACCAGGGGTACACAAGTAGGTTCTAGGGGGTATGCAAAAATAATTAGATTTTGCTACGTTGAACCTAATAAAAATCACATAAATGGCTTTAAATAAAAATAAATATATTAAAAATAATGATTTTCCAATTAATCAAGATCTTTATTTGACCATGATATCGATTGTTTACTCAAAGCGAAGTAATTTTTACTGCGTGTTCAGAGTAAAAGTTTGGTTAAACATCCTGTGTAATGTGTCCAAAGACAAGATCCACGTAATCCAGTCGTCATTGAATAATGTCTTGTTCTATCGATGTTAATACTTGTAAATAGTTCAAATTATGCAGGTAAACAATAAAGACAATAAAACATATTTATGCAATATAATATATTCAATTTCAAGATATTATATTGATAGAATACATGGAATTTTTTAATTTTTAAAAAGCTAAAATTTGACAAATTAAGAAAAACTACTGCTAAAATAAATCCCCTGTATAATTAACAGCATTAGCTCAGAGAAACCTTTTCATTTGTAAGCAAATATACACATTATAACTAAAAACAATTCCTGAAACATAATTGACTATTATCATTAAAAATAATACATTTTAATTTTATAGTCCTTGGTACATATTTTTGGTTGTGTTGATGAAGGGGTACTTCAGCCTTACTGATGGCGCTTTGGGAGTATTGATGGCAAAAAAGTTTCAGAAACATTGTTCTAAACAACATGACATTTTTACAAACTCAATTCAAACCACATCCACATATATTTTGAAATCGGATTAAAAATCAGATTTTAGGAATTGCACTCCGTTTTACATTAGCTAGTTTTTCCACTTGCAAAATGAGAGTGTAGTCAATCAGTAAAAAAAAAAAGTAAAAAAAAAAAAGATTAAAATCATATTGGATTTGGGTGCAGTGTGAACAAAGCCTTTGTTTACCCTGTACTATATAATATATGTGACAGTGTCAGGTACTATTTGAGATTTGATTGTGCTTTTGGCTAAGTAACTGTTCTTGATATATAATTAGCAAATTTAGGTTGTGTCATCACAATGTTTTCTAACCTGTTAACTAAGGTGAAGTCATCTCGGCAAATAGCGATACCCTCTGGCCCCACTCCAATCGCCAACCTCTGTCCCTCTGCGTCCCGCGCCCAGTGCCACTCCACTCCATAATGATCCAGTGATGCGACCAGCTGCAGGGCCTGATACTCCACAGAGCCCTGACTCAGACCCTCCAGAGCCTTGTGCTTGGCTATGATACTGCCAAAAAACAACACAGAAACACTTTGAGACTGGGATGAAAATGACTGATCAAATGAAAAGAGAGGGAGAAGGAGTTGAATGTAGAAAGTACCACAGCCAATATCTAATTGGCAGATAAATTGGAAAATTAAAATATATATATCTAAAAAATAAGTGGAATTACTGCAGATATTTTCGTCAATAAATTAAAAAATAAATAAGTTAAATGTTGTATCTAACATTAATATCTAGCATTTCAGCCACCAAAAAAGTAAATCTCTGTGTTGCCATTTACAATTTTTGACATTTTTTCTTCTATACATCAGTCTTGATGAGACTTTTGATATTAAAGCAAGTTTAAATATGATGATCAATCACTGCAGACAGGTTTGATTAATTCGCTATGATTGCAGTTGCTTAGGCCGTCCATTATCTAACCAAAACAAGTGTTCATCAGTGTGTTTGCATACAGATTAGAAATGTTACAGTTCATGCATGTCTTAAAGTCAATATATGAATGCGTTCTGTGCAGAAGCACAAACAAACGATCCTTTTATTTGCAAAGCTTGGTGGTAAAATGTGGTATTCTCTTGTTAAGTGTCTTATTGTTCAGTTTCCAAGTTTGTCAAGGTAGTCTTAAACATACTTTATGAGACTACTATATGATTACTATTGCCCATACTCGAGGGTTAAGGATATAGTCAGCTGTTAGCTCTCTTTTGAAGAGTAGACCAAGTAATTGAGGGTGAAATGACCCCTTTTGCCACTATTGTGAACTGTAAGAAATACTATGGGAAAGCAAGGACTCCGTTAGCTTCTTTTAGGTTGCAGTTTATAGGATCTGCAATTTCATTTTAACAGAAGCTGTGGGTTTCACTTCCATTTCTGTAGACAATGATTTCATCTGCGTTCATATTAAGGCATGTTTACATCCTGTTATCAGAATACTAGCCTGCAATGTATTCTTGGTAATGCATGTTAGGCTTGCTTTTTTCATTCACTATGTGACTTTTTACATTTTTAATTATAGACAAATATCTGACTAAATACAAAAGTGCAAATGGCTAGACAAACATTACTCCACATCAGATGATCTTCATTTCTTTATCGATTTATAACGTGTTAATGACCTGAATGCATTACAGGATATTAACAATCTGTCATAAAAACACAAAGATGAAAGTCTGAGAGATAAATGTGACTGGCATGTAGGCTCACCTGTTGATGGTTGCTTGGTTGGGCTCTTGGCCACACAATTCAGTGTACCAATACTTGGCTGTGTTCTGGTTGTAGTCACCAAACTCTGCCTGGGCGAGAAGGGCGCTGAGCTCTTCGGCTTGTTCAGAGCACATCCGCAGATGTCCACGATGAAGATCTTCTTTCACATGCATAAAAAACAAGTGTCTGCAGAACAGAAGACAGAGATAAAGAAAGTGAGTGTTTGTAATTGGAGGCAGTTGGCTGGTCGTATTGTGGAACGTGAGGGCGACACATGGAAGAATTCAACAGGTGGTACGACAGGAAAGTTAGCGTGCGTGCAAACTAGAGCAGGTGACTGGGAACTTGGATTACAAACACACGCCTTACACATGCTCTCACATTTGTTCCAGTTGACTAACTTAGAAATACAATTTTAAATGTAACATTCACTTTACCCCCAAAAATTAAAACATTTAAAAATGTAACCTTTTGAAGAACCAACCATCTTCTGTACATCAGCCATAACACACACACAAACACACAAACAACTGATGGTCACTTTCACTTTAAAAACAAACTTGAAAACCTGTAACTCATGTATGTTCATGCATGTGTGAAGCGGTTTGATTTTCACTCCTTTCTCATTGACTTGTGTCTCTTATCTGGCAGTGAAATGACCCTAGCAGCTATACAGTCCCCAACACACAATCCGACAGCATATTGCAAAATGATAAGCCTGCATCCTCCCAGAAAACATGAATATCGCACTCATTACACACAGCTGACAAGTACTGACATAAGCTGACATAAATACCTGTAATTCAGGAGTGCTAATGTGTTTTTGTGAAGACAAGTGTCCTTTCAGCTGTCTGCGGGATTGTCAGCATTTGTTATTTGATCAATCAATGGATGGGGAGGTGTCAGGGTTAAACCTTGACATTAAAGTCACATAAACCAGGCTTTCCCCCCCCCTCACAAGTTTTCATTGATTTATTTATATTTTTTATTGATTCTCTCTCTCTCTCTCTCTCTCTCTCTCTCTCTCTCTCTCTCTCTCTCTCTCTCTCTCTCTCTCTCTCTCACATTTAAAGAGTCCGACTACTTCCTGCTCAGTGGCAAATTAAGAATACTGTAGACAGATTCCATTGTAATGATAGTCACTGTTCAATAGTCACTAAATGCTGATTATATCTATAGGGACCTGAAAATCTGGAAAAAACAAAACTAGAAACTCAAATAAAATGGCTATGAAAAAATAAAATGGAAACAAAACACAAAAGAACGGAAAACCAAAATTTAAACAACCAAAAACAAACAAAACAACAAAATTAACCAGAACAAAATAAAAATACTAAAAACAAACAATAAAACAAAAACATGTAAACAAAACTAAAACAGAAACAAAAATGCCACAAAACATGTAACCAAAACAAACAAAATAAACCATAAAAATGTAAAGAAAAATCAAAACAAAAAATAAAACCAAACCAACAATTCAAATTAAAAATAAATAAATGTTAAAAAACAAAAAACAGCATTGTGTGTTTAGGTGTTTTCATTAGTTCACTTCAGGAGAAAACAAGCTATTTCAAAATACAAATGAACACATCACAAGCTGTATCAGATGTTCATCTGCTCCAGTGGTTTTCTTTACAAACCTGTCAAACAGCTTGACGGGTGATATACCGTCGAAACATCCTTACTGCTCTCTATTCTTCCTGCAGTGTAAAGTTAAAACCAGCTTATTTTCGATTACATAAATCTGACCCCAAGCCCTTGTGTCCCTGTACCCTTATGTCCAACTTCACAAAACAAATGTCAAATTAAGCATGTCTCCTGAGATGAAGTTTAGACCAAACAGAACTGATGTTTTCCCCCAGCATGCCTCTTTCCCCCCGGCCAACAGAGGAGCATGGGAACTCTGAAAACAGGCTGGGATATATTCCTGCACGCAGGCGATGGATCTTTATGAAAAACAAACACCAGCATATCAGTTCACACAATGTTGCCGACAAAACCCTGTACTGATAAACACTGAGTTTGGATGAAAAGTTAAATTGTTAAAGTAAAAGATGGAGGTTGATTCATAGGCCAGACAAATAAACAAGACCTGCAGTTTGACAAAGGGAGTCTCACCCGGCACTTCCCTGGTGACATCACACTCATGTGATGATGAATTACCTGGCAGGTAAAACAAAGGCAGCCGATAGGGGACAGCAGGGAGGGGGGCATGGAAAGGTTACTAGCGGTCAAATGCAGTTGTCTAGGATGAAACATGCAGCACCGGTTCAGTCAAGCTTTTTACACTGCTAATCTTAGAAACACGCAGCTGTGATGATGCAGTTAATCACCATCAACAAGCCCTGGCACACTATGTGCTCTTCAACAGCTTACACTGCATGTGCAGGTCTATTAAGCTGGTGTGAACATACAACTGAAATAAAACATATGATACATTTTATGAAAAGATATCATAAAGGTCTGCAGTTAAAGACCCATTTTGGTCTACCACTAATAACAAATCACAATAAACCACCAAGTAATATAGTTCATTAGCCTAATGTTTTGTAGTAACTATGTAAACCATCTGTTTTACGATTTAAACATTTTCAGTTGTTACAGACAGGCTCGTGTACATCAAACAAGGCACGTGGAATTGCAATGTCAGCCACAAAGCTCTTGTCTGTGAGAAAAGAAAAGAATCTGGCTGTTGTAAAATCAGGTATCTTTATACTATCAGATCAGATTAGTGGGGTTAATGGGGGTCTGGAGGGAACAGGTGTCACCCAACTCTCTCTTACCCTCCATCTAAAGAGCCTCCACCTGTTGAATTCTATTGGTCCTTTCAACAAGATGGGATTGAGGCCTGGGGCTTTCATGTTCGAGTTTAAACAGACATCATTAAGTTTGTCCATAACTTTTATCAGCAATGAAAACATCTGCCAGGGGCCTTAAACAATAGACGAGCACAAAACGGAGTCCATTTTTCCATTCAGCTCTGCAAGCATGCGTGTACATACACTGCCTAGAAAAAAAAAAAGATCCACACCCCATTTTATTGCGTTTACTTTCAGATCATGGAGGTTTTTAACTGAAAAGTTTGGCCATACCTCATCGAAGTATTTCAAAGTGAAACTATAGCAATTACAGACAACCTAATAAAATGAAAATAAAATAATTTAATGCACATAGTTTTTATTCAGCCCTTTGCTTTGACCATCCTACACCATCCCAGAATTAACAAACTCTCCTTTGCTTTTCACAGAAAGCATTTGATGTGATTTCAGAATAAAAATACACAATCATATCCCCACAAAAAGAAACGAAAATCTTCACTTTGTAGCTAAAATGCTTAGCACTTGATTATGTCGAAGAATTCAATTAGAAATGCTTGCATCATTTAACTGACAAGAAATGGGTCACTGTGTGAGATATGACAGCTCGAGGGAAAGTTTATAGAATCATCCAGTTATCAAATGATTCAATTTAGCGAATCGTCAGGTTTTTTTTTATCAGCACAATTTTTGGTTTCAAATAGAAGCCAAGCAGAATTTCACATAAAAAATTGCTGGTGGTGGATTTGCCAGACATTAAAAGGGCTTACATATAAAGGCTGGACATGGGCAGTATTATGTTTTTTTTTAGCAAAATCTACAGAATTGTACATTTTTGAGTAACCAATGTCGAAGAAAAAAATTCAATCGAGAAAATGTCGCAAGTCTTTCCAGTTAATCTTTGGATTCTGGACAAAAACCAACCAAACTAAAACTTATATTTCTATAAAATAAACTGAAAAATAAATAAATAAATAAATATATATAAAGGCAGTTTAGTTAACTTTAGTTCCACTTAACTAAACCAAAAATTAACACTTTAAAACAAAGAAAAAAAGGGGGAAAAAAAAAATAAAAAAAGATTGTTTTTTAATTAGCTATCTAAAATTACTATACAAGTGTTAATTATTCATTTATATTAACAAATAAATGCGGTGTGTAATTAAACGTATATATAATATGTTTGTACACACACACACAGAGTCACTGTGCCAGACTCCCAAACATCTGGCCCCAAAAGAACAAAACATTCCTCTGAAATGAAACGAGATGCTTCTGCCCAGAGACTAGAACAACGAGGCAAATCCAAACAGGACTTTCATTCTTTTCAGGCGCCCTTTAAAACAATGTGGTTTCAGAGTTAGTCAAATAACATTGCTCTGAGCCATGCAGCGGGGGTTACTTGCAGTCAACACACTTTAGTAAACCCTGCCATCAGTTCTGTGCATCACAGGTAAACACTTCCTTGATAAAACAAAAAGTGTTAATCACTCGTCCAAACTTGAAATCCGAATTAAGAGAAGTATTCAACCAACAACCGATATTCAAACAAAGACATGTTTTGAGTAAATGCCTCTGGTAAGGGAAGGGTTCTGCAAACAGCAATCAATGTGGGCGAAAAATAAAATACCCACAAAACTTAATTGCCAACACAAACTTCATTCCTGAATGATACCTACTTTAAGAAAGCTGGAGGTTACTTTAGTTCATCCACAGAGGTGGTTAAACCGGTTCTGAGGTCTTGGAGCGCATGTCATCCTCAGCAATGTACAGGGCTTGACAAAAATAAATGAATTAGGAGCCATTCTAAACTAAAACATTAGGGACCAAATGGCCAAATCACAGATTTTCTCAATTTAAATAGCTGTTCCGAAACAAGAACGAAAGTTTTAATAAACAGTAAATATAGTTGACAAGGTAAGTTTGCATTTTCTTTTGTCTCAATGTTCACAACCCTTTCATAATTTATACAAATATAAAAAATTTGTAAAAAAAAAAAAACATTTAGTACTGCTCTTCAGAATCTACATTACAGATATTTACATAAAAGTATATTATTCATATAGAAGTGTGTTGTCTTTTTGAGTATCAATTAATGTTTACACCTTGTGTACAAGTCCCTCAATTTTCCTAAGTGTCAAAAGCTTGATCATTCATATATATATATATATATATACACATATATATATATATATATATATATATATATATATATATATATATATATATATATATATTATATATTATATATATTTTGTTTTAAAATATTGCCTTAGTCTTTTTTTTTACGGATGGCCTCAGACACTACAAGAGTGCAAACTGAATGAAATCCCATTAAACATATTGAATAACTCACAAGATGATGTGACAAAACCGCATACAACCCGACTGTCGCCAGGGTGACTAGATTCTTTTAATAATTGTCGCAATCAATTATTTTTAGTCGCAGTCAGGAGCCCTGAATGTAGTAACTCAGCAAGACACCAACTGCTCTAGTGATTTAACTAGTAAATGAACATCTGACAAAAATTTTTTAAAAAAGCTTAAAATGCTTGAGATTAGCCTTGTAGTGAAATATACATTTCCTTACACAACTACAATTGTAATCAAGATTTATTATTTGTTTTTAACGGTTGAGTTGGTTCAGAATGTGAAAGAAAAGCAGCCAACGAGTATCAAACATTTGAACATGACAGCGAAGCATGTGAAATTTTATCCTGTTATGCAAACATGTAAATTTAACCTAATATTACCACATTTATTTAGTAATATACATGTGTTTGGTGCAAAGGAAGTGGTTTAGCAATTAAGTAATTGGTTAAAAATTTTGTCGGAAAGGGATATTTCTGGCTTTTGGAACAGCACACATTCACCTTTGCCTTGGTGATGGTAATTTCCCCCCCTATTTTGGCCTTTGGGCCACCGTATTTGGGGAGAAGAGAGAGAATAAAAGGAAATGATGTGAAAGAGAGAGGGGACACTAGATTTGCAAATGAAGAGAGCTGGATTCGAATTCATGTTTTCAGCATGAGTGCCACAGCACAACATGTTTTAAAGCATTTGCAGCAACCGCTAGGCTACGGCTCCAGCACAAACAGTGTTCTTTGTGGAAGGGTCTTGTAAGTCACTGTACTCCGTGTTTTCAAGAGATGTCCTGTATTAAGGAGGTAATCAGGAGCTTACAGGGATTGCTGGTGACCTGTTTGCTAGGATTGGACGTGAGGTGAGAGTGGCGAGGTTTGTTTCGGCAGTTGCCTGTTCAGATTCATGTTGACCCTGAATAGCACAGAGTACCAGTTCCTGATGACAATACCCAGGGCCAGGACTGTGAACATAAGCCATGAGATTATGGAGGTGTGATTTGCATATTTTGAGGCGTAAAGAAAACCAGTGGTTGCAGCATGTATGAGAATGGTGTAGATGTTTTCATGTTTTTGAAGAGGAATCAGGGTCAGAGTAGGTGCACAATTTAATAATTTAAGCATTATTTGCTCCCCTTCCTGAGAGCCTGCTGTTAAATCTGTGGACTGACTAATGTTTAAAAGAGCCCTTGTTTTTTTTTTATTTAAAAAGTGTACTGTGCAATGGTACCAAGC
Source organism: Xyrauchen texanus (assembly GCF_025860055.1). Taxonomy (NCBI): domain Eukaryota; kingdom Metazoa; phylum Chordata; class Actinopteri; order Cypriniformes; family Catostomidae; genus Xyrauchen; species Xyrauchen texanus. The sequence goes on from NC_068301.1 coordinate 31,054,425, forward strand.
TTGTGCTCAACTTGTTTAGATGAGGCAAGCTGGTCTGAACAACTAAAATGTGTTCAAAACCAGTCTAAATCCAGCAAACTGACTAACCTGATCATGCTGGTCGACAAGCAACCCAGCTTAGGCCAGTTTTAGCTGGGGTTTTTTTTCCCAGCAGGGCATTTAAAGCACTACCTGATTTGTTATGGTTGGGTTTAGGGGAACGGTTAGGATTGGGTTATAGTTTCTCCAACCAATGAGGTAGCATTTTCCTCATGGACATAAACAACTCTTGCCCTGCCATTCTACATTTTGGAAATTTGTTGACTCGAGGGTTTGTGATAGTCTGTGATGCAACTTAAAGTTATGAACATTTTGCTGAAACACAATTTAACAGACAAATGAGAATTTCAGAGATGCTGGTCCAGTTGTGCTTTCAAAATTCCAATTCACCACATTCCCGCTTAATTTCAAACAGACAAGGCTCTTTTCGCGCCCTAAAAAAAAAAGGATCTTATGCATTTCGGTCTGGTAAACGCTTCAGAAATTTCACTAGTATGCAAGTGCCCTTGGCAGGAAAGTTTGTTCGCTATATCACATGAAGCTGCGTTTGTTTCGGAATCCAAGGTTGCATGCAGCCCTGCAAGACAGTGTTTTAGAAAGCAGTCAGATAACACTGAATATCACGTTGTTTTTTTCATGGTGAAAATAGAGCAGGGCAGATTAAGAGGCATTTAGGAAGCTGGATTTTTTTTAACACATGGTGAGAGCAAGAGTGTGAGTGTTTGTGGTGAAGAGGAGGGGTGGGGCTGCCCTGATCCTCAAAGGATCGAGTAATGCTCCAAGCAGGATAAAGCCCCCAAGGCCGGCACTTATCCTTAAACTATACCTCGTTTAAGGATTTTATCCAACCTGTAATTAAAAACAGAAAATGTGGATGTCCAGGGACTGTAAACATAACAATTTCTGCTGGGTGCCTTTTCCATACTAGTAAATATTTCTAAATATGTCTGGCAATCATCCACCAGCACTCTGCACTGGGAAAGTATAAGGATCTATTTTTGGAAGATGCACTTAGTCTAATGAACATGAGGGACTGTCATAATAAAAGGACTACAGAAGCTAGTTTTTCATTCAGCCCGCTCCAGGTCTTACATAAGCAGCTTGCCTGTATTCAGAGGCCTGTGCACAGTTTAGTGCATCTTACATAAGAGCGGACAGAGATAGAAAGGAATTGGAGAGAGTGTGAAAGCATGAATAAGGTTCCAGCCCTGGAGAGGAGCTGAATGCAAGGCTCCGTGCTCGGCCCTCTCTCGTTTCCACATTACCGACATATTAATCCAATATAATGAATGAGTATGCAATACGTTTTTACTATGAAATAACTTTAGTTTTTGGGTGATGTTACAAAGTCCTCTTATTTTAAAACCCCTCCCCTCAAACCACCTTGTTCTGTTCTGGTGAGCAACACACACTTTTTTTGATCCAATGATTTCACATGGTTAAAATTATGGCTCACAATCCTTTTTTTGGTTGTTGCTGCTGCACTGAATATCACATTTCACTTGGAAATGCATCACATTACGAAAGTAAAATGTGTTGTGGGCTCTTTGACTTTGAAAAGTTATATATTGTCACAGTACATTTTGACAGTGACAGACGAGGCCCAATCAGCCCCTCTCATGTTTGGAACAGTATTTTCCTGTTATGCATGGGCATACACTATTGCACTCTCTTCAGTTGTAAATCAGAGCGTTTGGTCCTCTGGATCCCAAAAGTTTCCCAAAGTCTACAAGATGTTGACTTTTCCAGAGCTAACAAAACGGGAGCAAAAGTGTCCACAATGTGAACACAGATCATACCTGATGTTTATGCACGATTCTGCTTACATTTTTTTGTAGGGAAAAATATGTGGCTGCAGGCTGTGTTTGTAGGAGCATGTAGTGAATACATGCCAGAGCTCACTTGCGGTCAATGCGATGCATACTGGCACACAGTGTCAAAGTAGGGCAGAGGTCATTGCACAAAGAAGGTTGGAAATCATGACCCTGGTGGCTGGAGGCAGGGGTGCATAATGCATGCATGTGCGCACACGCTCACACACAAACAGTCGACAACAGTGCCAGAGGGTGAACAAAGGACTGGTTTAATGGAACAGCAATCTGAGTAACACTTAGAAATTCCTGGCAAACATCTAATAATCGGCCATGTGCGTCACTTTCTTGAGTCCATCAACATTCTTCTATCATTCACCATGATAAAGAAAGAGAATGTGTGAAAGTATGCCTGTGAAGGCAAAGACAGAAGCTAGAAATATAGCATACTACTTATATAGCTTACTACTCTTACTTAAGTATACTTTGATTTTCGTGCACATTTTGAATAATACAACTTTCATAATCAGCAGTTTCCACGGACGGTCCGCGAGGAACCTTGTTTTTCTAGTATCGCCAGCACATGTGCCTGCCATTGACTGTACTAAAGAGTTCACAAAGCAGCTATAGTGTGCTCGAACCGGTCCGTAAGACCTCACGTTCAAAAGAGTATACTTTGAAAGCTCTTTTTTTAATAGGGCGAGGTCATGTCACATCACAACATATGCTCTCATAATCGCAACACATCTGTCATCAATTTATCATGATGCATCACAATATCATTCCTGGAATGTGACTAAAACTGTGCTTTAGTCAACCTACGTCATTATTGAACTGTTAGACATGATAGGAACAAATGAATTACTAAAAACATACAGTGGGATCCAAATATGCATCTACAATTAATCTAGTGGTGTTCACTTTCATACAAAGTTAACATGTTTCCTCTATTAAACACTGAATCAAAAAGCTGATCAAAGCTTTGCTCTTATGTTGATGTCAGCTGAGAAACAGTCTCAACCCTTGCCATATCAAATTCACCCAACACATCAGCTTTCACACACTGAAAGCCACTTGGAACAATGATCCAATTGATCATTGCCAATTGGAAACCCAACCAGGTTCCATAACAGCTTTAATGATCTTTTATGTGGCATTTCTGGGGGGGTGGGGGGTGCAACTTTTAATTAGCAGTCCAAGCCCCCACCAACATCCAAGACCAAGCAATCATTCTCTAAACGCAAAAAAAAGTGGCTTCTGAATCACAAAAATACACTGTCCAGGAACCAGGAAACGGAAACATGCTACTCTGCCAAGAGTCATTCTGCCTAGAGGGCACATGGCTGTGGGAATGCCTGCATGAGCTGGCAAACAAACTGGTTTTAGTTTAATGAAACGAAACCAGCTGAGCTTGGAGTGCAAGGAACATCAGACTTCAAAATGGGGCGAATATTAAATAATGGCAGGCACTGGCACAGAGAGTTCACTCTAGGGGTGGAAACCTTAAAATTACACAATTGCTTTGAGTCAGGGAATCACGATCCGTTTCAAAAACACAATTTTTGGTAATAGCATAGGGGCAAGTAATCTTTGCCTGTATAAAATTCCAATCATGGATCATTCAATCTAGTATAATTTTGAGAAAGAATTGTGATTATCAGAGTAAGCTGCAGATAAATTACTCCACTGGAAAGTAAAGCTACGCACAATCTGATGCTAATGAACCATGTATGTGCAGTTCATGGGCGAAACTATTTATAACATCAAAGAAAGGGAGAGTGGAAAAACGCTTGTTAAAACTTGTTTCTGCATCTTTGTCAGACAAACATTTCTGGGTCCGACATCCTGAAACAAAGCAGAGTTCATTTACATGACAAGCATGGTAACTACCCAGTAAAATGATCCTCAGACTTTCTTGGGAGGTTTTTGAAGTTCGAGTCTGTAATGTGCATAAATATCTTGGAATGATGGCTTAAATCTATTTTTAAGGTTACATTTCTACAAAAACGAGTTCAGAAAAAAGATCAAGCAAATTGGTACTTTCATTTTCATACATTATTAAAAGAATGTTCCGGGTTTAAAACAAGTTAAGCTATATTGACATCATTTGTGGCATAAGGTCCATTACTACAGAAAATGATGTTACCTCATCCCTCAGTATTTTTATTATAATTTTTTTTAAATGCAGTTACATTATGACACTTACAATAGGAGCACACAGAGCCATAAAAAGCAGAACTGTTGAGCTTGTAACACATTCATTAAAAAATAAAACAAGTTTCATTTTAGCAATAAAGTTGTCTAAATAGTCACTTTAGTGGAACTACTGTTCTACGAAAATTGCACATATCATATGAAAATTACAGGTTCACCAGCTTGGTCATGACATGAGTTATGGAAATAACTTTGTACAGACTTTGCTTTACTTCCACAAAGTTTGTATTTTAAATGTAAAATTTTTAACAATGGCCTATTTATTAACTGAGAGATGAGCTAATCAACATTATGCCACAGATGTCAAAGTTGTGTTGAAGCCGGAACCCTGCCCCACAAAAAGTCCCTAGTTAAAAAAAAAAAAAAAGTCATTTACAATAAATGAGCACCATGGTAGGTGACACTGCTAGCTCGGTCTCTGTGGGTATGAGTTTGTGAGCTGGGGGTGAATTACATTTCCTGCTACCGCTCACAGCACAATGACCTACAGTAACCCACAGGGAGCAGGGTTACTACAGGGCAGTTCACTGTACTGGGGGAGAAAAAAAACTTTACAGGCTACTGTGCAAAGCCTCTCTTTCGCCCTGCCCAAGACACATGACCATAGTTGATGTGTATCTGAAAAACGCTTCTAAAACCAGCATTGTGAAATTAATTTTTAATATGTAACATGCCCTAGATTTTTGCAGTTATATCTTAACACAGGCATGCTCCAAATACGAGATACGGCTAGATTCAGGCATGGAATTCACATTAGACACAGAAGAGAAAGTTTATTTTCCTACTGTTCTTCATCTTCAAACTCTTTTTTCACACTGCACTGGAACGGATGTTTAAAAAAAGAAAAATGTCTACCCACAAATTATGCTGAAATGTTCATTCTCACAGCTTCCTCAAACAATGCCTATTTTGATCATTGTAATGTGCATACGTGTTTATATACCTCGTCTGTTCCTGCAAAATAAGATGAGGCTCCACAAAGAACTTCACTCGGAGTCGTAGTCTGCAGGGTGTGAGATTGTCCATCTGTTGGGAGATTCTGTTCCTCAGGTTCAGCCACAGGTTTTCTCCCTTGCTGCCAGAAAACTGCAGCCCGAAGTAATCAATTTCTATGATTCCCAACTTCTGACATACCTTTTCGGGAAAGAGAGGGTTATATTTAACTTCACTAGGCAAGATTAGGCAGCAAGGAGTATTCCAGAACTCTATTTGCATACCTGGCAAACAATCCTATTCTTAAGAATTAGCATATACTTAACTTATTCTACAGTAAAAATGTCTAAACATCCTTGTAAAACCCCTTATACGGCCAGTTTACCCAAAGATTTAAGTCCTTTTTTTTTTTACTATAAAGTGCCACTTTCACTGTCAAAATATGAAAAAGTGGAGCTTTACTGTAAGAAAGGACTTAAATATTGATCAGTTTCTCACACGCACCTATCATATCGCTTCTGAAGCCATGGATTAAACCACATGAGTCTTATAAATTACTTTGAAGATCCTAAAATAACAAAGACACCATAAAAATTCTGGCCACCATTCAGTTGCATTGTATGGACCTACAGAGTAGAGATATTCTTCTAAAAATCTTCATTTGTGTTCAGCAGAAGACAATTTGTAATTTTGGGTGAAGTATCCCTTTAAATTTAACATCTTAAGACTTGTTTTCTGCAAAAGAACCTTGAATTTAAGTGCATTTTGTTTTGTTCAATTGAAAGATTTTCACTTGTTTTGAAGGAATAGTTGATCCAAAAAGGAAAATTCTATCATCATTTATCACACCCTACCCATATGATTCGGTTTTCTTCTGTGTAATACAGGAAATATTTTGAAGGCTGCCTTGAAAAGTGCAACATTTACAATTAAAGCAAAAAGTTTATAAAAGTAGTACATATATCCATTGAAGAAAGAAATTAATGCAGGTTTGGAATGAAATGAAGTGGAGTAAACAATGACAGTTTTCATTTGGGGGTAAACGGTTCCTCCAAGCCCCACAAAATTAATTATTCTTATTTTTATAGGAATTTTGTAGCGCATGCATGTATTGTTCACCTGGAAGTTTCATTAGGGAAAATGCAGCAGTTTATTGTAATAAAACAAGACCAAAAATCCAACAAAGTAGGCATATGCATGTGTAAAAGGGTCAGAAGTGTGAAATAAGTAGGCTACTTAAATGAGTCATTACGTAACCTTCATAGAACCGGTATGAAGCGAAAATCCCCAGTGCTTTACTACAAAATTAAGCAATTACTGCACTGTTGTGTGGCTAGAAAGTACTCCGCAAAGTTAATGAACATAGACTGCAATGACACGCTGAGAGAAGCGGAATAAATACTTAAATCCAATTAAAGCCACGTTCGGAAGCCTTCTGTGCACACAAATATGATTTCTTAGTTTTCCAAATTGCTGTCAGACTAAAACGTTTGATTAGGCTCTCTTTTGTAAAACATAAATTTGTAAGATCGCACATATCTTTAAAATACTCTTAAAAAAAAAAAAAAAAAAAAGTTATATTAAGGTGTCAAATCTCTCACTTTACCAATTTATGTTTGAAAAAGTTCAATGCACGAGACTCATCTGCGCTGCAGCAAATGAACTTTAGTAACCTCGAGCATGCATCAGATCACACATGCAAAGAGCCCGCTTTTGTTTAGAGTAGCTCAAACTCAATCGCTATAATAATCAACTATAAAAAGTGTAAATTAGAACACGTGTCCGTTAATAATCACGGCAACTTATTTTCATTATATACATACATGTACCCTAATATTTGATAATTAGACTGATTGATTTACGGGCAAACTTTGAATGTGACAACTCTTAATATATATAAATACACAGAAATTTAACGTGCAAAATACGATCTCTCACTTTTACCCAAATAAACATGCAACCGAAGAGATAAACAACATCAAGTTTCCATTGTGTCTCACATCAACTCATTCATTTGGCGTTCACCACAGGTATTTTTGTTGTTGTTGTTTGTTTCTATTTATATATGGAATAAAGCACCAGTGTGCGCATTTCAGATCGTAACACAACATATTTCTAACAATAATTCCCATTTGTTTCACATTGAGATGTCCAAGCATTATATCTTACCTTGTTCAGGCAGTCTTCTCCGTTTGCCTTCGCGTCTACTTCAATCTCCATTACCACCGAATCCGGTCGAGTTACATGGCAAAGCATTTTGGAGGGATGTTTTGTCTTTGGTCTACTCTTCCTCTGTGAAAAACACTAAAAACAGCTCTCACTGTTCTGTTCTCCTCTCTGAGAACCATACATCAGCCCTTCGGTCACTTTCTTCAAGCCTTCTGTTCCTTTCTGAGCTCAGCGTTGCCCTGCTCCATATTAAACAAGCAACATTTAAGCTCCGCCTACATCCACAACAGCCAATCAGAATATGCGTATCATAGCCTAGGGCGAAAGCTCTGACAGCAACAGCAATTTTTCCTCTATCGCTTTGGCTCAATTTTCGAATGAGAATTATTTTTGTCAAAACATTAAGTTCAAATCTCTGAAAAATTAGTTTCTTGTTCACACCAGATTTTAATTTCTTATTCATTTAAGCAAACTGTACGTGTTTTGGCACATATACAAAAGATTAAGTACAATTGTCTACAATTTGCACAATAACTAAATGCACATGGCTTGCTGATTAAAACTGATGAGTTGATTCTCAGTGAAATTGTCATACTCTTCACAACTTCTAAACATTCTTTCATTGTGTGAGGCATCGCATGCAGTCAGACACAGGCCATACATGTATGTTCCATAAATATAAGTATTGTATATTGTGTATTGTATATTGTGTGTATTGTTTACTGTACATTGTATATAATTATTGTGTTGTGTAAGTATGTGTACATTTGATTTGTAAATTGTTTTGTGTAAGTATGTTGTTTATTGTAATTGGTATATGTCTCGTCACTGTCATGACTGCTATGTTGCTCGGAACTGCACACAAGACTTTCACCTACTGTTGTGCACTTGTGTACATGGTAGTGTGACAATTAAGTGATTTGATTTTGATTTGAATATCTATAACATGGAATGTTTGTGATGTCTGCTAAATCTCTGGCTAGTCCAACAAGAGTGACAGGATGTCCACCCAGAAGATGGGAACTTGTAGTGTTACGTAGTGTGAAGAAGTACAATTTATTGTTTTTTACAGAACTACCGCAGGCTTATTTGTTGTTGTGTTTTTATTTAGTTTTTGCATGGGTGTCATTTTGTGGCAATTTTCTGTTCACTATATATGACTTTACATGTAAGAAATGTGTAAAAATTGACATTCAAGTGTGAATTTTCTGTTTACACGTTGCACATTGCTACAAAAATACATTTACTGTATACACAGAAATGTGCATATCTTTTTTCTGTGTATCACAGTATTGTACATTATTGACATTTCCCAGTAAACTTTTACCTACTGTTGAAATCGGTTTCCAAAAAGCTCAGTGTGATACACAATAGCATTCAGCTAGACAAAACTGACATTCTTGTATATTACAGTAAGCACTCATTGTCATCAAAAAAGTAGAACAAAAATAAAATTTGTATATAACAAACATTTCCAGGGTTGACTGCCATGGTGAAAAAACATCTAAACATTTTGACCAGTACAGCTCACACAATGACAAAAAAAAAAAAGAAGTTTCATTTTGGTGGCATTGGCCAATTTACTGACACAATAACTAGGTTTTGAAGCATGAATTAATTGTTTTGGGTGGGTTACTACATTTTGCAGACATGCAATAAAGTTGTGATGTCCCATAAAACAGTTGTGACAATTGCACTTACAGTTTAGAGAATGTTAAGACTATTTAAAAAAATAAGCCAAAGCATCTGAGAAAAACTGTAGTATTATAGACACCACTAGCATCCTCTACTGTTGCGTTGTATTCTATTAGTAGAATTTTAAAGAGTCATGACATGAGGAATCATATTTTCCTTGATATTTGACATTTTATGAGGTAATTGTACAAGCATACGGTAAGTCTAAGAATAATAAAAAAATCCTAAGAACTCAACACTACCCCCTCACTGCAAAAAGAGTGCCAAAAATGAAATGTTCAACACTTCCTCCAAATTGTGATGTCACAATATGGTAGACATCTGACTGCCTCCACGATAACACATCAACGCCACATTTACCTTATCACTTTCGCAGCTGCCCAGCAGCATTGAGAAGTGAGATGGCAAGTGAGAGCAGCTCAGTAAAGGGCAAAGAGCCAGTCATAACAGTGGGCATTTAATGTCAAGTCTTAAAGTCGAAGCAACACCAAAACCCTCATTTTGACAGATGGTCAGAATGAGGGTGGAAAAATATATGTGCAAGAAACCTTACTAATATTATAAGCGAACCTCAAGGAACATATACAAATTATAAAAAAGACATGTCATGACCCCTTAAAGTCCCTCTCACTGGTTTAACTCCTAAAAACTAATCTTTGTTAATCGAAATTAAATATTTAAAAAATAAATTCCATGAAAATAATCCCTTCATGCCTTAAAATGGCTTAGGTATAACTCTACACCTTTGCCTCATTTAGTATGCGTAGATCTATTAATATGCAAATTAGTCCCCGCCTCCATCTCCACTTGCCCCTGCACTGCTCACCTTCAACTCTGTTCACTGTAAAAGTACTAAAAACTACACAATGGCAAGTGGTAATTCAGCCATATATGTTCGAACCGTAAACTGATTCTGAAGAAGAAGAGTGAATTGTTTGTCAACATTCCCAAGCCATATACAATTTCCTGACAGCATTTGAAATGAATCATCATGTAACTTGGCATGCTAATGTAACGGGAGCCAGCTGGTAGATAGCTGTGCAGTGTGTAAACCTCACTCTCCTGACCTCAAGAGGTGCACTAGCGACTGATGCTAGAGGCTGTAGCCTTTAGCATCCTTGTTAGAGCACCCGCCTCCCACGCCAGAGATGGTGGTTCGAGTCCCCTACAGAGAGGGTAGAACAAGAGCGTCACACTAACATTGGCTAACTTTATCTAGCACACTGCAGATTTGTTGGACACAGTCAACGGATAAAACACAAGAAAAACAAACTTACCATTTGATCGACATGTTGGCTCATTCTCGCTGTGTCCCCAAGATAAATTGATGGAACTGCGTTGGGCTTCAATATAAGTTTAGAGGCAAAACCCATCTGTTTTTGGGTAAAATTTTCAAAACAGTTCTCTGGAAAATGACTACTGCAAACCTGAGTTTTCTCTGGAAGTTTTGCTGGGACATGTTTTGCAAAATACTGATACATAACTACACCTGGCTTCTTCTGATACCCTGCTACTTCACCGTAGCGTATGCTATTGATATGGAAAACCCCACCCCGCAAGTTGACGAGATGTTCCTTAAACAAGGTTGCAAACTTGACTTTCACTAGAGGGGGTCTTTAAAATGTAGATAGATAGATTGATGGAAAAGAGTGACCAGATAGAAAGAGAGATAGATGGATGGATGGATGGATGGATGGATGGATGGATGGATTGATCATTATAGGGAAAAGAGTGACTAGATAGATGGATGATTTGATGGATGAATCATTATAGGGAAAAGAGTGACTGGAAAGATGGATGGATGGATGGATGGATGGATGGATGGATGAATGAATCATTATAGGGAAAATAGTGACCAGATAGAGACATGGATGGATCATTGTAGGCAAAAGAGTGACCAGATAGATAGATGAACAGATGGATGGAAGGAAGGATGGATGAATCATTATTGGGAAATGAGTGACCAAATAGAATGACAGATAGATGGATGGATTAGAAGATGGACATTTTTAGGGAAAAGAGTGACCAAATAGATGGATGGATAGATGGATAATTATTTGGAAAAGAGTGATTGGATGGAAGGATGAATGGATGAAAGAATAAATAATTATAAGGAAAAGAGTGACCAGATAGAGATATGGATAGATGGAGGATGGATGAATCATTATAGGACAATGAGTGACTAGATAAAGTAGAAACATAGATACGTAGGTGTATGGATGATAATGGATAATGGTGCTTTATTCAATGGATCATTATAGGGAAAAGAGTGACTGGATGGATGGATGGATCATTATAGGGAAAAGAGTGACCAGATAGATAGATAGGCAGATGGATGGATGGATAGATGGATGGATTAAAAGATGGACATTTTTAGGGAAAAGAGTGATCAGATAGATAAATGGATGGATGAATAATTTTAGGGAAAAGAGTGACCAGATAGATGGATGGATGGATAGATGGATGATTATAGGGAAAAGGGTGACTGAATGGATGAAATAATTAATCATAGCAGGGAAAAGAGTGACCAGATAGAGATATTGATAGATGGAGGATGGATGAATAATTATAGGGAAAAGAGTGACTGGATGGATGGATGGATCATTATAGGGAAAAGAGTGACCAGATAGATAGATAGATAGATAGATGGATAGATAGATAGATAGATGGGCAGATGGATGGAAGGAAGGATGGATGAATCATTATTGGGAAATGAGTGACCCGATATAATGACAGATAGATGGATGGATTAAAAGATGGACATTTTTAGGGAAAAGAGTGACCAGATAGATGGATGCATGGATGAATAAATTTAGGGAAAACAGTGAACAGATAGATGGATGGATGGATAGATGGATCATTATTGGGAAAAGAGTGACTGGATGGATGGATGAATGGATGAAAGAATTAATCATTATAGGCAAAAGAGTGACCAGATAGAGATATGGATAGATGGAAGATGGATGAATCATTATAGTGAAAAGAGTGACTGGATGGATAGATTGATGGATGGATCATTATAGGTAAAAGAGTGACCGGATGACTGGATGGAGGAATGGATGAATGAATCATTATAGGGAAAAGAGTGACCAGATGAATGAATGGATGAATCATTGTATTGAAAAGAATGACTAGACCGATAGATAAACAGATGGCTGGATAGATGGATGAATGGATGGATCGTTATATGGAAAAGAGTGACTGGATGGATGGATGGATGGATGGATGGATGGATGAATTATTATAGGGAAAGAGTGAATAGATGGATCATTTTAGGGAAAAGAGTGACCAGATAGATGGATGGATGGATCAATATAGTTAAAAGATTGACCATGTAGATGGATGGATGATGAATCATTAAAGGAAAAAGAGTGGCTGGATGGATAGATGGACAGATGGATGAATAGATGGATGGATGAATTGATGACTCATTATAAGGAAAAGAGTGACCCGATATAATGACAGATAGATGGATGGATGAATGGATGGATCATTTTAGGGAAAAGAGTTACCAGATAGACAGATGGATGGATTTATCATTATAGGGAAAAGAGTGACCAGATAGAAAGATAGATAAATGGAGGATGGATGGATGAATCATTATATTAAATTGAGTGACTAGACTGAAAAATAGATACAGTAGATGGATTAATGAATGGATGGATCATTTTAGGAAAAGAGTGATCTGATAGATAGATGGATGTATGGATGGATCATTATAGGAAAAAGAGTGACTAGATTAATGGATAGATGGATGGATGGATGGAACATTTTAGGAAAAAAAGTGTCCAGATAGATGGATGGATGAGTCATTATTGGGAACAGAGTGACTGGATGGATGGATTAATTATTTAAAATAGTGACTAGATAGAAAGATAGATAGATGGATGGATGATTTTAGGGAAAAGAGTGACCAGATAGATAGATAGATGGAAGGATGAATGGATGGATCATTTTATGGAAAAGAGTAACCAGATAGACAGATGTATGGATGGATCATTATAGGCAAAATAGTGACTGGATGAATGGATAGATGGATGAATCATTATAGGGTAAAGAGTGACTGGATGAATGGATGGATGAATCATTATTGGGAAAAGAGTGACCAGATAGAAAGATAGATAGATGGATGGATAGATGGAAGGATGGATTGACTGATGGATGAATCATTATAGGAAACTTCAGTAAACCCTAGCATATATCTCTTGAGTGAGAAAGTGGACCTGAGCTAAAGCCTTCTATCTTGTCCAGTGCCAGAGGACAGCTAAAGTGAGTGCCAGCATGCTACTGACTTGAGATTACATTGCACATGTATTATGCATGTTTGCCTGGAACACTCCCTTGAAGAGTGTGTTGACACTGTGAGTGAGACATCACCCAAAAAGCTTATGATAATGAATATTTAAGTTGCAGGAAGAAAACAGGCAAAAAATAAATAAAATAAGAAATAAACAAATTATATTCTGAGAGTCAGCATCTATGTACCTTCCATTCTAATGTTCTGCATGTCATGACAGAGCATATACAGTCCACAGGGATTTCTATATTTTATAGACCTCAGAATAACCTTGTAGTAGAGTTGTGCGAGACAGCCCCGGAACAGTCACCCTTTGGTCCAGTGCCTGTTCCCAAACACCACTTACTGTTCCCTGAACATCATATCAGGATAGGCAGAGCACTTGAGGCTGCTTGGAGAGGAAAACAACAAACAAGAGATGCCAAGATGTATATTTTCTGCTCACCATAGCCTGCCCACACATTGCCAGTTCAGAACTCTCTCTCCATGCAATTTCACGGCAAAAGATGACAACAGTCTTGATAAATTTGTGTGCACAGACAGTATGTGTCCCTTAAGTTGAATTGTTGGTGCAAGATACTAGAATTTGTGTATGTAGGTGTTCTCTATATCATTGGTTTTCAACTGGGGGGACCCAAAAATGGATCGCAGGACTGTTCTGATGGGGTCACGAATGTAAGGAAAAAAATAATACAGAAGCTAATAATAAAATGCACTTAACTATATCCTTGTGTATAGTTAGGATAAACATTTAAAAGGGAAGAGAAAACATTTTCCATATTTTTTTTTTACTTCAAAGGCTGTCTGTCCACTACAGTATGTTTGAGCAAATTCAAATAAACTAGTCAAATTAAGCAGATGCCAACATGGACGAGTTGTGAGTCATGCCTTTGTCTGCAAGACCATGAACAAAACCATGCAAGGTAAAAGTTACAACCCAAACTACATTATGTACAGGTTCACTTGCACTACGGATAATCATGGCTTGTGCCAGAGACTGTTTAGCACAAGACTGTTTAGCCGGAAACGGAGCACTTGTATTAAAATGAATGGGAGAAATTGGAGAAAAAAGTGCCTGGTGTAGAAAAGGAAGCCCCGTCTTACAGGTTAAAGAGCCAGTTTACTTTTACAGTTGAAGTCAGAAGTTAGCATACACCATAAAAAAATATATTTAAACTCAGTTTTTCACAATTCCTGACATTTAATCATAAAAAACATTCCCTGTCTTATGTCAGTTAGGATCACTACTTTATTTAAAAAATTTGAAATGTCAGATTAATTAGAGAATTATATTTTTTAGCTTTTATTTCTTTCATCACATTCCCAGTGGGTCAGAAGTTTAAATACACTTTGTTAGTATTTGGTAGCATTGCCTTTAAATAGTTTAACTTGGGTCAAATGTTTTGGGTAGCCTTTCACAAGCTTCTTACTGCAAGTTGCTGGAATATTGGCCCATTCCTCCAGACAGAACTGGTGTAACTGAGTCAGGTTTGTAGGCCTCCTTGATCACACACACTTTTTCAGTTCTGCCCACAAATATTCTTTCAGATTGAGGTCAGGGCTTTGTGATGACCACTCCAATACCTTGACTTTGTGCCATTTTGCCACAACTTTGGAGGTTTGTTTGGGGTCCATTGTCCATTAGGAAGACCCATTTGTGACCAAGCTTTAACTTCCTGGCTGAAGTCGTGAGATGTTGCTTCAATAGGTTCACATAATTTTCCTTCCTCATGATTCCATCTATTTTGTGAAGTGCACCAGTCCTTTCACGGTTGGGATGGTGTCCTTCACCCTTTTTCCTCCAAACATAACAATGTTAATTATGGCCAAAAAGTTAAATTTTTGTTTCATCAGACCAGATGACATTTCTCCAAAAAGAAAGATCTTTGTCCCCATGTGCATTTGCATACTGTAATCTGGCTTTTTTTCTGGTAACTTTGGAGCAGTGACTTCTTCCTTGCTGAGCAGCCTTTCAGGTTATGTGGATATAGATACTTGTCTACCTGTTTCCTCCAGCATCTTCACAAGGTCTTTTGCTGTTGTTCTGGAATTGATTTTCACTTTTCAAAGCAAACTACGTTCATCTCTAGGAGACAGAATGCATCTTCTTCAATCTGTCTGTAAACAATTGTTGGAAAAATTACTTGTGTCATGCACAAAGTAGATGTCCTAAACAACTTGTCAAAACTATAGATTGCTAATATGAAATCTGTGGATTGGTAAAAAAATGAGTTTCAATGACTTCAACCTAAGTGTATGTAAACTTCTGACTTCAACAGTAGATACAGACATCGCCATTCAGTTAAAGGTGAAGTATGTTTTTATGTCAAAATACATTCTATTATCCCAGTTTATCGTTTATTGACAATTTTAAGTAAGTCATTTGTGGGTTTACCTCCTCCAAAAGTATAAAGATTGAGCAGCCCGCCCAGTCTTGCCCATCCCTTTCTAGCTAAACATATGATATTAGTTTAGGGCGTGGCTACTTGTTCAGCCAGGGGAATATGAAAAACACTGGCAGATGTGTACAGAGGAAAATAAATTTAGCTTCGCCAAAATTTGAAGGCTTGCTAAAAGACACAGAGACAGAAAACGGAGGAAAACCAGAGTGGAGAAAGACACTCTTTCTGTCTGGTGTGTATATGTTATAGTGGTCTTTTTCATTATGACATTAAACCTTTATCACCTTTTATTTAGTATAGCTTATTTGTTCATAGGGAATCAGAGAGAGTGAAAGGGCATGATTAGTCTGAGGGGCGTTGGCAAAGATTGTTTGAAAACATACTTTATTTTTGGTAATTCCATTTGGTGCCACTAATAGTGCAGAAATTACACACTTCACCTTTAACTCAAGAACGGACTACAAAATCTGTTCATTCACAGTGCAAGAGCATTCCCGTAATCTGTGCTCATATTCACACACATCCCGGAACAATCGTAAAGACCAAAGTGACATCACGGTGAGACGTCTAAAGCATTGTGTACTCTTTCATCATCTTGTAAACAAATAAACTACGTATGGTAAACTAATCTGACGCAAGGATGGTGTGTCTCCCTGACCCCTGTAAGAGATTTGCATGAAAGCCAATTTTATTTATTTTATTCTGGCAGTTAGGCCTACTTTTATAAATAGCTCATAAGATAATATATATATTTTTAATGTTAATTGTTTTTGTGTTATTGGCTACTGTCTACCAACTGAAATGCCTCCCAAAGACAATAAAGTGATAACAGTAAAAAAAATAAATAAAATAAAATCAAACAAACAAAAAACAAACAAACAAATAATCAAGGTATTAAGGTGCATTTTAATATTATTAATATTAAATAATAGAACAATTATATTTAAAAACAAGAATACATTTCAATGATACTGCCCTGCAACAGTTGTGTATTCGATTCAGTAATTGCGTTTGTAGTTTAGTTTAATATTAAATTGGCTTACCTTCCTAAAAATAAAAACATTTACTTCACCGACAATGTGAAACATCTCTGGTTACACGTAACCTTGGTTCCCTGAGATGAAGGGGCCATGCCTCTAGCTAAATGCGCTTTCACAACAATAGGGTATTTCACGCACTGTGAATTATAGGCAAGGGCGATTGCATCAACGATCCAGTGAGCCTTAGCCTAGATATGGACATGCCTTTTGTGCTTCCTTCATAACAACTAAAGGGCTGATCTGAAAGCCTAAACTGGCAACTGCACTTCACATTTGTGTGTAATGCCCGCACAGGGCATAATAAATGCGCTAACAGCTCCTCATCCAAATTAAATGGTGGAGGAGAGAGGAAAAAGACAGTGTCTGTATATCACCACCCATTTAACTGAGGCCAGTGCCAACATAAGTGCGGTCTTTAGAGGAAGAACATGAAACTCAATGGATTCTAATGGTTTAAATGGCTTGTGAGTGCCCTCAGCACCATATTTAATTCCCACGTTGAGAATGTAGCAGGGCGAGGGGGGTACAAGCGCCTCACTCCCCTAAGGAACTTTATGATCAGATCATGTCTGCATATAGAGGAGCCAGCCTCTAGGGCGTGAAATGCAGAGATAGTTGCTAAATAGACCTTAAGCACTGACAGAGTAAGACCTGTGTCCAGCCGCTCTTGAAGGAATGTAAGAATTTCTGCTATGGAGCAATTCACTGGGTCCTTGCCACATGAGGCGCACCAATCTGCAAACGCGCACCATTTTAGTGCATAGAGGCGTCTTGTGGATGATGCTTTAGCTTGCAAAACGGTGTTTATTACCAAATAAGAAAATTCTGTGCTCCGTTTAGGGGCTACGCAAGTAGGTTCCACAGCTCTGGCTGGGGATGCCAAATCGTGCCCTGTGCTTGAGAGAGGAGATCCCTCCTCAGCTGTATTTCCCATGGAGGGCCGTCTAATATATCCATTATTTCCGGACACTAGGACTGGTTGGGCTATTTCAGCATGACCAACAGAACCGCTTCCTTATCCTCTCGGACTTTGCAGATGACAGAGTGAAGTAGACGTACTGGGGGAAATGCGTATTTGCGTTTCACCGGCAACTTATGAGCCAATGCATCCACCCACAGCGGGGCTTGGGTCATGGAATAGCAAATAGGGCAGTGGGTGGTCTCCATGGAGGTGAAAAGGTCAATTTCTGCTTCACTGAGTACTTCCCATATCCTCAGAACCGTCTGAGGATGAAGTCTCTATTCCCTCACCATCGGTCCTGGGATGACTGCTTGTCCGCTTCACAGTTCATCGGCCCGGGACATAAGTCGCTTGCAAGGAAAGGAGATGGCACTTGCTCTACATGCTGAGGCACTGCACCTGGCTTATCATTGGTAGAGATCAAGCCCTTTTGATTTATGCACGCCACTACTGACATGTTGTCCGACCAGATCAGAACATAATCATCAGAACATTCACTATGCCAGAATAAAAAGCCTTCACGGCTAAGAAGACATAAGTTCCATGTAGTTTATGTGCCACGCCAGTTTTGCACCTGTCCAGATGCCGAAATCAGGCATCCATTGCACAGCCTGCATAGAGCAGCCAGACAGCAACGAGTCACAGTGAAGCGCATAAGCCCTTGGCGCCAGGTGTGCCGTGGTACGTGATGTTTGAGCCAGCACTGGAGAGGTCTCATGTGTAAAAGAACTAACGGTATGAGCGTGGATGCTGCCATCATAAAACCCAGCATTATCTGAAATTACTTCAGTGGAAATGCTTTCCCTAGTTTGAACAGAGACAGCGACTGATGAATGGTCCGAACGCGCTCGGTCGTGAGGTGCACGTACATACTCACGGAATCGAGTTAATTCCCAAAAAGGAGATTTGTTGGCTGGGAGAAAGTGTGCTTTTCGCCCAGTTGACATTGAGACCTAGGCTGTTCAAATGGTGAAGTATCAAGTCTCTCTGCTCACATAACAGAGCCTCTGATCAGGCAATTAATAGCCAATCATCAAGGTAATTTATAATACGCACGCCGCTTATCTTCAAAGGGGCGAGCGCTGCATCGACACATTTCGTGAATGTGCGGGGAGCCAAAGACAGTCCGAAGGGTTGGACTTTGAATTGATATACAGTTCCATCGAATGCAAATCTCAAGAAAAGACTGTGATTCGAACATGAAAGTATGCATTCTTTAGATCTATTGACACAAGTCAATCCTGTGGACAGATATGTGATAAGATCTGTTTCTGAGTTAACATTTTGAACAGGTGTTTTGCAAGCATGCGATTCAAGCATGTCAGATCTAAAATAGGTCGAAGCACGCCATCTGTTTTTGTAATGAGAAAATAGCAGCTGTAAAACACTTTGTGTGCATGGCATTTCTGAGAAATTAACCCTTTCTTTGAGAATGTATGTGCATCCGCAACAAGCACTTTTCTCTTTTCTTTTGAATTTTTTTTATTTGTACACAACATACAGAAACAACATTTTGCATAACATCCCGAACCGGACTTTCTTCAGATATGGGCCTAGTAGAACAGTGGTCTCCAGATTCCTCTTCACAGAGCCGGTCAGGAACCCGCCTGCTGCCCTGGAGGGCTGAAGTGGGTGAGGCTTTCAATTGGGCTATGGTTTACATGGTCATAGCGCTGAGGCGGCAGGAGTTGGGCTCTTCGCCAGGTGGTAGCTTGAAGCAGAGCAGGAGTGGGATGGATGAGAAGAAACGTTTCTCTTCAGCAAAAAGGCTAAACACTTCAGGGTTCAGGCCTTGCTTAACTATATTTTTGAGGAGCTTGGCCTGGAAGACTTGAAGCACCTCCATGCTAAGAAGTGCAGAGCTGGCCTGGCCCGCAACTGTATATATGCTCATCCAGCCAGTGTGGACGTTAGTCAACATGACTTGGAGGGGTGGGTAGGGTGGGACTTCCATCCCATAGTGGTAGTTGGGCAGAGATGGGCTGCAACCACCTCTTCAATAGGGGCAAGCATCAAATATCCTTTCTACTCTGCATGGTCCACTAGAACTGCAGCTCCTCTGATCTGGACACGAGACGAGTAGGGCATGTGCCAGGTCTTCATGAGATCTATGCGGACCTCTGAAAAAATAGTGCAGTTTTCCGGACCGCATTCTGCTGGTGACGGCCGGCCTGCAGGAACCACTCGTCCAGATGGGACTTTACCAGCTCCTCTGGAGGGGACCACTTGATACCGAGATCCTCAACTGCCCATGTGAGGATGCAAATGAGCTCTCTGTCAGTGGCCTGTGCACATTCCTCACCCTTGCTGGGGAAGGGGCGGCAACATCCTCCATGGACTATTTACCCATGTCTGATGCTGCGAGGGACATGGCATCATCTCCACCTTCAGAACCGCTAAATGTGACCAGACCAGGGGCTTGTGCCGGCATCTCTACCTCATGGATGGGAGGGTGCTGGAGGCAGAATCATCCCTCAGAACAAGGGCAACCCTTGAGTGGAGCATCTGGAGACTCAAGCTCTCACAGTGAGGGCAATCTGTCCCCATGAGAGCTGCTTTGACATGGGTGCGGCCCAGGCAGCTGATCTGGCAGAGCGATGTGTCGCCTTGCATGCAGAACACTTACAGAATGACATCTTGAGAAAGATGCAAACATGCAAGTGGCTCTTTTTAGAACTTTTAACATCTCATGGATGGATTTATATATAAAGGATACAGCTCCTGCCAGAACACTGTGGGAAGCAGGTAGGAGTCTCGCTGAGGCGCTGTTGTCAAGGCGATGAGCGTCTGAAGCAAAGAACCCCTTGCCTATGGCAAGGCGGAGAAAATCTTCGCCTGAACACTGCAGGGGGCGGGTACGTTTCTGCATCTGCCGTCCAATGAAGGGTGTATGTCAATGACGAAGAGGGCTTTTCAAGACGAGATGTAGTTGCAGTCAAGACGAGACGATGTCGATCTTGAAGGAAGAAAATTCTGAAGAAATGATGATTGGGCACCCACTTATATAGGCCAACTGCTTGCCTAAAGGGGCGGCCTCAAACACCATAGCCAGTCATAGGATTGGCATTATTATACAAGGGCTTCAATTAGGTCGTCGGAGAAGGAATTCCACGAAAGGATTTACTGCAATGTCGAGTGAACCATAATCGAAAGAGAACTATACACTTTTTCTTCAGACATTAGCATTTATTACAATCAAAAATTATTATTAATTTGCTGTTTATTTGTTGGTGTTTTTCTTTTCTTTTCTTTTTTGGACTAGCACAGCCATTTTATTTTCTGTATGCCTTAAGCACTTTTTCAACTTTTCAAATAAAATGTATTAGTAATATACACATTGTATGCTAAATGTTGCACTGCAATTTACAAACTTTGTCATGTATAATATAGCAGTAACTTTGACACTTGACAATTAATTAACTTTGGAGGATTCCCTGAGGACTTTTTTTCGTCACAATTTGCAAACTGGGTAAACGTTATTTTTAAATACCTATCGTAGGCCTATTCCTACATCGTGGACTTCAACTGCACCACATATGAGCGGGAAAGTTCCGACATTCGGTGTGCTGCATACTGAATGAAACATTTATTTATTTTATCAGATCAGGTTGGTGAAGCTGTAAATGTAGCTGATTGTTTTTTAACTAATATTGGGTTTTGATGAGGTATGGTTGCTGATAATTGCCCATCTGTGTTTTCCATGGATTTAGAGCTGAACATGCATTACCGCTCTCTGTGAGACTGGACAGAGGAGAATGAAGGACATTACAATGATGTCATAGAGAAACATGTGACATTCCAGCTCTGAACCAAAGAATGTAAAACTGATAAATTCAGGGCTAGAAATAATTGCATAACCAGTGTATTATTAATTATAGGAGCCACAAAATGGTATTTGTCAGGGTGCTGGGTATGTTGGTACAGCATCCTATTGCCAATGTTGGGGATTTGGCATATTTTATCTTTTATAGTGAATAGCTTTCCAAAAACAGTTCCAATTGGCAAATTATCAAATGGGAAAGAGCTCTGAAAGTCACAGAATGTCCAATCCTCAATGGTTATGTTTGCCTTAAAACCCAAATAGGACATGTTCCTTGTAGGTCCTGGAACAACATTCCACATTCCTATCAACCAATCAAATTTTAATGGGTTAGGGCTGGGAACAGGGACTTGAACAACAATATTTCTTTCCAATCTATAATTTCCCTCTGATTAGGTTAGAGTTAAGGCTCAGATACACTCACAGTGAAGTTATTTGCCATTCTTTGCTCAGAGCTAGAAAGAAGGCAGAAACAGCTGAGCAATACTGTTTGCAAACATTCAGACTCAGGCCATGCTGCTGGGGGAGGCATTTAGAAGAGAAGTTTAATATGAGATGCATGCTGTCCTGACAAAAAAAAAAAAAAAAAACTACTTGTGAAACATAAAGTGACATTAAAATATGTTATCAATAACTACATACCTCATTTAATGAATATAATCCACATAAGTTCAGTAAATGAAGCTCTTTTAACCACTCGATGACGATCATGTTTACATTCTGAATTCATGAAGCTAATGCTAACATGGTCATAATATGCACTGGTATTGAATTTTGTTAAATTTTGTTAAAAGAATACACACATGAAAAAAGTTTTTAAAGGAAGACATTGATACTACTGCAAAGATGGTTGTATAAAATGGCACTCCAGTGTGTTCGCGTTTACTGATCTCAACTGAGTGAAGCAATTCACTGGGAAAAGATGTTGATGCAACAAACTCAAAAACTTTGTATTGTCAAGATTTTGTTCGAAATGATGTCACACCAGTTCTTTCTTCAATTTCGCTAGAAGTGCATAAAAACATGCAGAAATGGGTCAGGCGCTTCAGTTAATTTTCACATCAACCATCAGAATGGGGAAACCTTTTTATCTCAGTGAATTTGACCGTGGCATGATTGTTGGTGCCAGACGGGCTGGATTGAATATTTCTGTACCTGCTGATCTCCTGGGATTTTCATGCACAACAGTCTCTAGAGCAGTGGTCGACAACCTTTTTGACATGGAGTGTCAAATGTCATGGATTTGTAATTCTTTCTTTTCCTGGTCAATGGCTGCTGAGGAAAGATTACATCAAGATGTAGATTGGAATGCAGGTGCAGAATTTATATTAAAAAGGTCTACTCCTTTCTCGCTGTTGCTGATGTGCCAGTGATTACCCCTCTGTGTGCCAATGCTGGCACACGTGCCATAGGTTGCCAACCCCTGCTATAGAGTTCACTCAGAATGGTGCCAAAAACAAAAAACATCTAGTGAGTGTCAGTTCTGCAGACGGAAACACCCTGTTGATGAGAGAGGTCAATGGAGAATGGCCAGACTGGTTTGAGCTGACAGAAAGACTATGGTAACTCAGATAATCATTCTGTACAATTGTAGTGAGCAGAATAACATCTCAGAATGCACAACACGTTGAATTTTGAGGCGGATGGGCTACAATAGCTGAAGACCACGTTGGGCACTTTTTTTAGGACCATCTCTGTTTTTTCTACCTATCTACCATACTTTATATTTAAATATATTCATCTGCAATCTAATTTATATCTCCACTTAAGGGCTTGACACTATGCAATCAATAGCAAAAACATGAAAGATACAGCCATACAAAAGATACTTTCAAGAAGACAGTTACAGAAGTAATAATCTCAGTGAAAACAAGTTGAACAAAAATGTCAGAACAGTTACAGAATCTAGCCGTGAGCGAGATAGAGAGATGTGTGGGATATTGCACCCCCAGGTGTAATCTGGTCCTAATCATGTTATTTTGACAGGGATGTGGCTCATCTTGACACAACATCATATTTATCTGAAAGAGACACACTTCTATCCACACATTTGCAAATTAGGCCACTGTTACTACCTTCCACATCAACATGAATCTATGAGGAATTTAACCACTGGCTCCACTCATCCTGTGTGTGAATAAAATGTAAATGACAAAAAAGTAAGTTTTCTCATTCAACATAACTGAGGCCATAAGCAGTTTAGACAATGTACAAAATTATTAATTACAAAACCAAAGAGATAATACTACAGGATGGTAACCATTGTTAAAGGTGCAAAAGTGAAATGTTTCACTAGTACTTTCATTCAATTGACAAAAAACATGAGTTGTGGAAAATCAGATGTGATCTAGGAGATTTTTACAGTTCTCTTACGAGAGGTTCTCTCGTATTGCGTAAGCTAGCTTACGCTACGGGAAAGATTCATCTTTTCTGAGATATTGAAGCCAAAAAATTATCCTTAATTTTGTATCCATTGTCAATGCAGTGCAGCAGCTGCATACCTTGAGCGGGCTAGCTAGCGAGCTCATTGGTTGCTCTGCGGCAACTGCTGCAGCCTATAGACGAACTTGAGTGAACACGCGTCCAATGACAGGCACCCGCGCCGTCACTGTATCAAAGCCTGCCAGAATAGGCGTGGCTAGAGTGCATATAAGCGTAAGTTCATAGGCTGGAACCCTGATTTTCATCTATTCAGCGAAGCTCTTCGCATCTCTGAACTGCAGAAGCCGCGTCGTCGTTCGAGGGGCATCTAGCAAGCTTGGACAGCACTCGAAGAAGCCGGCCGTCTTCGCCACCTTCAGCCATCCTGCAAGCTACGCCATCCGGCGACGTATCCTTTTTAGAGCAAGCTAGTTCCTCAGCGAACTTCACAAAAAGAGCAACGAGCGTCTTTTTAAAGATGCCTCGCACCACCTGCGCCTCATGCCGCGCCCCTCTCAGCGCCGGAGACCGCCACCTCATCTGCGCTCTCTGCCTGGGACTGGAACATGCAGAGCTCGCCCTCGCTGACGGCGGATGCGACCTCTGCGAGGAGCTTCCGATGTCGACCCTGCGGGCTCGACTCGAAGCACTCAAAACCGAAGCCGCCGTGCCGCCTTTCGTTTCGCCGCGCAGAAAGAAGCGC
Source organism: Xyrauchen texanus (assembly GCF_025860055.1). Lineage (NCBI taxonomy): Eukaryota > Metazoa > Chordata > Actinopteri > Cypriniformes > Catostomidae > Xyrauchen > Xyrauchen texanus. The sequence continues at coordinate 31,078,930 of NC_068301.1, forward strand.
CGCTCCAAAGGCTGCCGGAACCGGTGTTAGAAGCGACTACCTCGCCGGAGCCTCTCCCTCGAGCCTCGCTTTCACCCTCCCCGCCCCCCCGGGACGGGCAGTTGCCGCCGAGCGGCCGCACTGTTGCCATCTCGGATGACGCGGCGGAAGATAAGGGCTGCTGTTCCATCATGGCTTCGGACAGCAAGGAGTGGTCAGGCTCCCAAGCCTCCTCCACGGCCCAGGAATCCAGCAGGACCCACGCCGGAGTCGAGGAAGAACTAACGCGCCTCCTCACACAGGCCGTCAACCGCCTCGGGCTCGAGTGGTCACCGCCCTCTGAGCAGGCTCCCAACAGACTCGACGGCTGCTTTCTTTAGAGCCATCGCCGCGTGGCGCCCGCGGCCCGGGCCGCTCCCTTCCTGCCGGAACTCCACGGCGAGCTCTCTAAATCGTGGAACGCACCTCTCTCGGCCAGGAACCGATCCCATGTCTCCATCGGTGGACGGCGCCACCGAGAGGGGCTACTCTTCCATCCCCCCGGTCGAGGATTCGGTAGCAGCACACCTTTGCCCGCCCTCCGCGAGATGGCGGTCTAAGCCAGTGCTCCCGTCTAAGGCCTGCAGAACTACTTCCGCCTGTGTTGGCCGCGCCTATGCCGCCGCCGGCCAAGCCGCATCTGCTCTGCATTCCATGGCCATTTTACAGATCCTCCAAGCAGACCTTCTTCGAGAGTGGGATGAGAAAGGCAGGCACCCAGAGGCTGTTTCAGATCTAAGGAGCGCGACGGATCTCGCCCTTCGCGCCACCAAAGCTGCAGCTCAAGCCCTAGGGAAGTGCATTGCCGCGCTGACTGTGACCGAGAGACACCTATGGCTAACGCTAGCCGACATGGGAGAAGCTGAACGCTCCACGTTCCTCAACGCGCCGCTCTCTCCGTCCGGTCTCTTCGGTTCCGCGGTGAGTGGCATTGTTGACCGTTTCTCGGAAGTCCAGAAAGCCACCCAAGCCATGAATCTCTTCCTGCCTCGTCGCGCTAGCTCCTCTGCAGGCCGCCCATGTGACCAGCCTCCTGCACGAGCCTCTTCACAGCGCCCAGCTCAGCAAAGCCAGACTTCTCAGCGTCGACAGGGCGGCCGCCCTAGAACGTGCTCAGACAGCTGCCGCAGACCGCCGCCCCCCGCGGGCCTTGGCCTAAGATTGCGCTGAAACATGAGCAACCGAAGTCCTCCTAGCTTTGTTGAGGAAACGACGGCTCAGTCCCGCCGCAGCCGGACCACCGTCAAAGCTTCGCCCCCTGTCAGTCCCCTTCTCTCAGGCTACTGCAGTGGTGGATTCAGCAGCCAACAAGCCGGAGATACTGCCCGCTTGCCTGCACTCAAATGCCGTTTTCACGGCGACCCAAAGAAATCTTGTAAAAAGCAAACATGCCTTATGTGTAGAAAATGTGCCCACAATCCAGTGTTCACCCCTACACACAAGCATTACACTTCCCGTGTCCCTATCAGAGCCCACTCACATAAAGCGGGCACAGCCAGCTCGAGTGTTAGAGTCAATAAACGCGCCCACGAATCCGTGCGCGTGCCCCTTCTCTGCCCGCTCTGTCACACGGCCAGCAAACACCTCTCTGTATGTAAGTCCCATGCCCGTGACTATGTTCGCGCATCACTTCACAGATGTGACTCTTTCCCCATTCACCTCAATCGGGAAGTCACTCACAGAACAGCCTGTCCCTGCTATCTGCGAGCAGTCATGCATAAGCACAGTAAGCGCGCTCACACATTCTGTTCAGCTCGCTGTGTGCGGCAATCAGGGCGACTTGGCCATTCACCCTCTAGCGTTACGCTTCAAAGCGTGGAAAGCTATCCCAGGGATATCCAAATGGGTGTTAAGCACAATAAAACAGGGCTATTTGCTACAGTTCGATCGCCGCCCTCCCGCTTCAGAGCTGGCTCGAAACTACTGTGAACACGGAAGCAGCCTGCATGCTTCGTTCAGAAATAGCAAACCTTCTGTGCAAAAGGGCCATAGAGAGAGTGCCACCTTCTCTGAGCGAGTCGGGGTTTTACAGCCGTTATTTTCTTGTCCCCAAGAAAGACGGCGGCCTCAGACCAATATTAGATCTCAGGGTTTTGAACAAGGTGCTCGCCAGAAGACCGTTAAAAATGCTTACAATCAGGAAACTCCTCGCGCATGTGCGCCAGGGGGACTGGTTTATTTCTCTCGATCTGAAAGATGCCTACTTTCAGATTCAGATAAATCCCCGTCACAGGCCATTCTTGAGATTCAGCCGACGGCCAGGTTTATCAATACACCGTCCTTCTGTTCGGCCTGTCTTTAGCACCCGTACTTTCACGAAGTGCATGGATGCGGCGCTCGCACCCCTGCGGAGTCAGGGCTTGCGAATTCTGAACTATTTGGACGATTGGCTGATTTTGGCACAGTCACATACGGAGCTTCTGTCTCACAGGACAGTTCTCCTCAGTCATCTGAACAGTTTGGGTCTTGCAGTCAATTGGACCAAGAGCTCACTACAGCCCAGTCAGGCAATTTCCTTCCTTGGAATAGAACTAGACTCCATGGCGATGACGGCTCGCTTATCTACACAGCGCGCGCGCCGTGTTCAGCGACTAGCCGCGTCCTTTCAGATGAACAGCCTCACGCCTCTGAAAAAATTTCAGAGAATGCTAGGTTACATGGCCTCAGCAGCAGCAGTACTTCAGCTGGGTTTACTGTACATGCGCCCGCTTCAGCATTGGCTAAACACCCGCGTGTCTCGCTGGGCTTGGGACACGGGCCGCCAGCCGATCAGAGTGACTCAGACCTGTATCTCAGCTTTGCAGCCCTGGGCAGTGGCCGAATGGTATCAGCGGGGAGTGACGATGGGAGCTGTATCTCTCCGAAAAGTCATCTCGACAGACGCGTCCAACACGGGTTGGGGCGCGGTCTGCGAAGGCTCTCCGGTTTTTGGCCTATGGTCAGTTCAGGAAAAGCTCCTTCACATAAATTGTCTGGAAATGATAGCGGTCGAGTACACGCTCGTGCGCTTCCTCCCGGTCATTCAGGGTCACCACGTCCTGGTCCGTTCGGACAACAGATCTGTGGTATCCTATCTAAACCGTCAGGGCGGTGTCAGATCCAGGAACCTCTTCCATTTGACAAAACGCATACTGAGTTGGTCCCAGTGCCACCTGCGCTCGCTGAGGGCGATGCACGTGCCAGGCCACCTGAACGACGGCCCAGACAGACTGTCCAGAGACAATTTTTCCCCAGGGGAATGGTCCCTGCACGCTCAAACAGTCCAGAATTATGGAGCATATTCGGCAGAGCAGAGATAGACCTCTTTGCGTCAGAAGAGAACTCTCACTGCCCAGTATTTTTCTCGAAAAGCGAGGACGCGCTGGCCCAGGACTGGCCCAACCGCCTGCTTTACGCCTTCCCTCCCGTCTCGCTATTGCCACAGGTAATGCAGAGGATCAGGGAAACACGTCACTCGGTGCTCCTCATAGCCCCGCGCTGGGAGAATCAGACATGGTTCCCGGAGCTTACGCAGCTGTCACTGACAGCCCCGTGGCCCATTCCAGTGAGAGCAGATCTCCTCTCTCAAGCTCGCGGCACAATCTGGCATCCCCACCCAGAGCGCTGGGCGCTGCACGCGTGGGTGATCAACGACTACCCGTCACTTTGCCATAAGGAGTAATAAACACTATCATACACGCTAGAGCCCCTTCCACGAGAAGACTCTATGCGTCCAAATGGTCTGTGTTTTCAAAATGGTGCACCGACAGAGACCTGGACCCACGGACATGTGGGGTGTCGTCGCTGCTCGTGTTTTTACAAGAGCTGCTGGATAAGGGCAGATCCCCATCCATGCTCAACGTGTACGTGGCGGCCGTCGCGGCATTCGCTGAACCCTTGCACGGCCAGTCACTGGGAAAAAAGAGCTGGTCATCCGCTTCCTCAGGGGAGCTAGAAGGATGAACCCCCCGCGCCCCCATCGGTTCCTATCTGGGATCTTTCCGTAGTTCTCGAAGCTATGAAAGCCCCCCCTTTCGAACCGCTTCAATCCGTGGATTTGAAATACCTTTCACTCAAAACCGTTTTTCTAACTGCCCTGTCATCAGTTAAACGTGTGGGAGACCTTCACGCGCTGTCTGTCAGCGCTGCGTGTCTTGAGTTTGGACCAAGTGACTCCAAGGTACTCCTTTCAGAGCACAAATCATTTCCCTATCGGCGCTGCCAGCATCCGATAGCGAACGCGACGCCAATCTCCTTTGCCCAGTCAGAGCACTGAGATTGTATACTGCGCGCTCCGCCTCTTTCAGACGCTCTGAGCAGCTTTTCGTTTCGTTCGGAGGGCGCACCAAAGGTTTCACCGCCTCGAAACAGACACTGTCTAGATGGATAGTGGATGCTATTGCTGCCGCGTACGCGTCAAAAGACCTACCATGCCCGTTAGGCATTAGGGCTCACTCCACTAGAGGCATGGCCTCCTCGTGGGCATGGTCCAGCAGGATTTCCATTCACGACATATGTGTGGCAGCGGGCTGGGCTTCCCCCTCCACCTTTGTCAGATTTTACAATCTGGAAGTGCCCGCCCTGCAGGCAAAACTGCTAGCGGTTTAATACGCTACAGCTCCCCTGGTGAGCTGCACTGACGGGACACATTCCACACAGACCGGCACCGCCGCTCTGTCTTTCCCTTCCCACTATGTGCTTATGTATTACACACACACTGACCCGCACTCTTGCCGGCCAAATATTATTCCCCCACTCACAAGGGCTCCCCGGGTCCCCCCAACCCCGGGGCTCATGCAGTGGATGCTTGGCGTGCACGGCATTGACAATGGGTTCCCGTAGCGTAAGCTAGCTTACGCAATACGAGAGAACCTCTCGTAAGCGAACGAATCGGTTACCTAACATAACCTCGGTTCTCTCTAGATGAGGGAACGAGTATTGCATAGCCAGCTGTGCTCGCGCCAGGAGCGATTTTCGCTTCATTCAATGAAAACCAGGGTTCCAGCCTACGAACTTACGCTTATATGCACTCTAGCCACGCCCATTCTGGCGGGCTTTGATACAGTGACGGCGCTGGCATCGTCATTGGATGCGAGTTCACTCAAGTTCGTCTATAGGCTGCAGCAGTTGCCGCAGAGCAACCAATGAGCTCGCTAGCTAGCCCGCTCAAGGTATGCAGCTGCTGCACTGCGTTGACAATGGATACAAAATTAAGGATAATTTTTTGGCTTCAATATCTCAGAAAAGATGAATCTTTCCCGTAGCGTAAGCTAGCTTACGCAATACTCGTTCCCTCATCTAGAGAGAACCGAGGTTACGTTAGGTAACCGATTCGTTTTATACAGTGCGTGCCATTGAAGTGATGGCAAGACTAACCCTCACAGCCTTGTTGTCATTAAAAATCAAAGAATCAAGGAAAAATTACTGAGTACACCTTTATATAATCAAAATGCCTCTGTGCATACTCATTTAATGTTAACCCCTATATTACAATTGCAGATTAAACAAATTTACAGTAAAATAAAATAAGCAATAACCATTTCAAACTGAAAACCATAGTTTTAAAAAAGGCTCATTATACCAATAAAAGGCTTTTATATACAGACCAAAGTTTTTTGTTTACTGAACCAGAGTGTGTTGCAGTTGCAGCTGGGTAAATTTACTTAATACTTGGCAAACCTGCAGATTTATGACATATGGTCCGTTTTCGGTCTGCTTGGGAACAAATTGTTCATCAGTTGAACCCTATGGAAATGGTTGTTCAAAGGACCCTTCAAAGCAGCCATTTATTAGCATTTTGGTTTGGAACGACCTTTTAACATGGCGGCCACGACCATTCCCCCTTCAAAGAGGCTGATTTATCCCGTTTGGAAAGCAAGGCCAGTGTCGGTGAAATGTCCACAGAGTGGCACCAAAAATGTTTTATTAATTAATTTTATTAACTCTAATCCTTAAACCAAACAACCCTAAACCTAACCATCAGATGAGTAAACATTTATTTTAAGATTGAAAAATGCAACCTCTGAATTGCTCTCACCTTTTTTTATGAGTACACAATACTTCCGGTTACCTATTATACATTAATTATGGGTGATATACAGTATATACTGTACATATGCAAATAGGGGTATTCCTTTATACAAGGACATCGGAAACTAAAAACTTTTGTAATGATGCATCCACACCATTAGATGACAATTTAAAGCCATTATGGAATGACCCTGCACAACATAGAAGTTGTAAAAATGTTTAGATGCAGAAATACAATTAATATGCAACCCTGAGTATTTTGCTGTTCTTCTCTCAGCTTTTTGTATTTTATACTCACCTTTTATTTGATTGTTTTGCAAAAATTAACCATATTAAACATTATATGAAGTAGACATTAAGGGTAAAGTGTGGAGGGTACACTGAAAAAAATAAGATTTAGAAGTAAATATAGCAGAAATGAATAAGTACTTCCTGCACTGAATAAGTTAAAGCGTGAACTTAAAAATATTAAGTAAATTCTACATAAATTCTACAATTCAACAAATTCTCATACTTGAATTCAAACATGTACAAATTAATGCTCTAGCTTATTCCATCCATGAGACATACAAGTATGTCTCATGACCCTACTTTCTGATTTGGGGGGCATGCTGAATAATCACGGCAGAAGCAAATCAGTATTGTTTATAATTCAGTTTTACTTGTAGATTTTGACAGTACATTTCATTTTGTGTACATATTTGTTACCGATAATGAAGAGTAGTGATAACGTTTTACAGAAAATAAGACTTACTTAGCTGGTTTATGAGGCGACTGGCATGCGCAACAAAACTACATTCCCCATCATTGTAAGTGGAGGTACGAAAATATTAAAATAGATAGATAAAGTCTAGGTTACGTATGTAACCTCCGTTCCCCGATGGAGGGAACGAGACGTTGTGTCAGAGAAGCGACACTAGGGGTCTCTCTTGAGCGCCGATATTCACCTCTGGACTATGAAAAAAGGCCAATGAGAGTTGGCAACCAGTATTTGCATGTCCCGCCCCCGGACATACGGGTATTTAAGCGGTGCAAATACGGGAGTTCATTCAGGATTTTTCAGAGGAGCTGGAAATGGTCCGGCCACAACAGTGGCTCGGCTCAGCGACGTGGCAGGGGAGACACAAAGTCTCGTTCCCTCCATCGGGGAACGGAGGTTACATACGTAACCTAGACGTTCCCCTTCTGTCGCTTTCTCCACGTTGTGTCAGAGAAGCGACACTAGGGGTCCACTTATAAAAGTGCCATGCGCTGAGCCGTGTACGTGAACTGCTGATACAGGAGCGAGCAGGTACTCTTACATGCAGGACGACCAACTGTATCAGGCTGCACGTACCCTTCCCCAATGCCCCATTTAAGCCATCAGGATTCCTTATCGTTACCCTGGAGGGGGGAACAAGGTGCTGGCCGCCAACCTGGGAACGGGCCAAGCCTGGCCGGGCCTCTTTTCTCTCTATGTTTCTCTCATAGAGCAACTAAGGCTGGGGCCCTTACACGCATTGAGGGAAGGGGGTCTTAGCCCTTATTCAGGGCGGAGAAGACCCTGCGGAGGCCATGCCTACCCGAGAGGGGAAGCAAGTTTAATTGGCAAAACCATCAGAGGCCTGCTTAGGGCCTATGTGGAAAAGTCGGTGCGGTGGTGGATCCAGCCTCATAGAGGGGGAACATACAGCACGGCAACTGAGGCAGCCGTGACTGCCTAAGGGAAACACGGGAGTCAGCTCACCAGAGGGGACAGAACCGTGGTGTTACACACAGGGGGAGTCCGAAGGAGGCCTTACCTGCAGAGCACCTATACCAGTACAGGGTAGCTTGCGGTACCCGCAGTGGCTTGGGTCAGCGAGTTCCTCTGCTGAACTGCGACCCACGAGGGCTAGGGAGGAATCAACCAGTGTCCCAGACCTGAGATCTCCTGGGAATGAAGGCGCACTGTTTCCCCTGGTTAGGGGGAAGGGCGCTAGGTGCAAGCGATTCACCCGATCAGATCGTGGGCGTGCCACCGAGTTCTATGGGCTCGGTACCTGAGAAAACATGGGACGATACTGACTCAACTCGGAGATTGTAGAATCTCGCAAAAGTGTTAGGTGTTGCCCAGCCCGCTGCTCTACAAATGTCTGCTAGGGCAGTGCCCCTAGCCAGTGCCCATGAGGATGCAACACTCCTAGTGGAGTGAGCTCGGACCCGCAAGGGGGGGCACGGCCTGGGTATGATAAGCCAGGGAAATGGCGTCGACAACCCAGTGGGCGAGTCTCTGCTTGGAGACAGCGTTCCCTTTCTGCTGTCCCCCAAAGCAGACGAAGAGCTGCTCAGAGCGTCTGGTGCTCTGTGTGCGGTCCAGATAAATACGTAAAGCACGTACTGGACACAGCAGTGAAAGGGCTGGGTCTGCCTCTTCCCGGGACAGCGCTTGCAGGTTCACCACCTGATCCCTGAAGGGCGTGGTAGGAACCTTGGGCACATAGCCCGGTCGCGGTCTTAGGATCACGAAAGTATCTGCCGGACCGAATTCCAGGCAAGCGTCGCTAACAGAGAACGCATGCAGGTCCCCGACCCTCTTGATGGAAGCGAGTGCGATCAGCAGGGCAGTCTTGAGAGAGAGGGCCCTGAGTCCAGCTGAGTCAAGCGGCTCGAAGGGGGTTCTCTGGAGTCCCGTAAGGACGACCGAGAGATCCCAGGAGGGGAACAGGTTAGGCCGGGAGGGAGTTATCCTCCGGGCACCTTTTAGGAACCTGACGATTAAGTCGTGCTTACCAAGAGACTTGCCGTCTACCATGTCGTGGTGGGCCGCGATAGCTTGCCATCTACCATGTCGTGGTGGGCCGCGATGGAGGGGGACAGCCTCCTTTCCAGCCTCTCCTGAAGAAACACGAGTACTGACCTAACTGCGCACTTCTGCGGGTCTTCGGCTCGGGAAGAACATCAGTCCGCGAACAGACGCCACTTTATAGCGTAGAGATGCCTGGTAGAGGGGGCTCTGGCTTGATTGATTGTATCTATGACGGTCGTTGGTATGCCGGCTAGATCTTCTGCATCCCGTCCAAGGGCCAGACGTGGAGGTTCCAGAGGTCTGGGTGCGGGTGCCAGAGCGTGCCCCGTACCTGAGAAAGAAGGTCCTTCCTCAGGGGAATTCGCCAGGGAGGGGCTGTCGTGAGGAGCGTGAGGTCCGAAAACCAAGTCCGGGTGGGCCAGTAAGGGGCTACCAGAATGACTTGCTCCTCGTCCTCCCTGACCTTGCATAGCACCTGTGCAAGAAGGCTCACTGGGGGAAATGCGTACTTGCGCAGCCCCGCCGGCCAGCTGTGTGCCAACGCGTCTGCCCCGAGGGGAGCCTCTGTCCGGGCATACCAGAGCGGGCAGTGGGAGGTTTCTTGGGAGGCAAACAGGTCTACCTGAGCCTTGCCGAACCGGTCCCAAATCAGCTGGACTGACTGGGGGTGGAGCCTCCACTCTCCGCCAGGCAAGCTTTGTCTTGACAGCGCGTCCGCTATCATATTGAGGTTGCCGGGGATGTGAGTGGCGCACAGTGACTCCAGTCGCTGCTGACTCCAAAGGAGGAGACGACGAGCGAGCTGTGACATGTGGAGGGAGCATACTCCGCCTTGGCGGTTTATGTAGGCTATGACCGTGGTGCTGTCTGTCCTGACTAGGACGTGTTTGTTCCGAATTAACGGAAGAAACTTCTGCAGGGCCAGAAAAACAGCCAGCAGCTCTAGGCAGTTGATGTGTCAGCGCAGCGGGCCTCGGTTCCACCGGCCTGCGGCTGTGAGCCCGTTCCATACGGTGCCCCATCCTAATTTGGAGGCGTCGGTTATGACCAGAACGTGTCGGGACACCTGCTGCAAGGGTACTCCTGCCCTTAGAAAGCAGAGGTCTGTCCAGGGTTTGAAGGTTTGGCGGCAGGCAGAGGTAACTTTTACGTTGTGCGTGCCGCGGCGCCATGCTCATCTCGGGACTCGAGTCCGGAGCCAGTGCTGAAGTGGTCTCATATGCATCAACCCCAGCGGCGCAGCTGCTGCGGAGGATGCTATATGCCCCAGGAGCTGTTGGAAACGTTTTAGCAGGACCACGGCGCCTGGCTTGAAGGAAGCGAGGCATTTCAGCACTGACTGAGCACGCTCGTTGGAGAGACGTGCTGTCATTGGAACTGAGTCTAACTCCAGACCGAGAAAAGAGATGCTCTGGACCGGGGAGAGCTTGCTCTTTTCCCAGTTGACCTGAAGCCCTAAACGGCTGAGGTGCCTGAGCACCTGGTCCCTGTGGGTGCATAGTAACTCTCGGGTGTTGGCCAGGATGAGCCAGTCGTCGAGGTAGTTGAGTATGTGAATGCCGGCTTCTCGGAGTGGGGCAAGGGCTGCCTCTGCGACCTTCGTGAAGACGCAAGTGGACAGGGACATGCCGAAGAGTAGGACCTTGTACTGTTATGCCTGGCCGTCGAACGTGAACCGTAGAAAGGGGCGATGTCGAGGCAGTATTGAGACGTGGAAGTATGTGTCCTTCAGCTGCGAACCAATCTTGATGCCAGACACACGTTAGAATGTGTTTTTGCGTGAGCATCTTGAACGGGAGTTTGTGCAGAGCCCGGTTGAGAACTCACAGGTCCAAGATTGGACTCAACCCATCTCCTTTTTTGGGTAAGATGAAGTAAGGGCTGTAGAAAGCCCGGATGGAAGCAGTTTTTAACTATGATAAAACCACAATGCGAGCACTGTCTTGGCTGCACAAAAACCATATGCAATTTTCAGGTCCCGTGTCAAGATAAACGTCTCGGGTTATGACTATAACCCTTGTTCCCTGAGAAGGGAACGAGACACTGCGTCGTTGAAAATGACTCTTTGGGGAACGCTCCTTAGCATGCGCCTCTGAATTATGAATGAAACTATTCCAATCTTGATTGGTGTTGCGTCATGACATAACATGTGACGGCATAACCGGATGCATAAAAGTGACGCCGGCACACAAACACATTAGCCTAGCGATGAAGCAAGCCGCTCTCAGGCATTGAGGGGCGTGGCAGGACGACGCAGTGTCGAGTTCCTCTCAGGAAGCAAGCGTCTCGAGTTATGACTATAGACGCCCTTCGAGGAATTCGCCTGACGTTGAAAACGACTCTTTGGGGAACGAATGCCCACTAGGCCACGTGCCAAAAAGGCCTGCCCTAGAGTGAAACTGAACTCAGGCACTCAGCTAGGACGAGAGCACACGTGCGCCAGGCGTACTAGGGAGGTGCAGAAAACCTGATGAAAGTGTGCGGGGTAGCCCAACCGGCTGCCTCACAGATCTCCTGGAGGGGCACTCCCGATAAGAGAGCCCTAGAGGACGCCATGCCTCTAGTTGAATGAGCCCTTATGGCCAAAGGTGAAGGCAAATTACGCACCTTATAGGCCGAGATAATAGCCTGAACAATCCAATTACTAATGGTTTGTTTCGAAGCAGGAGCCCCTTCTTAGGTGACCCAAAACACACTAACAGTTGGTCCGATCTCCTCCAAGAAGAGGACCTCTCGAGGTAAACGCTCAAAGCTCTGACAGGGCAGAGCAAATGGAGCCTCTCTTCTTCTGCCGACACATGAGGTGGAGGATGAATGCCTGCAGGACCGTAGACCGTGCCGTGTTAGAAGGCACCTTAGGCACAAAGCCAGGTCTCGGGTGCAGAATGGCTTTAACTCCGCCAGGGGCAAACTCCAAGCAAGCTGGTGTTACTACCAGGGCTTGAAGATCTCCCACCTTCTTTAGAGAGGTAATAGCTAAGAGAAGAGCCATCTTGAACGTCAGGTCCTTGGGCGAGGCCGACTGAAGGGGTTCGAAGGGGGCCAGGGATAACCCTTCGAGAACCACCGCCAGGTCCCAGGCAGGAACCCTGGACCTGGTTGTCGGTCTCATCCTCCATGTACCACGGAGAAAACGAATGACCAGCTGGTGCCTCCCCAGAGGCCCAGCACTCAATGGTGCATGGAAAGCCGCAATGGCAGCCACGTACACCTTAAGTGTGGAAGGGAGAGACCACGAGAGAAACGATCTTGAAGAAACTCCAGAACTGAAGCCACCGGGCAGTTAACTGGATCTACTTCATGTTCTCTACACCAAGTGGAGAACACATTCCACTTGAGGCCATATAATCTCCTAGTAGACGGAGCCCTAGAGTTAAGTATGGTTTCAACCACCCCCGCTGATAGACCAGCATTTAGGTACTGAACCCCTCAGGGGCCAGACCCACAGTTTCCACAGCTCTGGACGAGGGTGGAAAACTGTGCCCCCTGCCTGAGACAACAGATCCCTCCTCAGAGGAATCTGCCATGGCGGAGCTATCAGGAGTGAGATTATGTCTGAGAACCCTACTCGGGCCGGCCACATCGGGGCAACCAGAAGTAGACTGATGCCCTCTTGGCGGACCCTTTCCAGGACTCCCGGGAGCAGAGCGATCGGGGGAAATGCGTACAGGCGAAGCCTCGGCCAGGCCTGTACCATGGCATCCAACCCCAGTGGGGCTGGATGTGAGAGGGAGAACCAAAATGGACAGAGGGATGTCTCTCGAGACGCGAATAGATCCACTTTCGATGGTCCAAATTTGTCCCATATCAACTTCACCACCTCTGAATGAAGTCTCCATTCCCCGGGCCTCAGCCCCTGCCTCGACAGGATGTCTGCTCCCTGATTCTGAACCCCCGGAACATACATGCTCTGATAGACAGTATTTTCCCTTGGGACCAAAGAAATTATCTGATGCACCGGTCTGCACAGAGGGCGCAATCTGAGTCCCCCTTGTCGGTTCAGATAAGCTACCACTGATGTATTGTCCGAACGTACTAGGACATGGTAACCTTAGATGTCTGGAAGGAAGCTCCTCAGAGCCCTGAACACAGCCAACATCTCTAGACAGTTTATGTGCCAAGAATGATGATGGTCCTGCCACAGACCCCTGGCAAAGCGGCCGTCCATGACCGCGCCCCAGCCAGTGAGGGAGGCGTCTGTCGAAACGGTTTCCCGGCGACATGACGCTCCCAACACTGGCCCTTGGGACAGGAACCAAGGTTTCTTCCATATTAGCAGAGAATGAAGGCATCTGCACGTTATTCTGATTTTACAAAATGGATTCCCCTTGGGGGAAAAAACCCCTTGGCTTTCAGCCACCACTGGAGGGGCCTCATGTGTAGAAGGCCCAAAGGTATAAAGTTGGATGCCGCTGCCATGAGGCCCAGCAGTCTTAGAAACTGCTTTACAGTGATGGCCTGGCCTAGCTTTAACCCGGACACCATCGCCAGAACGGACTCGATACGTGCAGGAGACATGCGTGCCTGCATCGTAACCGAGTTCCACACAACACCCAGAAACGTTGTGCACTGGGATGGTTGTAACACACTCTTTTTTGTGTTGAGTCTCAACCCCAAACTTCGAATGTGGCCAAGGACGACATCTCGATGCCTAACCGCCATTTCTCGAGACTGGGTCAGAATGAGCCAATCGTCGATATAATTCAGTATGCGGATGCCCTGAAGTCTCAGAGGAGCAGGAGCTGCATCCATACATTTGGTGAATGTGCGGGGAGAGAGTGCTAGGCCGAACGGAAGAACCCGATATTGGTAAGCTTTGCCCCCGAAAGCGAACCTCAGGAACCTCCTGTGACATGGAAGGATGGATACATGGAAATAGGCGTCTTTTAGATCTATCGTGACAAACCAGTCCTCGGATCTGATCTGGCTCACGATGGCAGGAATAGTAAGCATTTTGAACCTGAACCTCCTCTAAGGCCGGTTCAAAACTCTGAGATCTATAATCGGCCTCAACCCCCCATCCTTTTTTGGAACTATAAAGTACCGGCTGTAAAATCCGGACTCCCTGTCTGCATGAGGAACACGTTCTGTGGCCTCCTTTAGCAGCAGAGATTGCACTTCTTGTTCCATCACCTGAGTCTGCTCCGGAACCACTGTAGTCTGCACCACCCCAGAGAATTTGGGGGGCGGTGCCCGAACTGCAGTCTGTACCCTGAATTTATTATATGCAGGACCCATGCAGATATGTTGGGAAGATGATTCCATGCCTCTACAAAATCTACTAAGGGAACCAGCCTCTCGAGTCTGGTCTCGGGTGTTTCCCGAGCACTGTTCTCGACTTCCTGAAGCGAGAGACCGGCAGGATTTAGTTGATACGGTTCTTGTGACCACAATGGATACTTTTTTTTTTTTTTTTTTTGACACGAACGGCACGGTGTGCGTTCGCTGGAAATTGATGTGGCCTGAAGCATCAGAGACGGCGGGAAACCGACACCGATTCCCTGAGGACGCCGCTGCGAGAACAACCTCGGTTGCTCTGCAGCGGGGGGGAACTCTGTGGTGCGAGGAGCTGACTGATGGCTGGGGCTGATCTGCTTGCCCTACTCGATTTAGACTTACCTTACGGGGGAAGCATCAAGCAGAAAAGATCTAACCTTTTCCTTTATCCCCGATAAATTCAGCCACAGATGCCTCTCTGTGGCCACCATAGCTGCCATAGAGCGGCCAATAGCCATTGAGTGCAGGCAAGAACCAGCCCGACCTGCCGCCATGTAAGCCCTACTTATTAAAGCAGATGTATCCCTGCAGGGCTTACTAGGCAGCGCCGGGGTTTTAGCCCATATCCCGTGCCCCCAAAACATCGTCTGTAATCACCACACTGGGGCTGGAGACATGGGACGAATGCGGTTTACCCCACGATCTCGAGATATATATTTATATTTTTTTTTGTGGAGATTGGGGAAAAAACGGCAAACCCCGGCGCTGAGGTTGTGATCTGTGCCGCAGGAAACGCTCATCTAATTTGTCTTTCAACTTGCGTTTCCTGCTCATTTTGTGGCCAGCTGATATCAAGTCTGGCCACGGCACGCGTCACAACCTCAATCAGCTCCTCATAAGCTTGGCCGAAAACTGGCGTGCTTGACTCACGGTCGATCCGCATCAATGCTGAGCATATCCACTTCCTCGGAAGCAGAGAGCTCAAGCATTGGGACCTGATCGTGGGCAGAAGAAGCCGCGACGCGGGCTTCTGCACCACTCACAGTAGGCTCGGGATCCTCAAACGAAGAATGAGAAAGTGCCGCAGCAGTCTCATTCTCATCTGCAAGATCCCGCTGCGAACCCCACGAGCTCAACCGCCGCGCTGCCTCAACAGACGCGGGACCAGATCCGTGGGGAACGCGAGCCTGACCGTGATCATCAAAGCACGCCAACCGGGAGCGCAGCACTCTCATGGGTAGTGCTTCACAACTTTCACAGGCAGATCCCTCGAGAGCTGCCTGTGCATGCTGCGCTTCCAAACAATTCACAGATAAAGCGTGCGTGTCCCTACCCGTAATGAAACGAGGGCAGGGGTGCACGCACTTCATGAACTGTTGGGTGGCCATAATATTTTTAAATCAGACAAACAACACCAAATAAGACAAACAATACACATAGAGCGCTTGCTGAAGAGCGAAAGCTAATGTGTTTGTGTGCCGGCGTCACTTTTATGCATCCGGTTATGCCGTCACATGTTACGTCATGACGCAACACCAATCAAGATTGGAATAGTTTCATTCATAATTCAGAGGCGCACGCTAAGGAGCGTTCCCCAAAGAGTTGTTTTCAACGACGCAGTGCGAGTTCCCTCGGAAGGGAACTGCCTTGTTTAGTTTCTATTACATTGGATACATACACATCTTTATGTTTTCGTCATGCCAGCCACCTCGGAAATCAATGTTATACAGTAGTCTCTGTAGTAACATTCAAGCATATTGGTTGACTGATGAGTGTGCCTGTGCACGTGTGTATGTGTGTATGTGTGATTTGCTTAAACACAGTGAAAAACTCTGGCTATGTCTATGACTTCAGGGGATAATACAGTTGCATGCAGACAGAGATGCGATCATTCATTTCTGTTTTTATATTTATTTGTATTTTTTCCATTGCATCACATACTGTATGTCATGGACTCTTCTGGACTTGGAAAAAAATCCCAAGAAGAGTCCCAAAAAGAGTCCCAAAGGCTTGAGTCCGAGTCAAGTCATTTTTTTTTCATGTTTCTTAGGAACTACTAATTACGAATCAAAAAGGGAAATGGAAAATGCACACAGCATTCATGATTGGGTCTCTGGAGGATAATGTATGTAGATAATCCTGCTCTGTTGTAAAAAAAACATCTGCTGTGGTTTAGAGCAGTGGTTCCCAAACGTTTAACAGTGGCGTACACCTCCAAACATTCAACATCCTTTCACGTACCCCCTCTCTAACGCATAGACCCATCTGTCAAACTCCTGAACTTCTCTGACGACACAATGGTCATCGGCCTCATCCGGGATGTGATGAGTCGGCCTTCAGATGGGAGGTTGATCAGCTGGCTCTCTGGTGCAGTCAGAACAACCTGGAGCTTAACATGCTCAAAACTGTGGAGATGACAGTGGACTTCAGGAGGAGCCCCCCCACTCTGCCCCCCATCACCATACTCAACAGCCCTGTGTCTGCTGTGGAATCCTTCAGGTTTCTGGGTTCCACTATATCCCAGGACCTGAACTGGGAGTCCAACACTGACACCATCATCAAGAAGGCCCAGCAGAGGATGTACTTCCTGCGCCAGCTTAGGAAGCTCAACCTACCTAAGGAGCTGCTGATCCACTTTTACACAGCCATCATCCAGTCTGTTCTCTGTACCTCCATCACTGTCTGGTTTGGATCTGCCACCAAAAAGGACAGGAGCAGACTACAACGGACAGTCAGGACTGCAGAAAAGATCATTGGTGCCAACCTGCCCTCCATTCAGGACTTATACATTTCCAGAGTCAGGAAACGGGCAGGAAACATCACTGCATATCCATCTCACCCCGGACACAACCTGTTCCAGCTTCTCCCCTCAGGTAGGCACTACAGAGCAATGTATGCCAAAACTAACAGACACAGAAACAGTTTCTTCCCACAAACCATCACTCTGATGAACAGCTGATTTCTGACTCACAGTGTCAGAAACAATTCCAGAAACAATTTTTTCTCCTCTGCGGTACACAGATTATTGCATCGATCTCAAAGCACGAACAATTTGCGGTAAGTCATGGCATCGGCTCATGTTATTTGTTCATGCATTGCATGTCACATGTTTACAATAGCCTCCTCCGTCAGCAGTGAGGGATTCACTTGTGATAAATGTAAGGAATTAGTCAGGCTGACGGAGAAGGTTAATGAGTTAGAGACTCGCATCCGAACGCTAGTAGAGGTCAGTGAGAAAGAGAAGCCGGTAGATACTGTTTCGGATCGCGGGCAGTACAGAGAGCAAGACACACACTTTGGTTCGGCTATAGAGCCCCTGCAGCAGGGCATTTGGGTGGCGTCTCGGCGGCATACTCGTTCAGCAAAGAGACACCACTCTCCCGTTCCTGTTAGGGTTTCCAATAAATTCTCCCCACTCAGTGATACACCCACTGAGAATCATATTGAAAGAGCCCTTGTTATCGGTGATTCTATTGTAAGGAGCGTGGAAATAGAGACTCCAGCCACTATTGTTAATTGCATTTGGGGGCCAGAGCGTCTGACATCAAATCAAATTTACAAGTGCTGGCTAATGCTAAGCGTAGATTTTCTAAAATTGTTATCCATGTCGGCACTAACGATGTCCGGCTTCGCCAGTCGGAGATCACTAAAGATAATGTTAAAGAGGTGTGCAAATTTGCAAAAGCGATGTCAGACACTGTAATATGCTCTGGTCCCTCCCTGCTCGGCGTGGTGGCGAGGTTTATAGTAGATTAGTGTCACTGAATGGCTGGATGTCTGAGTGGTGTCTGCAGAATAAAATAGGATTTATAGACAATTGGAAAAGTTTTTGGGGTAGACCTGACCTGCTAAAGAGAGACGGACTCCATCCCTCCAGGGAAGGTGCAGCTCTCCTCTCTAGTAATTTGGCTCATAGACTTAATGATATTAATTGACTAACTGGGGCCCAGGTCAGGAAGCAGACAAACTGGTTAATCCGAGCGTCTGCTAGCTGCCATGAGGCGTCACACAGGTCACATAAACTACAACACATAGAGACAGTATCACCTAGATATCTCATAGAGACTGTGTCTGTTCCCGAACTACCAAACACAATACCCTCACTAAATCATTTAGAAAAAAATTTGATTAAGGTCAAACTTGAACAAAACAAACAAATTAAAAATAAACATCATATAAAAATAGGGCTACTAAACATTAGATCTCTTGCTACCAAAGCACTAATTGTCAATGAAATGATTACAGATCATAGATTGGATGCGCTCTGTTTGACTGAAACCTGGCTTAAGCCGGATGAATATATTAGTTTAAATGAATCTACTCCCCAGGTTATTGTTATAAACATGAGCCTCGTCTGAAGGGCCGAGGAGGAGGTGTTGCTACAATTTACAGTGAAGTTTTTGGTGTTACTCAGAGGACAGGATATAAATGTAAGTCTTTTGAACTAATAATGCTTAATGTGACACCGTCAAATACAAATATAAATAAAAAATCTCTGTAGATCCTTTACCCTTGCTACAGTGTATAGATCACCGGGCCTTATTCAGATTTCCTTAGTGAATTTTCAAATTTTCTATCAGATCTTGTAGTTACTGTAGATAGAGCCTTAATTGTTGGTGACTTCAACATTCACATAGATAATGAAAATGATACATTGGGATTAGCATTTATCGATATTCTCAACTCTCTCGGAGTCAGACAAAATGTAACAGGACCAACTCATACGCCATAATCATACAGCTAGACTTAATTCTTTCATATGGAGTTGATGTTGATAATATAGAAATTCTGCAGCAGGCGATGACATCTCGGATCATTGCCTCGTCTCTTGTATGCTGCGATCAGCTACTGTTACTCAATCTACACCACGCTATCGTTTAGGTAGAACTATTCTTTCGACCACTAAAGATAGCTTCACTAATACTCTTCAGATCTATCTCATATACTCAATAAACCGCAAAGCCCAGAAGAACTTGATGAAATAACAAAAAATTTAAATGCAGTCTTCTCTAGCACCCTTGATGTTGTCAGCCCCACTTCGATTAAAAAAAATAAAAAAATAAGCCCTGCACCATGGTACAATGATCACACTCATGCTCTCAAGAGAGCAGCTCGGAAAATGGAGCGCATGTGGAAAAATACAAAATTAGAAGTATTTCAGGGTGCATGGAAGGATAGTATCTGTAGCTACAAACACGCACTAAAAGCTGCCAGGTCAGCATATTTTAGTAAACTCATAGAAAATAACCACAACAATCCTAGATGTTTATTCAGTACTGTGGCTAAATTGGTTAGGAATAAAGCCTCAACCGAACCAGATATTACGTCACACCTCAAGAGTAATGACTTCATGACTTTCTTTACAGATAAAATTGAAATAATCAGAAATAAAATTGGAATTATGCAATCATCTGTCATAGCACCTCAGAAATCAGAGTCGACTAATTTCCCTCATGTGCATCTTCAATCCTTAGCTATCATAGGTCATGAAGAGCTAACAAAACTTATCGAAACATCAAAAGCCACAACTTGTTTGTTAGATCCAATACCAACTAAGCTCTTAAAGAGGTATCTCCTGTAATATCAGAACCTCTTCTTAATATCATTAACTCCTCGCTATGCTTAGGACATGTCCCAAGAAACTTTAAAATGGCAATTATCAAACCGCTAATTAAGAAGCCACAACTTGATTCTGGAGAACTTGCTAATTATAGACCGATTTCAAATCTCCGTTTATGTCAAAAATACTAGAAAGGGTAGTATCCTCCCAAATATGTTCATTTCTACAGAAAAATAGTATATATGAAGAATTTCAATCTGGATTTAGGCCTCATCACAGTACAGAGACTGCACTTATCAGAGTTACAAATGACTTGCTCTTATCATCTGATCGCGGCAGCATTTCTCTTCTAGTGCTTTTAGATCTTAGTGCTGCATTAGACCACGATAGATCACGACATTCTCTTGAATAGGCTGGAGAATTATGTTGGAATTTGTGGAGTGGCATTAGCATGGTTTAGGTCATATTTAGCAGACCGTTACCACTTTGTCTATGTAAATGAGGAATTGTCAAACCAAACAAAAGTAAAATATGGAGTGCCACAGGGATCAGTTTTAGGGCCTCTGCTTTTCTCCATGTATATGCTTCCCCTGGGAGATATTATCAGGAATCGTGGAATAAGTTTCCACTGCTATGCTGACGATACACAACTTTATATTTCTTCAAAACCTGATGAGATTTCACAATTATCAAAATTAACAGAGTGTATCAATGAAATAAAAGATTGGATGGCCAGAAATTTCCTTCTACTCAATTCTGACAAAACAGAGGTTCTAATTATTGGACCAAAAAGCTCTAAAAATAAGCCACTAAAATATAATTTGACTCTAGATGGATGTACCGTTACATCATCTTCAACAGCAAAGAACTTAGGTGTTATATTTGATACAAATCTGTCCTTTGAAAATCAAATTACAAATGTTTGTAGAACAGCATTCTTCCACCTAAGAAATATTGCTAAATTAAGGCACATGCTCTCGGTTGCTGATGCCGAAAAACTAATTCATGCGTTCATGACCTCAAGACTAGATTATTGTAATGCATTACTGGGAGGATGTCCAGCAAGATCAATAAATAAACTTCAATTGGTTCAAAATGCAGCAGCCAGAGTGCTGGCGAGAACCAAGAAATATGATCATATTAGCCCCATTTTATCATCGCTACATTGGCTACCTGTTAAATTTCAGTATTGATTTTAAAATTCTGTTATCTACGTTACAAAGCTTTGAATGGTCTAGCTCCACTGATACTTAAGTGATCTTCTAACACGCTATATTCCAACACGTTCATTAAGATCGCAAAATTCTGGCCTATTAATAGTTCCTAGAATATCAAAATCCACAAAAGGAGGAAGATCCTTTTCATATTTGGCTCCTAAACTATGGAATAATCTCCCAAACACTGTTAGAGATGCAGACACACTCTCTCAGTTTAAGTCTAGACTAAAGACTCATCTATTTAGCCAGGCATACACCTAATTTATCCCACACTTAGGCTGCTTTAGTTGAGTCTGCGGAACTAGAAACATTGAGCATGATCTCAAACTCTGCAATAAATTGAATGGCATCTACGCTTACATCTTTTTATTTGTTTCCCTGTCTCAACCTCGGGACTCCTATCCTGAGGTCACCAGAACCGGCTGGATCCAGCACCATTCCTGCTTCATGTTGGACTCCACTGCTACATGTCGCTGAATGATGATGACTAAATGCGGTCGATTGATGGACTACGATCGTGAAATGGAATGCATAGACTAACTATTGCCCACAAAAGCCTTCGTCGGCCAATTGACAGGGACACTTCAATTAATCCTCTACAAGGACAAGTAGAACCTCTACAATTAATCTAGATGGACTTCAAAGACTTTGGTCATTAATCTTACAGTTCAAACACAATCGATTTTTACTCACTGACACCTTAACACTTAGTTTAATGATTTTAAAACATGATTTTACCTATACATAATTAATATTTACATTACATTCATAATGTTAGCCAGAGGGAACTGGCCCCCACAGTGAGTCTGGTTTCTCCCAAGGTTATTTTTCTCCATTAATCTACATCTTATGGAGTTTTGTGTTCCTTGCCACAGTACGCCTACGGCTTGCTCACTGGGGTTATTAACTCTTTCCCGCCAGCGTTTTAAAAAAAAAAGTTGCCAGCCACACCAGGATTTTGGCGATTTTACAAAACTTTAATGGCCCATAGAATATTTAATTCCATGAATATATGAAGATGCTATATATCAAAATAAAGATCTGAGCCTCTGCTTTTAGGCAAATAAAAAACGATTTTATTTTATCTTCATTTGTTATTTTTAATGCCATTAAGGCATTAAAGGTAGGCTTTGTCAAAAACAACATTTAGGACAAAAAGCTGAGAAAAAGGCATTTCTATCTACATTTTGAGCTACATTCTCAAAACTCCACTTACGTTTAAGGCGATCGCAGTCTGTTTCTTTGATCAAAGAGTTGCGTACTCTTTCAAAACATGCGTCGCGGGTCTTTCTTACCGTATTCCACCTAAAACACGGATACCAGGAAAATTCCGTGTTTGGCGGGAAGCTTTTTCATAAAACCCGGAAAATTCCGTGTTTGGAAGGGAAAGAGTTAATATAATTATCATTTAATTATTTTTAAACCATTAAAATCAAATTTTGTCTAAATTACACAATGATGATTAATCGACTTTATGGACGTTGCAGTTTTTGTCGTCTGTTAATGCTGATGTTCTGTGAAGCTGCTTTGAAACGATGTGTGTTGTGTAGTGAAAGGCGCTATACAAATAAAATTGAATTGAATTGAATTGAACTGTGCAATAACCCAGTAACTCTGTCTCTAATCAGCGACCTGTTTACTGGTTACTACTTAATTTTATTAATCATTCTCTATTTCAGAGCTGTTCATAATGTTCATACTGTTCATACTGTTATATTGTCATATTGTATACACTGTATACCAATCCACCTACCTCAAGTCACAACTCCTGCACAAAATACCTATACTATTCATTCCAGCATCCTTTGCACTATGCTTCATCGCACTGTGTACATGTATGCATAATGTATGATAATAATAACTTTACTCCTGTATCCTTTGCACTCTGATCACTGCACTATTTGTCAATATGTCTATATTGTTTTTGTTCATAGTGTGCATATTTGTGTTGTCTACACTGTAGCCTGTGTCTGATTTTATTTTATTATTGTGTTTTTTTGTATGAGTAAGCACATCGTGAGCAAGAGTCAAATTCCTTGTATGTGTACACATGGCAATAAAGCTGATTCTGATTCTGATAGATAACATTTACACAAGTATACAAGTTTTATTAAACATGTTATATTTGTGCATGTTTTTTTTTACATGTTATATTAATCATATACATATTGAATAAATGGCTTACTGACTGAGATGGGTATGCTGGATATGATATAAACTGCATAACTTGAAAACTCCCCCCTCATCATGAAGGGGTACGCAAGAATAGTGTTCAGATCTGTGCCTGGAATTACGCATCATTGCAGGTACGGCATTGCTGGCCGTGAATTGCAGGAACGTAGCTGTACAAATTACATTTTAATCTGCAAAAAAACTAAACAATAAACAGACAAACTTAAATAGTGGATGACTTACATGTGCTAGTCTGGTAAAACAGTGAAGAATCAATTTAATGTGAAAAAATAAATCTGTGCGAAGCACGACACATGAGTAGATGTATTTATTTTTTTTAACCGCAAAAGATAGGGTTATTTCATTGCATATTTATCTGACCTTTATGACACAGCCATTTTGGTGTTTCTACACTAGAGGGCACACAAAATATTTTTTGCCAGTGAGAAATACATGAATGTTATTTTAGACTGTGATGAACTTAAAAGAAAGGTAAATCTCAGAATTGTATTCGCGTACCCCCATTGTCACCTCTCGTACCCCCAGGGGTACTCCTACCCCAGTTTGGGAAACACTGGTTTAGAGCAATCAAAACTCTTGAGATTATGTCTACATTAATCCAGCCACATCCAAAAACGGCATTTCGTTTTTGAAACGCTCTCTGTTCACACTGTTGTTTCAAGCATTTTCCAAAAGTTTCTTGTCCACACTGAAACAAATGAAAACGCTTAAATCCTCTTACTGCACATGTGTAAAATCACCGTTCCATGTACGGTCTAAAACTAAATTCTCCTTGTGTTTCTTTGCTAGACAGATATTCCGAGTAAACTTCTTTTGACGGTATGCAATGTGAAGGTTGTACATAGTAACATTTACTTTTAACAACAGTATCAAAGTGTGTAGCAGGCACAACAATGTCGCTAAACCATGGGCCACCATCTTGATTGTTTTGGGTTCAATGTATCACTTGACTGCGTTACATGACAGAAAATGCCATTGTTTTTAGATATCTCCATTTCCCCTGTCCACACTACAACGTGAAGACTGTATTTTCAAATGTATCCACTTGGAAGAGCATTTTCAAAAAAGCTCAGTTTTAACTGTCAAAAACATTGTCTCAGTCTGGAAGGCCAAAACATATATTAATATGTCACTGCAGAGTGTAAAAGTGGTGGAAATTCAAGAACGAGTCTAGAATGTGCAAAATGTTCATTTAATTTATCCAAACAAGTACTCACTTTAAGTTATTTAATATGTGGTTGCATGTTGATAAATGGAAGTACATGCATAAGTAGCAGATTTTGCATGCAAGTCATGAGATTTGTTTGACAGTAAGTCTCATGCACACTCACACAAATGCTTAAAAAAAGACCAACACTCACTCAGATGAGATATGAACCTTAACCTTGCTAAGAAACCCTACTGCACTGATTAACCTCTGTATTGCTTATCACAGCAGTATACTAGATGGCTTAAACAGCTTCCAGTAATTATTCATTTAGCAGTCCATATAGATTAGAGATAAACAGTATCTGTCTCACTACGAGGGGACCTCTGGTGTTATCAGCACTGATTGTTCTCACACTCAACATGACACGATAGAGTTCAGTTTTATCATGGTAGATTAACATGCTGGACTGGTGTCTCATCTCAAGGTGAGGTATGGCACATCATCTGTCTTTCTAAATCTACTTGATCCTCCTCCCAGTAAGCTCACAATGGTATTCACACCAGCTCTCTTACTCTTTGAGAGGTAATGACACAGAAACACAAGGAGCAGATTTCAGGGCCACCTCCACAGCTGTGCATCAGTCAGAACATGCACATTAGAGGAGAGAAAGAATAGTGACCTGAATGATCGGGAACATGCAACATCAAATCATAGCTAAAATACATCGTTACTATCCCAGTACAATGAGGATTAGTTAACCAACAGCATGAGCCATGAATGTCACCCTGCTTGGCCAAAAGTCAATTGCAGTGGGGTCTGAAAGATTTAGATCACTAGTCTAAATGCTTATAGTTAGTATTTCTGAAATTATATATATATATATATATATAAAGAAATGTACAATGATAATTCAGAACCAACAATCTTAATGGGTTCTAATGGGATCAAATATGAATACTCACTGAAAATCCTATTTTTTTTCTTCCTTTTTTCACATTTTATCCAAATGGATTTGGTTTACTTCTTCATATATTATTTGACCCCATTGGGATCCTTTAGGATTCTTGGTTCTAAAATATTATAGAAACTCCATTAGCAATCCTGTACATTGCTTTAAGATTTTTAAACATTTTGATGCATATTCAGAACACACATATAATAATCCAAACATTGCATGTATTGTATTAAGCTGGATTGTTACGGGAGGTTTTACCATCTTGTTGTGTTGTGTTTTGTGAATTTGTGTAGTAGCAGTCATTTTAAAAGTGTACAAATATACAAATATATTTGTAGTATTTTAAAGATTCAAATATTGCCAATTAATTGCAAAATTTGGCAGAATTAGATGCAAAAATAAAAGGGCATCTTGTGGAGCACTTGCTTCTGTTTCACACATGACAATAAAAGACTGAGCACAAGCTGGTCCTGAATAAATTATTTAATCAATTACAATAATGACAATTATGCATGTGCAATTATGTTTTAATTGTAGCATTAAATATATCCAAGTGGCTCAAGTTTTTTTACTACATTCACCAAAATACGTTCAGATCCATTTAATGATTCAGTGACTTTTTCTGGTGATACCAGAATGAGTGTCTTGTGTGAAATTAGTTAGTCACTGAATCAAAGATCAAAAGATTTCAATCCTTTAAAATGTGTATATCTACAGACTAGGGCTGTCACACTTATGAAATTTGGCTGACAATTAATTGTCAAATAAATAATTGCGATTATGACGTTTAATTGTCTGTTTTAGGGCTGTGACCCTAAGGCTAATTCTAGGGCTAATTGTCTCGTTAAGGGCTTTTATGATTAATTTTCATATAAATTGTCATAATTTTTTAAGGTGTGCTTTTTCTGCTTGATGGCTACACCTTAAGATGTCATTTTTACATATTTAAAGGGCACCTATTTTGGAATTTTGAAAATTACCTTTCATGTAGTGTGTAACAGATTTAAGTGAACAAAAACATCCTGCAAAGTTTTATATATGAAAGTTCACCGTAAAAAAAGTTATTGTCTCTCAAAAGTAGGAGTCGACTCTGAGTCAATGTAATGAATCGTTTTTCCAACGAGTCATTTTCCTTTTCGTTGTGACGTCAAGACGAAAAATTATCAAATTAGCCGCGCCCACTCATTGTGCGCGCAGACACCAGGGAAAACTTGAAAACATCATGTCGACAACAAGACGCTGTGTTCTGAAGTACATATCAAAAGCGACCTTTTTTTCACTGCCCAGGGACGAGCATGTGAAGAATCAGTGGCTAGAGTTTATATTTACAACTATACCACACAAGTATAGCCGAACCTTGTGCTGTGTTCGCGTCATTTTAATGACGATTGCTTTACGAACACGAATGCTTTCAAGTGTGGATTCGCGAGCCGGTTGATACTGAAGGAAGGTTCAGTACCAAGTTTATTTGGATCAGCTACCTCCTCCGAATCACAACCTGTAAGTATTATTAATAATTGTTGCTTTTATGTGTTTTTTAGCATGCTTAATAAGTATTTGTGTGTGTTGTGTAAGTTACGCTCAGCGCAGCTTCTAGGTGTCATTTTCATTGGTGTCTTTTGTCTTCGTGCTTTTATTTTGAAGTTCAGTTTAGTCCTTGTTTCCTGGTTCCTGTTTCCTGTTTGGTTTCTGTCATGTTCATTGGTGTCTTTTGTCTTCGTGCTTTTATTTTGAAGTTTAGTTTAGCCCCTGTTTCCTGGTTCCTGTTTGGTTTTTTGTAGTCCTTTGTAGTTTGTTATTATGATTGTGTTCCCTTGATTATTTCTTCCAGGTGTCCCTCATTCCCTTGTTTGTTCCTCTTGTATTTAAACCCTGGTTTCTTGTTCAGTCCTTGTCGATCGTTGTTTGATGTATGTGCATGAATGTTTTTAGCCTGGTGTGTGTTCCCTGCCTGTGTTTTCTAGTTTTATGTTTATTTCCCCATTGAGGTTTTTCCTTTGTGTTTTTTCTTGCTTGTTTACTTAATAAAGTTGAACTGCGATTGGATCCGCATCTGCTCGTCTGCTTCGCTGCCTCCATTCGTAACAGAACGAACGACCAAACATGGATCCAGCGGTTGGAAAAGCTAGCTGTCAGCTGCTCAGCCTTAGTCAGGGAAATCGTCCGGTGGAGGACCACATCCGCGATTTCCTCGTGATTGCGAGTGCCACCGAATTCCCTGACTCCGACCTGGTGGGGTTTTTCCGGGCGAGCCTGAACAGTGCGCTCAAGGAGCGGTTGCCACAGGCAACGCTGGCTGGGCGCTCCACGCGTTCGTGGAGGAGACTCTGCTGGCCTGCGGTTCACCGTTTACTGTGGGCGTCATCGAGGAGAACCCTGCCACTCCTCCCACAGTGGTAACTCTCCCTTCGCCCGTGGTTCGTCCCTTCACGCCTACCACGGCCAACGAGCCAGCATTGTCAGCTTCGTCTGCCCGGCAGAGGAGGAGAAGAGGAAAGGCTTCTGCTCCCCAGTCTCCACCTGCCACGGTCTGCCACGAGCCAGAGCCCTCGCCTGCCCCGGTCTGCGAGCCAGACCCCTCGTCAGCTACGGTCAGCGAGCCAGAACCCTCGCCTGCCCCGGTCTGCGAGCCAGAGCCCTCGTCAGCCACGGTCAGCGAACCCAAGCCAGCGCATACCACAGTCACCCAGCCAGAGCCTGTCACCTCAGAGGTCAGTGAGCCAGTACCTGTCGCCTCAGAGGTCAGTGAGCCACTACCTGTCGCCTCAGAAGTCAGTGAGCCAGCGCATACCACAGTCAGTGAGCCAGTACCTGTCACCTCAGAGGCCAGTGAGCCAGCGCCTGTAGCCTCGACCGTCCCTGAGCCAGCGCCTGTAGCCTCGACCGTCCCTGAGCCAGCGCCTGTAGCCTCGACCGTCCCTGAGCCAGCGCCTGTAGCCTCGACCGTCCCTGAGCCAGCGCCTGTAGCCTCGACCGTTCCCGGGCTAATGCCAATAGCCTGGACTGACCAAAAGCCAGCGCCAATGGTCATGCCCGTCCTAGAGCCTGCGCCCCTCGAGCCTCCCGAGCTTCCCAGAGCTCCGCCTCCCGAGCTTTCCAGAGCTCCGCCTTCCGAGCCTCCCGAGCTTTCCAGAGCTCCGCCTTCCGAACCTCCTGAGCTTTCCAGAGCTCCGCCTCCCAAGCTTTCCAGAGCTCCGCCTCCCAAGCTTTCCAGAGCTCCGCCTTCTGAGCTTCCTGAGCTTTCCAGAGCTCCGCCTCCCGAGCCTCCCAGGGCTCCGCCTCTCGAGTCTTCCAGGGCTCCTCTTGAGCCTTCCAGGGCTCCGCCTCTCAAGTCTCCCGAGCCTCCCAGGGCTCCTCTCGAACCTTCCAGAGCTCCGCCTTCCGAGCTTCCTAGGGCTCCGCCTCCTGAGCCTTCCAGGGCTCCGCCTCCCAAGTCTCTCGAGTCTTCCAGAGCTCCTCCTCCCGAGCCTCCCAGGGCTCCGCCCCTCAAGTCTCTCAAGCCTCCCAAGGCTCCACCCCTCAAGTCACTTGAGTCTTCCAGGGCTCCGCCTCTCAAGCCTCTCAAGCCTTCCAGGGCTCTGCCTCTCGAGCCTTCCAGGGCTCCGCCCCTCAAGCCTTCCAGGGCTCCGCCGCTCAAGCCTTCCAGGGCTCTGCCTCTCACGCCTCTCGAGCCTCTCGAGCCTCCTACGGCTCTGCCTCCCGAGCCTCCTACGGCTCTGCTCCCAGAGACTCCAGAGCCTTCCAGGGCTCCGCCTCTGAAACCTCCTACGGCGCCACCTCCCTCGGCTCCACCTCCAGAGTCTTCCAGGTCTCCACCTCTAAAGCCTCCTACGGAGCCACCATCCTCGGCTCCGCCTCCGCCTCCGCCTCCTGAGGTACCCTTAGCTGCACCTCCTGAACTTCCCTTGGCTCCGCCTTCAGAGCCTCCTTCAGTTCCACCTCCTGAACCTCCCTTGGCTCCGCCTCCAGTGGCTCCCCCAGCTCCGCCATCGCCTCCCTTGGCTCCGCCCAACGCTGATTCGCCTCCTTCGGCGCCGCCACCCAAGGCCACGACTGCTCCGCCTCAGAAGTCCACCTTGGCTCCACCAGCTTCCCCAGTGGCCACTCCTCCTCCCAGGCCCCATGAACTGGTCTTTGCCTTGTGGACGCCTCCCTGGCCTCCTAAGCTTGTCCCTACCCAGTGGATGTCCCCCAGGCCACCTGACCCCGGCCCCTTGACACACCCCCATAGACTGCTTGCCTGCCCTCTCAGCCTCCCTGGTCTGCCTGTCTACCCTCTCCACCTCCCTGGACTGCCTAATTGCCCCCGTGGACTGTCTCTGTGCCCCTTGTACCCCCGTGAACTGTCTCTGTGCCCCTTGTGCCCCCTTGAACTGTCTGTTTGCCCCTGGTGCCCTCATTTTGTTTTTTTCTTTGTGGGTCTTTTTTGTCTTTTGTTTTTTTTTGTTTTGGATCGTCTGGAATCCGATCCTTTGAGGGGGGGTTCTGTCATGTTCATTGGTGTCTTTTGTCTTCGTGCTTTTATTTTGAAGTTCAGTTTAGTCCTTGTTTCCTGGTTCCTGTTTCCTGTTTGGTTTCTGTCATGTTCATTGGTGTCTTTTGTCTTCGTGCTTTTATTTTGTAGTTTAGTTTAGCCCCTGTTTCCTGGTTCCTGTTTGGTTTTTTGTAGTCCTTTGTAGTTTTTTATTATGATTGTGTTCCCTTGATTATTTCTTCCAGGTGTCCCTCATTCCCTTGTTTGTTCCTCTTGTATTTAAACCCTGGTTTCTTGTTCAGTCCTTGTCGATCGTTGTTTGATGTATGTGCATGAATGTTGTTAGCCTGGTGTGTGTTCCCTGCCTGTGTTTTCTAGTTTATGTTTATTTCCCCATTGAGGGTTTTCCTTTGTGTTTTTTCTTGCTTGTTTACTTAATAAAGTTGAACTGCGATTGGATCCGCATCTCCTCGTCTGCTTCGCTGCCTCCATTCGTAACACTAGGTCTCCAATGTCAATTTTTTTGAAATATGTGAAATGTTTGTCGATGTTATTGGAGTTGTCATAAAGAATAGAGCAATAACTTGTAGTAATGCAGTGCTTTATCAATATGTTTATGCATTGGGCTAACGCAAACAATAACTGATTGGGTGTTTACCACCAAACTTTGGGCTATGATCGCTAACATAAATCAACTTCCTTCTCTGATTTTGATTTTTTTTTACTACAAAGCGGTGATGGGCGTTCCGTTTCCGACAATCTCTGCACAGAGTATACCAATCACAACTGACTGGGTCATCTGACCAATCACCGCAGATTAGCGTCACGCAAAGGAGGGGTTTGGAAAAATGAGTCGTTGAACGAATCATTTGGGAGTCGGTGAGCAAATCGGGTAAACATAAATGCATATTATAAGACAATAAAAGTGTTTTTTGTCATTGCATGCATGTAAAACTGTTGTTGGGGACTCCCAAAACAATATTAGTAACATTTTAAATGCCATAATAGGTGCCCTTTAACTTCAAATATATATATATATATATCAAATAATAAAATAGTGATAAACTATGATTTCATTTTAAGGATTTAAAGACGGTTATTTAATAATCGTGACAGGCCTACTACAGACCTACAAAGAGACTGTAATAGAAGTTTTAAGCATTATAAGAACAAAGCAAATCTATAATTTCCTTACAGATTGTGAGCTGCTGAGCATGACTTTTATCAAAAGACAACAATAATAGTCTTATAATAATTATGAGTTTGAATAACATTTGTATGTTTTCATGTATAAAAAGCTTGTCTATATATATCTATTCACATCAGTAAGTGTCCAAAGAACACAGCAGACCTATATTTCCCTAAATCCTACAAATTGTCGACTGCACATCAACATAGAGGTAAAAACAGGAGCTGATATGAAAAAAAAAGCTTTACATATTTAACACAGATCTAGTAATCTCCTTAAATTGGCAAAAACAACTGATCAAACTATTACTGAAGACCTACTTATTTAGGCAGGCTTTTAGCTAATCTAGTGTACTTTATCTTTTTCTACTTTTTTTTACATGTTATTATTGTTTTTCTATTTTGTGTTTAGTTTTTCTCTTTTTGTTATATTGTAAAGCACTTTGAGTTGCATTTTATGTATGAAAGGTGCTATACAAATAAAGTTATTATTATTATTACCTCAGAGACATAATGTTAAAAGCATAACTTAATGAAGACTCTGGCACTGATATGAATGTGTGTTTTAAAGAAGGATTGTCCTTTGTTTTTTCTGCAGTGCATTTCATGTAATGCTGCCAATCAAGAACAATATGCCAATAAATAACTCTCATCTCTAGATTATTCATTTAGATCAACATCAATGTTGATGAAAAACATGGATAAATGAGCAATTGAAAGCAACTTTGTAGAAATGAACAAAGCCGCGTTGATTAGACTTTCTGACTGACGACCTATTATGTAAGGCTTGTTTATAAAGTGTGCGTGGGGGGCAAAAATCACATTTTTAAAGAGTGCGAGGGACGTGTTATACCTATGTTTCAAAATGACTCTTAATTTGTTTAGGAGTAAGACTTTTTTAATGAGGAAAAAATAACTTAAAGCACCTATAAGTCCTTTTTTACTATACATTCTCCTTCCTGCCCAGTAGGCGGTGATATGCACAAAGAATGCGATTTGCCAAAAAAAAAAAAAAAAGAATGTGAAAGTGAAGATTGATAGTTTCTTTACAGCCATGACCCATAATTTAATACTTGCTTGGAGGTTGGTGGTATAGAGGGAGGGACATTTTCTTTCTAGAGAGCATTTGATTGGACATAAATCTGTGTAGAGAAAAATGAGTCATCGATATTTTTGGTCCGTGTTCTTGTAAGAAAAATACAGTAGATTTGAAAGTGTATATTTGCTAAAAGTACAGTTGTCATCTTTTAGGTGTATACATGCATATATAAGACCTCAAAGCTAATCGATATGGAGTAAAAGTCACAAAACTCCATTTTGATTTCATTGGGTCTTGAATGATTTGTAGTTAAAAGTGCAAAATTGTCTTTGAGTCATATTGTATTTACACTGACACAAAGGGGTTTGGATGCAGCATCATTTAAAATCAATAGTTTTCAGTTTCAGCTGCAATTGTAGAAATGTAGTATTCACAGTCAGCCATGATTAATCAATGAGTGAAAGTGTCAAATATCTGGATTAAGCAAGTAGTATTAAGCTGGTCATGTGATTCAAACATGGCAGCCCCCATGTGTGGACCCTCTCCATGTAGAATAAAACAGCTTTTATAAGGTTACTGGTATGACTGGAATCTTCATTTTAATGTGAGTGCTTGTGATTTCTTACTTATATTCCAAAATTACAATTCATGTCTTTTGGAGTGAAACTTTTTTAATGAGGAAAAAAAATGCTTAGTGCATCTTTATGTAGAACTGCTGTACTAATTTTCTTATTTAATGTCTGTCATATGTCATCAACTGCAAAGTGAAATTCCTCATAAGAGCAAAAAGTAATTTTACTTGACCAATAAAACCTGTATAAGTGGCAAGCCTTGAACAGGCAGTGCTTTCTGGAAAAGTGTTTCAGTCGATAACCCTCCTTAATTTGCAGCTGAGCCCCCTCTGGACATCATGGCAATTTGCCTCTGTGAAACTCATATTGAACATAACTCCAAGTTGCATTGAATAAAAACTAGAATAGCAAATGATGTGATTGAACTTCCCCTATACCATAACTCTAGAATGTTATTTGAGCTTGCATTCAATTCAAAAGTTCAGTTTCTTACACAAAGGTATCATATGGTTTAAGAAGACTTGGAATAAAGTGCACTAGTGGTATGATGCACTTTTATGGTGCTTTTTAGAGCACCATAAAAAAAGAACGTCTTAGACATTCTGACAATTTTCTATACAGACATGGAACAACATGATGGTGAGTAAATGATCACTTTTGGGTGAACCATTCCTCTTACGGATTGTCATTTTCAAAGAACAAACCTCAGCAAAAGGGGCCATTATAAAACAGCAATGTAGAGCCATTAGGATCAAGTAATTAAAATGTATTTCTACTGCCAAACGCACCAGATAAGATTCTGTTATAACAGTGAAACAGAATTAAAGGATTACTGGAGTACTTTGATGCACAGTTGATTTCAGTTGGTGAGGCAGTGAGGAGTGCTCTTAATTAGCCTGTTAATCAGCAGTTTTGCATGTGATAATTTAAAGCTGTTCAGCATAAAAAAATCAGCTGTTGAATCCCAACAGCAAGTATGGAGTAGAATGCTCCCTGCTGCCTTGATATACTCACAGACAGAAAGATCAGTAAACAGCTGTTCTAAGCGATTAGCTCACTAAACTGAACATTTAACAAATGTGTATTAAAGGGATAGTTCATCCAAAAATAACTTGTCCTCATGCCCCTCTTTTTTACAAATTGTTCTTGTTGTGGTGAGGTGGCTCGTTTTAAACCTGTAAGCAACCACCTAGAAGCCAATCAGAACATCCTTGCAATGTACCAGAATGCATAGCAACACCCTGGCAACCATTCCAGACTGATCACATTCCGGAAATTTGCAAGAGGAGGTGGAAACTTCTGCTTCCGAAATCGGTTTGAACCAAAATTCAAACTACTAAACAGTTGCTGAATTTGGAAGTGTTAATAACCAATTTCCAGTTGAAATGTCCACAGAGTGGCACCAAATGCAAGATTTTGATGTTGTAAATGATGTAATACAGTCAACAGGAATGCATATTTCATAACTCTACCTCCTTAACCAAAACCATAAACCTTACCGTCAGTAGAGCAAAAATGAGAGCTATCACATTTAACACGTTAACACGTGTAATTAAAGGTGCACTCAGTAACTTTTTTGTTGATGCCATCTTGGTCTTACAGTGACACCTAGCGGCCTGGATGCATCATTCAAAATCAATAGTTTACAGTTACAGATGCCATTGTAGAAAATCACTGTTCATGGTCAGCCATTATTAATTTAATCCATATGGTGAATGTGTCCAATAACAGGGCGGTTATGAGATTAAGCGAGTAGTATATGACACATTGTGTGAATTCAACATGGCAACCACCATGAGGAGGCCCTATCTATGTTGAATAAAACAGCTTTAAGGTTACTGATATGACTGGATTCCTCATGACATTGGTCATTATTTTATAACGTATGTTTCAAAATTATAATTCATTTCTTTAGCAGTAAAACATTTTTAATGAGGAAAACAGTGCTAGGTAGTAACAGATTACCTGTCATCTGGATTACATAATCAGATTACTAAAACCAAGTATTTATAATTGGATTCAATTTTTTAAATACTCATAATCAGACTACAGTTATTTTTTATAGATTAAATGATTACATATTAACAAGGCAACTGCATTAAATTGCTAATAATTTATTGATAATTTTCAAATCAATATCATCATACTTTTACACTGAAGCACAAAATCTCACAGATGAGTCTCACAGTTTTATGTACTTAAAATGAAATTAATTAGTTAAACTTTGGCACTGTCATTGCTTTTAGATGTATTGTTTATTTTATTCATGTAATGTTTAAAGCACTTTTTAAAAATGTCAAAAGTAGCTCTTCTTGTGAGGCTCTTTTTGTTAGTAATAAAGAATGGAATACATTTTATTCCTCCTTATACTTTTATATTAATATGATTATCCTACTCAAATGCATGTATCATCAAATAAAATAGAATTAGGTTGAAAGTAATCCAAAAGTAATCAGATTATGTTACCCCAAAATGTAATCCATGAGATTAAAATCCTGATTGCATTTTTTTTTCATGTAACTTGTAATTAATACCTGATTACAATTAACAAGTACTCTACCAGCACTGGAGGAAAAACTATTGTCTAGGCTGGACAGTCCCCTCTGTCTGTCTTGTAGTGTGTTGGTGTGTGTGTGTGTGTGTTTCCCTCTCTCTCCCTCTTGTGTTTTGCAGGTGCCACGTGGAGAATGTCAGCTCTGGTGCCAAGCGGCACCTGTCTCCAATTAACAAATCCTATATTTTCTCTCCTTTGTTCTGTATTTGTTGGATTGTTTTACTGTTTTGCAACTCTGTGAGCGTGTTCTGGTCTGTTCCCTGTCTCCAGTTTCAGTCTGTCTAGTTTCTGTTTTGTTTTCTGTTATTTATTCTTCTCCCTTGTGAGTTTTGATTTGTATTTTGTATTTTAATTGTTTATTTAAATAAAAGCCCTGCATTTGGTTCCTTCCTAACGGACCTTGACAGATCATATCTTTATTTTAAAATGTTTATTGCATTAATTTCTTAATTGAGATGAATACAGTTACTTTTACTAAAGCATAAACCAGAATATGCACAGGTCAGAGGAGGATGGAATCTTTGTGATGTGTCTGCCCAGAGTGATTACACTGACGCACACACCACAAACACGCACACAACAGTCATGTCAGTGATTAAATGATGGGAAATGGACCCCTTAACGCTGTTTGCTGTAAATACAAGCCCAAGACTTGTTAAAGATATAAAGTATTTTTCAGCCTCTGTAAGGCACAATTTAAAAACCCCAGAAGTTTTTAAGAAGTCTTAACCAATACCAACAAAATGCAGAACTAGACTTAGTTTGCAAGCGCTTTTCCTGTGGAATTTAAAGTGACGCTTGATGCTGGCACTGACACCCTGAAGTGAATCATGAATGCAGCTGCATGACAGTCACAGGCTGCCGGCTGATTAATATTGTGGAGGATGAGAGTTTAAGATATTTAATGCACATTGCAATGAATATGCAATGTGAGGACTTGTGCTTTTGTAAGGCGGGTGCCAGTGAGTCTTTGCTTCTCCTCGAGAAAACTAAAGGCTCTCATGAGAATTAACACCTGAACCCTTTCTCGCATATGTAATAGCAACATCCGAGATGCAACAGACTGTGCAGCTAACACCTCCCTTCTAAAGACTCTTCATCTCACTCCTCCTCCTCACTTAAAGCTCACTAAAAACCTATGCAATGTTAGGTATATTTACTGTTTTTACACAAGTTTGGTATCATTTAAAGTGTCTCAGTGCGCCTGGTAAACTGTTCTCATTCTCCCAGCCATAATGAAATGTTAAAAGAAGTTATAAAATATGAGAAAACCTTAAAGGTGTGCCCTTCCCCAGATCCCCCATACAAACTACCCCCTGTATGTAAATCTACAGGAAGCAAGAACCCATTCAGTTACAAAATCTGATCCCACAGTTGTGAACCCCTCAACAGGGGACAAAAATCTAATTATAATGACAGACACCACCATTTGGTAGGTTTATTGAATTATCTGGGTTTATAAGGAGAAGGTTCTGGGAGTCTAGGTAGACTTCCCACATGATCGCTGTGTGCAGTTCTTGTTGCCAGGTAAATGTGTCTATATATTACTCAATTTCTGAATTGTTGTTATTATACTTGATTGATGATTTCACTCTATGAATTGGATTTTGAATTATTGTTCTATTTACCTGGTCAATAAATTGTCAACATTTGATTTTATTCTGACTGATTCTGACATTGTGTTTCCCAAACAGATTAAACGATTCGTATGTTACCGCAAGTCTGCGTCAGATTAGTGATGACTAATATTTGGCATCGATTCAAGTGTACTTGGTTTGCAAAGACAAAAAGGGAATTTCCGTTTAGAACAGCAAACGCTGCTTGACCAATCTAAATTTGGGTGTGTCTTACCTCTGTTTTAATTTGATGTTTCTCCAGATAAGTGTATGTGGGAAACCACGCATGGCCAATCCAAAGCTATTATAAGAGAAGTTATGTTGGTCAATTTACATCTGTAATAGTGGCCGTGACCTCTACTGAAGAAAACGTTAAGTTACAGTCAAGTGTATGCAATTCCATGGGGCTATACTGAAGTATCTTTGATTGTGTATACGTGAACGTGACCGATCTCAGGTATATAGCAATTACCTCTGTTTGATGATCCAATACTGACCGCTTGTGATCGTGAGACCCGCGGTGTAGAGAAAACACGCGAGGACCTCAAAGCGACATAGTTTCTTAATCTAAACGGGTAAAGTACAATTAAAGGAGTTAAAAGAATAATCGCTCACTTTTTATTATACTCAGATATCATTAAAAACCTTTTTTCATTTATGGAGTCAGATGAAATAACGAGGTAATACATAAGAGAAAATGTTTTACATTTAATATTGTTGTGTTGCAAAACAAGAAAGACAGTAACGCGCAGAGACCTTCACCCGTATTATTGGAGACCGCCATTGGACTGAAAAACAGGCTTACAGTTTCAATTGGTCAACCTCCCCACAGACTTTGGGAAACATTTAATGTTACTTGAATGGGTGCTGTTTTAGTGCATTTCTATCTTTTTGTTTCAGTGGAAGACTTTTTATAAAGCATTATTTTGTTATATTGTTTGATTTCTTTCCTAAGTTGGAAATAAATGCATTTTGACAGGAAAAGTAGTGTTTAATCGGATAGT
Source organism: Xyrauchen texanus (assembly GCF_025860055.1). Taxonomy (NCBI): domain Eukaryota; kingdom Metazoa; phylum Chordata; class Actinopteri; order Cypriniformes; family Catostomidae; genus Xyrauchen; species Xyrauchen texanus. Next base: position 31,116,463 of record NC_068301.1, read on the forward strand.
TTTTGTAGTTAATCGCCGCAGTCAATTTTATTTGTATAGCGCCTTTCACAACACACATCGTTTCATAGCAGCTTTACAAAAGATCAGGCATTAACAGAAGATAAAACTGTAATGTCTATAATGTCGATGAGTCATCATTGTGTAATTAGATAAAAACACGATTGTGAAGTAATTCAATAATAATTGTATTAATAACCCCAGTGAGCAAGCTGTAGGCGACTGTGGCAAGGAACACAAAACTCCATAAGATGTTGATTAATGGAGAAAAATTACCTTGGGAGAAACCAGACTCACTGAGAGGACCAGTTCCCCTCTGACAGGAATAGTAAAATTTGTATTTTAGAGTAAAAAATCGAATCATGTTCACCACTTATTTGAACACAATTACTTCCTGGTTTCCATGGGACCAGAACCACTGTCTCAGAGACCCTGTTTACACCTGGTATTAAAATGCATTTCGGATGATCCAATCACAAGTGGATGACTCTAAATACAGGTGTAAATGGGGTCTAAAACATTCACAAATATATTCAAAAATGCATGTGACCACATTGAATTGAGGTGTAAACACTAATCCTTCCTGATGTGTCCCGGACAACACTGAAGTGCCACCCTTCACCTGTCAATCAACCACGGCACTACAATGTGTGTTTAAACTTTGCTGGTTATGTTCGCTCTTCAAAAGAATTAACCGTTTAATTGGAAAATTTAAAAAGCACACACATACTGTATACACAAGAACTTCACGGAACTTCTTCAGTGTGTCTGCAATCAATATGCAGTGAGACAGATGAAAAGAACACACACTTGGGACAGCTCCCTTAGGCAAGGAACTCATTAAGTTAAATCTTGGGAAAAAAAATTGTCATGACTATAGAGGCATAATAATGAAAAAAATCAGCGATGAACTCTTACAAAAAAGGTAACACTTTGCTATTTACCATTATAATATGTGTCGCCTCACAGCAAGAAGGTTCGAGGGCTTTCTGTGCGGAGTTTGCATGTTCTCCCCGTGTTTGCATGGGTTTCCGCCAAGTGCTCCGGTTTCCCCTACAGGTGTTGGAGGAGGAACATTCCCACTCAATCACCATGCACTACATGGATGGGTTTAACCATTGCACACCTCCTCTGTGTTGGAGGAGGAATGTTTTTACATGCGCCCCTTCCCGAGGAACGTTGACGAGGGAGAATACGGTGGAGGATGCAGCGACAGGGCCACCCTGGGAGATTCGCTTACATGAAATTGTAATATTGAATACAACTTTAAGGTCGGACAAAAGGCTAGTTAGCAATTTTATCACACTAAAATCATATAAAAATGTAGAATTTGTATGTTTTTAGGCTTTTAAATCAATGTATATTTTAACATTTATGAACTGTCCCATTCACTTCCATTCTAAGTTCCTCACTGTTACCACGATTGTTGCTTTTTTTTATTTTTATAAACGAGGTCAAAATCTTTAGATTTCTTTCAACATTACACTACAAATGCTGTTGATTGAGCTTAAAGGTGCACTCAGTAACTTTTGTCTTTGTGTCATCTTGGATTTACACTGATACCTAGCAGCTTGAATGCAGCATCATTTAAAATCAATAGTTTTCAGTTTCAGATGCCACTGTATAAATGTAGTATTCACAGTCAGTCATGATTACTTTAATCAAAGAGTGAAAGTGTCAAATAACAGGCCGGTTACTGATATTAAGCGAGTAGTATTCGGCTGGTCATATGATTCTAACATGGCAGCCCCCATGTGTGGACCCTCTCCATGTAGAATAAAACAGCTTTTATAATGTTACTGGTATGACTGGAATCTTTTAATGCGAGTGGTCATGATTTCCTACATATATTGCAAAATTAAAATTCATATCTTTAGGAGTTAAACTTTTTTTAATGAGGTAAAAATTACTGAGTGCACCTTTAACTTATAATGAACCCAAATGTGTATGTCGAAGTGGCTTACATTGGCTTACACTGACACCTAGTGGCCTGTATGCAGCATCATTCAAGCACATTCGTTTTTAGTTACCAATGCCATTGTAGAGATAATTTTTCAAAATTACTATTTATTTATTTTGAAGATGTTTAAATTGAGGGTAAAAAATTACTTATTGAACCTTTAATGCTATAAAAACAAAATGTTAATTTCACGATTTGAATCTACTGAAATCTATTGTTAGAAAATTTCCCAATGGGAGTAAGTAAATATTGCTATTAACAAAAATTTGTATAGTACGTTTCACAACACACATCGCTTCAAAGCAGATTTACAGAAAATCATGCATTAACAGAAAATGTAATATCTATAAAGTCTCAGTCATCATTGTGTAGTTTGATTGGTGTAGTTAAATTTGATTATGAAGTGTGTATAAAAATAAGTAATTAAATAATATTGTATTAAATATGTATTAATATGTAATTAAACAAATTGTATTTAGAAACCCAGTGAGCAAGCCAAAGGCAACTGTGGCAAGGAACACAAAACTAGAGAGAAATAACCTTGGGAGAAACCAGGCTCATTGTGGAGTCCAGTTCCCCTTTGGCTAACATCATGAATATAATGCCAATATTACTTATGTATAGTTAAGGTCATGGTTTTATATTATTAAACTAAGTAAGTGTTAAGGGTCTGTGTTTAAACATCGATTTTTTATGAACTGTAAGATTAATGAATAATATCTTTGAAGTTTATACTGGATTAACTGCAGAAGTTCATATCGATGCATTGTCCTTGTTAGTTGTCTGTTGAAGGCTTTTTTTGGCAATTTATTGATAGTCTATGTATTCCATTTTAAGAGTGTAGTTCATCATTAGACCAAGGTGATGCAGGCCAAGATCAGCGAGGTGGTACACTGTTCAACCGGACGGTAATTTTGGTGAGGTCTATCCTAAGTCCAAGGTTCAGGAAATGGCATATGAAGTATCCCATGACTTATGGTTGGAGTTGTATCAGTTCATCCTCTGAGGTCCATCGTAATAGACTGAAGTGATGTCTGGCTGGCACCAGCTGCATTTAGTCATCATCACTCAGAGACACGTAGCAGTGGAGTCTGATACCAGGAATGGAGCTGGATCCGGCCGGTTCTGGTGACCTCAGGATAGGAGTTCCGTTGGTTGAGACATAGAAACAAATAGAATAATAGGTGCCATTCCATTTTTTAGCAGAGTTATAGATCAAGATCAATGTTTCAGGTTCTGGCAGACCTAACTAAAGCAGCCTAATTGTGGGTTGAAGGATAAATTAGACGAGTCTTTAGTCTAGATTTAAACTGAGGGAGTGTGTGTGTGCATCTCGAACAGTGTTAGGGAACTATTCCATAGTTTAGGAGCCAAATAGGAAAAGGATCTACCTCCTTTTGTGGATTTTGATATATTAGGAACTATTAACAGGCCAGAATTTTGCGATCTTAATGAACGTGATGGAATATAGCGTGTCAGAAGGTCGAGCTAGACCATTCAAACCTTTATATGTATTTAACAGAATTTTAAAATGAATACGAAATTTAAAAGGTAGCCATTGTAACGATGATAAAATGGGGTTAATATGATCATATTTCTTGGTTCTAGTCAGCACTCTGTCTGCTGCATTTTGAACCAATTTAAATTTATTTATTGATCTTGCTGGACAGCCTCCCAGTAATGCATTACAATAATCTTGTCTTGAGGTCATGAACGCATGAATTCGTTTTTGGCATCAGCAACAGAAAGCCTGTGTCGTAAGTTAGCAATATTTCTTAGGTGGAAAAATGCTGTTCTTCAAACATTGGAAATATGATTTTCAAATGACATATTGACGTATCAAATATAACTTGTTGAAGATGATGTAACAGTTTATCCATAGAGAGTCAAATTATATTTTAGCATCTTATTTTTTTTTAGAGGTTTTTGGTCCTAGTACCTCTGTTTTGTCAGAATTGAGTGGAAGGAAATTTCTGGCCATCCAATTTTTTATTTCATTGATACTCTAGATTTCACTCTAATTTGGAGAATTGTGAAATCTCATCAGGTTTTGAAGAAATATAAAGTTGGGTATCGTTGGCATAACAGTGGAAACTTATTCCATGATTCCTGATAATATCTCATAGGGAAGCATGTATAAGGAGAAAAGCTGAGGCCCTAAAACTGATTCCTGTGGCACTCCATACTTAACTGTTGTTTGATTTGACAATTCCTTGTAAACACAGACAAAGTGGTAGTGGTCTGCTAAATAGGACCTAAACCATGCAAATGCAAGTCCACAAATGCTCTAGCCTATTCAAGAGAATATCTTGATCTACTGTGTCGAAGGCTGCACTAAGATCTAAAAGCACTGGAAGAGAAATGCAGCCGCGATCAGATTATAAGAGCAAGTCATTAGTTACTCTGAAAAGTGAAGTCTCTATACTGTGATGTGGACTAAATCCTGACTGAAATTGTTCATATATTCTATTTCTCTGTAGAAATGAACATCATTTTGAGGACACAACTTTTTCTAGTATTTTTTACATAAACAGAATTTTTGAAATCGGTCTATAATTAGCAAATTCTCCAGGATCAAGTTGTGGCTTCTTAATAAGCGGTTTGATAACTGCCATTTGAAAGTTTATTGGGACATGTCCTAAGGATAGTGATGAGTTAATAATATTAAGAAGAGGTTCTGAAATTACAGGAGATACATCTTTTAAAATCCTAGTTGGTATTGGATCTAACAAACATGTTGTGGCTTTTGATGTTTCGATACGTTTGGTTAGCTCTTCATGACCTATGACAGTGAAGGATTTATTTTGCACATGAGGAAAATTATGAGGCATTGTTTTCTGAGGTACTATGACAGATGATTGTATAATTCCAATTTTATTTCTGAATATTTCAATATTATCAGTAAAGAAATTCATGAAGTCCTTACTATTGTGCTGCGACGGAATATCTGGTTCAGTTGAGGCTTTATTCCTAAACTTTTTGCCACAGCACTGAATAAACACCTAGCATTGTTGTGGATATTTTCAATGAGTTTGCTAAAATATGCTGACTTGGCAGGTTATAGTGCCTGTCTGTAGCTACAGACACTATCCTTCCATGCACCTCAAAATACCTTTAATTTTGTATTCTTCCACTTATGCTCCATTGTGTGAGCTGCTCTCTTAAGAGCACGAGTGTGATCATTGTACCATGGTGCAGGTCTTTTTTCTTTAATTGTATTTTATATATATATATATATATGTGTGTGTTTCTTTTTTCTTTCTTGAGGGCGACACTTTCAAGAGTGCTACAGAACACTGTATTTATATTTTCTATACTATATATTTCTTCAAGTTCTTCTAGACTTTGGAGCTTACTGAGTGTATAAGATAGATCTGGAAGATTATTAGTGAAGCTATCCTTAGTAGTCAAAAGAATTGTTCTACCTGATTGATAGTGTGGTGTATATTGAGTAAAATTAGCTGATCGCAGCATACAAGAGATGAGGTAATGATCTGAGATGTCATCACTCTGCGGTATAATTTCTATAGTACCAACATCAACTCCATATGACAGAATTAAATCTAGTGTATGATTATGGCGAGGAGGTGGTCCTGTCACATTTTGTCTGAATCCAAGCAAGTTGAGAATATCGATATCGATCCCAATGTGTTATTTTCTTTATCTAAGTGAATGTTAAATCACCAACAATTAAAGGTCTATCTACAGTAACTACAAGATCTGATAGAAAATCTAATTCACCAAGGAAATCAGAATAAGGCCTAGGTGATCTTTATACTGTATGTTTATCTTCAAGATTTTTTTTTTTCAAGTTTGATCTTAATAATCTTTTTTTTATAAATTATTTAGTGAGGGGTTTGTGTTTGGTAGTTCAGGAAACAGACAAAATATTATATAGAAACAGTCTCTATATGATATCTAGGTGATACAGTCTATATGTGTTGTTGTTTATGTGACCTGTGTGACGTCTCAAGGCAGCTAGCAGACGTTCGGATTTATCAGTTTGTCTGCTTCCTGACCTGAGCCTCAGTTAGACAAATACTTCACTAATAAGGCTATGAGAGACAAATTACTAGAGAGGAGAGCGGCTTCCTGGAGGAAGTAGTCCATCTCTATTTAAGCAGGCCAGGTCTAAAAAAACTCTTCCAATTGTCTACAAATCCTATGCTATTCTCCAGACACCACTCAGACATCCAGCTGTTCAGTGACACTAATCTACTATAAACCTCGTCACCACATATTACAGTATCTGTTTTTGCAAGTTCACACACCTCTTTAACATTATCTCTAGTGATCTCCATCTGGCGAAGCCGGACATTGTTAGTGCCGACATGAAAAACTATTTTTGAAAATCTACGCTTAGCATTAGCCAGCATTTGACCACTCGAGCTAGGCGCCAGCAGCTGTACTGTAATCTTGAATAGCTGTCAATGGATAAGGATGCATTTTGCTGCCAGAATGAAGTAGCTACAACATATACCAGCAGGGGGCTAACTGACACATGCTAACTAACTAAACAATGACCTTTGTATCACAGGCACAATTACCCTGAACACTGATATGAAAAATAATGTCTAGAGAATGTAAATGTTCAGTATTGAGTCACAGCATTCTCCTGTTAGGTTATTGTGTCCATATAAAACATATACATCCTACACAATCTTAAATTCATAGTGTCTAACATTCTTAAAACAAAATAAAACTTCATTCTAAATCCCATTTCTGAACAAACAGTGTGTGTGTGTGTGTGTGTGTGTGTGTGTGTGTGTGTGTTTGAAGGTGATGTTTCTAGTCCGTGTGCTTGTAAATCAATGTACTTTAATGTACTTGGGCCTGGTGGCTGAGAAGCAAGATTAAGTGTTGGCAGTGTGAAAAGAAACTAGGTTCTGGAAATTTTTACACACACACGCACACCCACACGCACCCACACACACTTCCTGCTTATCGACAGCACTCTTCCTTTGTCTATAGACAATAAACTGATCCACCGGACACACATGCATGCTCACACAGACTCATACATTCAGATAAACTTCTGTCATTTGAACTGTTTGAGCCCACCTAATGTACATACATGACATTATAATCAAGCATATAATCAATTCTCCTGTCTGGAAGGTCAGAGATGACTCATGCTCATACTAACATTTGGACAGTAGAGGAGGTCACATTAATTAAAGACTTGTTAATAGTTATGGGGTCAATGGTCAACATGCTGCTTCTCTTTGGATTACAGCTAATGAGAAGACATTAAATAAAAATGTCAAGTCAGTTCAGCATCAGATGTTAAAGGAATAGGTCAGCCAAAATGAAAATTCTCTCATGTCATTCTAAACTGAGTTTTTTCTTCCGTGGAACACAAAAGGAGATGTTCTATTAAATATCACTTATGTGTCATATTCCAAGTCTTCTGAAGACATAAGAAATCTAATATTTTTGTCATTTTTCAGCAAAAATCTTGACGTCTGTTGCACATTAATAAAAACTATGAGAGAGAAGCTTGTTCACACTGGCTCGCTTGTTCAAGTGTTGTTAAAAACAACACATTGCAATGTGCTCAAATTGTTCTTCCGCTCCCATTTTACAAATAAACCAGCGATATCAACTGTGATTTGTAATATCTTTTTACTGGCTAATTATTTGATCGGACTATCAAGAGTTTTGTTTTGAATGTCATTGTCTGTTCTATCTTTTTGTCATTGGCCATGTCACTGTCAATATAGCTTCTCTATTGATTATGATGTATATTAAATTTGTCCTGTTGAATTTTATGTTTTTAAATGCCTTCGGTATTGGGTCTGAAATGTTGCAATAAATACTGATTGCGTTTGTAAGCTATAGTAGTGTGTGGGATTTTTTTCTTTTAGTTTTTTCTTTAAACAAACTTGGATAAAAATTCAAAACTACAATTTTTATTTCAGAGATGCAAACTGGATGTCACTTTCTGAAAACAAATTAATTTAAAAAATGTTTGTTATTACATAATGAGTAGTGTTGAGAATGAGTGGAAAGAGTGATTCACATGCCAATTCAAGCACTTTTTAAGATGGAAACTGAGCTAAATAATTTCCTCAGATGACTAATGAAACCTTAAATGAAAAATCACATTGCTGATTGATTAGACAGCATGTTCTCATTAATGTGTTTATAAATGCATTGTGTCACTGCCTGTGCTGTTTAGTGCATGTTTTGGCTTGTGTGAGTTTGCCTGAACTTGCCCCCTGGTCTAACATGCTCCTATTTGTTCTGCTGTCGCAGTTCTGCGTGTACATGCCAACACACAAACATTTCACTCAGGCACGTTTACATGCCTATGCCTATAGTGTTTTTTTTTTTTATTAAAACATTGCTGAAGGTCAGAAAATATTAAATGTTGTGTGGTCTTTCACTATCAGGGTTTAAAGTACAAGCATGGGGTTATGAGGCTGACATCTGCCTAAATATTAAAAAAGTGCAAACACATCTGCCCTCTTGTGATTATATAAGAGTGGCCCATGAGTTGTAAGGGCTTTTGAATTTGACATAAGCAGCATGTCCAGAAACCAGATTTATTTCTAAGCCCATTACATAGTGATGTGGGCGTGGCTGAGTGAGGGAGAAGGAGAACGGTAAGGATTGACACCTGTGGGAAATTATCTCTAACAGCTGTTCTGTGTTTCAGTGAGAGCTGGAGGAGAATAAAAAGGGTGTCCAGACTGCCAGAGGTGAGAGAGACGCATGACGTTGGCTGTGCCTCCATAAATTGTATGTTGTGCTTAAACGCAATTTGTTAACGCTGAAATGTGTGAAAATAAAAACTCACTTTGGATTGTTTACCTGGCTCCCACTTCCTTCTTCAAGAAGAGAGTTAAAGAAAGATTGTTTGGAGGAAGGATACGTCGTCACGGAGTCCTTGCCGCTGGCTGAAATCTTCAAGACCCTCGCCAGCATCCTTTAGGCTCAACATTAGCTTGAGCTATGCAGGGAAGAGGAGCGGTGATTCCAGGTGCTGGTCCAGTCTCAAGCAAAGGACCGGCAGGTGTTACGGAGCTTAGAACTCCAGGAGGGATCATCCATTATCCGTCAGTCACCCCAATAGTGCCATTAAGCCCCTTCAATTGATCGGGGTCCCCTTCGAAAAAATTATCATGGACCTCATCTGGGCATTAGAGCGGACTGCAAGTGGGGATCACTTTGTGTTGGTTCTCCAGGACTACACAATGCGATATCCAGGAGCAGTTCTGCTCAACATCTCAACCCGCAGTGTTGTGGAGGCACTCTTCAGAATAATCTCTCGAGTGGGGATTCTGAAAGAAATCCTCACTGATCAGGCACTACAGTTATATCATGTACACTACACAAACTAATTATTGGGGATTAAATTGACTCAGACCAGTGTTTACCACCACAAAACAGATAAAGAATATGATTTGTAAGTTTGTGCATGAATAAGCTCGAAATTTGGACAAGTGGCTCGAGCCACTATTATTTGCAGTACAGGAGGTCCTGCAAGCCCCAAAGGGGTTTCCCCATTTGAATTATTGTACCGGCGTCAACCACAAGGCGTGTTCGACATCCTTCAGGAAAATTGGGAGGAGGACAGCAAAACAGTAAAAATTTAATTCAATATGTTCTTGACCAAAAGCTGAGAGCAAAACTCCACACACTGGGGAATTAACACAGGAGAATTTGCTCTAGGCTCAAGAATGTCAAAGCCGGCTGTATAACAGGGGTACTCAGCTACAGGAATTTGCCCCGGATGCTAAAGTCCTTGTATTACTCCCCACATCAAGCTCTAAATTACTCGCAAGGGCTCTTTGAGGTCACACGGCAAGTTGGGAAATTAGATTATGAGTTTAAACGAATGGATAGAGGTGGAGCACGTCAGATTTTCCCCCTCAATCTCCTAAAAACAAGGAGAGAGGCGATCCCTGTGACATTGGAGATGGTGATTCCGCAGAGGGAGGAGCTCAGACCAGAGGTAAACTTAAAAGCCACCGATCGAATCACCCTGGTCACTTGCAGAGTTCACTTCTCACAGTCACAAATCACAGAGGTTGCCAGGTTGCAAGGAGAATTCTCTGACGTGTTCTCTCCTCTTCCATAGCACCATATCGGGAAGACCCAGGAATCGTCCCTACAGATTACCTGAGCACAAAAAAGAAGTGGTTCAGGAAGCATTAAACGCCATGCTAGATATGGGAGTAATAGATGAATCCCACAGTGACTGGGCCAGCCCGGTGGTGCTGGTCCCGAAGAGTGATGGTTCGGTCCGGTTCTGTGTGGATTATAGAAGTCAATGTGGTGTCTAAATTTCATGTGTACCCAATGCCTCAGAGTGATGAACTGATGGATCGGTTAGGCGTGGCTCGCTTTTATTTGACACTGGATTTAACAAAGGGATATCGGCAGATCCCCTTAACTCCAATGTCTCGTGGAAAGATGGCATTTTCCACATCGTTCGGATTACACCAATTCGTAATGCTTCCGTTCTGTTTGTTCGGGGCCCAGCTACATTTCAGTGGCTCATGGACCGAATCCTCAGACCGCATGCTGCATATGCCGCTGCCTATCTGGATGATATAATTATTTACAGTAATGATTGGCAGTGGCACATGCAGCATCTGAGGGATGTCCTGAGGTTGTTGAGATGAGCGGGACTCACGGCAAACCCAAAAAAGTGTTCAACGGGGCAGGAGGAAGTACAGTATCTGGCTTCCACTTGGGTCATGGGGAGGTTCGGCCCCAAATTGATAAAACCGCAGCGATCGCAGCCTGCTCGAGACCTAAGACCAAAAAGGAGGCAAGACAGTTCCTTGGGCTGGCTGGTTATTATCGTAGGTTTGTGCATAATTATTCAACCGTTACCGGCCAACTGACTGATCTCACTGAGAAGAGGGCACCAGATCTGGTCCAGTGGACAGAGCCATGTCAGGAGGCGCTCACATGTGTGAAAGCTGCACTTTGCGGCGGGACGCTCTTGCATTCCCCTGACTTCTCTCTCTCCCTTTTTTGTTGCAGACGGACGCGTTGGACAATGGGTTGGGGGCTGTGTTATCCCATGTTTTTGAGTGGGAGGAGCGCCCTGTGCTGTTCATCAGTCAGAAGCTCTCAGTGCGGTATACGAAGTTCAGCATGATTGCCTGGCCATCAATAGGGCGGTCCTCACCCTTCGGTTCTACCAGCTTGGGAGGGCCTTCACCCTCTGTTCGGCACATGCCTTGCTCCAATGGCTTCATCGCATGAAGGATGCAACTCATGGATCACCTGTTGGTATCTGGCTCTCCAGCCTTTTAAGTTTGAGGTGGTCCACAGGTCGGGGGTGCAGATGGATGTGGTGGATTCATGTCAGAAAAGTCTATGTCTGCAAATGGTGGAACTAGGTTGCCTATGCTTTGCATCTTATGTTTATTTAATTTAATTAAAAAATATATTATATTTAATTGTATTTTTCCATGTTATAATTATTGTGATTCTCTATGTGTGACTGGTGAATTCTGGTGATATCTGCATTAATACCTAAACTAGATTGCCAATGGATAAAAATTGTATAAAAAAAAACATATATATATATTTATATACTGAAATTTCGTATATACAATTTTGTGTATATATATATATATATATATATATATATATATATATATATATATACATAAATTGTATATATATATATATATATATATATATATATATATATATACACACAAAATTGTATATACGAAATTTTATTTCATATTTAATTTTTTAATAAATAACTTATTTTTAATATTTTGGTGTCATAGTTAATGTGATTCTCTGTCTGCGGATGGTTGAACTAGGTTGCCAATGCATCAATTTATTTTAATTTAATGTTTGTTTATTTTATGTCTGTGTCATATTTCAAGTGATTCTCTGTCTGTGGATTGTGATTTATGGTCAAATCCACATTAAATCACAAAACTAGATGCAAATGCATCATAATTAAATTGAATTAAAAAATATATATTTAGGGGGCCTGGGTAGCTCAGCGAGTATTCACACAGTCTACCACTCCTGGAGTCACGAGTTCAAATCCAGGGTGTGCTGAGTGACTTTTGCCAGGTCTCCTAAGCAAACAAATTGGCCCGGTTGCTAGGGAGGGTAGAGACACATGGGGTACCCTCCTTGTGGTCGTGATTAGTGGTTCTCGCTCTCAGTGGGGCGCGTTGTGCTTGGATCGCAGAGAGTAGCATGAGCCTCCACATGCGGAGTCTCTGCGGTGTCATGCACGATGAGCCACGTGATAAAATGCGCAGATTGACAGTCTTAGAAGCGGAGGCAACTGAGACTTGTCATCCGTCACCCGGATTGAGGTCAGTAACTGCGCCACCATGAGGACCTACTAAGTAGTGCGAAATGGGCATTACAAATTGGGAGAAAAGGGGATAAATAAATAAATGAATAATAATGCTAATAATATATATTTATATTATTTTGGAGTTATAGTTAATGTGTTTCTCTGTCTGTGAATGGTGGAACTTGTTGCTTATGCATCGTATTTAAATTTAATTAAATTTAATTTAAATGTATTTTATTTCTGTCATAGGTAATGTGATTCTCTGTCTGTGGATGGTGAATTATGGTAAAATCCACATTATTCCCAAAAAATAGATCATAATTAAATTATATTCAAATGTATATATTTAATTTAGTATTTACTTTAAGTTTATTTTAGTTAATGTGATTGTTGGCTGATGGTGAAACTTGTTGCCCATGTTAATTGAATTGAATTGAATTTCTGTGTCAAAGTTAATGTGATTGTCTGTCAAGAAGTTGGCAATTTTGGATTTTTGAAAAATACATGCTTTGGAATTTGAAATACTCCTCCTAGGGATTTTATGTTACAGGTACCAAATGTGGGCGATATCATGCCAAGACATTGATGATGCTAAATTGCAAACAGATTTTTGATATATCGAATGGTGTTACCATGGTGAAGTGATAAATTAATATCAAACAATGGGGAAAGGAAGTGTCTCATATCTTCTGTGTGTATCGTGTGATTTACATAATAATTCTGCCAAATGTTTGGCCTTGTAGGATGATTATATTGATGTGACTATTGTGGGTCATAGTCGTAGTGCTACCAACTGGCAGAAGGAAGTGTGTCACTTTTAACAGACTTTGAAATATCCCTCTTATGTTTACCTGAATTTCTTATTAAGTTTTAAGAATAATGTCAAGACAGTGCAGATTTAAAATGTTGAAGGGATTCTTGAAATCTTAAACAGTGTTGCCATGGCAACACATATTTTTGAGGTACTTGTTATGCTTGAATTTTCATGATGAGTTGTCAGCCATTAGGCCTGGGCAAAAGTTAATGCATGGGCATGTTTGGGGAGCTCTGTAGCATCACCTTTTGACAAAAGTGGTGGGGCCAGTTTCTTCTATGGTCACCAAACTTGCTACATATATTGTTCTCATCAAGTCAGACAACTTTCAAATGTTCAGTCATTATCTCCGCCCAACAGGAATTTAGCCATTTTGGATAGAATGTGCATTTTTTTTGTTTTTGAAAATTGCATGCCCTGAACTTTTGAATACTTCTCCTAAGGGATTCATGTGACTGGCACCAAATTTAGGCAATATGCCAAGACAATGCCAAGACATTGAAGATGCTAACTTGCAAACAGGTTTTTGATATATTGAATGGTATTTCCATGGCGATGCAATAAATTAAGGGCACAAATGTGAAACAGGAATTTCCTTATATCTTCTGTGTGCATTGTCAAGTCAAGTCAAGTCAAATGTATTTGTATAGCACCTTTCACAACACACATAGTTTCAAAGCAGCTTTACAGAAGATTAGACATTAACAGACGATAAAACTTTAATGTCTTAAATGTCGATGAATCATCGTGTAATTAGATTAAATACGATTGTTAATTGTGTTTAAAAATAAGTAATTAAATAATAATTGTATTAATAACACCAGTGAGCAAGCTGAAGGCGATTGTGGCAAGGAAAACAAAACTCCATAATTTGTTGATAAATGGAGAAAAATAACCTTGGGAGAAACCTGTGGGGGCCAGTTCCCCTCTGGGTAACATCATGAATATAATGTAAATAATACTTAGGTATAGGTAAAATCATGGTTTAAAATTATTAAACTAAGTAAGTGTTAAGGGTCAGTGTTTAAACGTCGATTTTGTTTGAACTGTAAGATTAAAGACTAATGTCTTTGAAGTCCAACCTGGATTAACTGCAGAAATTGTCCTTGTTAATTGGCTGATGATGGCTTTTGCTGGCAATTGTTAGTCTATGTATTCCATTCAAGAAATATCCCTCTTGTGTTCACATGAATTGCTTCAAAATTCTTTAGGATAATGTCAAGACACTGCTGATGTAAAACTGTAAAGGAATATTTGATATCTTAAATACTGTTGCCATGGCAGCGCATTACTTTTTATTATTCCTTTCTTCCTATGTTTGAGTGTTTTGAGGCACATGGCATGCTTACAATTTCATGATATTTTGCACACACATTAGAGTCGTCAGCCATTAGGGCTGGGCAAATATTGCAGGGGGGAGGCACTGGGGGGTGGGGGGTGGGGGCTCTGTAGCACCCTCTTTAAAATGGGTGTGTAATATGGCCTCTGTAGCACCCCCATTTTCACCTACAGTCAACACAATTGGTAAATATATAGTTCTAATCAAGCTGGAAAAATGTCATAATTATAGTCATTAGGTCCTCCCAACATGAAGTCGGCCATTTTGGATTTTTGGAATATAGCAGTCTCTGAACTTTTAAATACACCTCCTAGGTGATTCATGAGACTGTCACCATATTTAGACAACATTATTTCAAGACATTGAAGATGCTATATTGCAAACAGATTTTGATATATCGAACGGTGTTGCCATGGCGAGGCATTCAATTAATGGTTAAAATGGGAAACAGGAAGTGTCACATATCTTGTCTGTGCAACGTGTGATTTAAATCAAAATTGAGTACTGTATGTTTAGTCTCTGGGCTTATTTTGGGTCATGGTTATAGCGCCACCACCTGGCAGCAGGAAGTGTTGCTCTTAAAACAAACTTTAAAATATTCCTCTTATAGTTACCAAATTGCTTCAAAATTGTTTAGAATAATGTCAAATGCCAAATGCATGTGTCCACCTAGCATTCTTTTAAGAAAGCCACCAGGTGGAAATGGACCCATGGTACTTGGGCCCATCATAGCTGCTTGCAGCTATATTTCCTCTTGTCTTTATCTTCACCTGGGTCTGTGCTCAGCAGAAAACTTTTCTGCACATTCAGGGCTTTTAGATTTTCCATGTGCAGGTGGGTATTTGTGCTAAGAGTTGCACAATGCAACTCAGCAAGTGTGAGGATCTGGCTTAATAAAGTGCTGACTCCTGACTACTAATAATAGCATGAATGATCACAAAAAGAATGAGACATTTGAGTGAGAAGACAAAAATTTCATAGAAAGCAGCTCTTCCTTCGAGGAGCATTTAGGCTATACTTCAAAACAGGACAGCTGACAGTTATTTGTAATTTATAGAAGCAATTTCAATTACAAAAAATAAAAATAAAATAAAAAAATCAGACAATTGTTTTTGATCCAACTCAAACAATACCTCTCTCTAAATTGAGCAACCTAATTTAATTTCCAAATGTAATTAGGTTGATTATAGAGTTATGTCCCTTGATAATATTCATGCTTCATGCACTGTTTGCAGAATATGAATGTACTGGGAGGCTGTGTGCTAAATTAGACCAATTAGTTTTAAATTACTGTTCAATTTCTAACAGAGTCTTAAAGACAACTTATATGCCTAATCAGAATACAACAGCTTGATCAAAACATAAATGAGTGAATTTATGATGTAGGGCAATAAGACTGTCTGTTAAGTGCTAAAAAAAGCAAGAAAAATGAAATATATGTAAAAACATAGTAAATAACTATATATGAAAATAAAAATGTAATTACAAAAAGCTGAATGTGGAAAATATGGAAATATGGAAAATAAATAATCAAAGCTGTATGAGTCATGACATTTGATGGCATATTTGCATTTGTCTGTTGACAAAATAAAACATTTGGAAAGTTTCTTTAGATCCCCTTACTTAGCTTTAAAATATAGTCCATCAAACTGTATAAATGAAATATAAATAGACTGTAAATAGGACAGAAGATAATACATGTACACATGAGGACTGGAATTTTGTTTGTCTCTAAACTGAAATTAATTAAGGCTCATTTTCAAGATTTGCTTTCAATTCAATTTCACAGTAACACATTTCTAAACAGCTCTTGAGGCAAGACATGATTTGACTTTGCCAACCCTAATCAAGAAACTGTTAACCCTCACAACAAACATGTCAATTGACCCTCACTGCGGCTCAGTTGTGACATCTTCTTGTGGTGGCTAATTGTTTCCTGGCTTGCAACTCAAGAGGAGCCACAAAAGGGCATAAACAGTCAAGGATGAGTCTTTGATTTCATATAACTTATTGATAGAATTGATGTAACTCTTTTTTTTTTTTTTAGATATTAAGGTGTACAACACCAAAGAAAATAGTAGGGATGCACCTATGTATCGGCTGCTGCTATTTATTGGCCAATTATTTATCAAATTTAAACCATCAACATATATTAGAAGCATGAAAATGCTGATATGAATTATGCTGACTTTGTCAAAAATGCACACTCCAGAAACAATTATTGCAACAATATTTAGAAAGGTTGGCACTCCTAAGAACATGTTAAATTAATCTCAAATTTGTCTCATTCTCACGTTAATACGGAAAAACACCATAAATGGACATGCCAGTTGTGAAAGCAGCACTAACCTATTGTAATTTTTATTCTGTTAGTTCATGTTTTCAAGTCTTTTATTTTGAAAATCTAGTTCCTGTTGTAATGCCTTGTAATTGCCTGTTTGTCATTGGTTTAGTTTGATAGTCTTGTTATCTTGTTTATAGTTCTGTCTGTTCATTGGTTGTCTTGTTACCCATGTTTGTGTATTTAAGCCCTCATGTTTGCCATTATCTCTTGTGAGGTATTGTGAATGTAACTTTGTTGTTTTGTTCGAGCCATGTCAAGTCAGGTTGATGTTTCAAGTTTGTAGTCAGGTTTTTTTGGGATTCTACATTTGAAAAATAAAACTGCACCTGGGTTCATCACTTCACGACATCATCATCGTCTCTGCCTGTGTCCAGCATCGTTACAGAATGCCCATAATGAACCTAGCAGTTCGGCTCCTGTGGAAGAATATGTGGGGGACTTCTGCTCTCTGGCCAGCGAGGTTGGCTTTAATGACTCGCCCACAAAGACTGTTTCCATTTTGGATTGAGTGAGCCAATCTCAATTTTGATGCCTGGCGGTCGCAGTCCCCTTAATCTGGCTCAATAGGCCTTTTTCACGGAAGTTAGAACGCACATCCGGTTCAGCATTTGTTGTGTAAAGCGACTTCCGGTGAAATGGAGTCAGGAGCGCTAAAGTTACTCTTCACAACTTCCCTGAAGAATCTACCGGCAATTACATCAGCGGATGTTTTTCGACTTGTGGAGCTTCATTCAATCGTTCCGCACTCAAAACTCAACAAAGGGTACAAGTTCTTCCACGAAAATTACATCTTTAATTACGAAGGTAAGTAACAACACATTAGCATGCTTTTGCTAATGTAGTATTTCTATACTTTTATTTACATTGTAGACTGAGGAGTAACTTAGTTAAATAGTAAGAAAATGTGTCATTAAAATAATATTAATGTGATTGTTAATTTTTTTTTCATGCAATATTCAGTGTCAAGTGTGAGAAACAGGGAGGTTATCGTGAGGTGTAGGTGTTATAGGTCGATGAGGAAGCGTGAGGAGCCACATTCTCTGCAGGTTTGATAAGAAATGAAGGCTTGGTTTCACAGACAGGGTTTAGCCAGGATTAGGCTTTAGTTCAATTAGAACATTTAAGTAGTGTGTATATATATATATATATATATATGTATATATGTGTATGTATATATATATATGTGTATGTATGCATGCATTTATACATGCATTTTAGTCTGAGACTGAAATTTATTCTGTCTTGTCTGTGAAACCGGGGGGGATCTGTTATGATAAAACTAACCCTTTACACTAGAAGTTCAGAATTTCTACACCTAACATGACCCCTACTTGCACTTATCAAAAGTGATGCAGTACCGTATTGAAACTATTAGGCTTGCAGTGTAAGGGGAAGTTTTTAATCGTTTATTTTCTTACTGCGGTTGCAATTTTCTATTTTGAGGGAATTTATCCCTTAAAATCTGTTCTTTTTTCATGATGTTCTCATGAATGTTCTATAGTCTAGTATAAAACTATATTAAAATACACTGATATTGTCTTTTACTTTAGATCACTTTGAATGCTGACACAGTGCCTGTTGAGTTCACTAGCTCGTCATGCTCGTGTACTGCAGGAAAAGCTTTATGCAATCATCTTGTTGCCCTGCTTTTCCAAACTGCCCACTTCAACATGATGCAGATGCAGACAGTACCACCAACTACGGCATGCACAGACACTCTGCAAACATGGCATAGACCAAGAAAACAGGTAACATTACAACTAGCTATACATAATATTGCAAATTAATGACAGTTAATTAAAAATATGGGGGGGGGTTCAGGGAATTTCTGCAGAGACGTCTTCCAGAAGTGTATGCAAATCTACACTCTACAGAGCATACACAGGTAACAAAGAAACTTCATTAAATAAAATCTTATATCTTACATTACATAAGAGCTAATCCACGGCCACCTGTGAATAAACAATTTTAATGCACAACATGGAGGCAAAGAATCACCCGAGATTACATTTATTTGAATTATTGAGAGAGCTTGACTTTTAGGTCTTCTTTAATTGATCAATATAAACATAAGTGACCTATATTTAAAAAAAAATAAAAACCATTAAAACATCCATGTGTTTATATTTACCACAAAACAAAGGGGATAGAAAAACAAAAACAAAAAATAATATAAATAAATAAAAAAACACTCATAAATTAAATACAAAACCTCCCTGATCATCAGCTTCACATATAAAACCATCAACTCCCCACACATGAAAAAAAGAATTAACATCATTAATGAGGCTAAAATACGCAAACTCCATCGTTAGTCTCTTCTTTATAAAACCTCTCATCATCAAAACAGTGTCCACACTTTCCCTCCCTTCTACTTTATTTCTTCTTGTACACCAAATAGCCAACTTTGCTGCACCGAACAAGAAGTTTAAAAAACCACTTTGGATTTATATTTTGTTGAATATTTGGGACCAAAAATAAACAATTCTTGATTGAACTTTCCCAAAAGCTGCATACTCCAGCTTTCAATTAAACCCAAAATTTGATCTAAACGTGGACACTCAATAAAAAGATGAAAAACAGTTTCAGACACCCCGCAGAAAGGACAACCCTCATCATCTGAGTCATTAAGGAGTGCTTTGTGTCTGTTTGTAGCTAAAATCCCATGCACAATTCTCCACTGAAGATCACCCACCCTCTTTTCAATGGGTCTTTTGTACAGGGACCGCCAGCTACCTTTCGGGAAGAGCCTGATTCAAACACCATAGACCATTTAGTGTCTCTTACATCCTTAAGATGTTGGAAATTTATGGTTTTTACACAAGCTCTGTAAAGTGTTTGTCTGCTCAAAATACTCAAGATATTTAGTTCTGGTATATCCATGGAAAGCAACTTGCTGCCATCCTCCTGCCAGTCTTCTTTTTTATGGAAACATGCAGTTCAGGAAAATGGGCATTATCTTTGGCATCACAGTTCACCGCAGGAGAAACTTTCATAAAATCCCTTATAGGAACAGGGAGGGCCTCCTCAAGATCATCCAACATCCTCTTGATAAAACGTTCAGACCTGAAGCCCACCTTTTGTGCCAATTCCTCTACAGATATCCAGCACAGTCCCCTGCGTAGATGGCATATTTTGGAGACTCCTGCTTTCAACATTGCCGACCTTACAGTGGCAGAGCTCAGCAACTCAACAGAGATAAGTGGATTGAAAAACAAAGGCTCTTCATATACCCACTGATTGGATCCTTCCCATTCTCTTGAAAAAGATAGAGTCTGCCAAGCTTGCAATACACTCTGGTAAAAACCAGCCAATCCTTCCAATGCTAATCCATTAAAGGACATGACAAACCAGTGCTTATCCAACCCCATTCTTCTGTTTTTTGCAGCAAAGCACATGCTACGTCCATCCACTGCTGATGCTGCCCATATAAAAGACGCTGTGCCACTTGCAAACGGAAAACAGCAATCCTAGAACGAATGTCAATTAAACCTTGTCCTCCCTCATGAATTGGAAGGTATAGGACAGCAGCTTTTAGCCAGTGTTGTCCTGACCAGAAGAATTTAACAAGAGTCTTTTGAATATCTTCAATTATGTGTTTTGGAGGATCCAAAACCATCAACTTATGCCAAAGGGTGGAAGCTATAAGATTGTTGGCTATCAGGACTCTTCCCCTATAGGATAGCTGGGGTAGCAGCCATTGCCATTTAGACAAAGTTGCAAGCACTCCGTCTACTAACCCCTCCCAATTCTTCATCTTACATTCATCTTTACCAAGATATACTCCTAAAAATTTAAAACCGGACTTCCCCCACTTGACATTTCCTTGTAATTCAGGTAAAGAGCTTCCTTCAGAACCACACCATAACGCCTCTGTTTTTTGCCAATTAAGTTTGGCTGATGATGCTCCTTCATAAATATTAAGAGCTTCCTTTATAACTTGAATATCATGCGTATTCCTAACCATAACAGTTATATCGTCTGCATAAGCGGAAAGTTTAATAGCTTCAGCTTCTGGCTTATTACTTACTAGAATACCCGTCAATTTACTTCTTAATAAACAAAGTAGAGGCTCTATTGCCAAGGTATATAACTGACCCGACATAGGGCACCCTTGCCTTATCCCTCTTTTCATTTGAATTGGTACACTCAAACCTCCTCCTATTTTAACCATGCTTACAGCATCAGTATATAATATTCTTATCCATGATAAAAAATGTTCTCCAAACCCATAACACTTAAGAACCTTAAAAGGTAGTGATGATCTACACGATCAAAAGCTTTCTCCTGATCCAGAGAAAGCAAACCAAAATCAACATTATATATTCCAGCATAATCCATGATATCTCTCATTAAAAACAAATTATCATAAATAGACCTTTTTGGTATACAATATGTTTGGTCTTTTTGTACCAATACATCAAGAACACCTTTAAGTCTGTTTGCCAAACACTTTGATAATATTTTATAATCGGAACATAGGACCGCTACTGGTCTCCAGTTTTTTAGCAGACAAAGATCTCCCTTCTTCGGGATCAAAGACAGAACTGCTCGTTGACAACTTTTTGGTAGAACCTCAGCTTTATAGCTTTCTTGTACAACTTTAAAAAAGTCTTTTCCGATTATTCCCCAAAAAGTTTTATAAAATTCTGCTGGTAATCCATCGATTCCTGGTACACGACCAGATGAAAGTTGATTCACTGCTTTTGTAACTTCCTCAAATGTCAGATCAGAGTCCAAGTTCTTTACATTTTCTTCATCCAGTACAGGCAAGTTGTTAAAAAGTTCATCTGCATCAAAGTTTCCTGTGCACTCTTTAGCATATAAGTCCACATAGAAATCAACAGCAAGTCTCCTCATTTCCAAAGGATCTGAAGTAACATTCCCATCAGGTGTGCGTAATGCATGCATATAGTTTGTATGAACACACTTCTTATTCAAATTAAAAAAGAATTTCGTGGGGGCATCCATGTCATGTAAAGAAACAAAATGTGATTTTACAAGAGCTCTTTTTACCTTTTCATTTAACATATTACTTAACTCTTGTCTCTTCAGTCTAAAATCATCTTGTAAATTTACATCGTTTTGATCAATTAACTTATTTTGAATTTTTAAAATATCTTTCTCCAATTCTGCCATTTTATATTTAATTTTACAGGAAGTATGTGCCATAAATTGTTGACAGAAAAGCTTGATCTGCGTTTTCCCTATTTCCCACCACTGAAGCAGATTTTCATAATCATTTTTTCCTTCAACCCAACAATTCCAAAACATTTTAAAATTCTCATAAAAATTTACATCTTGAATTAATTTAATATCAAACCGCCAATGAAAGAATTGTGGTTTTGTTTCTGATAAAACAACATTCACTAAAATGAGCTGATGATCAGAGATAACACAGGGTGTGATATATGCACCCATCACTCTATTACACTGATTATTATGTAAATAAAATCTATCCAGACGTGCCGCACTGACTCTATCTACTGCCACTTTAATCCAACTATATTGTCTCACGTTTTTATTTTTTTCCCTCCACACATCTACTAGCCCTAACTGAGTGATTATTACTTTCAAAACTTTAGCAGAAGGAGGATGTGGTTCTTCTCCAATCCTATCAATAACAAAATCAAGGGTGCAATTAAAATCTCCACCTATAATTAAAAAATCTTCTTGTGAAAGAGAAACAAGAGTATTTTTAGCATCTCAAAAAGCTTAATTCTGTCCTTACCAATATTTGGTGCATAGATATTAACAAAGACAAAACACAAATCTTTTATTTTAGCTTTAATTAAAAGAAGTCAGCCCTTTTCCAATTCATTAATAGATAAAATATTTACATTTAATTCGGGAGAAAACAATATTGCCACCCCTGCACTTAAATTTGTCCCATGACTAAGAAAACACTGACCATCAGACCACAAACCCCAATCTACTTCATTATTTATATCACTGTGTGTTTCTTGTAGAAACATCACATTAATTTCTTTTAGCTTTATGCATTCTTTTAACAATGACCATTTATTACTCAGCCCTAAGACCATTTACATTTAGGGACCCCACTCGTAGGACATCCATAATAAAATAGTGTAGGAAAGCAGAAATAAACAGAAATGTGAGAAGAATACCAGGAAAAGGATAGATACCCATCGTGCACTTATTTTAGTTTACCTTTCACGGCTCGGCATTTCAGCCCTGCCTGGTTTTACTCCTTGCCTAATTGTTGTTATGTATTTTTTAATCGAAACCTTTTCTGCTGGGATAATTCATCTAGGGTGCAATCTTGTCTTACATTTATAACAGATAACACAAATTTATTTAAATCTGGAAAAAACTTATCAATTTCAACACTTTTACCCTTTGTCTCATCCAGAAATGCATTGATCTGCTCAACTGTATACAGATCACTTCCACTATTTGCCACATCAAGGTCAGCACATGACTCATCATCTCTACAACTCTCTACAGTTGCTTCTGACAAATCATCCATTTCTTCGCTTTGCCCCTCATGCGTCTCATTTTCCTGTACTAGACCACCACAAACATCACTCTTACCAACCCCACTACAACTTGGAACCTCAGCATCAATAACATCTTCCGAAACATTCGGTCTTACCTCGGTGTTCGTATCTGCCATTTCAGGTTGTTGCGGTGTACTTTCCATCACAACCTGCGGCTTGTCAGATGTTTCAGTTGGGCCTCCCTCTTCAACATTACGCGCTTTGTGTGGGCAGGTGAAGCGTTTGTGTCCAATATCCCCGCATTCAAAGCAACGCAAAGTCTCCGTACTAGCGTACACCATATATGAACTCTCTCCGTGAGAGATCCGAAACGATACATCAAGCGTTTTAGTGGGAGAGCTCAAAAACATGTAAACGTGTCTCCTAAAAGATAATACGTGTTTCAGTGCAGCGTTTTTACACCCCAAGGGAATCTCTTTTATAGCGCCGGCAATTTTGCCAAATCTAGTCAGCTCTTTAATAATACTCTCATTGCCGACTGAATGGGGAACATTTGAGATTACAATTTTCGATGCTGGTGCCGACAACGGTGTAATAGGCACATACGTTTCATTGATCCATATTCCGCTTTCAATTAGGTTTTTTACTTGAAATTCATTTTTCAAAAAAACAACGACTGCCTTATTCATTCTTGAAGCAGAACTAATGTTTTCATTGCCAACCTTGGCTCCTACAGCAAGGAGAACATCCTCAATAGAGGTATTCGCCTCCGGGGCACACCTGAAACCATTTCGGAGGGTTAGAGGCGACGCTCCCCCCGTGGGGGTAGACGTCATACTGCCTCACACACCACGCGATATATAACCTATAAAAAAAAATAAAAATAAAAATAAAAAACGTGCTCAAAGATGTGAAAAAAATAAATAAATAGATAAATAAGTAAATAAATAAATAAATAAGAAAATTCGAGAAAAAAACGAAAAATCAGCTTGAAAAAAGCAGAACGCTCTCACACACGTGTCTCTCACACAGCACTCGCTCCCAACACGCACACCGGAAGTGAGAGAGAGAGAGAGAGAGAGAGAGAGAGAGACTTTTATTAATTAAATTTGGTGTGCACGCAGCACAATCTCCTATCTCTGTTTTAATGAAAGAAGCGCATTAATATAGAACAAGGATTAAACTGACTGGAACTAGCTGTGCATTAAACTGCACATTTTACTACACACCTCCAGCCAATCAGAATCGAGTATCCAAACAGACCATGGTATAACAGCATTTATAAAACCGTTAGTTCAAATCCTTGATTTTGAATAATCAATAGCTGTGTTTTATTCATGAAACAGCATAGCCTCTCATACCTTATTGCTTACATAACTAATGTGATGAAGTTTCCTAAACGTCTAATTTATTTTAGGTCACCTCCCTGACCCAGCAGTATTGGCTATTGGAGAAGCTGTCAAAGGACTCACTCCCCAACCTCTGATTTCCTGCGTCCTTACTGATTTATCAGAACTGTCTTTGGTGGACTCCAGATTTGGTCCTGTGCCCCGAGGTTCAGTGCTCTCCTACCGCTCTCCTACCAGTGCCCTCCTCTTGTGACCAAAAACTACACGAAACATCCAGATGCTCCTGTGTTCCCTAAACTCCCTATTAATTGTTCAAAATTTCCGAGGAGCTTGCACTTTGTCCCAAACTGCCACCAGTTCTTCCATTTGGAGAGCCTAATTGTCACATAGGAGTTGGCAGTTATAATGGAGGAGCAGACTCCGGAACAATCCAAGTGTCCACTGTGGACGAATATGCGCAAGCCTAGAGTGACTGCTAGCAGATTTTATGAGGTTTCTCATGTGCGAGGGGAGACATCTGGCCAGGCACGGCGGATACTCAAGAGTGGAAAGCAAACTAGGGCCATGAAAAGAGGCCTTGACAGGGAACCTGAGGTTCTGGAACGTTATTCTGAACTGTTCAATGTGAATGTCTCACCTTGTGGTTTTGTTGTGCACCCAGATGCGTCCTACCTTGGTGCCAGTCCTGATGCCAAAGTTTATGACCCTAATGCAGATCCCTGTTTTGGGCTTGCTGAGGTGAAATGCCCAGATATTCCTACAGTTTCTGAGGCTGGGCATATTAAAATTGTGAATGGACAGGCAACCCTGAAAAAAATAGCATAAATATTACTGGCAGGTTCAAGGTCAGCTGGCTGTAACTGGACTCAGTTGGTGTGACTTCATCACTGACACTGAAGAGGACATGACAGTTGAAAGAGTGTGGAGAGACAGTGTCATGATAGCTCAGATGAGAGAAAATCTGGATATTTACTATTGTACTTACATAAATGAATATCTTAAAGAGCAACATGCAGGTTGAATTTATAACTGAATTAATACTTTATATTGTCTGCAGAGGTCTTTTAAAAACACATATGTAGAAATTACTAATTAAATCTCATTTGATGTAGAGATTTTGATGAAAATGTGCTAGGCTCTGGAATACACCTTTCCCGCTATCAACGCGTCATATGACGTAGGGCGAGGCAAACATAAGAGCTCGCGGTCAGCTGCTCTCATTGTGGGTGTTGATGGAGTTGGAGCAGTACAGAAAGTTTTAGAGAAGCCATAATGGTAAATTATTGTGTTTGTGCTGGTTGCATGAATTCCAGCCTGTCAGGACATCGTGTCCATCATTTTCCTTCTAGAAAAAACAAGGCTTTTCGGTCTTGAGTGCGTTTTGTGCAGGTGAAGAGAGCAGACTTCACTGCCGCGTCTGTTACCACACACTCGGTCGTTTGTGGCGCACATTTCACTCCGGAGAATTATCGACCTGGAGATTTGTTGGAGTCTCGGATGGGATTTCGGAGTAAGGACCACGTGAGGCTGATTACTGATGCTGTTCCCTTGGTGCACTCGATGGAATCAAGTCCACCGTCAAAGTTTACACCGGATTTTGGCGCGGGCTGGAGGACAAAGTGCTAACGTTAGCAGACATTCTGTGCAACGAAAACGAGGACTTGGCAGAGTAAGTCTTTTAATTATTTTAACTCTTAATTTGCTCATAATTATAGGCCTGTGGGCCATCAAAGGCATGTTCGTCCACACCGGAGAACTCTGTTTCTTCATTCGCATTCATTGTAACCTGAGCTTGAACTTGACCAGACTCCCTCGCCCATCGTCACTTCCGGTTAGTGCTTTATAGACGCGCAAGTTATTTTATCACAATTTATCTCAAAATATCGTTAATGGCTAAATATATATTACTCCAGTTCAGAAAATCTAGTTGTTTTATCATCAACATACACTATGCTATATAGGGGTGTCCAACCTGCATGTTGCTCTTTAAGGGTGGTATCCAATAGGCCTAATTGCACTGTATAAATTGTTAATACTGTAAAAGATAATAAGGTAGTCTGGAACGGTGTATATAATTTTTATTTATGGTATATAAATGAATATCTTAAGGGTGGTATCTAATAGGCCTAATTGCACTGTATAAATTGTTAATACTGTAAAAAAAAAAAGAGTCTGGTGTATATAATTGTGTATATAATTTTTATTTATAGTGTAATTCTAACGATTTCAAGATTTTGTATTTGTACAAGATGTATATTTTAACATGGAGATATGATTTTCAATAAATGTTTTATGAAACTACAATTACAATTGTTACTTTAATTGTTCAACAATGCATAGCTGATGATAATTGCCTATTACAATGTGAAAAAATATAATACAAGAGGTGTACATGCATTTAATTACATAAGTCACTCTTTAAAGGGTTAGTTCACCCAAAAATGAAATTTCTGTCAGTATTTACTCGCCCTCATGTTGTTCCAACCCCGTAAGACCTTCGTTCATCTTGCGAACACTAATTAAGATATGTTTGATTAAATCTGAGAGCTGGATCACTCCTCCATAGGCTTCTAAGGGATTGATACTTGTTCCCCGAAAGTTATTAAAGACATCGTTAAAATAGTCCAAGTGACTACAGTGGCTCAATCTTAAGTTTATCAAGCGACGAATACTTTTTGTGCAAAAACAAACAAAAATTACACTAGTGAACTGAAGGAAATTAATAGTTGAAATTAAGTCGTTATTTTTGTTTGTTTTTGCACACAAAAAGTATTCTCGTATATTCATAAGTATTTTCATTTTTGGGTGAATTATCCCTTTAAAATTAAAAGGCTACGATGGACATACCCCTTTGTGACCTTTAACATCAAGCGGCCACTGAAAATTGCTCATCAAGCAGCAGTTAGTCCACAGCTGGTTAACTGTTCCAGACAAGGTTAAAGGTACAGTGGTGTCCCAGATGTGAATCTCCTTCACTCTTCTGATGGCTCTCTCAACAAGAATTCGAAGACGAGCTATGGCTTGTGTTCTCTGCATTTTCTTTGCTGAACTGAGCTGCTGTTTTAAAAGGTGGTATGATGAGTTTGGGCCCCCCGTTCTGCCAGCATCTTCTCAATGGTGAATCCTTTGACAGCCATACAAGCATCACCTGGCTCCAGCAAGTCAAGAATCCCTGACTGTTTCGTCAACTCTTGATCGGAGATGGAACCTGTGTACAGGCTGGATACAAAAGTAACCGCTCCGCAAGGAGCAATACCGATCAACCCCTTGAAGGTAGTGGTGTTTTTATATGAAGAGAACACCTCAGACTAGAGCGTGAGTGAAGATGGATTCTGGCATCTTATCTCTGTGCAGTCAATTATGACCCTCACCTCTGGACAAAACTGCCTAAATTTGTCTGGCATGGTGGAAATCACTTGCTCTCTGCTCATCCATATGGGCAATGATCCAAGGACAAGGTAAAGATAGCTAGCCCAAGTTATGATGATGCGGCTAACAGTGGAGACACTTACTTTGAAAATGTCAGCCAACACTTTCTCCTTCAATCCTAATAAAGTATGGTGATATTTTCCTGAAACAGTAATTTGTGTCAATGAACTAAAATGATATTATGACTTGAAAGTGAAGGAACATAAATGTACTAAAGGCTTCAATAACAGATTTAATAAAAAAAGAATGGGAAAGTTGCTTCATTTGTTTTCAGAAATGCATAACTTAAACATACCTGGAAGAGGAATGACTGCATAGTCATGGTCTGCTCCAGCTGTTACCTCACTATCGATTTCGTCGTCTTGGGTGTCGTCAGAGGAAGGGATAGGAAAGGTTTCTATGGTTTAAACTCGAATTCTTTTGTAAACCGACTCTCGTGAAGTTTCTCCCCAGTTGTTCCACTTAAATCGAGATGGGACAGCCCCTTTTCTGAGGTGCTTACGACCAGTAGCGGCAGTGTAATTAGCGTCGGTAAAGTGCCGGCTACAAACAAATGTGCTGCCTCTAAGGATTTTAAACATTGGGCCTTCTACGCGTCGAATAGCATGCATCCACTTCTTTGTCTGACAGTCGTCGCTTGGAAAAGCATGAAAACTCAAATATGGTTGTCGCTGCTTATTATTTGTGCAATGAGGGACGCTACAGTGACACCTCGATGTTGCTTCAGCCATTGTTGTTTCGACCGGAAGTCGCTTTACACAACAAACGCTGAACTGGATGTGCGCTCTAACTTCCGTGAAAAAGGCCCATATATCGGCCTCGCCCTGCAGGTCATTAGTTCCACGTTCACGCCGGGGGAGGCGGATGCCGAGCCAGCATCCCACATCATGGCCACCGAGGCAGCGTCCCACGTCATGGTCGATGAGCCATCATCCCACGTGCCAACGCCAGCCACGGCCAACAAGCGCCCACGCCTGCCAACGCCCACGCCTGCCACGGCCAAGGAGCCAATGCCCATGCCTGCCCTGGCCAACGAGCCCACACCTGCCACGGCCAACGACCCAGGGCCAGCATTGTTAAGCTCGTCCATCCCAAAGCCAGCGTTGTCAGCCTTGTCCGTCTGAGCCTGCGCTGCCAACTTCGAAGGAGGAGGAAGAGGAGAAAGACTTTTGTTTACAAGTCTCTGCCCATGTACACGACCACGGAGGTCATTTCCAAGTCTCTGCCCATGTACACGACCACAGAGGTCGTTTCCAAGTCTCTGCCCATGTACACGACCACGGAGGTCGTTTCCAAGTCTCTGCCCATGTACACGACCGTGGAGGTTGTTTCAATGTCTCTGCCCATGTGCACGACCACGGAGGTCATTTCCGCGAGAGTCAGCTCCAGGCCATGTCACCGCCATGCCAGAGTCAGCTCCAGGCCATGTGACTGCCCCGCCAGAGTCAGCTCCAGGCCATGTCATGCCTCAGCTTGCTCCATGCCATGTCACAGCAATGCCTCAGCCTGTTCCATGCCATGTCACTGCCACGTCTGAGCCTAGTCAGCCAAGTCAGGTTTATGTCTAGTGTAGTCTAGTTCATGTTTGTAGTCAGGGTTTTTGGGATTCCACGTTTGAAAAATAAAACTGCACCTGGGTTCAAATCATCATCATCTCTGGCTGTGTCCAGCATCGTTACACCTATTGGCATGATGAGGGAAATTATCCAAGACAGTAAATGATCAGCTGACCGTAAACGATCTCTCTCGTCGCACCACCTTGCGCAGTCAGCCTTTATCCGTAGGCTTAATTAGCCTGTTAAGGGTCTTGGTGTGTATAATCGCGACCCTGCCCTCCGCCCTGTCACATTCAGATATTAATATCTGCATGAAACAGAATTTTCAGTTTATCTGTGCATGTATAACAACTTACTCTGGAGGCAGGAGGTAGGAGGTGTCAAGCAAAATGTAAAATGTAAAGCACACATTTTGCAGTGAATAATAATTACAAATTCAAACATTAAAATACAAACAGGTGAATGTCCCATAAGTCTATCAGGAATTTTTATGATAGAACTTATTTAGTTAAATAATAATACTAATAATGCTAACTTTATATTACCAGAGTTCAAGAACACTTTACATTTTCAAATTTAGCACAGTTTAAATAATAAGAAAAAGTTTCAGATTCTTTGTTTAACATAAAGAGGAATATTCCTAATAGATGAATACTCTATGGAGCTTTTAAACCTTTACTTTTTATTGGAATAAATTCTTAACCAAATAATTAATCCTTAATCACTGATGTGGATATAAATGTGGTAAACTTTAAGAGATGGCTAGATGAGCTCCAACATTAAATCACTTCAGGTCAGGAGTTTAACATCTCACAGCCAAACCTCAGTCTGCTCAATGCCATGTCTCAGCCAAACTTCAGTCTGCTCCATGCCATGTCTAAGCCAAACCTCTGTCTGCTCCATGCCATGTCTAAGCCAAACCTCAGTCTGCTCCATACCATTTCTAAGTCAAACCTCAGTCTGCTCACTGCCATGTCTCAACCAAACCTCAATCTGCTCCATGCCATGTCTCAGCCAAATATCAGACTGCTTCATGCCATGTCTAAGCCAAACCTCAGTCTGCTCCATGCCATGTCTCAGCCAAACCTCAATCTGCTCCATGTCATGTCTCAGCCAAACCTCAGTCTGTTCCATGTCATGTCTCAGCCAAACCTCAGTCTACTCCATGCCATGTCTCAGCCAAACCTTAGTCTGCTCAATGCCATGTCTCAGCCAAACCTCAGTCTGCTCCATGCCATGTCAAAGCCAAACCTCATTCTGCTCCATGCCATATCACAGCCAAACCTCAGTCTGCTCCATGCCATGTCTCAGCCAAGACTCAGACTGCTCCATGCCATGTCTCAGCCAAGACTCAGACTGCTCCATGCAATGTCACAGCCAAACCTCAGTCTGCTCCATGCCATGTCTCAGCCAAACTTCAGTCTGCTCCACGCCATGTCTCAGCCAAATCTCAGTCTGCTCCATGCTCTGTGCCATCTGAGCCATCATTGAGTCTGTGTCATCGACTTGGTGCCATCTCCTGATGGCCATATGCAAACAGCGTGAATGATCTGCTCTGCCCATATTTGGATGACTTCCACCTCTGGTTGCAGTGATCTCTATCCTAATATGATTGGTTTAGCATTCCATGATGCTGGACAACGTACTACATAATTTCTGATGAAGTTATCTGATCCAGTAAAGCTAACATGTTTTCAGCTAGATAGCACATTATGTGCTGTGTGCACATTGTGCTTCGTGTGGATATCTTATGATCTATGCATGTGTATGTGATATTTTATAATATACAACAGTTAGTTCCGGTCCTCAAATCTGATTGGATGAGAGACGTTCCACGAGCACTGATGGTCGGACACCATCACCACTGTGACGCTTCACTTTTTGTGTATCACTCTGCTTGTATTCGTGTCGTTCTAAACTAAAGTGTAAGAGCAGTGCAGATCTGTTAAGAGCTATGGTTTGTCTATTTTTTTTTCTACAGGTATTTTTTTTCATTACATATGTTAGGCAGCAGGTGGTGACAAAAGATAATTTTTATGTGTAATAAGAGCCAGTTATGTGACGTGAAGTGAAGCCGCTTTAACGGTTTACATACAACAGCTCTTAGTGATCACATGTATTACTATGACTAAAGCTAGGAAATGGCTTTAAACGAACAGCTCCAGCATTAAGGCTCATCACAGCTGAGAGACACAACAGACTGATTAATTACATGAAATGAATGATAAAAGCATCTGCCAAATGAATAAATGTAAATGAAGGCGTTTACCTCTTATCAGACTTTTCACATTGGAGTGGAAACACTGTTTAAAATGGAGGACATTGGGGTTTCTTTAGTGAATGATTCTTGTGCACCGGCTGCTGTGAAATAGGGAGAAATTCCCCCACTTGGACTGCTATTTTTCCACTGAGAAAGATGATATTCAGAAAGCTGACAGCATCTCTGCTTGAGAGTGGCAACAGGTGATTGCACATGCTCCATCTCTCTCTCTCTCTCTCACACACACATACACACACCCATCCATCCTTGTTTATCCAATAACTTGTTAGAAACAGCACAAGCCGTAAATGTATTGTTCATTGAACTGTAGTATATAAGCATATCACAATATCACTCTCACATTTGTGCTATATGGTCCTAAATCAGCACTGCTATGATTAGGTATAAACTATATCTATATTTTGTTGGTCAAGACTGTAGTTTGATCATTTTGTTCTCGGTGGGCCCATCCAAGCTTAAAGGTTTAAAAATGCATAAAGGTTTGAGCTCTTTTGTAATATTATTTATGTTTTTTGTTGCAAATATTTGTTTCATGTGATGTCACCATTCGAGTGACCCATGTCAAGTTGGACCCTGTGGACTTTATCTCAGTTCTCCTTGTGCATGTACAACTGAAGTACAGGCATATATGCATTTCTGTATATAATTAAGTTTATTTTATGATTCACTTAGAATCAGTTATAATCTTTACTCAATTGAATTCAAGGAATGAGTTTACTCAATTCATTAATTAAACTCATTAGGGTTTACATTGAGCACATTATAATTTTGATAAAAAAGAAACTGCAACTGTGCAGTGTCTAACATTTGTTGACAGTTGAAGTCAAAAGCCATAAAGGGATAAGCATAAAAACAATGATTTACCCCTTGTTAGATTTATAAATCTTGTGATTTCTATTAAAATGGAACTCTCCACCAATGACAAAGTGTATTATCTTATCACCTTGAGTGGTATTTCCAGAGTGACTGAGTAAATGACAGTACCACTCTGGCACAGTCTGCAGGCACTCTGTGTCTAACTCATCTGGGCACTGTGCCTGCTGCTTTTGCCAATTCTGCCTGAGTGTATATATATATTATTATTATTATTAAAAAGGTATTTTTTATTATTATTATAATTTACAGCTGCATTTAGAGTAGAAATAAATATATGTATTTTTTTGTCCCTGGAACATAATTCGGTTCTGAACGGGATATTTCTAATCCCCTGTGTGTGTTCGCATGGGATTTCTTCCCTTCTCGCACACAGTGTGTAATGTCTCTTAAACATTCAGGTAAACAATTACTCACCAACACATACCAGTACAAGCACTGCTGGGCGTCATGCTGAACCTGGCTGTTGTGGGCGGCTCTGTGCCAGTGCTGCTGCTGTGGTGAGCCATTGTTGCCAACTTAGCGACTTTGTCGCTATTTTTAGCGACTTTTCAGACCCCTTTAGCGGCATTTTTTCAAAAAAGCGACTAGCGACAAATCTAGCGACTTTTTGGACAAACCTTAGCAACTTTCCAAATTCCAAATATCGCCAGTACTGCAAGCGTGAGGTCTTACTTCCCCACTGCGTCTGCTCTGTTCAGTGAGCGGCTGATAGAAGCAGCACATTCCGTTGACTGCACGCCAGCGGACATAGACATGAATGAGCTGCGCATGTGCACGCTGTGTTAGCAGGAACCAATCAGTGATCACATAGTAGCTGCCTTCTCCTTTGTTTTAATTCAAAACATTTAATTTGACCGTTTTTTCTTGGCATGCGCTTATATTCACTACTAATCAGAGTTTTAGTTCATTCCGTTCGGTTTCTGAACTCTCCGACTTCAGATCGTATATTTACAGACTCTATACATTTTACTTATCCAAACACAACAATAAACCTTCTTCAAACTCATAAACATGTAACGTTAGCTAAGTTCCGTTCCGTTCCGTTGTCTAACAGAAAATATGTAATTGAGAACCGTTTTACTGGACATTCGGCTACATACTTATATAAAAACAGTATGAGCACGGTTTAGGGGAGATAACCGTTATTATAAACTGAAGTAGGCTACAGTACCGACAAATTAGGCAGAATGCAAATACGACGCGATGATGTCATTAATATGCTAATGACGCATGACGTCATCTGGCGACATTTAGCTACTTTTCGACAGGGGCGCAGATGGCACTAGGGACGGGGGGGACATGACCCCCCCCAGATTCATAGTGACCCGATTCGTCCCCCGCCCTCACTATCCCTACGAAAGGCGACAAAAATCGCAACACATTGTCACACCCAACTCGTCACATATGGACGCGTGGCGAGGACCCCTTGGCGTCACTTATTGACGCACTGGGTATACCTTTGGCGTCATTTTTCAACGTGCAGGGTAGTCCGATAGAACCGGAGCCTGTAGCGTTGAAATTTGACGTCTTGGGCTGCGAATGGGTCGAGAGTCGAGACTGCAATAAATAAAAATAAAAAGGAATAGGCTACAATAAATGATCTATGCCAGGGCTAGTATAATGGTGACCCCCAGATCATCTTTATCTGGCCCTCCAACTGTTTTTTTATGTTTAAAAACCCTCACAATCTGATATCAAAGTGCCCTCTCAGCAAAGGTTTAGCGCGTTCATAGGCAACCGCATTCATCGGTGAGTTTAACAACTAGAAGTCTATCGGACTACCCTGCACGTTGAAAAATGACGCCAAAGCTATACCCAGTGCGTCAATAAGTGACGCCAAGGGGTCCTGGCGAAGCATCCATATGTGATGAGTTGGGTGTGAGAATGTGTTGGTAAAACAGAGGATTACGGCCCGCCGCTGCTTCAGAATCGGGTCGGGACAGACGCAGGCTGACACACAATAATAATCTACACCGGTCGGCGGTCACCATTACTTTGTACCCACATTCTCACTACATGCTGTTCTGTTGTCAATAAACACACGATGCCATCATGCCACCGACGTTTACACTCTATCTGTGTGTGTGTGTGTGCGCGACTCCTGAGTGACGTTCCGGGGTCCTATGAGGAGGTAGCTGCCTCAATCGTGCCTGTAGGAGCGGACCGGTAACCATAGTGATCATCTACCATCTATGACTGAGCTGAGTCGGTGATTTTCTGAACTGAGAAAAATCGACTGTAAATGCCACATAAAGGCAATGAAGAGACAAAAAACAATCACCTCGTTTTTTCAAAAACCAAACAATGTAAGTATCCTATGGCTGTTGACTTTCCCAGATGTGGCAGATTAGATTTGTTAAGGGAATAGCTAGTCTGACAACAATGGCAAAAAGGCTTTTGCACTTAGCAAACACAGCAAAATGTGGAGACCATAACTATGCATTTAGGTGAGTGGACAGAGGCAAATAATGAATGAACATAAAAAGAATGGTTGGATAAATCAAACAATTTATCGTCGTCAGGAAATAATATTTTATCTTATCATTTAACCCATTGTACTGTATAAATTGACTGAGGTATGTTCACTGTCCTGTGTAAGCCACTATAAAAATAATTATAATAAGTAAATTTGTGTGGTGCAAGGTTTATGCAAACAACAAATAAAGGCCTAAACTTTTGACATCCTCTTATAGCAGGAAATCATGTTTTTTTTTTATTGTACAGAGCAACGGAGGATATAGATTCTTAAATTATGGGCTATGAAAAACATTTCTTAATATGTCATACATCATTTGAAAGATATTTCTAATCTATAAATTGCAAAAACTTGTAATTAACACTTAAATTTAAAATTTTGAGTTATTCTTAGACATTTGAAATAGTAGTTTTAGCCATTAATTCTCAGGAATATGTTGTATTTCACATTGTTGTGAAATTCTATAGCGGTATAGAGGGTTAACTGAAATTATAAGATTTTAAATGTTATCCTCCTGGCCTGCAGGCAATTTCTGATGACAGTGAGGCAGACCCTAGTCAGTCAAGTGAGGATCTGCAGGAGGGCAGCCACAGTAGAATAAGACAGCATGAGGAAGGAGAGACAGTAGAATTACAGACAGAAGAAGCAGGGACAGAACAACAAGGAGGGACAGGAGGCAACACAGAGGGAGAGGATGTTGACATGATAATGACATATACAAAGCCAAATCAACCTGACCCTAAAGTTTTGCAAAAGCAAGTGATGAAAGACCGGACACTGACATTCCAAAAATCATGGTATGAGAAGTTTTGGTAGTTGATTGGCATACTAGTCAAATAACAGTCTGATCATGCATTGCTAGTGGTGATCAGGTAGGCCTTAGTTTACCTTTGTTCATTGTTGTTTATCCATGATTTCAAATAAGAATCCCCCAATGGCTTTTTAGTGCAAATCATTAGCCCAAATTAGGCAAAGTAACTACTTGAGCACTAGTTAAAGCCCAAATTACGCAAAATAACGAATTGAGTTTAAATCATTTGCTGACAGCTTGGTCCCCCCCAGTTAAAAAATCCTATCTGCGCCACTGCTTTTCGAGCGGGCTTTAGCTACTTTCCATTGAAAATAGTTGGCAACACTGAGAGACCAGGCTGCTGGGATATGGCTGTCTCCACTCTTGTCTTCCAAGCGTGCATAGGCCTATATGTGTGTTGCACCTCAACAGAAAACATTTAATTACAGCTATGCATACCTCGTTCCTACTTTTTCCCCCCTCTCTCTAACCAGTGATATCGATTTTTTTTTTCTTCTAAGATTTTGGATACAATCCAGCATTTAGCGGAGTTTGCGACCAGAGTAAAAACAGATCGTGCATGGCCAAGAGCAGCTGGCAGCCAGCCAGGAACGGACTGCGCTTGAGTTAATCCAGCTCCATATTGAAAAAAAAACCGTGTGTACGTCAGTCACAGAGCACAATCCGGTTCTACTCACTAAACTGACAGACCAGGACGATGTGGAACCCTATCTGCACACCTTTGAGGTAATCGCCGTCCAGGAACGGTTTGAGCAGGAAGACTATGCCCGTTTATCGCAACATATCTCACGTTTGAAGCTCAACGGGTTTACTATGCTCTTCCAGATGCTGCCATCAACCAACATTAAAGATATTCTAGCACTGGTGTGATTATCTCCAACAGGGGTGCCATCACATGCCACAAAGTAGTATTGCCAAATGTGTAACTTTTTCAGTTTTTTTCCTTTTTGAGGGGATAATAAAAGTGTCATTTTTTTTCACTGTCTGCAGCGTTTTGTTTTAAGGTGTTTTTAGGTTTAATGATTCTAATCATCATTTAATGTACTTGTTTTAAACATTTACATCACCTAACTTAATAAACTATTTACTAACCTGTTCAAACTCTCACTGCTGGGTGATGAGATATCAGGCAGCTGTCTCCTTTCGTTGCACATATCTGTTTACAAAAACACCTATTACTCCTATATAGTTACTGTCATCGTAGCTGGGCTGGTAATCTGGCATACCGGGCATTTTCCCGGTGGGCCGACGCACCGGTGGGCCGATCAGGGGCGGACTGGCCTTCGGGAGAACCGAGCGGGCTGGTGGGTCAGCCGCGATAAGCTAAAATGAGCTGCCGCCTTATGCAGATTGGATCACAAAATGGTGCTGCGATATATGGCGCTGCGATATGTGGCGCCACGCTGCGATCTTGGAATCAATCACAATGACAAACAGAGAGGGTAACACTGTGCCGAACTATGGGAGGAAGCAATGACGACGGACCCGCATCTTCCAGTTGAACAAGCTTGGATTGCTGGATGCGTTTTACACCGCTCTAAACCCCCAAATACTCCAATACGGAAGTTCAGCAGGATGGAAAATAGAAACAAGCAATATTTGAGTCCAGCAGCTCCATCAGTCTCGCCCAACCATGCCTGGTGGTTCCAAAGTAATCCAGCAAAGATGTTATTCCGGTATCATGCGTCCTCAGAGACACCAGGTATGTCACCTCTACTAAAGCTGCTATTTGCGCAGATCCAGGGGCCTGGACGTTGTAGCTGGGACTACATCCAGACCTCTCCATTCCTCTACTACTGGGTCGAGACTGGTCGGGGTTTGATCATCTGTTAGCCACTACAGCGCCCCCCAGTGGCCCGGATAGCCCCACAAACACACTGTAGAAGACCCAGAGTGGGACTAGTGATGTTGGCCACAGGAAGTGAATCTCAAAATCTAACAGTGTTTTCTGATCTGTTTCAATAGATAGAAGGAGGAGGTTCATTTATTAAAGAACAAAGAGAGGATGACAGGCTAACACTGCTGGGCTCAAGTGAAAAGCATCAATGGAGTACCACAACAAGATGGACATATCCCTTCCCCTCACTTTATCATTGACCAGGATCTTTTACTCAGTGTGGCTAACAGGAGGGGTGAACAGAAGCACCTGTAGGTGGTTCCCTGGTCACAAACAGAGGCCATCGTCACTTTAGCATACTCACATCAAATAGCTGGACATTTGGGAGCACAGAACACGGCACAGCAAAAACTGTTTCCATTGGCCGGGGCTGGAGGGTGATGTGAAAAGGTACTGTCAGAGTAGTGAAAATTGCCAACACATCACACCCTAATGGCTGTCACCAAGCCCATCATCGAGGTGCCCTTCAAACGCATTGTGTGAACATTATAGGACCGTTTCCTAAGTCTGACCGGGGCCATGAGTACATCCTGGTGATAGTAGGTCACCATCGGTATCCACCACCCAGTATCCTGAAGCAGTGGTTAAAGGAAAACAACATCCAAGGCCATCACAAAGGAGCTGTTTCTACTCATCACCAGGGTGACCAGGGCACCCCTTTTATATCAAAGCTGATGGCCAACCTTTGTAAACTCCTGAGAATTTACCACATCTGAATCTCAGTGTATCACCCCCATATGGACGGTCTTTTAGAACGCTTTAACCAGACCCTGAAAAGTATGCTCAGGTGGGTGGTCACTGAGGATAGGCGTGATTGGGACCTCATGCTCCTGTATGTCCTGTTTGGAGTTTGAGAAGTACCTCAGGCCTCCACAGGATTAACCCCTTTGAGCCCTTGTTCAGCCAGCAACCACAAAGACTACTTGATGTGGCCAAGTAGGCCTGCGAACAACAACACTCTCCTCATAGAGCATGCACAGGACATACAGAAACAGATTTATAGGGTCATGCCACTCATCAATGAACATCTCCTAGAAGCCCAGTGCACCAAGCACAGAGTTTACAATCGCCCCACTCAGACACATGAGTTCCACCTGGAGAAGGGGAAGAACATCCCATCGTTTACATCAGTCAAAAGCTGACCCTGGCAGAGACATGGTACGCAGCGGTTGAGAGGTAAGTCCTAGCCATTAAGTGGAGCAGTCGTGGAGCTAAGATATTATCTCCTGGGTCAAAGATTTAACCTTCTTACAGATCACACACCCCTTCAATGGATGGCCAAAACCAAGAAATAAAACGCCAGAGCCAAACATTTGTTCCTATGCTCCAGGACTACCACTTTTCTGTGAAACATCGAGCCAAGGCAGCCAACGGTAACATGGATGGACATTCCTGGATGTATTTACTGCTATCAGGTCTGATGAGAAACAAAACCACCCCACTCTCTCAAAAACCTCATCCAACAGGGGACAAAGATGATGCTTGGGGGATGGGGGACTGTGGTGGGCCAGCTATGCGTATGCCAGCGTCGCCCTTGATAACCACTATAAATGCAGAAGTGAAGAGACCGGCACATCTCAATCACACACACCTACTGGAGATTAACGGCCTTAATCAACATGGATATAAAGAGCAGCCAACACAAAGAAGGTTGAGCCAGAACTACTACACCTCTCTAATGTAATGTTTCTTATCTCCACAGACTCCAAATGGACAAAGGCAGATGCCACACCCATCTCCACTTCTCCCCATTCCACTAACTGCACTCAACGCACTGGAGGTCCACACCCCCAAAGCACGGAGACATCACCCCAGGCCACCACACCAAGCAGAGACTTTCCCCACCTTACTATTCACCTTCATCTTGGAAATAAACACCTGTCCCTCCGGGGGTATTGTTGAATTTTCCTCCTGTCTTGTGTGTTGGTGTACAGTACACTCATCTCGAGGCACAGCATTACCAGCATCAGCATCTCCCCTGTTAATTGTTGCATTTTCTTTGTATGCATTCTACATTCTCATGGTTTTATGTTATGAATAATGACTTCAGTTATGGTTTATTCTGCACACCAAAACTAATATATGGCTCCAGATGACTTTATCCTAATGTGTTTCATGAAGTAAAAAATACATGATGATTATTGAACCTTTCATGTGAAAACCTGCAGATAATTTTATAAAGAAAAGTAATATTTTCTTTTCCAAATTAAACTTCCATAAGAATACATACTGACCCCCTCCAGTCGAGAGTGTTGTTCTAAGGGCATCAGATTGCATTCTCAAAGTGTGTATGTTCTAGATCAGTTAAACATCCATCTGAGCAGAATAAAGTACTCATGTTCATCTGCCTGGATGAGCAGGTCACATGTTCTTACTCTTTAGGTTAGTGTCCTGCTGAAAGGCATCTGTTTATTTAAATTTCTTCACTTTCTTCTAATTTATCAGAAGCAAACATTTTGGGATCCTTGTGATGTATGGGCCTCGGAGCCCCCTGGTCTTTTGTTAAGGCCCTGATTCAAATATTAAATGAGGACCAATGCTTATTATCTGTGACCAGACAAGAACATGGGGTCAAGCTCAAGAAACAGACCTGTGCAAAACAGTTCAGGCAGATGGCATAATTTACACTTCAATTAAGTGTCTAATCAGAATCCTGATTATAAATCTGTTGTTGGAAAAAGGCAGTGTATAATTGAATTAGCTCTCTCAATGCATTCATTTGGCATTTTATTAAGCAGATTAAAAGTTTAGCACAGATACAATTAGCAGAACCCTCGAAAAGGCAAATCTATATTCTTAGATTGTAGGCTTTCAGGAAAAAAAGGCACGATGGTGTAAATCCTGTATTACATTTTTTTCTTGTTTCATGAATTTTGTCACTTCTCGTGAATTAAAAAGTACTTGTTTGGAAGAAGTGTAGTAGTACCTTGACTTTTAGGGCTTTCAGTTGTTCTTTTTGTTGCAACTTCATGAATTAATTTGGTTAATTGTTCAATTGGCTGTGATTGTGACTTTGTATTATTAGCTAGCACAGTAAATGCAACAATGCTGTATAGGCAATAATATTTTGACTGAAGGCAGTAGGCCTATGCATTACATTCTTCTTATTGAATAACAGGGAAAGAAGAAAACTCATACTGAAGCACTATAAAAGTTATAGTTTACGATTACCAAAAGAACGAGCTTGTTACTGTGGTGGCGGTACTGTACTTCACAAGACAAATGTGAACGTTCAGTGGTATTTGTATAAGCGATAAAACTTACCCATCTTTTTTTAGTGTATGCTGCCCTCACCAGGCGAACATCATGTTGTATTATTCCTTCATACCTCTTCATTTCAGCACAAAAATCGGTAGTTTCCGAGCAATAGTGGACATATTGAATCTAATTAGCATGCGCAAAAAGAACGAAACGTTAGTGAAGCCAAATGAACAGAGAGTCTCTGGTTTAAAACTTTTGAAAAATATTTTTTTTTATAAAAAATTTAAATAAAATATTAATTTAAAAATTATTTAAAAAATGTGACGATTGATGATTCCCTTGCAATGTTTTGCACGTGCTTCCTTAAATGGCAGCTACATATTTTCTTGTATAAAGACCGGTGTATACTGTGTGAGAAAAAATGAAGTGCAATATCATAAAAGTGGTATTGTCAACACTACTCATATTAATTAATTTGCTGAACTTTTATTAAGCCAACTAGAAATGTATGATGCACCAATGGGGCATATTTTGGGGGCAATCAGTGACCGGTCTCTATGAAATTACATTAAAACCCCCATTTTTTATAATTTCCCCATCATCTCAGAGGACTAAAGATCCATTAAGAGGTGGGCATGGCACGATTGACAGTAGTCTGGTTTACAAAGGACCTTAGAGACAAAAGAAGAGAGCCTCTTTAACTCTCATCTGCCAAGTCAGTGTTTTTTGTGTTGTGGTTGTGATTTATAGTAGAGAATGAGGGAGCTTCATGAATGAGATGTTCAGAAGAGATCTTCACAGACCTTTGGGTTTGAATTAATCTGTGAAAGTGGGTGGCAGGTGGGAGAATCATGTCTTCAGTGTATGTGTTACAAAGCAGATTTGTAAATTGAAATCATGTGTCATCTGGGTTATGTCGATGGTTTAAGGGCACAGACAAAATAAAAATTTTTTTGCTTGGGGTCATCAAAACTCAGAAAATATTGTTATATTATTGTATAATTTATAGCCTTACAATAAAATTACCAGGGTAACCA
The DNA here is from genome assembly GCF_025860055.1 of Xyrauchen texanus. Classification (NCBI taxonomy): domain Eukaryota; kingdom Metazoa; phylum Chordata; class Actinopteri; order Cypriniformes; family Catostomidae; genus Xyrauchen; species Xyrauchen texanus. The sequence continues at coordinate 31,158,588 of NC_068301.1, forward strand.
TAGTATCTTTCAAAATAGTCTCTTTGTTGTGAAATCACTTGATTCTTCATGACAAATGTTATTCATTTAATATTTTAAATAACTTAATTTAGACTTTTTAATTTTTTTTAATGGGTAACCATTTAAAAAAAATATATTTAATTTCGGATATAACAGAATAATACATAATTTTTACATGATGATCTGTGTAGTTTACTACAAATCACCGCTAGATGGCGCAGAAGGCTGATAATTGAGTTCTTTAACTTGATTCCGACGTTCTCTATTAGCAGATGTGCTGAACTTAAATGTATTATTATTATTATTAGTAGTAGTAGTAGTAGTAGTAGTTGTTGTAGTTGTTGTAGTAGTATCTGGCATTTCAATTGATAATCAACTGTTAAAGTCACAGTATGCTGCATTAACATATTGGTCAAGTGCCCATCTAACCCCTTGCTTTCAGTACAGCCCCAGATGCAAAAAGTCAGACTAAATGTAATGAACAAGTATTGAACTAAATAGAGAAAAACTAACTAAATAAAAAAATGTCCCTTTCGTGTCCTTGATATACAGTATTAAGCTGGAATATATCAAGCAATTACGTAAGTAAGTAGGGTGTATAAAAATCAACTATGTGTGGGCTCACAGTTAAATAGTTGTCAGAGAATGTGTAAGGGATTTGATGATCAGGGCCATCATATTTGTACTGCATTTTTGTCTCACACAAGCATGCTATTAAAGACAATCATTGTGTGTTTATGGAAAAATACTGCAGAGCAAAATCCCCGGCGTTAAATTAAAACTAACTCTGAACAGAGTTGAAACTGCTGTGTTGTGTTAATGTTGAATTGACCAAACAGTTAATGAGATCATGTAGATAGACTCTCTGAGTGATGATTGATCATTAGTGATGACACCTATTGTTAACAAGCAGAGACTACTGAAGGAAAGAGGAACAAAAAGAGCAGGATACCATGTAGCCACAGTACTTTTATGCAAGGAATCCTTTTAAAACACAAACTTCATATCATGTGTAGATAGAATGGGAACATGTATGAGGAGAGTGAATGGTGAATTGTTGGTCATGACGTTCTTGATCTCTGGACAGTCATTCTGTATGAGGTTTGTGTGTGCAGAGGCTAAACTAATCTGCCTCTAATCCTCTAATTGAGTGAGTTTAGTCTCTGCTGCTTCAGGCAGACTGCTGTCTCTGTCCCTCACACACACACACACACACACACACACACACACACACACACACACACACACACTTTTAGAAGAAGAAGACAGCCACTTTATAATACGGTGTGCAGTCATCTGCATCTCTCTGTCTCTTTGATATAGTCACTCTCTAACCTGCTTTCACCCAAAATTCCCCCCTGCACCTTCTTATTCTCTCTCAACCGTTTCCTCTTTCAGTTGTTTTAGTCCCTATCCACTCTCACTGTCTGCTTCCTCCACTTTTACTCTCCCTTGACCAATCATAACATTCCTTTCTTCTGCCCATTGTTCAGATTTGTTCTTGATCTTACTGTAAAGGAACAACAAGAACAAATTTAAAACAGCTCCCAAAAATGTAATATTTTTTCTTACCATGGATCACAAAAGGAGATATTTTGCAGAAAGTCCTTGCTGCACTTTTCCATACAATGAAAGTGAATGGTGACCGGGGCTGTCGAGCTAAAATAATGACAACAAAGCACCATAAAAGTAGTCCATACAACTCATGTGCTATATTCCATTTCTTCTGAAGCCATACAATAGCTTTGTAGACATAAATTTAAGTCATTGTTCACAGAAAATCTTCCCTGTTGCATTTGTACTTGCATTTAATTCAAATAATGCACATCAAGATGCGTCATACCAGGTTTGACATCAAAGTTTTGTTTTGCAGGAACAAACGATAGGTTTGGAACGACATGTGGATAAGTAAAAGATGACAGAATTTAAATTTTTGGGTGAACTGTGTCTTTAAAAATGTACATTCCTTTAAAAATGTACATTCCTGTGTATATATATTGGGAGGCCTGGGTATCCCAGCTAGTAAAGACACTGACTACCACCCCTGGAGTCACTACACCACTACGAGGACTTAGAGCTCATTGGGAATTGGGCATTCCAAATTGGGGAGAAAAAGGGTTGAAAAAAACCTATGTGTATATATGTAACAAGTTTCCAGTGAGGAAGGGACGGAAACAGCAACAGGGTTCAGGTAAGGTTGTTTTAATTCTCACACACTAATTCACACACTAATATAACACAATAGCTTCTTGGCCTTTGTGTCGGGCTCCATCTTGGGCTCTGTTGCTGCTGCTTTTTATGCCGCTCTCCTCAAGCTACTGCAATTAGAGACAGGTGTTAGAAATAATTTAGCTCAGGTGTGAGCGCCCTTACCGCTTTTCTCTCCCGGACGGGCGCTTGACCACGCCCCCGCTGCCACATACCCCCACTGCCCGACTCAGGCCGGGGCGTCATCCGGCCTGCCTACCACTCCCCCCCCCCTTTTCTGGAGAGGAAGTCAGCGGCAGCCATCTGCACCCCCGGTCTGTGGACCACCTTGAACTTAAAAGGCTGGAGGGCCAGATACCAACGGGTGATCCGGGCGTTAGTATCTTTCATGCGGTGGAGCCACTGCAGTGGGGCGTGATCCGAGCAGAGGGTGAAGGCCCGCCCCAGCAGGTAGTATCGGAGGGTGAGGACCGCCCACTTGATGGCCAGACACTCCTTCTCTACGGTGCTGTACTTAGTCTCCCTCAAGGAGAGCTTCCGGCTAATGTACAGCACGGGCTCCTCTCCCTCCACCACCTCGCGAGTACGGCCCCCAGCCCTCTGTCTGAAGCGTCCGTCTGCAAAACAAAAGGGAGAGAGAAGTCAGGTGCATGCAAAAGTGGCCCCCCACAAAGTGCAGCTTTAATCTGTGGAAACGCCTGTTGGCACTGCTCCGACCATTGGACCGGATCTGGAGCCCCCTTTTTAGTGAGGTCAGTCAGCGGGCTGGTGACATCCGAATAATTAGGCACAAATCTTCTGTAATAGCCAGCCAGCCCCAGGAACTGCCTCACCCCCTTTTTGGTCTTGGGTCTAGGGCAAGTCGCAATCGCCGCGGTCTTGTCAATTTGGGGACGCACCTGGCCATGACCCAAGTGGAACCCCAGATACCGTACCTCCACACGCCCAACCGCGCACTTTTTCGGGTTTGCCGTGAGCCCCGCCCGCCGTAGCGATCTCAGGACGGCCCTCAGATGTTGCATGTGCCGCTGCCAATCATTGCTATAAATGATGATATCGTCTAGATAGGCAGCGGCGTAAGCAGTGTGCGGTCCGAGGATCCAATCCATGAGGCGCTGAAACATGGCTGGTGCCCCGAACAAACCGAAAGGATGCGTCACGAATTGGTGTAATCCGAACGGCGTGGTGAAGGCCGTTTTTTCACGGGAAATTGGTGTCAAGGGGATCTGCCAATAACCCTTCGTTAGATCCAAGGTCGAATAAAATCGAGCCGTACCTAACCGATCGTGCAGTTCATCAACACGCATTGGGTGCAGCGTCAAATTTAGACACCGCGTTGACTTTCCTATAATCCACACAGAAGCGTACAGACCCATCAGCTCTTGGGAACAAGGGCGACCGGGCTGGACCAATCACTGTGGGATTCTTCTATTAATCCCATCTCAAGCATCGCGTCCAATTCTTCTCGAACTACTTTCTTTTTATGTTCGGGCAAGCGATAGAGGCGACAACGTACCACCACGCCCGGCTCGGTCTCGATATGGTGACGTATGATGTTTGTGCGGCCGGTAGAGGAGAAAACACGTCTGCAAACTCCTTTTGTAATTCGGAAACCTCTGCGAGTTGGCGCGGTGAGAGGTGGTCTCCACAAGGAACCGGGGTGTTGAGATTGCGGGCTTTGTTTACCTCCGGTCCGAGCTCCGCCCTCTCGGAACTACCGTTGCCAGCGTCACAGAGGCCGCCTCTTCTCTCCACAATTTCAGGAGGTTGAAGTGATATATTTGACGCGCCCCTCTATCGGTGCGTTTAACCTCATAATCGAGATCCCCTACTCGTCGTGTGACCTCAAAGGGTCCTTGCCACTTGGCGAGTAATTTCGAGCTTCGATGTTGGGAGTAATACAAGCACTTTATCTCCGGTCGCGAATTCCGTAGCTGAGCACCCCTGTCATACAGCCGGCGTTGGCGTTCTTGAGCCTGGAGCAAATTCTCCTGTGTTAATTTCCCCAGTGTGTGGAGTTTTGCTCTAAGATCAAGAACGTATTGAATTTCATTTTTACTATTAGAAGGTCCCTCCTCCCAAGCTTCGCGGATGGCGTCGAGGACCCGCGTGGGCGTCGCCCATACAACAGCTCGAGCGGTGAGAACCCCGTGGAGGCCTGTGGGACCTTCCGTACTGCGAATAACAGGGGTCGAGCCACCTATCCCAATTCCTAAGCGTCTTCGGTATGCGAACTTACGAATCATATTTTTTAGTGTTTTATTAAATCGCTCCACTAGGCCATCAGTCTGCGGATGGTAAGCGCTAGTCGCGAATCGACTTAATGCCCAATAGTTCAGTAAAGCTCATGAAGTGTACGTGACATAAGCGTTGTGCCCTGATCGGTGAGGATTTCTTTCGGAATCCCCACCGGGAGATTATTTTGAAGAGTGCCCTTGCAACACTACGTGCGGAGATGTTGCTCAGGGGCACTGCTTCCGGATATCGCGTTGCGTAATCCACTAGGACTAACACAAAGCGATGTCCGCGTGCTGTCCGTTCTAATGGCCCGGCGAGGTCCATTCCAATTCTTTCGAAGGGACCTCGATCAATGGAAGGGGCGCAAAAGCGCTTTTGGGGTGGCGGTGGGTTTACCAACTGACATTCACGGCACGCCGCACACCACCTGCGGACGTCACCACCAATGCCCGGCCAATAGAAGCGGGCTATTAGGCGGAGAAGTGTCTTTCTTTCCCGAGGTGACCGGCCATAGGATTATAGTGAGCCGCCTGGAAAACCATTTCCGCGGCTCCGTGGAATCAATAATTGTGTCACTTCCTCCTTTGTTTGAGCGTCCTGCGTCACTCTGTACAACCGATCTTTAATAAGCGAAAAATATGGGTATGCAATGGCGACGCCCGGCCGGAGCTGTCGACCATCAATTACTCTCACTTGGCCAAGAGCATGTTTAAGGGTTTCGTCCCGCGACTGCTCTAGAGGGAAGTCCCCTCAGGGAATTCCCTGAGAGGAGGGCGGCCACCTCGCCCCTTCCCTCGTCATTCCGAGCAGCCGAGGGCGGCCCGGCTCCGCCTCCCCTGCCAAAGCATCGCACACCGCACACCTCTTTATGCAGGACCCATCCGCACAAATACCCTCTAAAATATCTTTGAAATTCGGCCAATCAGTACCCAAGATTAGCGGATGGGTGAGGCGGGAACTAACCGCTGCCTCCACACTATGGTTTTTTCCCTGAATTTAATCGCCAAAGTCACCATGGGATACTTGTGAACATCCCCATGCACACACCTCACCCTCACCAGTTTAGCTCCCAAAGCCCCGGGTTGAACCAAGCGTTGGTGGATGGTGGTCTGGTTACAGCCGGTATCCAACAATGCTTGGTATGTACCCCTGGATCCTTACCGAATACGGTGCGCTCCAGCCCGATCGGGGGCAGCCTGCGGGAAGTCGGAGAACCGCACCACTGTCCCTATTTCCATCAGCGGACACTGATCCCGGAAGTGGTCCAGGTCTCCGCACCTCCAGCAGACCGGCCCAGGCGCCACGGCTGCACCCGTGCTGGCGGGCGCCCCCACCTGAGGAGGAGAGCGGCTGAAGGACGGGGAAGGGGTAGGCGGGTTCTCCCGGGAAGTTGGTCTCGTGAATCCTCCGCGCCTGCGGGGGGCAGGAACGGACCCTGGGGAGAGAGCAGAGCGAGAGGGCAGAGGGGAGGGGAGAAAAACAGGGGAAGGGGAGAGAGAGAGAGAGGGCTCATCCGCCCTTGGAATCGCCACCATGTGGTCCTCCGCGACTCGTACAGCTTCCTCCAGCGACGCCGGGCGGTGGCACTGGACCCACTCCGCCGTTTTCCGGGGCAAGCGCTGGACAAACTGCTCCAGTACCACTTGATCGACGAGCTCCTCGACGTCGCGGTCCCCCGCAAGCAGCCACCTCCGACAGGCATCACGGAGCCGCTGGGCGAACACAAACGGGCGGTCGGATTTATCCAGTTTCATGGCCCGGAAGAGCTGGCGACTTTCTTCCGGGGTCCGACCAACCCGTTGCAGGATGGCTCTCCTCAAGTCGGTATAAGCCAGGAGGCTTGATGCCGGAAGTTGTTGTGCCGCGAGTTGTGCTTCCCCGGACAAGAGAGGGACGAGGCGGGCTGCCCACTGGTCGCGTGGCCAACCCCAAATTTCCGCCGTGCGCTCAAAGAGGTCCAGGAACGCCTCTGGATCATCTGCCGGCCCCATCTTCTGTAGCGCGGGTGGGGGCAGTGTGGCGCGGGTGTCAGGGGTCGCAGCTGCGTCTGGAGCAGCCTCCTGGCTGAGGAGGCTACGGATGGCAAGCCGGTCCTCTGCTTGAGCCCGCATGATCTCAAAGAACCGACGATCCTGGTCCTGTCGGAGCTCAAGCAGAGACTGTTGGTGGCCCTGATGGAGCGTAGCGAGGGACTGGAGGACTTCCGCCAGCTGGGAGGACTCTATGGGGCGACTCTGTTCCATAGCTTTGGACCACTTTTCCTGCAAATTCCCGGGTTTCGGCACCAGTGTAACAAGTTTCCAGTGAGGAAGGGACGGAAACAGCAACAGGGTTCAGGTAAGGTTGTTTTAATTCTCACACACTAATTCACACACTAATATAACACAATAGCTTCTTGGCCTTTGTGTCGGGCTCCCTCTTGGGCTCTGTTGCTGCTGCTTTTTATGCCGCTCTCCTCAAGCTACTGCAATTAGAGACAGGTGTTAGAAATAATTTAGCTCAGATGTGAGCGCCCTTACCGCTTTTCTCTCCCGGACGGGCGCTTGACCATGCCCCCGCTGCCACAATATATATATCACAATTTTTCATTTTGCAGAATTTGAATTCGACTTTCTCACTCATTCTTGCCGTGGAGAATCATCAAGGACCATTAAATGGATAGTTCACCCCAAAATGAAAATTCTCTCGCAATTTACTCACCCTTATGCCATCCCAGATGTTTGACTTTTTTTCTTCTGCTGAACACAAATTAAGCTATTTAGAAGAATATTTCAGCTCTGTAGGACCATACAATGCAAGTGAATGGTGACCAGAAATCTGAAGGTCCAAAAAGCACATAAAGGCAGCATAAAAGTAATCCATATCTAGTGGTTAAATCCATATAATCAGAAGTGATATGATAGGTGTGGGTGAGAAACAGATCAATATTTAAGTCCTTTTTTTTACAATAAATCTCCATTTTCACTTCCACATTCTTCTTCTTTGTTTTTTTGGTGGATGGCATATTCGTGCATATCGCCACCTACTGGTTGGGGCTGCCCAAAGGTGAAGATCTATAGTACAAAAGGACTCACCTATCATATCACTTTTGAAGACATGGATTTAACCATTGAAGTTGTATGGATTACTTTTATGTTGCTTTTATGTACTTTTTGGACCTTCTGAGTACTGGCCACCATTCACTTGCATTGTACGGACATCCAGAGCGGAGATATTCTTTTAAAAATCTTAATTTGTGTTCTACAAAAAAAAGGAAGCATACACATCTGAAATGTCATGAGGGTGAGCAAATGATGAGAGAACCATCCCTTTAAATGACAGTGTTTGATGATATTTCATTTCAAGGCTGTATTTTGAGTGTGTTGATTCAGGTGAGCCCCTTCAGATGTGGAGAGCCAGGGTTTGAACCCTGCTTGAGCAATCCAGTTACAGGCTGTAATTTGATCATGACTGGCCATCAAAGCTCAGACCATGTTCTGAATGATGTGTGCTTCTGTTTGGCTGCTGCTCCAGTGCTCCCGTAGATCCATATCTCTGTCATCATTACCACACACATTTCCACTCTGCTGTTTAACAAAAGCTCTTATTAATAACGGCGGATGTGCACATGCTAACCATTGTTACCAAGGCCACTGAGCAGACGAATGCTCACCCAAAAGCTCATTGTGCAAATAAGAAGTAAATCCTTTTTGTGACCAATGCCTTCCTGTTGTACAATTTGGACCTTATTAAAACAACAACAACAACACTTACAACAACATAAAATGAAAATTATATCTTTATTTACTAACCAATATGACTTTGAATTTTGAAAGGTGAATTTTGAAAAATTCTTCACAGGGTTTATCTGCGGAGTAACGCGAGTGAATAGTGAGCTCGAAAAAAAAAAACAACATGTAGTATATTCCAAGTCTTCTGAAGCGATGCGTTCAACAGATCAGATAAATCAAATATGGCAGCAACATCGATAAAATTAAACCTTATTGGTTCTCATCGCGTCTTGTGACCAAATGTGCTACTTTAAGTCATGATGTTTGGTCACAAAACATGATAGGAACCAATGACTTTTGATGCTATCTAAGTAGCTTATATCATATAAAAGTGCTTTACTTATTAATATGATTTGATAAGAGGCGGGTAGTATCATGCTACATTTACTCCGTTACATTTATTTGAGTAACTTTTTAGAAAATTTTTACTTTTAGAGTAGGTTTACAACTGGGTACTTTTTTCTTTCACTCAATTAAATTTCAAATTATTTTTTTTTACTTCTACTTCTTTACAATGGGCGCCGTTCCTGTTGTTACATTACTGGGTTTAATTTGAATGAATGTGTAATTTTTTGAGAGATTATTGAATGGGACTTTCAACGGAAGTTCACACAGCTGTGCGCACTGCTGTCACAGACTGTCACTCAAGGGGGTCGCACACCGAACGAGAAGCGCAGCGCAGCGCCGCGCCACGTCTAGAACAACTCACAGGTATCGCACACCGGACGCGCACATTCTATTCGCGCGAGCTCAATTTTGAATCAACTCCTGGTAGAAGTCTAGAAGAGCTGCACGATGGGTGAGTTTTAACTTGATGTATTATTTATTTTTTATGTTAATTTAATAGCTGATGTTTGATCGTTAATCGAGTAAAAGTGTCTATCACGTTGTTAAGTCTGTTATTTTGTTGTAACCTTATCCGTTGTCTTGGCAACTATGTTACATACAATAGTATTTATTTAGCTAGCGTTTAGCTAACCCGAGTGACAACGTTAACCAAACAAGTTATTTGATATATTCTTTTTTATTATATACGTAACTGACGATATGTTATGTAAGAGTGTATGGTTAGTATGGTAGAGTATTGAAAAATGGCACAACAGGGGAAAATGAAAGATTTAAAAGGGCTATGTTTGTTATATATTTTTCCAATATGACTTTATTCAAGCTGTTAAATTAGGAATGTTAAACTAAATGTATATTGCAGCACAGGGTGAAGTCAGTATGTATATTAACGACGATTTGAGACAAATAAATGTACATTTAATATACAACTATGTAAATGGCGCTCTGTGGCGCGGCAGGGTTTTGAACAAGGTCCTGAGCCGTAGCTGGGCGCCGTGGACAGACGCCGAATGGCGCCGCCGGTGTGTGTACACTCATAGAGAATAATGTGTTAGAATTTTAAAGACATGGCGCTGCGCTGCGCGTTCGGTGTGCGACCCCCTTCAAGCCGAGTCATCACTGCTGCAGCATCAAACTCTTCAAACTTAGTGAAACACTTTCTTCATTCCGCACAGTGAACATTTTTTTCGTCATGCAATGCCTTCATTTAACACCAAGTCAAGCTGATACTTCAATATTCAAATTGCAGTTCCAACTTAAGGCAGCACTCTGAGGTAAGTTTTGGCTCTAATCATAACATGGGCTTTTCTATGGCATGTGATGGTCATTTTCAGGGTGATTCTGTAACTGGGCTCTTTTTACATCAGTTTTTCAGTGTACATTTTTAAATCTGCAGCAATATATCAGTGCGCTTTGTCCTATGTCCCGTATGTCATGAGAAGTGTTTATGCATTTACCCCGCACCCTTGTGGGGGTACTGGAAACTATCACAGCTACTTCAGGCGGATTAACTGTATAAATCTATGTAAAACATCCAAGTTAAGTATAAATGTCTTTTAATCTACCGAACGTGTGATTGACAACTGGAGTGTGACAGACAGCATATCTGTGCATGCAAAGCGAGATGTGCGGGCGCAAGGCAAAATTCTGTATAAAAAATAAATAAAAAGTAAATTTTTTATATGTATCTGTATGCCTTGTCTCTCTATATGTTATTATGTCATTTTAATCAAGTAATGATTAAAAGTCATTTAATACATTCAGCATGAAATACAACATAGCAGGAGTGAAGGAAGCAGTAAACTCTCAACTTGTACATCTTCCCCACGATGGATTGTGGGCAAATAACCATAATTAATTAGAGTGCATTGTGGGAAGAATGAGTGTCTCACTCCTATAAAATAGTGGATACCAGAAATAGTGCACTATATAGTGAATAGGAGGTGGTTTCAGACACAGCGTGTGTTCCACGACTGAGGCTGGTGCCCTATGCAGGCTGCGAACTAAACTGCGTTTAGAGAGTTGCGGTACCGATGTACAGAACTAATGATCTAATGTCTCTCGACACTGAAAACTGTAACTACACTATAAAAGCTATGAAATAGCGAAAGGAGGCATTAATAAAGCATGATATTGCTTTGGTTTATATTTTAGCATTATATATAAAGTCCCTGTGGGACATTTTCACGTTTTAACCATAATAATTACTAGAAGGTTTTCCAAACCTCTCTTCTTATTGACAAATTCATCCAGATCTGACAAGAGCCCTTAGGGATAGTTCACACAAAAATGAAAATTCTCATAATTTACTTCACCCCATTATACACTGCAAATAAATATGGTATTGATTTGTTTTGTTTCGGCTTGTTTTCCAATATAAATATCTAAAAATCCTTTAAAAAAGATGCATTCACCTGAGAAGCAGCATATAAGATAGTTAGACTTAAATATAAATATATTTTGCCTTTACTGCACTCACAGTAGTATTAAATGCAAAATACACTTATATTTTAAGGTGCAATATGTACCAATTTTCATGTAATATTCACCTTTTTTGCCAATGTGTGAACGGCTTGTAACGCATCTTAAAAAATTTGCCATTCCCGGACTTCCTAGGTTGCCTATTAAAGCCTGTAGACTGATTTTCATATGAAGGGAGCGGATTGCTTTTAAGAAAATCCAAAGGATGTGACGTTTATGCACGCTCCCGAGAGCCTTGCCTCAGACAGTAGCATCTCTTCCGCTTTTCAACAGTCTGCAACACTAGGTAACATTATCTTAGAGATGGAATCCAGCAAACGTCCGGCTCCCAGCACAACACCGACTCCTACACAAACTCAGAGTAAGCCAAAAAAACAGAAAACAAAATAACATTTATCTACTGAATCCCGTCTGGCTAAGCAGAAACACGATCATGATCGAGGGAAAACTAGAGTGAACATCGGCAGGACATTTGATTCCTGGAGGGACCTTCGTTTGGTTTTGAGGATCAAAATTGACCCTGAATTGGCATTCTTCTTATTGGACAGGCACATTTACATAACTGTAAAGCATGTGAAATATAGTGTCATAAGGATTGATCTGTGTAATTTTAGCAAACTTGATCATGCCTGCACAGTAACTGTCATAATCAATTTCAATCTGTAATTATTCAGCAAGGTAAACTACAATAACACATGAAATGAATGCTAGATAATGTTCAAGATAATGCAAAAAGCTCCATTCATTAGCGTAACGTAACTTTATTAAACAGAAAATATACAATCTATTATTTTAAAACAACAGCGCATCGATATATCAAATGTGATGGAATCACATCAATACTGAATTGTGTCAACATATTTATAATGTACTATTTTATAAACAGATACTGTCATCATCCACCAAATTTAGCTAACAGCTATTGATAAACCTGGCTAGCTAGTTAACGTGACATAGGCTATAGATAGGCCTATAATATAAATATACAATATAAATGCAGTCAATGTATCATGCAAAGAAAAGTGATTACTTCAAACTATTTCCACACTTTGTTTTAGCCCTGTTCCAGCACTGGAGAGTCAAATATAATATACAGTCTCAAAGTTTGTAGTAAAAAAATCATAACTGTGTAATTTGAATTATGCTGCCTCATCTGTCAGCATGATACTGGTGAATCACGTCGTCTCTTTATATGTTACGTCATTGTTTTGGTCAATGCTCGCTCACTTGCATCCCTATGGAGTGTGTGCAAGTGCACGAGCAACAGGTAGTTGCCTGCAGTTCACTTAACAGCCACAAGTGTCATTAGTAACAAGGCTTTCTGAATCTTACATACTGCACCTTTAAGATACGTTCTCTTAAATCAAGTCTAAATATCTTATATGTTGCTTTTCAAGTAAATTTATCTTGTTTTAAGGATTTTTAGACTATTTTAAAAGGAAAACAAGACTAAAAAACTTGATAACAATAGGATTTTTTTAAATTAATAAATTAATTAAAATAATTCACAATGAGCTTTTTTAAACTTTAATTCACTGAACGTCATTTAGAGGTATTTTTAAAAGATGATTGCGTCCTCTTTAGTGTTAGTAAGCACGTTTAATACAACCTTTTAAGTTGGGGCACAAGCTGAATAATCGGTTAAGAGCTAATGATTAATCGTTGCAATAATCGCCGAATAGTTGATAATTGTGCGAATAATCGCTAGATTAATTGATTATCAAATTAATCGTTAGTTGCATCCCTAGTGTGTGTGTTTGTACCTATGAGATGGGAGCGAAAGAGTTAAACTGAAATTGAAATACATTTAGAATATTATAGATATTTGTCCTTCGTATCTGATATACTTAGCCAGTGTGTTTGTTTTTATTTAGTTTTTTGCTGTGGTAGCCTGTACAGTTCTATGAATTAACTGAAATAATTTGACGAAGTGACATGGAAATGTTATGTGGTCAAGACTTGGAACTGCTTCATAGCTATTGGTTTACTGAAAAATAATTGCACACATTACAACGTTTATCAACCAATCAGAATCAAGCATTCAACATCCCCATGGTATAACTCCTGTGCAGCAGGAGAGGTGTTTTATTATTTTTCTAAGTGATTGGACTTACATTTTTGGCATTTTAAGAAGACAAAATGAGTAATAAATATCCCACACAATTCCAATGAAGGAGGGACCCAAGCCAAATCTAGATACTAGATGTTTTGGCTTGGGCCAGTAAGCAAACACTGTGAATATTTTAGCAATCATTTAGGAATGGCCTAGCAAGGACCCAGAACACCCTAGTCACCACCTAATAATAATGCTCTAGCAACTCCCTAGGACACTCTAGCAACAACATAACATCGCCCTGACAACTACCAACAACACCCTAGCATTGTGGTGCCATTTTGCAAGCATATAAAAAACTAGTTAAGTAATGTAGTGTAATAAAGGTGTAAGAAAGATTTGTCTGGCTGGCAAGAAATGCATATGCTGTCATAGCAGAAGCCCAATGTTGGAGAGACAACTTCCAGAAATTCAGACTGTAAGTAGACCTAATGGGTTATGCAGCACTAAATGATATTGCACACTTGAATATAAACATCAAGATTTACTGAATCATTTCTACATAGAACACTTAAAAGGCTTTTACTGGCTGCTATTATCTGCACAAATGACCACTCTAAATCTCCCTAATTGTCATTTGAAAAGTATGAAAAATAGAAGGGGGGACAAAAAAACCCCGAAAAAACAATTACAATGGTTTCAGTGCGATACACATCAGAGTATAAATAATAGAGGGTTCTGTTACAACCCATCAGAGGATAATTTAAGTGTGGTAATTCTTCTTAATGGTTTCCCTTACAGTTCCTATGAATTCCTGTCCTTGTTTTTTTTTATGTAGTATTTTATGATTTGATAAAATAATTAAATGCTTAAATACATTTAATGCCACACAATTTGAGGTATTTTTCATGTCCATAGCACAAATAGTGTGGGACACGTTTCAGTATGCAATTAAGTTTACTAGTTAGTATTAAGGGCTTGTTGAAATCTCTTCTTCTAGATATGAGCAATAGTAATAGTGATATTTCCTTAGCAAACAAAATTAATTAGTATTTCTGATCATTTTGGAGACATTATGCTACCAGTAAGTAGCCATATAACATGGTAAGTATAGTATATCCTATAACTGTCACACTAAAATGCAGACTGTTTTATCAAATCTGGCTCTTACAATAACAATACATTTGTATTGCTTAGAAAATGAGGCATCCAAAATGTGCCTACCAACTCACTGAAACACTGATGATCGTAGGTGGTTTATTGCATCCTTGAAAGGCAGAAATCCATGTTTCTTTAAGAAGACTGTGGAATGAACAGATGGTCTGCAAGAGATATAGCAACAACTTTCTATGTGTGTGTGTGTGTGTGTGTGTGTGTGTGTGTGTGTGTGTGTGTGTGCTCATTTCATGGCAAAAACATCTGCTGGGGAGTGTTGGACACAGGTCTGAACTGAATCTACTGCCTGCTGCTGTGGACAAGTACATGTTTTTTGTACTTTTGAAAAAAAAAAAAAAACCACCTGACAGAGTGACAGGAAACCTGCTAGAACAAGAATACTATTAATGAAACAGTAGAAGAACAATACTTGGATGAAATATTGCATTTTGGTCATACCAGTTTTGACATTTTGCCTTTGCTTGGCAGCAGAGGTTAAAGCACACATACACACATGGATGAAATAACAATGTGAACAGGTAGATGTATTATGTCTGGGTGCTAGTATTACTAGACTACAGACCTGCATACCTGAAGAACATACGGTACTTCATCAATGTCGCAAAGTAAGTTTGCGTACATGCTATAAAATTATGGTAATTCGGACACTGTCTCTGACTGCACATTGTCATCCATATACCTGCGGCCCACCTGTCCTTTCATCTCTTTCACAGTTGCTTAGTTGTCTGCTATCAAGGCAATATTTTAAATGTATCAGTTTCTGCTTTGGCTTTTACTCTCAGCCCCAATACAATCACTTGCTCGCCTCTGATTTGGAGGACAAGCCAAAGGGAGCTATGATTCAAAATTTGAAAGTTGCCCTGAGCATACTGTCGCCTAGCAACTCCCTCTCACCTTCGTTGTAAAGTAGCTTCCAGAGTAGTTAACTCCAGTCCTGGATACTTGTGAAGTCAGTTGGGATGCTCATCTACTCATGCCTCAGAGCCTTCCTTTTCACTGTTTTTCATTTTCTTTTGTTCCCCTCTTTCACTTCAATATGTGCTCTGTAAGCATTAGATCCGGTTTAAGACTGTATATGATCATCAGAATCACATACACATGAAGCCATTTCCAAATTATACTGAAAACAGATCCCACCAGGGGTCTCCATGTTCCGGGCAACAATATTACACATACATTACACAAAGAGCATGTATTATATTACACAGATATTATAAAAATAGAAATAGAAAATTCATTATTACACATATCCTAAACAAAGAGAACAATAATTACATATATAGCATGGGTTATAACACAAGGATTACAAAACTTGCTTACCTGCACAACTTACCACATGGCCCATTGAGAGCGAGAACCACTAATCGCGATGAGGAGGTTACCCCATGTGACTACTACCCTCCCTAGCAATCGGGCCAATTTTGGTTGCTTAGGAGACCTGACTGGAGTCATTCGTGACTCCAGGGATGGTACTCTCTGAGCTATCCAGGCCCCAATGAGCTATTTGTTTTTATTTTTCTGATCATAACTACCAAATATTAATTAATTATCAGGATTTTAACCCTTTAAATGCCACTTTGTTTATATGATGCCAATGTTGATTTTAATGAAAAAAAAATAAAAAATTCAAATATTTTCCATATACTAAATGCTATGGGGATTATTTTGTTGTTGGGGGGATTATCACAGTCTGGGATATGTCAGTGATTAGCAACAACATTGATTATGATGCATATTATTAGACACATATTCATTATTGCACACATATTAAACAAAGGGAATGTATTGATACAAATAAACAGAGATTTTAAATATTATAGGCCTACACTATTAACACATTAACAAAGATCATGCAGAATTAACAGTGTCGGGGAAGCTACTCTGAAACTGTAGTTTGACAAGCTACAAGCTACTCATAATTTTAAGCTACAGTCAAGCTACTCTTTTGAAAAAGTAGTTAGCTACACTACAAGTTACTATCAAAAGTAGCTAGTTACATTGAAGATACTTAATGAGGCAATATTTTTTAATGTCACTATCAAACAAATAATATTAATAACAAAATGTACACTAACAACTTTATTATTAATTAATTGATGTATTAAATACATTTAATGTGTTTAATTAAATATATTAAATGTATTTAATATATTTAATTAATAGTAATATTAATTAATTTAATAATGGTCATAAAATAAAATACAACACTATTAAATAAAAACAAAAAAGATCAGACGCCATTAAAAAATATATTTTTTTACTATACTTTTACTTTTCAGTCCTGCTGTGGCCAGCTGTAGCCTACTTCCCTAAAGATCAACTTTTTCTGAAAACTCTCCTTGGGCTGACATTTTTGTTCTTGTCACGTAATATTTAGTGCGGATAATCTGTGAATAAAGACTCGGGGCTTGTTTCTCATCTCAACTGGGTTCATGCTCATCGTATTTTTTTTGCCATTGACATGCGAGTGCAGCTTTACAGGTCACATACAGATGTTGCTCTGCAAATATTTGTTCGCTTTGTTCAGGTCCAAAAAAAGTGGACGGATGGTCATCCTAGATTGTTGCATAATAATACATGTCATAAATAATTTCTTTTACCAATATGTGGCAGGGCGGAGGTTGGGGCCGGGTCGTGATTTTACACACCCGGTCCCTTATCAGGCTAATCAAGCCTCCGAGAGGGATAAAGGCCGACTGCGGAGGATGGTGTGGGAGAGAGAGATTGTTTACAAGCATGTCCATTCTGCGTGTGTGTTTGTCTTTTGTTTAAGTTTCTCATTAAAATATTATTTATATTGCCAAGCCGATTCTCGCCGCCTCCTTTCCATTGAACTCCTTTACACAATCATTTTACATGAAAATAATAGTTAATTAAATGCTAAGAAATGGAGAATCAAATAGTTCTGCATGATAGTAATTATTATAATAATGAATATATACTATATATTTATAAATATAATAATAATAATTCACTCGCTGCTCCCAATAACTCACAGATGATGAGAAGTGAAATAAATATATTTAGAACAAAAACAAAATCCCTCAAAAGGCAATAATAACGTTTTTAATAATTGTATTTAAAATAGTAAAGATAAATATGCTGTTGTGTGATCTATTAAGATCAAAGTGTTTCATAGAAGAATAAAATGGTGTTCTTTTATCATTTTCAGATTGACTTGCCCCTGTACGTCTTGTAAAGGTAAACAAACTGTGGTTGCTCGCTTTACATAACCATCAGACAATCTCTTCTTATTCAAGTGAGCTGTAAGAAGCTCTCAGTAGATGACGGTAATTCACTGTTTTTGTTTGTGATCTGTCATTACAAAAGAAGAAGACGACGCTGTCTGATTCTGATCAGCAGACAGAAATACGCCGCCAGATCGTCGGAAGTTTTGCCAGTAAAGGTTTGGCTTCTACGCAATAAGGAAGGCTATTAGTTATAATCTGACCAACATGATGCAGCGTTTACACCGCTACTTGCTTGGAAAAGCTTCTCTGTTTTAAAAGCAGCTGAGCTACTGTCAAGCTACTGAAAAATGTAGTTAAGTTAGTAGCGTCACTACATGTAGTTAGCTACTCCCCAACACTGAGTATTACACAAAGATTTTATGAAAACATGCATTGTTAGGCCATTACTACAAAAATACAACAGAAAGAACATGCATTAAATATTCAACAAAGAGCATGCATTATTACACATATATTACAGACTAGAATAAGAGCATACAAATAGAGTGATTCAAACAAATCAAGATTCACAGACCACTTTAAGCTGCCATGTTCTGTACTGGTCCAAATGGAAATAATTAGTGATGTGTAGAAAATGTACATTTCCCCATAACCCCTGTTTGAACTTCATGTATAAGCCTAAATCAGCTTTGTATGCTAATCTATGTGTGTACAGCTTAAGTCTTTACTCTTGAACCTAGTCCTTAAATCGCACAGTCAAATGCAAAGCGCACAGCTTTTCTCTTTCTTAATCTTACTAGTGTGGAAATGTAGGAGAAATAGATATGCAATTCAGTCCAGAGCCCATTAACTCTTCTCTGTGATGAAGTGTGCTATTGTTAAAATTAGCTCGTTTGATCTACAGAACTGAATGAATTCAGGTCACAGCCTGAGTAAATGGATGAATTATAATGAAAGCTTGCTCAAATAACTGTGGTGGAGTTCATTTCAAAATGCATATAGGTACTATATAAATTATTTGGAGGAAGTGAATGAGTCAATTACTCTGTTGAAAAACTGTGTATATTCAGCTGAGAGCTCTAAGGTTAATTTCCCTTGGTGAAATTTTCCAAGATAAACAGTATTATGCTTCATTAGATGCAGAATGTACACTTGTCAGCTCTCATTTTAATGAGAAAAGAAAAAAAGAATAAAAGAATCCAGTTTGCTGATGTGTGTAGACCTGCAGAATGAGTTACTAGGCAGAACTGCACATATAGAGAACAATACTGACAAAGCGCTACACCTCAAAGATAAGAATTTTGCTCATAAAACAGATAACAGATAAAAATTCTGTTTTATTTTTTTAGGCACAAATCAACATGATCCCTCACACAGCACACAAGAGTTTTGTGATGTAGCTGTTAAAGGGTGTAAATAAATAATACATTCACAAGAAACAAATTCTATTATATTATAATTGTTTAAATATACTGTCTTTTCACTTTTGTGCAACAATTAATTATTATATCTTGCATTTTAAAAATTTGTATTTGTATTAAGAAAAAGGTTAGCATATGACTTTTCGTTCTCCTATTGGTCATGTGTCATCTTGTCATACAAATTCACGGTTCAGAGTTCACCAAGCTTGAACTTTGGTAAGCAGAGTAGTATGAAATTTCTTCGCATGAGTTTGCGTTTACGGTCTGCTGCATTTGGATGAGTTTTTGAAGTGAATGTAGTGCGAAGTGTAGTGTGACTGCCCCTTTAAGAAGCTTTATTGGCAGGATAAATGTACAGTATATTACCAAAGTGTTTACAGCTGGGTGACATAAAAACATATATAAAATACTAATTTGCAAAACAAAGACATCAACTTACATACTATAATACTCTCTCTCTCTCACTCTCTCTCACTCACACACACACACACACACACACACACACACACACACACACACACACACAAACACACAAACACACTTAGTTACTGTGTGTTTCTGAAATTGCGAGACAGTTTGTTTCCTGTAAGTTACATTAGTCACACAATTGCATAAACATGTAGTACTGTACAATAACTACATGAAAAAATTAATGATTTTAATAACTTATCTAGGTGACCCAATTGCAATTCTTATATTTTTGAATTTATGTTTTTACATTAATTTTATGGTTCTTTTGTTTTTCTAATTAATTTTCCCATGTAAAATTGACCTAATATTGTAGTCGATTAAATTCATTCATTAATTAAATTAGCTCTTTTATGCATTCATTAATTAAATTCGCTTTTTGATGCATATTCATTAGGTGAATATTCATAATTTAAATAAAGGTGCTTCACACATTTTGTATTCCAAATTCTGTTATTATAAACCAATAACGTAACCAAAAGGTGTTGTATTTTATGTAATTATTTTTCAGAAAAAAAGGAATGAAAATATTTTATTGATGGTATAAATTGGTATAAAGTGGCAAAAGAATGATGATTAAAATTATGATTTAATTGTCAAAATGAATGCAAAATATTTCAAAGTATGGTATTCTGTATTATATAATAACAATAATAATACAAAAAAATGATACATATTATAAATAACTGAATACATAAATTAAGCAGTATACTTGATGATTGGAAATATGGAACTATGTTTATATATATATATATATATATACACATACATATCCTTTTAAATATATATTTCCTTTTCACAATTTTGTAAGATGTGCGATCAAATAATAATGTTCAAATATAAAATGCTCTATTGTTATACTTTTATAAGGACTGAAGAGTTTGTGCAATGCAACTATACAATATATGAATAGATCTAGCCATAATGTGTAATCTGAACAAATGTGCAAATGGGGGGCATGTTGGGGTGTAGTTTGAGGTTCTGTTTGGGCAGACAGAGTTTGTCAATATCCATCCTTAGGCTGAATGTCTTTGAACCAACCAAACTAGGGTTTCCAGCTCCTCTCCCTCCAGAGACATGGTGAGGTTGATCATACATCTTTGCTCTCCATGGAACGGACAGCAAAATGGAATAAACGAAAATCAAGTTATTTGTGTGAGAGATGGATGCATGCTGCAGAAACAGCAGTGCAAAGGCTATCGGATGGTCAATCAAAAACTAGCAATAGCATCTGATTGAATTAACACAGCAATTTATGCATTTCAGAGAGCAACACTTGCCAGGAAATGTTTAGCTACATTTGAAATCTGGAAAACAATTTTGAAAATGAGCCATTTGTCTTGTAACATAATTTCAGTGTTCTCAAATGGTTTTGATGGAGGACCCAGATATTACATCGGACATCAAGTAACAGCAACCATGTTTATCCTCATTGTGAGTTAACCCAAATTGAATGTGGTCCGGGTCCGTATTTTACCTTGCATTCATGGTTTGAGGATGAGGGCGTGACACGATACCTGTACATTTTGACATCTGCCTAATTTGTCTAATTTGCCTACTTAGTGACACAGATTTATGCCTTGATTTAAGCTTTGATATGCATGAAAAGTTGTTAAGCCTATTTATTTTGCTTTTATATCTAAACATGCTTTTATGGTTTGTTGCAGTTTATAGTTACATTTAGGAATTTTTTCCCTGCTGCACGTGACCGTATCAGAACAGACTTGCGACCCATCAGTTGAGAACCACTGTTTTAAATGACTTTATACACCAAATCATTATAGCATGTCATTTTTCATGTTAACATACATGAAATATTAAGCAACCCTTAAACCTTTGCAGAGATGATTTTAATACTGTATATGGGCCTGATGCTTCTGAGATGAGCAGTAGTTACAATCCTTTTGATGCAAGCACTGCAGTCTGTAATGTAGGCTGTAACCAAAGGCGATTGTGAATCATGACTGAGGTCACTATTGACGTTATGGTGATTGAGAGCCATTGGTTTTGCCTGCAGTGCAGGATTCTTGCAGACGTGATCATTTTCCACAGCTGCAGGGATTAGTTTGAGTGAATTTTTCACGCTTCCTTACTAAAATTCTATTTGATCTCTTAGGTGATTTAGGGGCATTTTAAGAATGTATTTTTAAGTCTACGTAAGTGCTTTTGGGCGTGTCCTTGTTATAAAATAAGTTCATAATTCCTCCTTAAAAACTAGAATTCTGTCATCATTTACTCAACCTCATGTCATTCCAAACCCGTTTTACTTTAACATGGCAGT
Organism: Xyrauchen texanus; assembly: GCF_025860055.1. Lineage (NCBI taxonomy): Eukaryota > Metazoa > Chordata > Actinopteri > Cypriniformes > Catostomidae > Xyrauchen > Xyrauchen texanus. Next base: position 31,180,220 of record NC_068301.1, read on the forward strand.
GGATATTGACTCACTTTAAAGCTTAAAAAAGGACCCAAAAGTTTCCTAAAGGTAGTCCATGTGACTTGTGCGTCATATATCAAGTCTTCTGAAAGCATACTGTTCGTTAGTTTCCCCTAAAAACCACTATCTCAATCCATAAATCTATTGTCAGATATACTGTACTATAAAATGTAAGCGTATATGTTTCCTGTTGTACGCTTCATGTACAGAACGATCTGTTATAACAGCTGATTTGTGTTTAGTTGCGCTAATCTAATCTTCTGCTTATTGAGCTCTCAATGATTCGCTGTGGTATGGCGCTACAGTTGGCGTCCAATCTTTTGGAGAGGCAATTAAGAGGAGATGTGGCTCCCTGCCTCTCAAACCAATTACATGTATTTGTGATGATATCTTATTAGTTTATATTGACTGCCGGGGTACATCATTCATGTTGGATGAAAAATAATAGCTGATCCATCTAGCACTGGCAGCTGTCATTTTTCATGCTGTGATGCTGTTGTTAATTGCTTAATGTGGTGAAATTATTTTGTTCCCTTGACAAATGAATCTTACAGTTGAATATGAGCACGAATGATTTATAGGCAACAGGTGATTTAGAGAAGAATGTGTAGGAATTTGATCAAGGTCATAATCAGGGTAATGTTTGACGTGGGGTGAGGGAACCCTTAGCTACATGAAACGTAATTACCTATGTTAAAACCATTTTGTGGTAGTAGACTATACATATTTCTGCTAGAAACAACAACAACAAAAAAACGGAAATAAAGTTAACATATTTATACAAGTAGTTCCAGTTCTCCAATTTAATTAGACAAGAGGTGTTCAAGAGTGCTGATAGCTCACACCATCAGCACTGGGACGCTTTACTGTTTGTATCACTCCGCTTGTGTTCATGGCATTCCAAACTAACGTATAAGAGCAGTGCAGATGTGTAAGAGCTGCCAGATGTGTGAATTTTCATTCAACCCAATGACATTAAAAATCTGAGCCAGCAGGTGGCAACAAAAGACCATCTTGTTTGTACTATGAGCGAGTTGAGCTGACGTTGACAAACTATGTGTTGTCAGTATGTGCTCAAATTTCTTTAAAGATATATGGATTTGTCTCTTACTCTGTGATATCTTGGATAAATACTACATTATAGCTATGAAATAGAGTTAAATTAACAGCTTCAGCATTACTACCAATCACAGGTGAGAGTCACGGCAGACGGAGGAATTAAACACGCCTACCTGATACAAGTTTCCCATTCGAGAGAAGGGCTAAACTTCCAACATGGAGGAGGAAAGAATGCTTTCTGTGACGGTGTCAAAATCAGTTCTTGAGTTCCTCAAGAAATATTCAAGAATGAAACAGGCATCTTCTATGTTTTCTCTACAACAATAAAATGCTTGAACGTGAGTGAAATACCCTTAGGATAATTCTGATAGCACGTATTGCAGTGATCGTATCAGATTTCTATCACACTACAGCTGAGGAAAAGAGTTAAAGTAACAGCTACAGCATTACTGTTCATCACTGTAACAGACGCAGGTAATCACTCTCTCTCTCTCTCTCTCTCTCTCTCTCTCTCACACACATGCACCTCTTTGATTCTCCAAATATCCTTGTTAAATCCATAAATCCTTGTTAGTATCAGCCCAAGCTGATTTAATTAGTAATGGAGGCTTGAATGCGTATGATAATATGCTGTTGGTCCTCAGCGTGCCGCCAAAACAGCATGGACCGCAGAGGTATTTACTCACCTGAAGATGTCCTGTGGTATCTGGCACCAAGACATTAGCTGCAGATCCTTCAAGTCTTGTAAGTTGCGAGGTGGAGCCTCCGTTGATCGGACTTGTTGGTCCAGCACATCCTACAGATGCTCAATCGGATTGAGATCTGGGGAATTTGGAGGTCAGGGAAACACCTTGAACTCTTCATCATGTTCTTGAAACCATACCCGAACAGTGTGTGAAGTTTGTCAGGGTGCATTATCCTGCTGAAAGAGGCCATTGCCATGAAGGTGTGTACCTGGTCTGCAACAATGTTTAGGTAGGTGGCACATGTTACATCCACATGAATGGTCAGACCCAGGGTTTTACAGCAGAACATTGCCCAGAGCATCACACTCCCTCTAAATGCTTGTCATTTTCCCACAGTGCATCCTGGTGCCATCGTTATGAGCATTCTGACCGGTCTGCGGCTACGCAGCCTATTACGCAGCAGGGTGCGATGCACTGTGTGTTGTGACACATTACTCCAGTAACCATCATTAAAATGTTCTGTGACTTGTGCCACAGAAGACCTTCTGTCGGTTTGGACCAGATGGAATAGCCTTTTTTGCCCTCACACATCGATGAGCCTTGGGCACCCAACACCCTGGTTTGTGGTTGTCCCTCCTCGGACCACTGTCGGTAGGTACTCATCACTGCTGAGAACCCCACAAGACTTGCAGAGATGCACTGACCCAGTCAGCCACAACAATTTGGCCCTTGTTGTCAAAGTTGCTAAGGTCTTTACTTCTGCCAATTTCTCCTACATTCAAAAGGTTGACTACGAGAAGTGACTATTCGCTTACCATCTAATTTACCCAGACCTTGACATGTTGCCTTGTTAGGAGATGATCAATGTTTTTTGCTTCACCTGTTAGTGATCATAATTTTTTGGCTCATCTATGTGTTTGTTTGTGTGTGTGTGTGTGTGTGTGTGTGTCTGTGTGTGTGTGTGTGTGTGTATATATATATATATATATAAATATATATATATATATATATATATATATATATATAGTAAGTTCTAATGGCTATGTAAAATAATGAGATCAGGCTGTAATATGTCCTTTGAAGTCAGTGGAAGCACGGCCCATAGAGTGTTACTGAAGCTGTGCTTGTATATGTGTCAATGGCAGATACCAGTACCATATTTTTGGCCATGTAGTGTATGTACTGTAGGGTTTGTTCAAAAGTATAAGTATAAGTGATAGTAATAGTTACAATTTCCTTAACAAATTCCATTAAAAGTGTGATATTCGTATCAACATTCAAGAGGTGGATTTATGGCCATACTAACATGTATTGACTTTTGGGGTGAGCAACTGTGGTAAACATATGTTTGTGTGGTTAATATGATGAGCATTAACTACAGTATACAGCCACATATAACAAAACTCAATGCTTTAACAAATGTGAAGGGTTATTACAAAGATTTTTTGTTACAGGGCAGGAAAATGTGGTTATATCATCCTTCAAACTCACACTCCCTTTCTTCTCCTACCCCTTCTAATGATCCTTTCCCTGCTCTGTCAATGCAATTTTCCCCTTTAGTCTCTCTTTGAACCCCTCCTGAGATGCTGAGTGGTACATTCCTATCTACTACTCACTGCTGTTCTGCCTCCCAGTCCGTCAGACAGCCGAGTGCTTTGTGCATGCTGCCTCTGCTCCACACATCACACCGAAGCATCACTGACTGTGTATACTGTAGGTGTGTGCAAGTGCATGTTGTGGTGTGTTACAGCAAGATTGTGTGTAGACTGGATGTGTAGGAGGTGGTCTTTGCTGTAAACGGACCCCTCCCTCTCCCACCCCACCCCCTGCCCATTCTGGCACTCCCACTGCAAGACTCCTGGACAGAGCCAGCAGCAGCTCCGGGATGTCTTCCCCAGGATCAGCCAGTGGCAGCAAGAGGAATTCCTGTAAGTGGCAACTCTCTCATGGTTTGTTTTATTTATAGTTGTTGAAGTATGTTCGAGCAGCATTGACCCGCAGTGCTTCTGTGCCTCCGCATGGGTTGTTTACAAATGAGTGTGCTGGAACGCCAGCTTTTGATCAGTATTTCATACACATGTTCTGTAGTGGACTTGGCTTGTTTTGTTCGTTTTCGGAGTCTGAAAATCATGGGTGAAGTGCTGAAATGCCTAATTTAGTATGTTCTGATGTTTATATATTACTAAGGCTGTCAATTTAATGCATACTTTTAGTACAATTTAAGGTGCACTCAGATTTCTTTTGTTTATGTTTTGCTGGCTTTAATGGCAGTCGTCTTGGACTTATACTGACACCCAGTGGCGTGGATGCAGCAACAATGCATATCATTATGTGTGGCATTGAAGAAATGCACTATTCGCAGTTAGCCACTATTAATTTATTCCACAAACAAAAGTGTCCGATAGCAGGGGAATTACTTAGATAAAGTTAAAAGTATGCAGCTTCACACTGGACCAGTGTAATCTGGTTAGAAAGTAAGTAGTTACTGTAAGTAAATTTAAGTCAAAAGTAGTCTGTCACATTACATATTAAATGTGTGTGATCAAATTACAGTTACTGCCTTTCAATTAATTACTTTTATGTTCATTACTTGGGTTACACATATTTATATTATTTATGTAAAATACATATAAAACATAAATGATATTCCTATGTACATATGTTTGCATTTCTGTGACTACCGAAGTGTCACTAACGAGTCATTGTAAGGGACAAACATGTGGTACCAAGATAATGACTTGAGTTCAATAATCTGTAAAAAGTATTTTAGAAAGTAACTTAAAAATAAAGAAATTAGTAATGTATAATGTGATTACTTTTTACATGAAGTACTGAGTTGTTAAAAAATGGTGTAATTGCACCTCATTTTAGCTTATCGCAGCCCATTCGGCAGGTTTCCGGGCCAACCCACCAGCCTGCTCAGTTTTCCAGATGGCCAGTCTGTCCCTGATCAGCCCCAAAGTGCGTTGGCCCACCAGGAAAATGCCTGGTATGCCAGATTACCAGTCCAGGCCATGGGTGGAGCACAACAGAATGGAAGAGACCCCATTTCAAAATGAATTGTAATTCAATTCAAAACAAGTTTATTCATAAAGCACAGTTTAAAACAACATGTGTTGACCCATGTGCTGTACAGCAGCCAATTTACAGACAGGAAATATAATAAAATATTACTGATACAAAGACACTGATACAAAATACAACTTCTAAGGTTGGTTAAAGGCAGGGAAAAAGGTATATATTCAACTTGGTTTTAAAATCATGTATTGTTGAAACAGTTCTAATGTAAATAGGTAGACTGTTCCACAGAGCAGCTATCGCAAAAGCACGGCCAGCCCTCAGCTTTAGTTTAGACCTAGGAACTGTCAATAGCCTCTGATCTGAGGATCTACGTGATCTCAGGGGATCGTGTAAATGTAAAAGCTCGGCTCGATACAAGATTAAAGGATTTAAAAACAAATAATAATAATTTAAAATAAATTCTTTAATGAACCGGAAGCCAATGAAGAGCACTTAAGATTGGGGTAGTAATTTCACGCTTATGTACACCCGTCAGCAGTCTGGCTGCAGCATTCTGGACCATTTGCAGTTGAGCAAGGGATGCATGGATAATTCTATATAAAGGGAATTGCAATAGTCTAGTTGGGCAAAGATAAAGGCATGAATCACTTTTCAAAATCCTTCAATGACAAAAATGGATTGACTTTAGATAAAAGCTAAAAAAATTTTTACAACAGAATGTATCTGTTTGTTGAACTAAGGGCACTGTCAAAACAAAACCTAGATTTAGTTTTTACTGATGATTTATGGAAAGGTGCCAGGTGGCCCAGATTAAGATCAGGGGGACCAGAACTATCAGATGGCCAAAACATAATTATTTCAGTTTCAATATCATTAAGAATTGAAAAAATTAGTGATATCTGTGATTTTAGATCATTTAAACAGTAGGTTTCATCTATGTAACAGTGAATTTATATCCCATATTTCTTAAAAATTCTTCCTAATGAAAGCATATAGAGAGAAAACAGGACAGGGCCCAAGATAGAGCCCTGAGGAACGCCACAGTTAAGAGGAGCTGACGCAGATGAGAAATCCCCAAGATGAACTTGCAGTGGACATTCCGTTCAATAAATATGGAAATAAAACAATATGTTGAGTTATTTACTCTTGTGCTATATTAAAAAATGTAAAGTCTTTGAATTCAAGGTAACACATTTCATTAATAATCCATTTGTTAAAGGTCTATTAAGGTGTTTCTTATTGACAAATAATTAATTTACAAATGCATTGTAAATAATTGATGTGCAGTAATGACCACATGTATAAAAAGGGCAACTGTTATGCAATACTTGCCAAATAGAAAGCCATTTTACCTGTTAATGTTAATAACATGTATTCAGCATTATTAACCTATGAAATTTCAGTACAGTTTAATGGTCATCATGCTTTATTCTATGATATATGTTGTGAATGAGCATGAAGAGCAGAAAGATGTTGTTGTAGAGGATTTTAGGTAAGTTGGGACACCACTTGAGGTAGCACGATTCACAACATCAACGTGACAAAGAAAGTGGCAATGCAAGCGAGTCAAGACAATACAGTAATGAATATAAAAACAAAGCATATTGTAGCTAAATGACATAATCATGCCTTCTAATTTCACTATAATTGTCTGTTCTTGCTAATTTATGACTATATAAATCAAGAATTAGGGCATTTTGTGTTTTTATTATTAGAAGTGTATTTATTAAGCATTTATAACATGTAAGTAAAAGTGCTGACTAAAAAGTGTAAAGTGTTACCAAATTATCTTGATTTGGGGCTTTTCTCAGCATATATTGTTTATATATGCAACAATTTGTGATTAATCATCCTATCATGTTTTCAATCAGAATTATTCCTTATAATTCAAGAATGCCAAAAATGACCACACCTGGAATCGCAAGTTCGAATCCAGAGCATGCTGAGTGACTCCAGTCAGGCTTCCTAAGCAACCAAGTGGCCTGGTTGCTAGGGTGGTTAGAGTCATACTGGGGTAACCTCCTCGTGGTCACTATAATGTGGTTCTCGCTCTCGGTGGGTACCTGGTGAGTTGTGCCTGGATGCCTCGAAGAATAGCGTGAAGCCTCCACACATGCTAGGTCTCCGCGGTAACGCGCTCAACAAGCCACATGATAAAATGCACGGATTGACGGTCTCAGTCATGGAGGCAACTGAGATTCGCCCTCCGCTGCCCAGATTGTCACTACGTCACCACGAGGACTTAGAGCACATTGGGAATTGGGCATTCCAAATTGTGGAATAATGGGGAGAGAAAAAAAAGGATGCCAAAAATTAGAGATCTAAAGACAAAAAGGCTTCTTTGATGTCTGTCTTTTCTGTGCTCAGAACATTTCTCTTTTAGCTCTAGAGTCACTGTTGCTACCGTCTCCAGCTGCAGCTTTCAAGCTGTGTCCAGTGCTGTATCTCACAAGAAAAACTTTTGTTAATATTTAATTACTTGTGAAGATTTTGGTGCACCAGCGAATGGAATTATAGCAGCATTTATGAGTCAGTGTGGAAGCTGTGTGTGATAGAGCAAATCCTCAGGAGACAAAATTGATACTTAGTTTTGATGGAGCACAGAGATTGTGATCACACACATACTTACATAAAGAAAAGCTTGCATCTCTACATGTGAACATGGCATGCAGGTTTTCCTGTGCGGTTAACTCTGTTTGGCTTTGCACATTGATTAGTACTGCTGAAGAGCTCTTGAAGTCTTGCTCTTGTGATTATGAAAACCACACCCATCCCCCCCGTCCATCTCCCCCTCCTACTTGATGCAGGATGTGATTTACGGTCAAGTCTTCAGCGCTCAGAGCCAGTAAATATCATCCCAGCACACCTTTAATTTTCCAACCCACCCACTCTATACAACCCTCAAACCACTCTGCTATCAAAACACTGTCACAGTGATGGCTTGTTATTTTGTCTCTACAATGTTTGAACACATAGGGGTTTTGCTATTACATCATGGAGAGGATACGCTCATTATTCTTTAAGGATCTTAACGACATCATGAAAGGGTTTGACACAAGCAAATGTTCTTTCCTGTCTTGACATATTTCTTCTTGATATGGGAAATTATATTGCTAATGCTAGTATGTTATATTGCTATTGCTAGTCATGGCATTTGTGGTATCATGGGGAGGGACATTCTCTGACTGACATATCACACTGTGAATTCAGTGACAGTAGGTCAATAGTTTTGTTGTTGATATCGTTCTGTGCCAACCAAAATTCAAACCACTGCCCCCAGTGGCAAAAGCTGGAAGCGTTGTTGAACAAACAGTATAGTAACATGTGATCTCCAGTTATCAAGTGAAATGTCTACAGGGTGGCTCCAAAAGTGAATTGTACTTTTAGTAGTAAATGATGTGTGATCATGTTGCATTCTCATTCAAGAGAGCATTTTATTGGACAATTGTTTGTATGTGCCCCTGTAAACTATAGGGATCATCAGTAATTTTAGTCTATTTTCTAAAAAACAATATATATAGTCAAATAGACAAACTATGTATTTAATGTTGACTTAAAACTGTATATCTGCTAAGTACTTTTATCTTCTTAGATCTACAGTTGCATGTAGAAACCATATAGCCCTCAAAGCTAACAGACAGATGCTAAAAGCCAGACAACTGCAATTTAGCAATTCTGATTTCACTGGGTCTTTAATAGGCTTCAAGAGACACCCATTTGTTGCTAAGTATGAACTCTTGTTGTATAATCCTGTGTTGGATTTACACACAGCAGTTTTGCTGACAGCTAAATGCCAGTCTGTCAGTGACATGACAGAGTGCTATTGAACAGAATTGAGCAGAGAGCACTACTCTAATATCAGAGTGTCTTTCCTCTCAGCCTGATCTCTGCTTTTATATGTGTGTGTGCCAGGATCACTTGTTTTTAGATTAAACATTAATTTTATTTAAATCAGCATGTGACAGAAATGATTAGTGTCTTCGTATTGGGTTAATTTGGTCTCTCTCTCTCTCTCTCTCTTACTGGCATTCCTGGTGTGTTCAGACACTGCAATTATTTCATAAAGTTCACAGTTGGAGACACAGACTGGATTTGGAGCCTTTGGTGTGTGTGTGTGTGTGTGTGTGTGAGAAGAATATTTAAGCTCTATAGGTCCATACAATGCAAGTAAATGGTGACCAGAACTTTGAAGTGCCAAAAGCTTATAAAGGCAGCATAAAAGTAATCCATAAGACTCCAGTGGTTAAATATCTTCAGAAGAGATATGATAAGTGTGGGTTAGAAACATATCAATATTTAAGTCTTTTTTTTTTTACTATAAATTGTCCTCCCTGCCCAGTAGGTGGCGATATGCACAAATAATGTGAATAGCCAAAAACAATAGAAGAAGAATGTGAAAGTGAAGTTTGATGGTAAGAAAGGACATAAATATTGATCCGTTTCTCACCCACACCTATCATATCACTTCTAAAGATATGGATTAAACCACTAGAGTTGATTACTTTTACACTGCCTTTACATGCTTTTTAGAGCTTCAGAGTTTTGGTACCCATTTACTTGCATTTTTACAGGGTTAAAATATTCTTCTAAAATGTTTATGTTCAGCAGACGAAAGAAAGTCATACACATCTGGGATGGCATGAGGGTGAGTAAATGAAGAGATCATTTTTTAAATATTTCTCTTATTCATATGGCTTAGTAAATTAACTAAATAATTATTTAAATAAAATCTAAAATGCCCAAATGGGTTAGGTTTAGGTGTAGATTTAGGTTTAGGTTAAAAGGATATTGCTAGCTCAATATAAAAACAATAGAAGTCAAACAGAGGTTTTGTACTCATGTGTGGAATTGAGTGTTGTGTGTCATGCTGCATTACACACAGTGCTGGGCTGATTATTTAGAATTGTAATTAGGTTCTGATTTAAAATTACATGAATAAAATGCAATAAGCAACATAATCTCAAAGATTACATTTTTGGGGTAATCTAATAAATATACTTTTGGATTGCTTTCAACCTAATTCAATTTTAGTTTGTCACATGCAGTTGAGTAGGATAATCATTTAAACATAAAAGAACAAAGTGAAAGATATGCATTACATTCTTTATTATTAACAAAAAGAGCCTCACATACAGTAAAGAACACTGAACACTGAGATTTTAAGTGCATAAATCAATAGCAGCATTACTAATATTAATGACCAAAAAAATCAACATAAATTTTGAATTAATATAAATAAACAAAAATTACTAACACCAACGATGTTGCCTAGGTCAAAGTTTTCATCTAAAACCCTGAAACCCTTACTGCCTACTGATAGTCCATCGGCTATTTCAAAGCTGAGGAGCAAGTTATAATTTTTTGAGCAGTAAAAATATGCTAAAAGAGCTTAATATTTTAACATGTAGTTATTATTCCTGTTCACACATACAACAAGGTAAATTACAGGAAAGTCATTCTGTTGCCTTTACTGGTAAATGTACCAAATGTGCTGTTCACTCATACCATCAATAAGGAAATGTATAGGTAATGATACAACTTCACATTAAAGAAAATTGCCAGAGCAAAATTTACCAGTACTTTCAAAAGGTTCATACTTGACCTCTAAACTGGAAATTTTAGGTAATTTTCTGGAAAAGGCTGTATGTGTGAACGCGACTACAGATATTAAAATGATCAATAAATTATTAACAATTTACTGCCATTGCATAGTTAATAGGTAGCCATGTAATCTATAAAAAATGTATGTTAGTCTGATTACAAGTATTTAAAATGTAATTAACCAATTACAAGTGCTTGATCTTTGTAATCTGATTACATTACCCAGATTACATTTAATCAATTACTACCCAGCACTGATTACACCTTGTAAAGTACAGGTAGGTTGGCACAGCAGCACACTCAGAGTTGGAGAGCACCTGGTCAAACAGGTGCTCCTATAGAAAAAAAGCTTGTGCTGCTTAAACTACTTAACCTCAGTGAGCAGTGAAGTGTGCAGGGTAGGGTTGCACCAGCTGTGCGTGAGGTCTCCCGTAAATTAAGACTTAGTAACTACTAGCTAGTTTGTAATTAAGTCAGTGCTTAATTTGGTTGCACCACCTGTTCTTAAGGCAAGACTTAACTAGTAGTTTGTAAGCTTTCCGTAAAGTAATGCGTAGTCACATAATATGATGTTTACCTGTATTTATCCAATAAGCAGCCTTCAAATTTATACACAGAAGTGTTAAAAAGCCGTGAATTGATGTTCAAACCTTGTCTGCTCATGTAACATCATACTGTATGTCAAAAGGATTGAAGCCTGTCACGCAAAACATGAGCTCATTGATATCATAAAATATCAGTCAGCTTTTTTATTCCATCCGTTACTCCTGGTCGGAGGCTTCCGTAAATATTTAGTTTATACGTAGGGTTACGTTCTACATATGTTTAATGTTGCAACGCTCAAATATTTAGTAGTGCGTAAATTGTGACTTATTGCCCATTTATGCCACAAATAGGCTAAGTTGTAACGTACGTATAGCTGGTGCAACAGGCCCCTGGGGGCTGAAGGGGTATATAGACATTTGTAGATAATGGACATGGCTGCTCAGAAAGAGAGCTTGAAATAAAAGGCTTTTTTGATGGAAGATCTCTGCTGCTACTAATTGGCAGACAGTGTGTGTGGTTGATAGAGCAAAAGGACTCAGTGTGGTAGGAGGGTTGGGGTAGAGCATGGGAGAGGATATTTCTGTTGGACCCACATAGAGTTCTATATATAACTGTGAGATATAACTGGTGAGTTAACTGGTGAGTTATATCTGATCAGGACTGGACGTTATTTCATAAAAAATTATTTCAGTGACATTTTAAGGGGAGGAGACGGACCAATCGTGTAAATGAATGGGAGAAATTAAAAGAGCCAATTGCCTTTTTGATAGAGGCATTGCAAAACTCTCAATATGATGGCTGTTAGAAGTCCCGCCTTGCAGTTAAAAGAGCCAATAGCATGTTTGTTTACTCTAGAATGTGCAAACGCATTAGCTAGACTTGCCTGGTGTCAGATTTTTTTCCAGATTTTCCAGACAAACAGTTTTGGAGATTTCAGTCTTTCCCCATTCAAGTAGAAGCTGTACTTACATGACTGAAAATAGCTGCCTGGATGCATTATCAACATGGCTGCTGAGTGATCTGACATACCTTAAAGGGACATTGCTTCATAAATAAAATGGAACTTCAATCTTGATTTGGATGACGAACAATCGATCCAATCGATCCAATTAATGAATCCAATCGATGGAACAATCGGTTTTTAGAGGACCTGTGTCCAGCCTAAATTTATTCAAGTCATTATGTTGTCATGCCTGATGTCTTTGGACAGAAACATACAGTATTCTATGCAAGTACACAGACGTGAAAGCCTATCCAACAAACTGCAAGTGTGCGCCATGTTGTACATACTTAATATGTTTTCTAGTTTCACTGTTGCATTAACAGACCTCAGTTCTCAAGAGGGTGATACATTTTGTACTATTAAACCAGATGTATTATTATTCAGGTAGCTATAAACTTGGCAATATTCTCTTCAAACTGTTGCTGCTGCAAACTACATTACAGTAGTTGACCTGAAAGAGAAAACTTACCATAGAAGAAGGCGGTTTACGTGGTTTACTGACAGTTTATAATACCTACTATGGCACCGCTTATGGTAATGCTGACAATGAGTCATACTTGAGTTATTGCAAAGGAATTCGTTGTGGAGTGAAAGGAGGAAATGGGAAACAGGAAATGTGAGCTTCAACTCAAAAGGTTGGCCTTTAATGATATGTCACCAGAAAATGCTTTTCAGCTTCCACACAAACAAACAACTTCTGCAGTTGAAATGTGACTCTCTCTCCTCACCTCTGGCGTGGTTCCTCCTTATATCGCTTTCCACAGTGCTTACTGCAATCAGAAACAGGTGTTAGATATTGTAGCGCTCAGGTGTGTGCACCCTAACTGCTTTCTCTCTGGACGAACGCTCGACCACACACCCGCCGCAGTCATGAATTGTGTTTTGACAAATTTTGGAACGCAATGATGTGTGAAATTACGCTTACAAAGGTAGAAGCATTTGCTTTCATTTACTTAACAATGGAAAAGATCAACTTAGTCTCATAGAATGAATGTTACTATAACAACATTTTTGCTAGTGCCGTTTAGTTTCCTGGTGAAATGAACAGTAGAAACACTACAACAACTGTGCGTTTTATTAACTTTCACACAAATCATTGGTACTATGGATGTTTATGTCTTAATAAACACATATTTTTTGCTCTATTACTCACACCCTGATATGCTATAGTATCGAAACACTTTTACTCTAACAAATAATTTGAAAAACTATACATACAGACCCACCTACATTTAAACAAATAATCCAACATGATTAAATTAGTTTTTCATGTTGAATTTGCTTTTTGAACACTATTTGTTAGGTTTAGGTGCTGGTTTAAGGTAAGGATGTCTGTTTTTATTCGCCTCTCATTTATCTTTTTGAACACTATTGGTTAGGTTTAGGTGCTGGTTTAGGGTAAGGATGTCTGTTTTGTTCACCTCTCATTTATCGTTTTGAACACTATTGGTTAGGTTTAGGTGCTGGTTTAGGGTAAAGATGTCTGTTTTGTTCACCTCTCATTTATCTTTTTGAACACTATTGGTTAGGTTTAGGTGCTGGTTTAGGGTAAGGATGTCTGTTTTGTTCACCTCTCATTTATCTTTTTGAACACTATTGGTTAGGTTTAGGTGCTGGTTTAGGGTAAGGATGTCTATTTTGTTCAAGTCTCATTTATCTTTTTGAACACTATTGGTTAGGTTTAGGTGCTGGTTTAGGGTACGGATGTCTGTTTTGTTCACCTCTCATTTATCTTTTTGAACACTATTGGTTAGGTTTAGGTGCTGGTTTAGGGTAAGGATGTCTATTTGTTCAAGTCTCATTTATCTTTTTGAACACTATTGGTTAGGTTTAGGTGCTGGTTTAGGGTAAGGATGTCTGTTTTGTTCACCTCTCATTTATATTTTTGAACACTATTGGTTAGGTTTAGGTGCTGGTTTAGGGTAAGGATGTCTGTTTTTTTCACCTCTCTTTTATCGTTTTGAACATTATTGGTTAGGTTTAGGTTAAAGTTTTAGGTTGGGGAGGTACATTTTACTCGTTTAAACATCCATCTAATATTTACCTAAAAACCTCTTCTGATTACAACATAATTTCACTCGCCTTTGGTGCCCCCTGCTGGATATTTCACTGGGAAACTGTAGCCAAACATGTAATGAATTTGGTTTGCAGAAATGTTGCCACTGTCACATACATTTCATGAGATCAGGCTGGAAAAGACTTGTCAAATCTCAAGTTACAAGGTTTAAGTCAAGTTGTGAAGTCAGGAAGTTTTGCTAATAAATTATACTAGAAACAAAAATCCTGACATTAGATTTTATGATTGTATTGTAAATTATTGACATTAAGAAGGTACATCTAAACATACCAGTGTTATGTCGACTACCATATTTTATACAAATATGCATTTATGGATTCATGTGTTCCATGATTATGATTTGTAAAATAAAGAATATGCAATGAAATATTCCTGGTATAACAACATTAAATGTTTAACAGTTGCCAGTTATTGTGGAATATAAATCTGTTTTTCATATCTCCTATCAAACATACCCAGACACAATTCACTTTCTTGCTAGAATAATGCATGTAAACTAAATTCTTAAAAGTTGTTTTTGAATGACATTTCAGGCTAAACAAAATTATGTAAAAATTCACGTAACAGTTTTGTTGTTTTCTTGTCTTTTATTTTGACATTTTACCATGTCCAAGTTCTTGCGTCATGGTCTTTGTTCCTTAAGTCCCTCTTTGTTTTAGCTGCCTTGTCATTGGTAGTTGTCTTGCACGTTCTTGCTTCACAGTCTTTGTTCATTCAGTCCCTCTTTGTTTTTAGTTGTGTCTTGTCATTGGTGGTTGTAGATTATGCCTGTTACATCATTAAGCCCTCATGTTTGTCTTTGTTGAGTCTTGAATGTATTTTTTGTTCTTGCTGGCCGTCTTTTCATTAGTTCCTGTTCATAATCAATTTCAAGTCAAGCTCTCTCAAAATAATTTCTCTCAAGATTTTCTTCACTTCCACAATACATACTGAACAGCACAGGTACATCACTTAGATGTCTGTTTGATGTGTGTGTTTACATCTGGAAGATGTCATTTTTAGGTTGTTTGTTCATATGGACATTCCTGCAGCAGATTTTTTTAAGATGTCCATTAGATGTTAATTAGAAACCGATGCTTCAAACACACACACACACAGCAATGCTAAGAATGCAACACATATATGCACTTTTAGGAATTACATTCTGAAACATTTCAGAGTGCATCAACAAGCAAAATCAAGCTGATGTTGCTATAAGAGTCTGCATTTATGTTCCTGCTTGGAGTGTTTCAGGAGAGTTTTTACAGTTCTAGCAGTGTATAAAGTAGCACACCTCCCTTTCAGCCAAGCAGCTCTACAGAATTTTGTTTTACTAACCTTTAAAAATGAAATAAGCGTGAGAATACAAAGTTCTTATATTGAGCATATGAGCTGTGATGGCACCTTTCC
The DNA here is from genome assembly GCF_025860055.1 of Xyrauchen texanus. NCBI lineage: Eukaryota > Metazoa > Chordata > Actinopteri > Cypriniformes > Catostomidae > Xyrauchen > Xyrauchen texanus. The sequence goes on from NC_068301.1 coordinate 31,195,605, forward strand.
GCCCATTCAACCCATATCATACGGCACACAAAAGACATTGACAGCCACAGGGAAGAGCTAGAGTATTGTAAAGGGCCACAATAAAAAGAAACGTCAATAAAGGTGTAAGGGAGAATTGCTCAGGCCTGCTTTCACAGCCAGCGGATGAGCTACAATCACTCTCCCTCCAGTAAACCACATAACCATATCAGTTTCTCTTAATAATTTAACTATGGCTAGAGCTGAAGCACATTGGTTTGACTGCTGTCTGAGAGAAAAAGAGACCATACAGTTCTCAAGACAAGAAAAAGGACTAAGGATTACTTTTTTTAGCTGACAAATTACAGAGTCACTTAATAATCTTTTTTTTTGGTAAAAAAAAAAAAAGAAACATTTTTAGACCAGTTCACAGTGGATGGAATTACCTGTGCGATGCCAAAAATAGAAAACAAGCGATCGATAGAATGTACCGTCGCCCGCATGTACCGTCCCTCCCCACTGCTGATAAGGACAACAACTCTGATTACTGTTGAAAAGATACCTTTTATCACGTCTCGTTTGCCGTCAGGTTAGGACACGGTGTGACTGTGGCTGACTGTAGCCTCCTCTGTGTTTCTGTTTGATTTCTGAGTACTCCGTTCAAAAAAATAAGGCTGGGCATAGAAATGCATTAATTCTTCGACTACAAACTCTTCAGACATGTTTAGTAACTGTTCTCTGGTTTATGTGTAGCTGTGTTGTGTTCTGTTGTCGCTAACAATGTGGAGGACCTGTTTTTAGATAAACAAAATTAGTTTTCGTGTCAAAGCCCCAATGACGCGAAGGGGCTTCGTGAACTGTTGCTCTCATGCTCTATCATGAACGCATACAGGACATCAACGGTCAGTAAAAATTTGCACTGAATAATACATTCGATTTCAGTTTGTTTCTCACCAGACCTAATCATATGCTTTCATAACGATCATGAGTCTCATGGAATCATTTATTAGACTTCTGAATTATACTTTTGCATCCTTTTGAAGCTTGAAGTGGTGGTCACCATAAACAGCCATTGTTAACTGACAGTTTTTTTTTTTGTTTTACTGTAAATGTTTATCTGTCTACATATTACTGCTTTGACCAATTCAGTAAGTGACTGATTCAAACAATTGTGAGTTTGTGATTAATTAATTTTAATCTGATTAATAAACAGCTAATTAGAGTAATTGGTTCACAATTTGGACATCGCAGGTTGCAGTGTCACTGGTGTAAAGATGTAATGCACAGATTTTTCTAATGAAACATGATAAAACCGCATATTAACACAAATAAAGTTTTATGACTATAATCAATGGTTTCATTTAAAATTTTAGTTGTTTTATTTCTCGTTGAATTTGAAAAAAATTCATGTCACAGGAAGTATCTTTGCCACAATGCAAAGCTGCTCATTTCGAATGCTTACACAGAAATAGTTGAGAGTTGATTTTAAAGACTTTTCCAAACAGTAATAGCCTACCTCAACAACGTAACTTGCGTTTTAATAGGCTGCGGTGTTTACATTCTTATAGTCATTGACTTGAAGGGATTATGGGTTCAACTCCTAATGCCTCTCCAATTAGAGGCCACTCAAAGAGGTCTGTGGCACACTGCAGCTCTCCATGTTGTGGTCACTTCAGATGTGTCAAAACCCCTGTCAACCCAGTTACAAATCCAGACTGGTTGCCAACACCTCCCTAAGCCTGTCATTCTCTCTCAGACATGCTTTTATTCTTATTTCTGGCATGTTCCTCCATCAGCTAGCCCAATAACACTACAGCTAATGGAACAAGACATGAGCACATTTGCTGCAGGAAAGCAAGATGCAGTTTTACAGAGATTAAGTACATTGTCATTACGTATATACTACCGTTAGTCAATATTTAAGTAAGCAAAGGCTTCAGGGTCAATTTGATTTATTAGAGCTATATACAAAATTACTGGTTTTTATTAACAAAAGACAAAGCCAGAAAAATGCTGTGGTTTCATTTGAGAGTAAACTCAGTTCTAAAGTATAAAATTAAATCAGATTTGAAGTTACCCTGAAAACATTTGTTCATCATTTATTTTGTGATTTATATTTTAGTTAAATAGTTAACATTTTTCCTGTAATCTTTTTAGTGATTCACAACAACAATTATAAGAAAGCTTCTAGCTGCTTTCAAATGGTCAAAGGTTTAATTTGTTATTTTCCTTGGTGGAAACCCTAAGAGCATATAATAGAACAGCTTATTGCCAATATAAGCTGGTCTCCTAGGACACAGACTAACATCCTGTTATCTGCTGTTAGAGCAGTATCTGTGTGGTGATGTCAGAGAATGACATCCTCTGGGTCACATACTTCATCATAGATGAAGAGGTCAGAGATCACTGCTGAACACTCCTTACAGTTAGTGTCATGTCGTATCATGAGAGAAATGCATGTAGGGTTGAGTGCTAGAATGTATTGAGCTGTGTGAGCTGAAATTGTAATTCAAATTTCATTGACCCCTTATACCTGAGACAATACTGTTTTCTGAAGAGGACAATGTTTAACAATAACAATAATCTAGCTGCTAATAATAATAATATTAATTATTATTATTATAAAAAGCTCCAGAGCTCCACCAATCAGTTAAGGGAATAGTTCACCCGGAATGAAAATTCTGTCATAATGTACTCACCACGTGTGAGACTTTCTTTCTTATTCGAAAAAAAAAAAAGTGTATTAAATATTCTGGTCCATCTTCTTAATACAGTTGCCAAAGTGTTCACATGAGAACATATCATTTACAAAATATTGCAAGTATTGGCACAAACATGCATCACGCTGTGAACAAGCTTCATAAACCAGATTGATCTCACAGTGAAATCAAAACAGTAGGTTTACTTTTCTTTAGCTAAAATCCATCTGGGCTTACCGAAATAAGAAACACTGCCCCCAATGGCCAAAGCGGTAAGTATTATTGGGCGTATGGGCAATGTAAGCTCCATTTTCTGGGTGAAATGTCCACAGAGGGGTGCCAAAACAAGTTGTTTTCAGCTGTACAGCTGTAATACAGTGAGAAATGCATATTTTATCAACTGTACCCCCCAACCCAAACCCCTATCCTAACCATCAGTGTAGTAAAATTATAATGTTATAGGGAAAAATGCAACTCCCGAATCATGCTCGTCACTGATTATGCAAAAACCATTACTTCCTGGTTTCAGCGCGGGAACTGAACCTGGGTCTCCCAGGTTGCTGACGCAACGCGCTTAAATGGTGCCACTCTCGGAAACAACATGCTAAATTTCCGTTAAATCATGTTACATGAACATGCAATGGACGGCAGATATTCACTAAAACATTATGTACATTTCGGGTTGCTTCTTACCAAAACATATGACTTCAGAAGACTTGGAATATGACACACAAGTCGCAATATGTAACTACTTCTATTTTATTTTTGGGTCCATTTTTAAAGCTTTAAAGTGAGGCATTATCCATTGCCACTGTATTGAGAGGGCGAACTAGGTTATTAATTTGTTCCACAGAAGAAAGTCATATGGGTTTGGAATGACATACGGTGAGTAAATGTTGACAAATTTAAAATTTTGGGTAAACTATTCCTAAAGGTTCACAGTATTGTAATAGTTTTCTTATTGGCAAATGGTTGGTTTAGTTCAAAGTCTTTATTGAAGATTTATTTATTTGTAATCTTGAAAATGAATGGAAAATAAATCTTAGGGAACAAGGTCACTAAAAAATTAGGCTACTGTTGCATTCTGTTGCGTCATGGATTTGACCCTTTATTTTTCTGACTTGCAGTTCTTCCACTTGTGTGCACAATTATATAGCCTTTCCCATCTAGCCGGCCTCATTAATAAGGCATCCACTAACAGTAATAGGTTCATAATAATTCTCATTCTTTTCCTTATTGGTTATATTTCAGTGGCAGTTTTTTTGACTTAGTGAGCACTAATGGATTCCTGCTGACTGCTACATTTGTTATCTGCAAGGCGTATGCAATGTTATGGCCCTGGACTTTATAGATGTAATAAATAGTCCCATTTACAATGGACAGTAGGACTATACGGAGTCTTACTTTTCTGGAAGGAAGGAGGAACAACTGCCATAGGGGTCAAAACATTTTCATTTTCACACTTGCCTTTGGTTAATGTTCATTCCGAAAACTCATGGACTTGACGAGTGTACATGATTGACAGTATTTTTCTGGCTAAGATTCCCTATGTACCTGCCCTGCTGTTTTATGGTCCAAAGCACTCTGATGTGCTCAGAACTGGAGAAAAATGACAGAAAGAGGCCATCTGATCAACTCAAGTGAAGACTCCCCTATGTTTAGAGCCCTCTTATCTAATCATCTCCTTGTCAGGCTGCCTAGTCCTTTCAGACAGGCTATCAGACTACTTCACAGATATCGTATCATATTCCTGGGTTAAAGTGGTATTTATAGCTTTATCGATACTAAGACAGAATGAAGAATGAAGACAGTAGTAACTGATACCCACTGCTGGACATGCATCTGCTGTAGCTTGTGGTTGTGCTAGTTAGCTTCATTCCAAAAACATCTTGCCAGAACGTCTATAAATATGCTAGCAATGTTTATTAAAGACACCGTTAAATCTGCATTGTAGTGGCTTTTAGACCAAAATATGTCGCACTATACAAAGTATTACATTTCAGTTCAGACTTTAAGCCATTGAAATAGAAAGTGGTTTTACTGCTCAGGAATAACTTACATTTCTGTATTAATTTGCAAATTAAAACTTTACTTAAGGAGATACCACAGCACAAAGGCATCGTTTTGTAAAATCTTTAGTCTTTTGATAGAGCTTTAATTTGCATCAGCTCATTTGCTTATGTTGACCAAGGTACATTGGAAGAGCTGCAGTTTCCTCTCCAGAACACATCTCACAATCTCGGTTGGCATGATGAGGGTGGCACACATTTAGCATGGCTGCATTTTGCCACTATTAAAGGACAAATCTCCTCTACAAGCCCATCTAGTCAATTCAAATCAACGTTGACATAAGATGTACAAATCCAAATGGGTAAAGAAACAAAACCCTGAAGCACACACTTACATAAACCGTAGCATCTATTTTTGTCCTCGTGTCTTCCATCCGCCCTCTCATTCTAGTGGCCAAAGACTTGTCTTCTCATGCATAAGGGTGGCCTTTATTTAGCATACCTCTTTGCTTGCTTTGAAAAAAATAAACACAGAGACAAACATTCCGGCAAATGTTCGTAAGCAAACAAAATGATTACCTTCTCCAGAGAGATGCTCAAGATAGCATTAGTGAAAATAATGCTCATTAATCTTGTTTATGGGTATTGTTAATGTCTCTCGAAAGCTTTTCATAAGATTTGCTTTAAACAAAAGGGTTTCAGAGCCCATTTTTGCAGCAGGATATTCAATGGATAAAAACGAAAGACAGTTCCTTCCGGAATCTACAGTGCATCATGTAGACATAAAGACCACAATAAATACAAACAGTAATACAACAACAAGCACACATAATTAAACAAGTCAAATATAAATAGGAAATATATAAAGGGTAGCAGCAATGGGAAGATGATGATATGTGCAACTGTAAATTATGAACATTGTATAAGTACTAAGTGAATATATTTGAACACACTTATTTCACATAGTAATGTAATAATAATACTGCACTTGTTGTGAGTGAGGTAGAGTGATACTGTTGTTTAGTCTTAGTTGGTAGGCCAGTATAGAAGTATACTATTCTGCAGTATATACTTCAGAAATAGTAAGAGTTGTATGGTAGTATGCTGTTCTGCAGTATATACTTCTGAAATAGTAAGAGTTATATGGTAGTATGCTGTTCTGCAGTATATACTTCTGAAATAGTAAGAGTTGTATGGTAGTATGCTGTTCTGCAGTATATACTTCTGAAATAGTAAGAGTTGTATGGTAGTATGCTGTTCTGCAGTATATACTTCAAAAATAGTAAGAGGTATATGGTAGTATGCTGTTCTGCAGTATATACTTCAGAAATAGTAAGAGTTGTATGGTAGTATGCTGTTCTGCAGTATATACTTCTGAAATAGTAAGAGTTGTATGGTAGTATGCTGTTCTGCAGTATATACTTCAGAAATAGTAAGAGTTGTATGGAAGTATACTATTCTGCAGTATATACTTCAGAAATAGTAAGAGTTGTATGGTAGTATGCTGTTCTGCAGTATATACTTCAGAAATAGTAAGAGTTGTATGGAAGTATACTATTCTGCAGTATATACTTCAGAAATAGTAAGAGTTGTATGGTAGTATGCTGTTCTGCAGTATATACTTCTGAAATAGTAAGAGTTATATGGTAGTATGCTGTTCTGCAGTATATACTTCTGAAATAGTAAGAGTTGTATGGTAGTATGCTGTTCTGCAGTATATACTTCTGAAATAGTAAGAGTTATATGGTAGTATGCTGTTCTGCAGTATATACTTCTGAAATATTAAGAGTTATATGGTAGTATGCTGTTCTGCAGTATATACTTCTGAAATAGTAAGAGTTGTATGGTAGTATGCTGTTCTGCAGTATATACTTCAGAAATAGTAAGAGTTGTATGGAAGTATACTATTCTGCAGTATATACTTCAGAAATAGTAAGAGTTGTATGGTAGTATGCTGTTCTGCAGTATATACTTCTGAAATAGTAAGAGTTATATGGTAGTATGCTGTTCTGCAGTATATACTTCTGAAATAGTAAGAGTTGTATGGTAGTATGCTGTTCTGCAGTATATACTTCTGAAATAGTAAGAGTTATATGGTAGTATGCTGTTCTGCAGTATATACTTCTGAAATAGTAAGAGTTATATGGTAGTATGCTGTTCTGCAGTATATACTTCTGAAATAGTAAGAGTTATATGGTAGTATGCTGGTTCTGCAGTATATACTTCTGAAATAGTAAGAGTTGTATGGTAGTATGCTGTTCTGCAGTATATACTTCTGAAATAGTAAGAGTTATATGGTAGTATGCTGTTCTGCAGTATATACTTCAGAAATAGTAAGAGTTGTATGGTAGAATACTATTCTGCAGTATATACATAAAAAATAGTAAGAGTTGTATGGTAGTATAATGTTCTGCAGTATATACTTCAGAAATAGTAAGAGTTGTATGGTAGTATGCTGTTCTGCAGTATATACTTCTGAAATAGTAAGAGTTGTATGGTAGTATGCTGTTCTGCAGTATATACTTCTGAAATAGTAAGAGTTGTATGGTAGTATGCTGTTCTGCAGTATATACTTCAGAAATAGTAAGAGTTGTATGGTAGAATACTATTCTGCAGTATATACATAAAAATAGTAAGAGGTATATGGTAGTATGCTGTTCTGCAGTATATACTTCTGAAATAGTAAGAGTTGTATGGTAGTATGCTGTTCTGCAGTATATACTTCTGAAATAGTAAGAGTTGTATGGTAGTATGCTGTTCTGCAGTATATACTTCTGAAATAGTAAGAGTTGTATGGTAGAATGCTGTTCTGCAGTATATACTTCTGAAATAGTAAGAGTTGTATGGTAGTATGCTGTTCTTTAGTATATACTTCTGAAATAGTAAGAGTTGTATGGTAGTATGCTGTTCTTTAGTATATACTTCTGAAATAGTAAGAGTTGTATGGTAGTATGCTGTTCTTTAGTATATACTTCTGAAATAGTAAGAGTTGTATGGTAGAATGCTGTTCTGCAGTAGATACTTCTGAAATAGTAAGCGTTGTATGGTAGTATGCTGTTCTTTAGTATATACTTCTGAAATAGTAAGAGTTGTATGGTAGTATGCTGTTCTGCAGTATATACTTCTGAAATAGTAAGAGTTGTATGGTAGAATGCTGTTCTGCAGTAGATACTTCTGAAATAGTAAGCGTTGTATGGTAGTATGCTGTTCTGCAGTATATACTTCAGAAATAGTAAGAGTTGTATGGTAGTATGCTGTTCTGCAGTATATACTTCTGAAATAGTAAGAGTTGTATGGTAGTATGCTGTTCTGCAGTATATACTTCTGAAATAGTAAGAGTTGTATGGTAGTATGCTGTTCTTTAGTATATACTTCTGAAATAGTAAGAGTTGTATGGTAGTATGCTGTTCTTTAGTATATACTTCTGAAATAGTAAGAGTTGTATGGTAGTATGCTGTTCTGCAGTATATACTTCTGAAATAGTAAGAGTTGTATGGTAGTATGCTGTTCTGCAGTATATACTTCTGAAATAGTAAGAGTTGTATGGTAGAATGCTGTTCTGCAGAATATACTTCTGAAATAATAAGAGTTGTATGTTAGTGTACTATTCTGCAGTATATACTTCTGGAATAGTATAGTTGTATGGAAGTATACTATTCTGCAGTATATACTTCAGAAATAGTAAGAGTTGTATGGTAGTATGCTGTTCTGCAGTAGATACTTCTGAAATAGTAAGCGTTGTATGGTAGTATGCTGTTCTGCAGTATATACTTCTGAAATAGTAAGAGTTGTATGGTAGTATGCTGTTCTGCAGAATATACTTCTGAAATAGTAAGAGTTGTATGGTAGTATGCTGTTCTGCAGTATATACTTCTGGAATAGTAAGAGTTGTATGGTAGTATGCTGTTCTGCAGTATATACTTCAGAAATAGTAAGAGTTGTATGGAAGTATACTATTCTGCAGTATATACTTCAGAAATAGTAAGAGTTGTATGGTAGTATGCTGTTCTGCAGTATATACTTCTGAAATAGTAAGAGTTATATGGTAGTATGCTGTTCTGCAGTATATACTTCTGAAATAGTAAGAGTTGTATGGTAGTATGCTGTTCTGCAGTATATACTTCTGAAATAGTAAGAGTTATATGGTAGTATGCTGTTCTGCAGTATATACTTCTGAAATATTAAGAGTTATATGGTAGTATGCTGTTCTGCAGTATATACTTCAGAAATAGTAAGAGTTATATGGTAGTATGCTGTTCTGCAGTATATACTTCTGAAATAGTAAGAGTTGTATGGTAGTATGCTGTTCTGCAGTATATACTTCAGAAATAGTAAGAGTTGTATGGAAGTATACTATTCTGCAGTATATACTTCAGAAATAGTAAGAGTTGTATGGTAGTATGCTGTTCTGCAGTATATACTTCTGAAATAGTAAGAGTTATATGGTAGTATGCTGTTCTGCAGTATATACTTCTGAAATAGTAAGAGTTGTATGGTAGTATGCTGTTCTGCAGTATATACTTCTGAAATAGTAAGAGTTATATGGTAGTATGCTGTTCTGCAGTATATACTTCTGAAATAGTAAGAGTTATATGGTAGTATGCTGTTCTGCAGTATATACTTCTGAAATAGTAAGAGTTATATGGTAGTATGCGGTTCTGCAGTATATACTTCTGAAATAGTAAGAGTTGTATGGTAGTATGCTGTTCTGCAGTATATACTTCTGAAATAGTAAGAGTTATATGGTAGTATGCGGTTCTGCAGTATATACTTCAGAAATAGTAAGAGTTGTATGGTAGAATACTATTCTGCAGTATATACATAAAAAATAGTAAGAGTTGTATGGTAGTATAATGTTCTGCAGTATATACTTCAGAAATAGTAAGAGTTGTATGGTAGTATGCTGTTCTGCAGTATATACTTCTGAAATAGTAAGAGTTGTATGGTAGTATGCTGTTCTGCAGTATATACTTCTGAAATAGTAAGAGTTGTATGGTAGTATGCTGTTCTGCAGTATATACTTCAGAAATAGTAAGAGTTGTATGGTAGAATACTATTCTGCAGTATATACATAAAAAATAGTAAGAGGTATATGGTAGTATGCTGTTCTGCAGTATATACTTCTGAAATAGTAAGAGTTGTATGGTAGTATGCTGTTCTGCAGTATATACTTCTGAAATAGTAAGAGTTGTATGGTAGTATGCTGTTCTGCAGTATATACTTCTGAAATAGTAAGAGTTGTATGGTAGTATGCTGTTCTGCAGTATATACTTCAGAAATAGTAAGAGTTGTATGGTAGTATGCTGTTCTGCAGTATATACTTCTGAAATAGTAAGAGTTGTATGGTAGTATGCTGTTCTGCAGTATATACTTCTGAAATAGTAAGAGGTATATGGTAGTATGCTGTTCTGCAGTATATACTTCAGAAATAGTAAGAGTTTTATGGTAGTATGCTGTTCTGCAGTATATACTTCAAAAATAGTAAGAGGTATATGGTAGTATGCTGTTCTGCAGTATATACTTCTGAAATAGTAAGAGTTGTATGGTAGTATGCTGTTCTGCAGTATATACTTCAGAAATAGTAAGAGTTGTATGGTAGTATGCTGTTCTGCAGTATATACTTCTGAAATAGTAAGAGTTGTATGGTAGTATGCTGTTCTGCAGTATATACTTCTGAAATAGTAAGAGTTGTATGGTAGTATGCTGTTCTGCAGTATATACTTCTGAAATAGTAAGAGTTGTATGGTAGTATGCTGTTCTGCAGTATATACTTCTGAAATAGTAAGAGTTGTATGGTAGTATGCTGTTCTGCAGTATATACTTCTGAAATAGTAAGAGTTGTATGGTAGTATGCTGTTCTGCAGTATATACTTCTGAAATAGTAAGAGTTGTATGGTAGTATGCTGTTCTGCAGTATATACTTCAAAAATAGTAAGAGGTATATGGTAGTATGCTGTTCTGCAGTATATACTTCAGAAATAGTAAGAGTTGTATGGTAGTATGCTGTTCTGCAGTATATACTTCAAAAATAGTAAGAGGTATATGGTAGTACGCCGTTCTGCAGTATATACTTCTGAAATAGTAAGAGTTGTATGGTAGTATGCTGTTCTGCAGTATATACTTCTGAAATAGTAAGAGTTGTATGGTAGTATGCTGTTCTGCAGTATATACTTCAGAAATAGTAAGAGTTGTATGGTAGTATGCTGTTCTGCAGTATATACTTCTGAAATAGTAAGAGTTGTATGGTAGTATGCTGTTCTGCAGTATATACTTCTGAAATAGTAAGAGTTGTATGGTAGTATGCTGTTCTGCAGTATATACTTCTGAAATAGTAAGAGGTATATGGTAGTATGCTGTTCTGCAGTATATACTTCAGAAATAGTAAGAGTTGTATGGTAGTATGCTGTTCTGCAGTATATACTTCAAAAATAGTAAGAGGTATATGGTAGTACGCCGTTCTGCAGTATATACTTCTGAAATAGTAAGAGTTGTATGGTAGTATGCTGTTCTGCAGTATATACTTCAGAAATAGTAAGAGTTGTATGGTAGTATGCTGTTCTGCAGTATATACTTCAGAAATAGTAAGAGTTGTATGGTAGTATGCTGTTCTGCAGTATATACTTCTGAAATAGTAAGAGTTGTATGCTACCCTACAAAGGCTAGGTGCAGTAACTACGCAAACAAAGAAACAGAGAAAAAGGCCTTTAAAGTTTTTATACCAGCCAGTCAAACATGTTTTGTGTAGATTAGTGGTAATGCATTTATCCTGAAACGGGACATAATTTAACCCAGATATTTTTTCATAAGACAGAACACATGTCATAAAGCCCATTAGAAGTCTTAACTCATTTTTGAACAAATTTGTAGTTACTGCACTTAGCCTTTGTAGGGCAGTATGGTAGTATGCTGTTCTGCAGTATATACTTCAAAAATAGTAAGAGGTATATGGTAGTATGCTGTTCTGCAGTATATACTTCTGAAATAGTAAGAGTTGTATGGTAGTATGCTGTTCTGCAGTATATACTTCAGAAATAGTAAGAGTTGTATGGTAGTATGCTGTTCTGCAGTATATACTTCTGAAATAGTAAGAGTTGTATGGTAGTATGCTGTTCTGCAGTATATACTTCTGAAATAGTAAGAGTTGTATGGTAGTATGCTGTTCTGCAGTATATACTTCTGAAATAGTAAGAGTTGTATGGTAGTATGCTGTTCTGCAGTATATACTTCTGAAATAGTAAGAGTTGTATGGTAGTATGCTGTTCTGCAGTATATACTTCTGAAATAGTAAGAGTTGTATGGTAGTATGCTGTTCTGCAGTATATACTTCTGAAATAGTAAGAGTTGTATGGTAGTATGCTGTTCTGCAGTATATACTTCAAAAATAGTAAGAGGTATATGGTAGTATGCTGTTCTGCAGTATATACTTCAGAAATAGTAAGAGTTGTATGGTAGTATGCTGTTCTGCAGTATATACTTCAAAAATAGTAAGAGGTATATGGTAGTACTGCGTTCTGCAGTATATACTTCTGAAATAGTAAGAGTTGTATGGTAGTATGCTGTTCTGCAATATATACTTCTGAAATAGTAAGAGTTGTATGGTAGTATGCTGTTCTGCAGTATATACTTCAGAAATAGTAAGAGTTGTATGGTAGTATGCTGTTCTGCAGTATATACTTCTGAAATAGTAAGAGTTGTATGGTAGTATGCTGTTCTGCAGTATATACTTCTGAAATAGTAAGAGTTGTATGGTAGTATGCTGTTCTGCAGTATATACTTCTGAAATAGTAAGAGGTATATGGTAGTATGCTGTTCTGCAGTATATACTTCAGAAATAGTAAGAGTTGTATGGTAGTATGCTGTTCTGCAGTATATACTTCAAAAATAGTAAGAGGTATATGGTAGTACGCCGTTCTGCAGTATATACTTCTGAAATAGTAAGAGTTGTATGGTAGTATGCTGTTCTGCAGTATATACTTCAGAAATAGTAAGAGTTGTATGGTAGTATGCTGTTCTGCAGTATATACTTCAGAAATAGTAAGAGTTGTATGGTAGTATGCTGTTCTGCAGTATATACTTCTGAAATAGTAAGAGTTGTATGGTAGTATGCTGTTCTGCAGTATATACTTCTGAAATAGTAAGAGTTGTATGGTAGTATGCTGTTCTGCAGTATATACTTCTGAAATAGTAAGAGTTGTATGCTACCCTACAAAGGCTAGGTGCAGTAACTACGCAAACAAAGAAACAGAGAAAAAGGCCTTTAAAGTTTTTATACCAGCCAGTCAAACATGTTTTGTGTAGATTAGTGGTAATGCATTTATCCTGAAACGGGACATAATTTAACCCAGATATTTTTTCATAAGACAGAACACATGTCATAAAGCCCATTAGAAGTCTTAACTCATTTTTGAACAAATTTGTAGTTACTGCACTTAGCCTTTGTAGGGCAGTATGGTAGTATGCTGTTCTGCAGTATATACTTCTGAAATAGTAAGAGTTGTATGGTAGTATGCTGTTCTGCAGTATATACTTCTGAAATAGTAAGAGTTGTATGGTAGTATGCTGTTCTGCAGTATATACTTCTGAAATAGTAAGAGTTGTATGGTAGTATGCTGTTCTGCAGTATATACTTCTGAAATAGTAAGAGTTGTATGGTAGTATGCTGTTCTGCAGTATATACTTCTGGAATAGTAAGAGTTGTATGGTAGTATGCTGTTCTGCAGTATATACTTCTGAAATAGTAAGAGTTGTACTTTTCGTGCTTTTTTGTTATTGACAAAGTGAAAATGCGTAAAACAAATTTTGTGAAATTTTAAGTCTTCTGCGTGTTTCTATTCAAATTTTATCTTTATGGATAAAAATGAATTTAGTTTTTCTAGGAACAAAGTGTTTCCAAACCAGTTTATCGTGAAATTTGAAGTATTGACATAGAGTTTATGCGCTAGAGTTAAATGGAAAAATATTATGTCGACACTTGAGAAATTTTAGCGACAGTTTGCCGTTTCCATCAGCTATATTTTGATGCGCTAAAACTCTTTTAGCAAAAAATCCTTTTTATGGAAACGTAGCTATAGTAAGATTCATATGGTTGTATGGTTTATCCTGCAGAAATAGTAGCCTCCATTTGGCAGTGTGTTTTTCCAAACATAATTTTTTTATATTCAATTTTGGTTAATTTGGTTTGGAGATGCTAGTGACAAAGAAATTACACACTTGGCTCACACTTGTAATGAATGTTGAACGTCAAAGTGTCTTTGTTTTAAAGAAACAAACCAAATTATTTTGTCACTGTTGTTAATTTTTCAATTTAAATCGAATGTGTATACATTTGGGAAACAAATTTTAACATCTGCAAATAAATTACATTGTTGTGTGTTAAACTTTTGTGTAACATCATAAAAAATGAACGATTGTGTTTTGGAATACATCCGCTCATTGCACTATTTGTGATATGTTCAATTGCTGTCAAATATCATTGGCTTGATGCATTAAAAAACACCCCTGTGCTTTAGTTAGTATGGTCTAATCCTATTAGTCTGGCCAGAGCTGTGGGAGGATTAAGAGCTCCACTGACTCTCAATAATGCACATGATTGATTGACAGCCTAATGTCATATCACAATATTGCACTTCTGATGCCAATGGATTTTCACTGAGCACACTCAGCACATTCACTTCTGATGGCTGTTAATGTGGACTTATATTTTATACATCTGGTCAATTCATGTTTTGAGGAAATCAATTTAATGAGTTATTTAAAAATATCTCAAATATAATTTAGCTGTATATTAAAATCATTATTAGATATTTAAAAATTGTATACAACAGTTAGTACCAGTCCTCTAATCTAACTGGACAAGCAGTGTTCCAAGAGTGCTGATATTTAGCATCACAACACTGGGACACTCTTTGTATTATACTTATTTACTGTGCTCACTATATAGAATACTTATTTTGGGTCATTTATATACATAATATACAAAATTATTGGCAGTATCTGTCTAAAATGTCACTTCTTTCATTTACATTTAGCAGACACTTTTATCCAAAGCTACTTACAAGTGGAACATATCAAGCAATTTGTCACTTGCAAAAGACTTGGTTGAATATTGCTGAATATTAAGTAAGTGCATTTAGTGTGGATTAGTTGTGTTCTCGGAACAGATGTGTTTTCAGCAGATCGTGTGGAGGTTGGAAGATCATTCCACCACAAGGAACAGAGAGAGTGAATGATCATGAAATTGACTTTGTGCCTCTGTGCAACGGGACCAAAAGGCGCCATTTGTTAACTGACTGCAGAGAGCAAGTTGGGACATAGATCTGGAAGAGTGCACTGAAGTACGAGGGTGCTGATCCACAGGCTGTCCAGAAGGCCAGAGTCAAAGACTTGAATTTGATTTGGGCAGTTATAGGTAACCAGTAGAGTGAAATCTTTGGCTGATTGAAGACCAGATGTGCTGCTGCATTCTGGACCAACTGCAATGGCTTAATCATGTTAGCTGGGAGGCCAACCAACAGAGCATTACAGTAGTCCAGTTTTAAAATGACCAGAGCTTGGACCAGGAGCTGTACAGCATATTTAGACAGGAAAGGTCTAATTTTAGTGATATTGTAAAGCGTGAACATGCAAGACCTGGTGGTTGATGAGATGTCGACAGTGAATTTAAAATGGTCATCTACCACCACTCCCAGGTTTCCAAGCTGTCCTGGTTTGCGTTTGTGTAGTTGAACCAAGATTTATAGTGAGGTTGTGGTCAACAGATGGGTTGGCTGGGATTACAAGGAGTTCAGTCTTGGCAAGGTTGATCTGAAGGTGACTTTCCTTCATCCAGGCAAGATATCCAAGAAACAGGCAGTGATATGAATTTAGTCGGTGGGATCGTCAGGCTGGAATGACAGGTAGAGCTGCATATCATCTTTTTAACAGTGGTAGGATAAACCATGTACCTTAATTATTGGTCCAAGTGATGTAGTGTAGATTGAGAAGAGGAGGGTCCAAGCACTGATCCCTGAGGAACACCAGTGGTCAGCTGGTGTGATTTAGACACCTCTCTTCTCCAGGTGACCTTGAATGATCTGCCTGTGAGGGATGACTCAAATAATCCAAGCACAGTTCCCGTGATGCCCAGGTCAGAGAGACTGGACAGGAGAATCTAGTAGTTCTAGTAGTATACAGGTCATGGAGGATTGAGGACAGATGATTTGGAGTTAACTCACACCAGTCACAGGGTTTTAGCTATTGACAAGAGGGCAGTCTCTATCGAGTGTCCTTTTTTGAAGCCAGTCTGATGCCTGTCGAGTAAGTCGAGTTCTTTTGATTTTGAAACTCTGAAAACAGCATGAACCTCTGAATCATATTTTCATAAAATATATTAATTTAGTCTCCATCAAATACTGATATGTTAAGGCATTACATATTTTTGTTAATAACATATGAAAGAAAGTGTTTTGGAAAGTATTACCTATAATCATCAATGTATAAAAATTAAACACTATATTTAAGTAATAAATATTTAGAACCTCAAAAAAGTATTGTGGTGGTACTACGATAAAGTGAGGATATCAGATAGTAATACCATGGTCCTTTAAAATATACCACTGTAATGAATGATAACATATTCCTACCATGGTATTTACATGATACACTAAGGTACTTCAAAGAACGTACATGTGACAGCTGTGCTTGTTTCATGTCTCTCGGATTACTTTGCAGTCTCACATAATATACATCTCATGTCCATTTATTCATTCATTCATTCATTCAGTAAGTAACCATGTAGTAAGTGGAATAATGTACAGTATCCCATCATTATCACAAAATAAACCCTGACAGGGTGATTAGTACCCCGACATGAGGTGTATACTTCTATACCACATTTGACAAGGCAGCTGAAACTGTTCAGCGCAGCCATCAGTGATCTTCGTGTATTTGAGTATTCAGTCAATTGTGTGTAACAGAGATGCAGTGCTCTTCAAACAAGCTCAATAGGATATGATGAAGTGGGTGAGAATGGAGCAGCTCATGGCTGCTGTGTTTTGTTGTTTGTTCGTTGCTTGGTTACCAATTGAACATCATGCAGTGTCATTGCACACAAACATACAGAATACTCAAACAGCCTGGAATGCAATCAAACGAACACAATCACCTTCATTCATGGCAACAGATACACTGCATGAGTTACTGTAACATAATGCAGTTAACAGATGTAAAATCGGTAACAAAAATGTACTATGGTACAACTTTTTTTTTGGACATGTACCTTTGTAGTACCATAGTATCCCTTGAAGTAAGAGTACACTTATGTTCTACATACTTTGACAACAAGAAGTTTGACAGTAGCTGTGACAGGGCGGAGGGCTGGGCACGGGTCATGATTCCGCTCACCCTTCCCCTAATCAGGCTAATCAAGCCTCAGAGAGGGATAAAGGCCGACTTGGAGCTGCAGTGCGAGAGAGAGAGAGAGAGAGAGAGAGATTTACGGGCAGCTGTTCGATACCTTTGTGTGTTTGTCTTTTTATTTAGTCCTTCATTAAACTATTATTTATATCGTCAAGCCGGTTCTCTGCTCCTCCTTTCCATTAACCACTTTACGCTGGAGCCGAAATCCGGGAGAGAGGAGGAATGCGCCGTAGTAGAGTCCTCGCCACTACCATCCACCCCAACGGAGCAGCCTCGTGATATGAGCGTGAAACGATCATCTGTGTTCCACAACTGCTTTCGGGTCCTTGAATATAACGTGAAAATAACGTGCGAGTAAGGGCAGCCAGTGGACTTACTGGTGCCCCCCTAGGGAGTTGATAGCTGCATAGTCTGCTTATAATGAGCGGCGGTTCTGTTCTTACATTTCATATACATCTATATATACACTGTATTGACCACTTCTCTACTGTAGTTCCATGGTTTTATACCATTGTAATACCATGATGTTCTTTGAGGTACCATGTAAATGCTATGGTAAATGATTATAGTGATCATTCAGTACCATTATAAATATTAAAATACCATGGTAGTACCATCTGTTACTATCAAATGTACAGCCACATTAGTAAGTCAATTAATTTGTACTGTCAAAGCAGCTCTTAAAGTCGAAGCCTCATAATGAAAAATATTACACCCATTAGCTTTGAGGGTAGGAAATGTAATTTCAAATCTCAGCAAAAGGATTTGTTTTGTACTGCCTCTTTCTGTTTCTCTGCAGCAACCTGATACCCGCTAGCTCTGGGGTGGGAATCATGGGTCCATTACACATTAAGACATAACATGCACACGTTTCGTGCAGCACGGATCTCTCTGACAGAAATGTAAAGTAATAGTCTGAGGCAGTGCTTTGATCCTGGGTGGAGTCGTCTACTGCTGTAGAGCATGGATAATATATTCTCTCAGAAAGGCACATTAAATAACTCTGATCGAATCGCAAGGCTGTTCAATTTTTTAAGGGGTTTAACTGAGAGCTTGTTAAGATTTCATAAGATGACTTCAGAGTGCTGCTTTTTTCTTATTAACCCTACTAAAGTAGTTCAAAGAAAGGTGTTTGGGTTCTCTGGTGATGTGGCAAGTGTACGTGTCCTTTGAGTGTTGGATTAGATCAGGCTGTAATAGATAGATTGATCAACCAGTAAATTAGCAGCTCAAAAGGACATAAAATAATGTTGGCAATAAATTGTGAGGGGGGTCAAACTCTTTTTAACAAAAAGTGGCTGAGTATTCTTAAAGTGAATTAATAGCCTACAACATATTTCTCAGCTCTGGATGGATATCGGTCATGACAGCAGCAGTGTGACTCAGTCTGCTCTCGGAGCTTCACACTCCTACGCTACTTCACCAGAGAGTGCTGGCATGAAGGTAACAAGAGCACACTCATCAGACTAAATGAACAATGGCAAGATGAGAGAGTAGCCTGTGGACTTCTGTATGTGTGTGCACGTCCAATTGTGTCCAAAAGCAGGTTTCTCGAAGTAAAAATCTCATAAATTTTCTCCATAAAGAAAGTGATTTTTAGTGATTGCGGCAAAAGAGCTCATAAGCGACTATCCACTTCCACTTCCATTAAGCATTGTGGAAAAATGTAACAGAGTCAGTCTTCCAACACTATCAAAATTCTAAGGGGGCCAAAATGTTTTTCAGTTTTCCACGTGCCAGCATGCACCTGCTATTGACTGTACTAAAGAGTATCAAAAAGCAGTCATAGTGCCAATACGTTAAATGTGTCCATATGTGCTCGTGATCAAGAGTATGGTTTAAAAGTCTGAGCATTTGACTTTGTGCGAGACGGAATATCTCTCGGAAAAATTAAATATACCCGAGTCATTAGGTTATATATTCCTAAACACCAGGATACCTGCAAATAACTTATATAACATTGTTTTATGGTTATAATCAAATATGAAAGTCAATAGTTTTATTGGAACAATTGTTTCAAAATGATTTTGTAGTTATTGTAAAGTAATTTATGATCAGTTAAGATCATTTGCAAAGCTTCATGGGATTGTAGTTCATTGACTGAAGATGTTAAGTATATACAGTATTCTTATACATTTGCCTTTTTCTCCAATTTTCTTATACTTTTTTGCTTCAAATCAAAATTTGTAATGTTGTGATTCATCTCAGAGCTGGCTGGTTTGGTTTATGGGTTAAAACTCTTTATTGACGTTTTATTCCCGATTTTGTTTTTATCGATATTGAGAAAATTAACAGAAAAATACTTCCAGAATCAAGATGGCCGAAAAAAGTGGGCAGTCAGTCTTGACCTCTATAAAACATGTAAAAAGTGTATGTTTGCCAGGCTCTCATTCTTAAAGACCTCCCCCTGTTTCTCACTCAATGACATAGGAAAAATCTGTCATGTAAGATTCACTGTCGAGTCAAAATTAAATAGGTTTATCGATGTATGAAAAATCCAGTCACACTCACAACACATAAATAAAAAGTACTGGCCAGATTCAGACTTCACTCTGCAGCTCTCCTGGGAGCAATTCAATCAAACCAACTCTGTAAAGTCTTCATTTCTTAAACATCTTGGTAACACTTTACATTAACATTCCCTTTGTAAAGGGGTTATAAAGGGGTTAATTAATGATACATAACTAATCTAAAAATGCATTATAAATTATAAATGCATTTATGTGCAGTTATAACAACATGAATAAAAATGGCGACTTTCATGCATTACTTGCCAAATAGTGAGTCAGTTTTAACTCACAAGTTACAAATGCTTAATAAAGGTACTATTTCATACTTAATTTAATAAAAAATATTTATGTAATGACTATGACACTTTCCTGGTAATGTAAATGGTGGTATTCCGAGTGGTGTCTTACACAGTCCTCTGCAGGTCTTCATGCTCACACACAGCAATGTTTGACCATTCTAATTTCTTTATTGTTTATGAAAACAAATTGTTCATGAATCTTTCAATTTAAAGGCTATTTATGAACTAACTTTAATCGTACCTTACAAAGCTTTAAGATAAATATATCAACCTTGTAACCTCAGAAAGGGTACTTTAATGAAAAATGGACACCTATGTTGTTTATTCATGAGTTAATGAACCATTTATTACCAACATTATTAACCTATGAACTGCTAACCATTTATTAATGAGTTACAAATGTGTAATTTTATGTAAAGTGAATACCTGTGAATTATTTATTAATGAGTTACAAACATTAGTAAAAAAAAAAGTGTACCTTAAAGTGAACACATGTGTTTATTAATGAGTTACAATTGTTATTGTGTTATTGTGACCTTAATTTAAAAGTGAACACCTGTGAACCATTTATTTATGACTTACAAAGGTTAGTCAATTAAAATATGTACCTTAATGTAAACCGACCACCTGTGAGCAATTTATTAATGACTTTCCAACATTAGTAACATCTGAGAGTAAAACTTATTGTAACTGAGGTTTGCAGATTACACCACGTCATCGGCCTCATCCACAACGGTGAACAGCTTACTGGTGCGTCACAACAACCTTGAGCTAAACACACTCAGAACAGTGGAGATGATAGTTGACTTCAGGAGAAATCCCCCACTTTCTGTGAAGTTCATCTAGATCGTGGACATTTTCTGTCTTTCAAAGAAAAATATATATTTATTTTTTTACTCCATTTGAAAAGCCTTTGCTCCAATCTCCCGGTTAAACTGGTGTCCTGCCACCCTGCCAATCACTGCATTGAAAATTATTATAAACATTTGTGAGAAGCAAGAACTAAATACATGCGGTATGCATAAACAAACTAAGTAAAATATAATACTTGCCATCTCCTCAAAAGCTGCCACCCTCCCCATTTCCACACACAACTCCGATGAGTGTGCTCCATCCGACTTCCATCACTTTAAAATAATTTGCCTGCCAATCATGAGACCAATTTTCTTATGTGATTATCATAAGTGTACATAGACGCAGCTCATAGTTGCTCTCAGGTTTAGCCTCATTGCACAAGGAAGTAATGTACGACTTGAAACTGTGGCCATACAATCTCCATCTTGCCTGGACGAGTTGAGATTACTCTGTGTTCCACTGAACACTAAAGGATCCGAAGGAGACAGCTGAGCAATCCGCATCTTCATCTGTTTGCCTGCAGAAGTGAAGAAGATTTCCATCTCCAATCGAGTCGATGTCGCTGATTTCTCTGCCAGCCCGCCGAGAATCAGCAGCCATACCTCCCGCCGACAGAGTGAGGAAACGGCCTCCCGTCACCACCGGAGCCTCGAGGAACCGTCAAACGATGGATGAACACACATTCTACTCGCATCCCCATGCGGTTCAAGTAAGAGGTTACGCCTGGGCTGAGATAGAATATTATAGTGTGTTATTCTTGTGTATCAAGGTTATTGCTTGTACAGTTTATGGACCTCCGAGTCCACTCATTGCTGTTAATAATACTTAAGGTATTATTAAGGTATAGAGTGCCTGGAACATGTATTGACAAAACAAATGATCAATTAGTTTGTATGTTTGAGAAGGTGGTAGGTAGAAAAATGTTTTTGTTTGTGGAGATTTTAATGTTGATCTTTTGAATCCACAAGGCCACAAAGGTACCACAGACTTTATTTATACAATGGATAGCTTAGGTTTATTTCCAACAATCACAAAGCCGAGTAGAATTACAGGACAAAGTGCTACATTAATTGACAATATTTATTCAAATGTTGTTGATAATGACATTGTAGGGGGATTGTTGGTGGAAGACATAAGTGACCATTTGCCAATTTTTGTTTAATATAATTGTAAATTAAATGAAGAAGCACCTGTAAGGAGGAAAAGAGAATGGAGGCTGAGGACTCCTGTAACCTTGAAAGCCTTTAAGGAAGATCTATTAAGATATAATTGGGAAAATGTTTATGTTAATGATGTAAATGAAGCGTATAGCTCTTTTCTGAATATTTATTTAAAGTTATATGAAATGAATTGTCCTTTAAAAATGTACATTGAGAAAAAGAGGGAACAAAAACCCTGGATGACAAAAGGGTTACTTAATGCATGTAAAAAGAAAAACACACTATATAGGGTCTTTTTAAGACAAAGAACGGAAAAAGCTGAGATGAAATATAAGGCATATAAAAATAAACTAACGAAAATACTTAGGTTAAGGAAAGAGACATATTATAGCAGTTGTTTAGAGGAAAATATAGGAAATATGAAAGGAATGTGGAAAGTTATAAATGGTTTAATAAGAAATAAAGTCAATGAAGCTGCCTGTCCTAAATTTATAATAAAAGATAATATGTGCATAGACAAGAAACAAGATGTGGCTGAAGAATTTAATGATTTTTTTGTTAACGTGGGACTGAATCTCGCAAGGGATATTGTTGAACCAAAAGAGAAAAATGGATTGGATGATTTAATTGAAAACAATCTGCAAAGTTTGTATCTAAGTGAGGTTAGTGAATCTGAAGTGAGGGGAACGGTTTTAAACTATAAAAGTAAGAGATCACAAGATTGCAATAACATAGATATGTCCTTAGTGAAAGAAACCATAGAAGAAATTATTAAACCATTGACACACATATGTAATGTTTCTTTTAGGACGGGAATATTCCCGGACCAGATGAAGGTAGCAAAGGTCATACCTTTGTTTAAAGCAGGTAATAAATATGATTTATCAAATTATAGACCTGTATCACTTCTTCCACAGTTATCTAAAATATTGGAAAAACTGTTTGTTAAAAGGTTGGATAGTTTTATTAATAAATATAGTATTTTGATTGAGCAGCAGTATGGATTTCAGGCCAAGCAGTCGACCGGACTTGCAATAATGAAACTAGTGGATGAGATAAGCAAGGCTATTGATGATAAGAGAGTGAGTCTGGGTGTCTTCATTGACCTGAAAAAGGCATTCGACACTATAAATCATGATATTTTTCTGAAGAAGCTGTTTATGTCACGGTGTGGGTAATCAGGAGACGGCAGACAGAAGGTTAGGATCCAAACGCAGTTTAATATATAAGTAACAAAAAGGTAAACACAAAGAAAAGTCCACGATGGGAAAAACTAACTATCAAACTACAGAACACACAGCTAGAAGAACAAACACGATGGGTAGGAAACCGGGGCAAAGGTATGACAAGAAACCATACACGATATCAACATTAAACAAACACCGGAGCAAATAAAAGGTCCACGAGGGGAAAAGTAAACAAACACAAACTCACACACGGGTGAACACGAGTTGACAAACATCCACGAACAGCAGGGTAATCCTCGAACGAACGAACACGACAAGAGGTAGCACACACTGACAGAGGCATGAACATGAAATGGTAACATTCAACAACGATCGACAAAAACTGAACAAAGAACCAGGGTTTAAATACACGGACAAAGTGGAGACTGAACGAGGCACAGGTGAAAACAATGATGAGTGCAGGCAGAGAGGAAGGCCGGGAATTGTGGGAAATGTAGTTTAGACAAGGACAGTGAAACACGGGGCGAACAACAAGGAAAACACGACATGGAGCGCGAACGGTGACGGGTGAAGTGGAAAACACGGAGCAGACAAGGAAACATGACATAAATGTGATAGTGCGACAGAGAACACAGGGCAGACAACAGGTAATCGTGACAGAATCCCCCCTCAAAAGGACCGGATTCCAGACGGTCTTAAGAAACCGAAAAGGAAAAATAACAGGGATAAACAAATGTTCAAGGAGAGAGGGGCTAGAAAAGGGAAAAACAGACAGACCAAAGGGGGCACAAGGGACACGGAGACAGTCCAAGGAGGCAAAAGGGGAGATGAGACAGTCCATGGGAGCACAAAGGGCAGACAGGCAGACCAGGGAGGCCAAGAGGGCAGGTAAGCAGTCTCTGGGGGTGTGTGCAGGGAACCGGGTCAGGTGGCCCGGGGGACGTCCACCGGGTAGGGACAGATTTAGGAGGCCTGGGAGATGGCCGTAGAGCAGGGGCCTGTTCCGGGGACCTGGGAGGTGGCCACAGGACATGGACAGTTCGAGGAGGCCTGGGAGGCGGCCACAAGACAGGGACAGGTCCATGGGGCCTGGGAGGTGGCCACAAGACAGGGACAGGTCCAGGAGGCCTGGGAGGCGGCCGTTGGACAGGGACAGGTCCAGGAGGCCTGGGAGGCGGCCATTGGACAGGGACAGGTCCAGGAGGCCTGGGAGGCGGCCTAAGGACAGGGACAGTTCCCGGGGGCGAAGCTGCGAGGGGCTCTGGAGACGAAGCTGAGGGAGGCTCTGAAGGCTCAGGAGGCGGAGCTGAGGGAGGCTCTGAAGGCTCAGGAGGCGGAGCTGAGGGAGGCGGAACCATGGAAACCTCTGGAGGATCAGGGGGCGGAGCCGTGGGAGGCTCTAGAGGCAGAGCAGAGGGAGGCTCAAGAGGCAGAGCCGAGGAAGGCAGAGCCGAGGAAGGTTCGAGGGGCTCAGGAGGCGGAGCCGTGAGAGGCTCAGGAGGCAGAGCCGTGGGAGGCTCAGGAGGCAGAGCCGTGGGAGGCTCAGGAGACGGAGCCGAGGAAGGTGGCGCCGTATGTTGCTCGAGAGGCGGAGCCCTAGAAAGCTCTGGAGTCACTGGGAGCAGAGC
This sequence comes from Xyrauchen texanus, assembly GCF_025860055.1. Classification (NCBI taxonomy): domain Eukaryota; kingdom Metazoa; phylum Chordata; class Actinopteri; order Cypriniformes; family Catostomidae; genus Xyrauchen; species Xyrauchen texanus. Next base: position 31,220,306 of record NC_068301.1, read on the forward strand.
CGTAGGAGGCTCGGGAGGCGGAGCCGTGGGAGGCTCGGGAGGCGGAGCCGTGGGAGGCTCGGGAGGCGGAGCCGTAGCAAGCTCTGGAGTCTCTGGGAGCAGAGCCGTAGGAGGATCGGGAGGCGGAGCCGTAGGGGCCTCGGGAGGCGGAGCCATAGGAGGCTCGGGAGGTGGAGCCGTAGAAAGCTCTGGAGTCTCTGGGAGCAGAGCTAGGAGGCTCGGGAGTCTCTGGGAGAGGAGCCGTAGGAGGCGCGAGAGGCGGAGCCCTAGTAAGCTCTGGAGTCCCTGGGAGCAGAGCCGTAGGAGGCTCTGGAGGTGGAGCCATAGGAGGCTCGGGGAGAAAGGCCGTGGAAGACTCGAGGGGCTTGAGGGGCGGAGCCCTGGAAGACTCGAGGGGCGGAGCCCTGGAAGGCTTGAGAGGCTTGAGAGGCGGAGCCCTGGAAGGCTCGAGAGGCGGAGCCCTGGAAGGCTCGAGAGGCTTGAGAGGTGGAGCCCTGGGAAGCTCGGGAGGCGGAGCTCTGGAAAGCTGGGGAGGCAGAGCTCTGGAAAGCTCGGGAGGCGGAAGCTGTTCGCTGGCTACGGGCATTGGCCCTTGGACGGTCATGGCTGCTGGCGCTGGCTCAGGGACGGTCATGGCTGCTGGCGCTGGCTCAGGGATGGTCATGGCTGCTGGCGCTGGCTCAGGGACGGTCGAGGCTACAGGCGCTGGCTCAGAGACGGTCGAGGCTACAGGCGCTGGCTCTCTGACATTTGGGGCATCAGGTTCTGGCTGGTTGGCCGTGGCATGCGTGGGCTTGGGCTCAATGGACGCTGAGGGCAGAGCCAAGAGGGGTTTAGGGCACGGGGCTGCGGCAGGCGGAGGCTGGAGAGCAGAGACCTTTCCCCTTCTCCTCTTCCTTCGGGCTGATGCGACTGGTGAAGCTGGGACGCTGTTCCTGGTCAGCGTGGCCTCAGGCTCGCTGGCCGTGGCTGGCGTGGGCGCAGGCTCGCTCACCGTGACATGCGTAGGCTCTGGCTCGCTCACGGTGACAGGCGTGGGCTCTGGCTCGCAGACCGGGGCAGGCGAGGGGTCTGGCTCGCAGACCGGGGCAGGCGTGGGCTCTGGCTCGCAGACCGGGGCAGGTGTGGGCCGGGAGGCAGAAGCCCGTCTTCTCCTCCTCCGGGCAGACGAAGTGGACCACGCTGGCTCGTGGAGGGCGACTGGCGAGGGGAGCTCGGGTTTAAATACACGGACAAAGTGGAGACTAAACGAGGCACAGGTGAAAACAATAATGAGTGCAGGCAGAGAGGAAGGCCGGGAATTGTGGGAAATGTAGTTTAGACAAGGACAGTGAAACACGGGGCAAACAACAAGGAAAACACGACATGGAGCGCGAACGGTGACGGGTGAAGTGGAAAACAAGGAGCAGACAAGGAAACATGACATAAACGTGATAGTGCGACAGAGAACACAGGGCAGACAACAGGTAATCGTGACAGTTTAAGTATGGGGTCAGAGGGGTTGCATATTCTTGGATTTGTTCATATATAAATAATAGAATACAATTTGTTTCAGTTGATGGAATTATGTCAAGTCCCCTGAAAATTCTTTATGGGGTTCCACAGGGCTCGGTCCTGGGACCAAAATTGTTTATTTTATATTTAAATGATCTCTGTAGGGTCTCATGTGTTCTCAAGCCTATTCGTTTTGCGGATGATACCAATTTTTTTTTATTCTGGGAAAGAGTTAAAAGACATTGTGAGAAATGTGGAAAGGGAGATGGAATGGGTTAAGAAATGGTTTGATATTAATAGGCTGTCACTGAATATGAGTAAAACAAAGTTTATGATTTGGGGTAAAAATAGTGTGACAGAAGTGAAAGTAAGAATAGGGGCGGAGGAAATAGAAAGAGTAAATGAAATAAAATTTTTGGGTGTTATTATAGATTGTAAATTGGTGTGGAAAAAGCATATTGATTATGTAAAATCTAAAATCTCTAAGACAGTCGCGATATTAAATAAGATTGGGAATTTGTTAAATAAGAAGGCATTATTTATGTTATATGCATCATTATTTGTTCCATATTTAACGTATTGTCTGGAGATTTGGGGTAATACGTATAAGACATACACCCAACCACTTTTTATTTTACAAAAGAGAGCTTTACGTATTATTACAAGATCACAATATAGGGATCATACTAACGATTTATTTTTAAAATTAAACATTCTAAAATTTTATGATTTAGTGGATTACAAGGTTACATTGATAATGTATAAAATATACTATAAAATGCTGCCTGATAAAGTTTTGAGTATGTTTGAGAAACGTTATTGTAAGTATGAGTTAAAAGGAACATGTTTGTTCAAAAAACTGAAGGTACGAACAAATACTAGATGTAGAACTATCTCTGTAAGAGGAGTGAATTTATGGAATTGTTTGCATATAGATCTTAAATTGACACAAACAATAAGTGGATTTAAACGCCTCCTAAGAAACAAGATGATACTTTCATATAGATAGGTTTTGGGTAATTAATATCTATGACTTTGTTGTTTCAAGTGTTTGTAGAGAATTGAGCACTGTTTGACTGTTGTAAACAGTGAGAGGGATAGGCGTCAATAAGCCTTGAGCTTCAGCCTATACCCTTTGGTTTAATCAGAAGTTATGTATATGATGAGTTGAATATTTGTTATTGTATATTTGTTAATGATAAACCAAATAAAAAAATGAAATGAAGGTATTACTGTAACATACTGTTATCACAAATGAGATTTGCTGTGTTGTAATCCAACCACGTTGGACTGTTGCGTATTTACGCCATCGCGGATGAGACCGGCACACTGTGTTTATCCATTAAAGGACCAATGACTGCAGGACGGGATACGGAGCCGTTCACCGTGTCTCTGAGTGATAAATCAACCTCTCGCACGATCGCAAAACCGGCTTCGGCGCCACCACTTTATTCTCTCTCTCTGTCGTACGAACCGCACACCCACACGACCCCTCACAAACATTTGGCTAGTAGATAACTTTGTGATAAAGCTCAGCTTTGTCCCCAAGTTATCGTCCAAGAGGAGACACGCGGTAAATGGGCAGACGCCATTAACCAGCTTCTCTCCGCCCACATTCGAGGCCATACACTCTGGCCGGAAATCTCGTGACGTACTCTCCACGAGAGTCACGTCTGCCATTTTGTGTGTGTCGCGTCACTTCACTTCACTACACACACACACACACACACACACACACACACACACACACACACACACACACACACACACACACTCCTCATGTGTTATGGTTACTATATCTAATCATGTCACTGTTTAGTTTGTAGTTGTAAATCGTGAAGTTTATTGACTGCATTGCATTGATTATTATTTGATATTACTGCATCAATAAACTTTGTTATATTTCAAAGAGAAGTGTTTTGCTTTGGGTTGCATATACATGTATCAAAGGCTGGCTGAGCCAATAACCAAACCCGCTCCTAAACGTAGAGCCCTACAGAGGCTTTAAGCCATCCACCACGGCATCAACTCACAACTCACCATGCACCCCACCAAGAGCAAACCACATTATAGCAACCACAAGGTTAACCCATGTGACTCTACCCTCCCTAGCAACTGGGCCAATTTGTTTGCTTATGAGACCTAGCTGGAGTCACTCAGCATGCGCTGGGATTCTAACTCAAGAACTCCAGGGGTGGTAGTCAGCATCTTTTCTCACTGAGCTACCCATGCCCCCGTAAAGAGGAACTTGACGATAGATTTGATTATTTGACCAGGACGAGGATGCTAAATTTCAAGATCACCCTTGAGAGCATCCAAATAGTGTATCCAAATGGCAATGCTTCTTTTTCAAATCTATCATTATTGGCAATTAATGCTGTCATTTTTATTACATAAACATTAATAGCCATTAATTTATTGTGTTAACTATTGGCAAGATTTTACAAAGGCTGCTTTGCCTACAACAGTAGCCTAAAACAGTGCATAAAAAGCCATTTAGCTAGTTCATGCCAGCTAAAAAAGAAAGTCGTTCAGAGGCCGAGAATTGTTGTTGCATTTTGATAAATAACATGCACTGATGAATCATATACAACAAGACCAAGATGTATTAAAGTTAATGGGGTCAATTTTGATTTCATGTTGACTTTAAACATTATTTAAAAGCAATTTCACCCTGAGAGATATCCATTTCATAATCTCACTTATATGCAATTAAAAAGTCATTGTCAAGTAGCAGTGCAAACCTTCCCCGATGAAGCTTCAGAGCAAGTGTTCTTTGCTTTAATTGAACGTCACTCTCGCGAAGCGCCTCACACTGCCTAATTTTTTTCTGTCACACTGCATCAACAGCGTCAGTCCTGGCCTCTTCACTTCACCACTCATGTAGTATGCAAAAAGTCATACAATTTCATGTCGAGACATTACAGAGCACTGAATGACACTAAATTAGCTGGAGCATGCTAAAGTCACAGGCACAGGTGTCACCACACAAAGAGTGAGATCTGAAATAAGGCTGGTGTGAATGGTTTTTTTCAACAGCCCATATGGCGAAGCAAGCACATCGTCTTCGACTCAATAGAGCCTCTGCTCACAGCACGTGTCTCTGTTGTCTCAACATCCCTACAATCTGTCATTCCAATTACACACAAATGAAGCAATTACAAGACCACAAACCAAGATAGATGTAGTGTGTGTGTGTGTGTGTAGGGGTGTTCTGCAGGCAATAATTCATTCACTCATTGTGGCATGACACAGTTAATAAGTGGATCCAATTAATTGCCATTAAATCACAGAGTCAGCTGACTGCCATCAGAGCGACGCCTATTAACCATCCCTTTGCCCTCTATGTCCCTCTCCGTGTCTTTCTCTACCTAGAGGGGTGGTGGTGTAGTGGGCTAAAGCACATAACTGGTAATCAGAAGGTCGCTGGTCGCCCACAGCCACCACCATTTTGTCCTTGAGCAAGGCACTTAACTCCAGGTTGCTCCGGGGGGATTATCCCTGTAATAAGTGCTCTGTAAATCACTTTGGATAAAAGCGTCTGCCAAATGCATAAACGTAAATACCTCTATATGTATCATCTAAATAAGTGCCTTTTGGTCAGCACCTGTTTTTTGTGTGCCTATCCATAAGAAAGAATAATCACAAAAGAGATATCTTTAATATCTCAATGGTTTATTTTAGACAGCAATGAGATTAAATGGAGAGAACATGGAGACTTTTGCTGAAGCCTCCTGTTACTATGATTTTTTTTCTCCTGAAAGACCTTAGTGAATTCATATTATACACTCAAAATGTCTCAGACTGGGCTCGGATTTGTAATGATACCAAAGTCGGCAATCAAAAGTCAAAAATTTGAACAAACATTTCTCATCAAATTCTTCCAATACCAAAATATCTGGCCAATCCTATCCACTTTAGTGTTATAATATTCATCTACACTCTTACTACATGCCAGCAATTGTCTGACTTGTGTCTGTTTGTATTTCTCCTATGGAATTCAAGAAGGAACATCTAAGACAAAGTTAAAGGAAACTTAACTGAGAATCATCTTAAACTAAGAACAAGTTTCATGTCATGTGGTTCCCTTGTCATGTGATATCATGTTTCCCCACCATGTTCACGTGTCTTGTTTTCATTGGTTTATTGTCTTATCAGTCCTAGTTTGTCATTGGTTTAAGGTTACAAGTCTAGATATCTTGTTTATATTTCTGTCTTTTTATTGGTTTGAGCAGGCAGAGGTGTGGCTGTGACATGGCATGGATTAGGCTGAGGCATAGCTGTGACATGGCATGGAGCAGGCTGAGGCATGGCTGTGCCATGGCATGAAGCAGGCTGAGGCATGGCTGTGACATGGTATAAAGCAGGCTAAGGTGTGACATGGCATGGAGCAGATTCAGGCATGGCAGTGACATGGTATGGAGCAGGCTGAGATGTATGTGACGTGGCATGGAGCAGGCTGAGGCATGGCTGTGACGTGGCATGGAGCAGGCTGAGGCATGGCTGTGACGTGGCATGGAGCAGGCTGAGGCATTGCTGTGACGTGGCATGGAGCAGGCTGGGGCTTGGCTGTGACATGGCATGGAGCAGGCTGAGGCATGGCTGTGACATGGCATTGAGCAAGCTGAGGCATGGCTGTGACATTGCATGGAGCAGGCTTTGGCTGTGACATGACATGGAGCAGGCTGGGGCGTGGCTATGACATGGCATGGAGCAGGCTGAGGCGTAGCTGTGACATGGCATGGAGCAGACTGAGGCATGGCTGTGACATGGTATGAAGCAGGCTGAGGCGTGACATTGCATGGAGCAGACTCGGGCGTGACAGTGACATGATATGGAGCAGACTCGGGCGTGGCTGTGACATGGCATGGAGCTGACTCCGGCGTGGCTGTGACATGGCAAAAAAAGTGTTTGAGGGAGATCTCATTGATCACCAGCGCGTCATGCTGGATTTTTCGGCATGACAACGAAAACAACATAAAATACTCCATCATTTTGGGGCATACAGATAAGTGTAAGACATCATTAGAGACTATAAAGGGTCTACTTTTATTTGTGTATACTCACAATAACAACAAAATCTTATAAATATAATATAAATAAAGAAAATAAAAAGGGTGCGCTTTCAGCTGTCTCTGTGTTCGCAAGCATATTTCTGTAACGCATCACAAAAATGAACTGAAACTCTGTGAATAGTTATCACACAAACATGAAACATATGTCTAAAGAAAGCTTAAAATGTCTACAAATTGAAAACAAATATTATCCTGCAATGTAATCTGTACTAAACAAAGCAATGTACAATTTCTCCTGGCTTAGTTAATTATCCCTAATGTGATCACACCCATCAGCAGAGCGTGCTATTCATACGCTAAGTACTGAGTGGATTAATGCAAATGGTAAAAGCCCCCAACTGTGCCTTAAAAGCATCAAGTTCATTCACTTTTCTGCGTGTTTGAAAGACAGCATGATACACAGGTGAGGAAACTCCTGGATAGTGACGAAGAGTTTGCATTTTCCTCAGAAGAAGTGCATTTTAGTCATTTAGATTTACATGCTATTTTATATAAACATGTACATAGTTTACTAGTGGGACTGTTTCCAGAATTACCAGCCAGGATTCAGAGTATTGAAATATGTTCCAAAAGGCAAGTTTTAGATACTTTTTAGTTTAAATGCTTTTTTGGCTAAAGCAGGTATTTATATTGTATGCTGTATGTTATAAATATGATATGTAATATGATATAAAAATAATATACATGTTTAGATTATATTTTAATTAGTGTTTATGCTGCCTCATAATCATCAATGATGCTTGTGCTTGCAAATATCTGTTCGGGTGTAAATGTGTCAAATGTGATGTAAATATGCCCATATTAGAAAATCACCATCTTATAATGATTTCTGAAGTATCATGTGACACTGAAAACTGCAGTAATGATGCTGAAAATTCAGCTTTGATCACAAATAGAATTTTACAATATATTTAAATTGAAAACTGTTCTTTTAAATTGTAAAAATAGTTCAAAATATCAATGTTTTTACTGTATTTTTGAATCAAATAAATGCAGCCTTGGTGAGCAGAAGAGACTTCTTTTAAACGGTAGTGTAGGTCTAAAACTTTTAAGTAACGTCTTTATTTAAAGAAAATGTATAGTCATATTACTTCTTTTAACTTAAAACTTGATTTTGATCATTGAGTCTCCTTACATACATTCTCTCACATTCCTCAGTGATAGGCCCAGGGGAGGGGTCTTTTGTCTCCTCAGGTGTGAATTACGTCAATATTCATGATAATTTAAGCCTCCTCGCATATGACCTTTCTAACACTAAAAGTGTCTTACAAAAGTTAAATTACTATATTGTTTTGTATGAATGAGTGATCAGGATGGGTTTCACATCATTATGTAGCAAAAACTCTAGGCTACAAGATCTAGTTCTCAAAAGTCTTGTCGACAAACCCTTGATCACTTCGAAGGCTGATGTCAACTTTGGAATTATTTAGTGATTTTTTCACCTGAGAAAAAATTTTTTTTGGAGATTGATTTCAGAGACTTGTGTAAAAAAAGTTAAGTGGAACGCAGCCCCTCTCGCACTAGTAATATTCACACACTAAAGGAAGCACCTTCTCACATATTTATTAATTTGTTGTATTACCATATGCCTGAAATAAATTTAAAATAAGAATATTACATTAATTTAAATGTATAATAAAATATCTGCAAAGAAATGTATAGTAAGTCAGTATGTCACAGCATAGATTACATTGCACCTTGCAGGGAAACAAATGACTGAAAAGGAGCACCATAATACATAAGACTTGATCAAAATAAAAGGTAGTAATTCAGAAAAATAGGTCCATATGAGATACACAAACAGGTAAAATAGTAATAATTATTATTATCATTATTATACAATATTGAATATATTTGTGTCATACGATAAAATATGTTTTAGATGCTAAATGTTTACATTCTTCACTGTATTACAGTATAAAAACATATTTCCATGATTTGTTAACTTTATATTTTTACCAAATCAACTTAGATTTACTAATTTGTTCAGATAACATAAGAATCTGTGTTTTATTGAGTAAACTAATGGCACATTGGCAATGCACTGATATGATGTATAATAATAATAATAATAATAATAATAATAATAATAAAATAATTATAATTCCGATAATTGTTAGTTTACCGTTTTATTCCCTTTATTTATTTTATTATAAAATTGTGTTTTAAATGAACTCATAATTTTAAGGCAGCCATCTTATTTACTTGAAATGTCCCCGTTTTTTCATTTCAGAAATCTGGTCACTTTATCTTTTGTGTATGTTTCAGGTCAGTGAATTTGTATAGCAGCAACAGACAGAGAAGATCCTCTCAGGGGAAATAACAGTCTGTAGGAGTGCTAGACCTCTAAAACAAACTGTCTTTTCTTTTTTTTTTTAACAGTGAAAGCTTAGGGAAAACTCTCTCAGATGACACATTTGGAGCAAAATCAGTCAGGATAGCAAATGAACAAACATGTGCTCATCTACATCTCTTCATCATAATCCGATTATGACTGTGCATCAAATGGATAAGTAAGGACATGCACAGGGCATCATTTTATTCATTGTGATCAGGCATTATACAGTATAATATGTGCATTACTTACTTGGAGTTTAGTGTGTTTATGAACAGCATATTGTTAAGGAGATTGTGGGATGAAAACTCAGAGAGGACGTGTGTGCACTGGAGCTCAGCTCTTTGATGAAACACCAGAGCTGCTTCCTCTTTATGACGACCACAGTCCTTGATGAATCCACACAAAAGCCCAAACAAAAGACACACACCCACAAAAGAATATTAGCAGTCTTATACACAGTAAATTTACTGATGCTGGACTTAACAAGGAGCTAACAAGGAGCCCATCTGTTGCCCTCACACATACATAATATGCCCTTTGTCCAAAATCGCATACTGTCAGAGTATGTACTGTATTTGATGAAGGACGCTCTTCTCAACCGGTAAAACAGTATGGTCTTTAGGTATTCATGCAGTAGTATAAAAAGATTCTGGACATACTTCATCCAGGGATGTGGGTATTGACCTGTGACCCAAATATATGATGTAATCACAACAACCACAATAATATTTTACTCTGGTTTTGGTAAAAAAGCAGCATTTAACAACTTTGTAGATATACACTCACCGACCACTTTATTAGGTACATCAGTACACTTACTTACTCATGTGATTATCTAATCAGCCAATCGTGTGGCAGCAGTGCAATGAATAAAATCATGCAGATATGAGTCAGGAGCTTCAGTTTATGCTCAGTTATGCACATCAACCATCAGAATAGGGAAAAAACATCCATTGAGTGGCATTTCTGTGGACAGAAATGCCTTGTAGATGAGAGAGGTCAATGGAGAATAACCAGACTGGTTTGAGCTGACAGAAAGGCTATGGTAACTCAGATAACCACTCTGTACAATTGTAGTGAGCAGAATAGCATCTCAGAATGCACAACACATCAAACCTTGAGGTGAATGGGCTACAACAGCAGAAGACCACATCGGTTTCCAGTTCTGTCAGCCAAGAACAGAAAGTGGGCACAGACTCACCAAAACTGGACAGTTAAAGACTGGGAAAACATAGCCAGGTCTGATGAGGTACAGAGCCCACTGCAGCCTCAACATTCTGATCTTGGCTGACAGAAGTGGAACCCGACATGGTCTTTTGCTGCCTGCTGTTCCATTCCCCTCAAGATTCGATGTATTTTGCATTCTGAAATGCTTTTCTGCTCACTACAATTGTACAGAGTGGTTATCTGAATTACCATAGCCTTTCTGTTACTTTTATGTTTTTGGCGCCATTATGAGTAAATAGAGTGACTGGTTAAGTGCTCTTGGGAAAGATGTTTTTAAATGTTTTTTTGAAGATAGAGAGTGAGTCAGCTTCACGGATGGAGTTGGAAAGGTCATTCCACCAACGTGGTATGATGAAACTGAAAGTCTGGGAAAGTGTTTTGATGTCTCTTTGTTTTGGTACGACAAGCCGACGTTCTTTAGCTGACTGCAGGCTTCTGGCGGGAGTGTAGTTCTGCATAAGTGATTTTATGTATGCTGGAGCAGACCCAGTGACTGTTTTGTATGCCAGCATCAGGGCCTTGAATTTAACCCTCTGGGTCTGAGGTGTTTTGGGCCCTGGAGAAGTTGACATGCCTTGACATTTGTGCTTTTTTCAGTTGCTTAAAAACACATTCATGGCTAAAGTCTGGTAACACTGTATTCAGCACAAACTGGGCTACAATAATATGTGATCAACATATGTACATGTTTGTATTTTTGAGAAAATAACGTTTATACACGGTTTTTGAAAAAACAAAACTTTGAAGTCATTGAAATAACTCCATATAACACATACTAAACATTTGTCCACAAGACTTTTGAGAACTATATCTTGTAGCCTAGAGTTTTTGCTACAAAATGATGTGACAAACATCCTGATCACTCATTCATACAAAACAATATAGTAATTTAACTTTTGTAAGACACTTTTAGTGTTAGAAAGGTCATATGTGAGGAGGTGTGAACTATAATGAATATTTATGTGATTATAAATCAATTACCCCGGGCCTATCAATGAGGAATGTGACAGAAAGAGAATGAATGTGAGGAGACTTAATGATCAAAATCAAGTTTTAAGTTAAAAGAAGTAATCTGACTATACATTTTCTTTACATAAAGACTTTACATAATTTTAGACCTACACTACCATTTAAAAGAAGTCTCTTCTGCTCACCAAGTCTGCATTTATTTAATTCAAAATACAGTAAAAACAGTGACATTTTGAACTATTTTTACAATATAAAATAACAGTTTTCTATTTGAATATATTGTAAAAATGCAATTTGTGATCAAAGCTGAATTTTCAGCATCATTACTGCAGTCTTCAGTGTCACATGATACTTCAGAAATCATTATAATATGCTGATTTTCTAATATGGGTATACTTAAAGTGCATTTTACTAATTTAACCTGAACACATATTTGCAAGAACAAGCTTTGTTGATGATAATTAGCCAGCATAAACACTAGTTAAAATATAATCTAAACATTCATATTATTTTTATATCATATTACATATCATATTTATATAATACAGCATACAATTTAAATACCTGCTTTAGCCAAAACAGCATTTAAATGTAACTAAAACTTGCTTATTAGGACATATTTCAAATGTCAATCCTCTGAATCCTGGCTGGCAAGTCTGGAAACAGTCCCACTAGTAAAATATGTACATGTTTATATAAAATAGCATGTCAACTAATTAAAACTAAATGACTTACTCGTCCGAAATTGTATCCTCGGCTGGATCAAGTCTCTCTTCAAAATACAAACTTTCATCGGAGTCCCGCTCTTCTTCTGAGGAAAATTGTAACTCTTCGTCACTATCCAGGAGTTTTCTCACTTATGTATCATACTGTTTTCCAAACGTGCAGATAAGTGAATGAACTATATGTTTTCAAGGCACAGTCAGGGGCATTTACCATTTGATTTGATCGTCTCAGCACATTAGCGTATGAATGGCACGCTCTGCTGGTGGGTGTGATCACATTAGAGATAATTTGCTGAGCCAGGTGAAACTGTATATCACTGTGTTTCATACAGATTACATTGCAGGAGAATATTTATTTTAAATTTGAATTGTTTTATTTAAAAGTAGACATTTTAAGCTTTCATAAAACATAGGTTTCATGTTTGTGTGATAACTATTCGCGGCGTTTCAGTTCATTTTTGTAACGTGTTTCAGATATATGCTCGCAAACCCAGAGACTACTTACAGCTCACCCTTTTTATTTTCTTTATTTTACAAAAGCACAAGGTTTTGTTGTTAATGTGAGTGTACAAAAATAAAAGTAGACCCTTTATAGTCTCTAATGATTTCTTACACTTCTCTGTATGCCAAAAAATGCCGAAGAATTTTATGTTGTTTCCTCTGTAATGACGAAAATCCAGCAGGACGTGCCAGCGCGTCCGTCGACCCCAGAGGGTTAATACATGCAGCCAGTGGAGAGATACAAAGAGTGGTGTAACATGTGCTCTCTTTGGTTCATTAAAGACCAGAGGTGCTGCTGCATTCTGGATCATTTGCAGAGGTCTAATTGCACATGCAGGAAGGCCTGCAATGAGAGTGTTACAGTAGTCCAGTCTAGTTATGACAAGTGACTGAACAAGCAGTTGTGTGGCACGTACAGAGAGGAAAGGTCTTATCTTCCTGATATTGTAGAGTGTAAATCTACATGATCTTGCAGTCTTTGAGATGTGTTGAAATTTAGCTTGATTTTGATCATTAAGTCTCCTCACATTCATTCTCTTTCTATCACATTCCTCATTTGTTATCGATGTTACCCCTAGATTTCTGACCGTTTTGGAAGGCAATACTGTAGTTGTACCCAACTGCATGGTGATGGTGTGTTCAACAGCAGGGTTGGCTGGAAAGACAAGGAGTTTGGTCTTGGCTGGTTAAGTTGCAGGTGGTGTTCCTTCATCCAGGCTGAGATGTCTGCCAGACAGGCAGTGATTTGAGCAGTCACTGTGGTGTCGTTGGGCTGGAAAGACAAGTAGATTTGCGTGTCATCAGTGTAGCAGTGGTAAGAGAAACCATGTGACTGAATGATGGGTCCCAGTGATGTTGTGTATATGGAGAAGAGAAGTGGCCCAAGCACTGATCCCTGATTTACCCCAGTAAGTAACTGATGTGGCTTGGATACCTCACCTCTCCAGGTTACCTTGAAGGACCTACCTGGGAGATAGGAGTTAAACCAGCCAAGTACAGTTCCGTTGATGCCCAGAGTAGAGAGGGTGGAGAGTAGGATCTGATGGTTGACTGTGTCAAAGGCTGCAGAAAGGTCCAGCAGAATCAGAACGGATGATCTGGATTCAGCTTTCGCCTGTCTCAGCGACTCAATGACAGACAGCAGGGCAGTCTCAGTGGAGTGTCCACTTTTGAAGCCTGACAGATTGTCATCCATCAGCTTGTTCTGTGAGAAATGCCCTTTCAAGTGTTTTTGCCATGAATGGGATGAGAGAGACTGGTCTGTAGTGTTCTATCTGTGTGGGGTTAACTGCAGGGTTTTTCAGCAATGGGGTTACTCAAGCCTGCTTAAACGTTGGAAAAGTGCCTGCAAGTAGAGATGTGTTAATTATGTGTGTAAGTGCAGGTAGGATGGACAGAAAGATGGGCTGGAGAATGTGTGATGGAATGGGGTCAAGGGAACAGGTGGTGGGGTGGTTGGAGAGGAGGAGTTTAGAGACCTCAGTGTCAGTTACATGAGAGAACATAGAGAAAGAAGAGTTGCAAACAGGAGCTAGGTGTTTGGCAGGGGGTGGTTCTGTGAATGTATTGCTGATGGTTGTAACCTTATCAGTAAAAAATGTGGTGAAGATATCTGCTGTCAGTGATGTGCCAGGTGGTGGAGGGGGAGGGCAGAGAAGTGTGTTGAATGTTCTAATCAAGCTATGAGTGTCTGTGGTGCTGTTGATCTTGGTCTGGTAATATTAAGTTTTTGCTGCTTTAACGTTATCTGAAAAAGTTGCAAGCAGAAGCTAATATTTACCTAGATCTGCTGATCTTTAGATTTTTGCCATCTCCTCTCAGCTGCCCTGAGATCAGTCCGATGTTCACAAAGGACGTCAGACAGCCAGGGGTTGGGTGGTGTAGTACGTGCTGGCCTAGAGGAGAGAGGATAGATGTTGTCTAGACAGGTTGTTAAAGTAGAGCTAAGTGTGTCTGTGGTAGTGTTTACATCAAGCTTGGAAAATACGTTTATTGTGGGAAGAGAGGTAGAGACATCAGTGGAAAGGTGAGAGGTTGAGAGGGAATGTAGGTTATGGTGAAAGGAAACCAAAGGTGGAGTTGGTTTTACTATAGATGGGAGAATCATGTTGAATTGAACAAAGTAGTGATCAGAGACATGTAAAAGTGTAACAAGAATATTTGAGGTGGAACAGTTACATGTAAAAATTAGGTCCAGCTGGTTGCCCGATCTGTGAGTTGCTGTGGTGTGTAGTCTTTCCAAGTCAAATGAGTTTGCCCCACGTCATGGCCACCAAGCCAGAGTCAGCTCCAGGCCATGTCACAACCACACCAGAGTCAGCTCCATGCCATGTCACAGCCAAACCCCAAACTGCTCCATGCCATATCACAAGCAAGCCTCTGCACCATGGTCCAGGCCCGCCTCCGCGCCACGGTCCAGGCCCGCCTCTGCTCTAACGGGAACGTCCATCCCTATGGCTCCGCCTTGGTCTTCAGCCCCATCGGCTCCACCCCTCGAGCCTCTCAGGGCCCCACTTTCGATTGGCTTTGCCCTGTCCCCACGCCCTGTCTACCCATGCCCCGTCTCATGCCCTGTCTTGCCAGTCCATGTCTCAAGGCTCCCTAATTAACTTTCTTATTATGTTTTGGGGCGTCAGGAGCCTCACCTAGAGGGGGGGATATGTCATGACTATTCTGTTGGTTCTTGTTTTTTCATGTCTTTTATTTTCAAGTTTAGTTCCTGTTCCTGTCATGTGATCTCCTGTTCCCTCATGTGATCTTGTCATGTGTTTCCCCTGTTCATGTGTCTTGTTTTCATTGGTTGATTACTTTGTTATTAGTCTCGTCTTTTCATTGGTTTAAGTTAATTTAATCTTGTTATCTTGTTTATAGTTTAGTCTTGTGATTGGTTGTCTTGTTTACTTGTTAACCTTGTCCTTGTATTTAAGCCCTCATGTTTGCCATTGTCTGATATCAGGTATTGTGAATGTAACTTTGTTGTTTTGCTCATGTCTAGTCTAGCCAAGTCAAGTTTTAGTTAAGTCAGGTTTTGTTTATGTCAAGACTATAGTCAAGTCATGTCAAGTCATTCATGTTTATGTTTTGTTTTGTTCACGTTTGTAGTCAGGATTTGTATTCAGTGTTGTTTTGGGGCAGCTGTGGCTCAGGTGGTAGTGTGTCCACTAATCACAGGGTTGGTGGTTCAATTCCCGGCCCACACGACTCCACATTCTGAAGTGTCTTTGGACAAGACACTGAACCCCAAGTTGCTCCCAATGGCAGGCTAGCGCCTTGCATGGCAGCTTTGCTGTCATTGGTGTGTGAATGGGTGAATGAGACAGAGTGTAAAGTGCTTTGAATAAAGTTAACGTTAAGTGCAGGCCAAGTGCAGACCATTTTAGGGATATCACATTTGAAAATAAACTACACACCTTCGTCTCTTCGTCTTGCCTGTTGCCAGCATCGTTACAAAGACAAATCGAGACAAAAGATGAAAAGAGAGATTGTGGTGGCTTTTGAAGAGGAATTGAGGCACACATGTTAATGCATCTTAACACATGCAAAGTGTTAAGAGTAATTAATAACTTTTTCAACTTAAAATTGCTTAGTAACACTTCAAATTGAAGTCTTAGGTTGACTTTCCTATGGTTAAGTGGTGTGTTTTGTTTGAGCAACATTTGCACTGACCAATGGCATGAGTTTGGGCATTACTACCTGTACAATAGCAAATTGGGGGTGTGGCGGTAGAAGTATTTGGGATATCTGATTGGAAGCATTATTTGTATTATTACTATTATTATTGCAACTATGCTTGGTGTCACTAGTAGCACAGAAACTACACGCTTTGTCGCTTCACCTTTAACAAAGTTTGTCTTATCGCCATCTTCTTGTCTTCCAATCACAGCGGAGCTGGAGCATGCTCAGAGAGTCCCGGAGGCAGAGCCTGTGCAGCCACAGGTAAAACTGAAGGAAAGGCAGAAGTTTTTGGAGGAGGCTTTTCAGCAGGACATGGAACATTACTTGTCCACAGGGTACCTGCAGATCGCAGAAAGGAGAGGTGAGCGATGCCCACACCCTCATGAATACTTTAACTGGATCATCACGCACCATACACTACCAATAGATATGGAAGCAATTTAAATAAATTATAATAAAAATATTGTTTTTGTCTTAAGCTGTTATATGCTAGGTAAATGTCTACTCAGTCTTGTACAAAAACACCCTGCTGTCATTATTACAAATAAGAGTGCCGGCCTGCTCCACAGCACCCAACATATTGGACAGGAGAGGCTATTCCCAGCCCCTAACTCCATAAACTAAGTGTTCCTTTCATCTTCCTCCCTCTTCAATTTATCTAAAATGACTCAGGAGGCACATGGTTGCATGATTAATGTAGAAAAGAGGAGCTGAATGGAGTTGTGGTGGAACAGCAAGCACACTATTATGCTGGCCTGATGGTAGAGAAACTCTATTGATGCAGCAAATGGAAAGGCAGTGAGGTAATTAAAAGGTCAGGGCTTGGGACTGCCAGTGGGAGAAATATGCCACAATCAAAAAGAAAAATGTTTATGATGCAATAATGAAAGGAAAAGTTCACCTAAAAATGGAAAATCCTAAGTTTTGTGTTCCCTCGCAATACGTTTTGAGTTCCCTCTCAATAAGTTTTGCATTCCCTTGCAATAAGTTTTGTGTTCCTTCTCAATAAGTTTTGTGTTCCTTCTCAATAAGTTTTGTGTTCCTTCTCAATAAGTTTTGTGTTCCCTTGCAATAAGTTTTGTGTTCCCTCGCAATACGTTTTGAGTTCCCTCTCAATAAGTTTTGCATTCCCTTGCAATAAGTTTTGTGTTCCTTCTCAATAAGTTTTGTGTTCCTTCTCAATAAGTTTTGTGTTCCCTTGCAATAAGTTTTGTGTTCCCTCGCAATACGTTTTGAGTTCCCTCTCAATAAGTTTTGCATTCCCTTGCAATAAGTTTTGTGTTCCTTCTCAATAAGTTTTGTGTTCCTTCTCAATAAGTTTTGTGTTCCCTTGCAATAAGTTTTGTGTACCCTCGCAATAAGTTTTGTGTTCCTTCTCAATAAGTTTTGTGTTCCTTCTCAATAAGTTTTGTGTTCCCTTGCAATAAGTTTTGTGTTCCTCACATACGTTTTGAGTTCCCTCAATAAGTTCTGTTCCTCAATAAGTTTTGTGTTCCCTATCGTTTGAGTTCCCAATCAATACGTTTTGAGTTCCCTCGCAATACTTTTTGAATTCCCCCTCAATAAGTTTTGTGTTCCCTCGCAATAAGTTTTGTGTTCCTTCTCAATAAGTTTTGTGTTCCCTCGCAATAAGTTTTGTGTTCCTTCTCAATAAATTTGTGTTCCCTCGCAATAAGTTTTGTTCCTTCTCAACAAGTTTTGTGTTCCCTCGCAATAAGTTTTGAGTTCCTTCTCAATAAGTTTTGAGTTCCCAATCAATACGTTTTGAGTTCCCTCACAATAAGTTTTGCATTCCCTCGCAATAAGTTTTGAGTTCCCAATCAATACGTTTTGAGTTCCCTCACAATAAGTTTTGCGTTCCCTCGCAATAAGTTTTGAGTTCCCAATCAATACGTTTTGAGTTCCCTCACAATAAGTTTTGCGTTCCCTCGCAATAAGTTTTGTGTTCCCTCGCAATAAGTTTTGAGTTCCCAATCAATACGTTTTGAGTTCCCTCGCAATAAGTTTTGTGTTCCCTCGCAATAAGTTTTGCATTTCCTCTCAGTAAGTTTTGCGTTCCCTCGCAATAAGTTTTGCGTTCCCTCTCAGTAAGTTTTGAGTTCCCATGCAATAGTTTGCATTCCCTTGCAAAGGCCTCGCAATAGTTTGCGTTCCCTCACAATAGTTTGCGTTCCCAAATTTCAGAATAGAAATACGTATCTTCCTGCCATGTGAGCAATTCAAGCTTGATGTATATGTTTTTACATGCTGTGTCAGCAGGGGGAGCCAGCACCAGGTTTGGATTAGTATGATTGTGTGTACATTACGACAGAATTTTTAATTTTTGGATGAACTCTTCCTTTAAGTAGACCTGGTTACCCCTCAACTCAGAAAGTTATGGAGTAAAGACGGGAATTGTTTTGGTTCAAAAGGATGTCAAAAATGTCATTTTTTTCAGTGTGACACAGACTCTGTGTGTATGTATGCAGTTGTGTTTGTATCTCAGTTTTGTCAAATGGGAGCTAACACCTCTCTCTCTTTGCTGTCTACCTCCCTGTGGTGCTGCGCTCTTACTCAACCTTGAGGTACGCAGCTCACCGCTCTGCTTACTGATGTCACGCTCACACATGCACATGTGACGGGCATGCCACACGCTGCAGTCTGTGTTTGTGAAGCATGCGCTAATGACATCACAGAGTCAACATGACAGCAAGGAGACGAATCCAGGAGATAGCTCAGATCATCAAATATATGACACAACCAAATTATTTCTTCTATTGGTCGAGAGATGACTCAGAACTCATCCAAGGGGGTTCTGTGTTCACAGAGATGGGGACTTTTAGACCTTGTTTATTCGCTTTGAAGCCATACATATGGTAGTGCACTCCTAAAAGTTGACTAAATTTACCTTTACCAGATATATATACACATTTAAAATGTACAGTATTTATCTTCTGGGGAAACTGGACCAAACATATTGATGACTCATCTTCCACACAGATTTTTATCCAATTAAACACTCTCTAGAATGAGAACGTTCCTTCCCAAAAAAAAAAAAACACCTGCAACCAACTAGCAAATCATGGTCAGATATAAACTAAAGCCAATTAAAAAAAAGGACGATCCCTTCAATATGTCCCACCCAAACTTCCCGTTTCAAAAATAAATATATCAATACAGGAAACTGGGCACATCAAGCTATTTCATGGGGTCTTTAACGTTCATCCTGGACTCAAATCCTTGATATACTGTAGCTCAATGTTGGGGTGTGACGTTACAAGAAATTAATTTGTTTCTCTTTCTTTGGTGCACAGAGACAATAGGAAGCATGTCTTCTATGGAGGTGAATGTAGACATGCTGGAGCAAATGGACCTGATGGACATGTCTGACCATGAGGTGTTGGACGTCTTTCTCAACTCTGGTGGTGAGGACAACAGCGTGGCCTCACCACTGCTCGGTATAATACAGTACATATACACTGTGACATTTTCCACCCATGAGTCAATGGCTACGTTCACACAGTCCATGTTTAGGATTGAAAACCGTGTTTACTTATAGGTGTGATTCTTGAACAACTTACAGTAGCCGATTGAATACTGTGTGTATGAACACACAATCAAAGTCAATCACCTTTTCTATTCCTGCAATTGCCTTGAATAACAACTGTAAGATGGATCTAAAACCTTCCTATAACAATGGCTCATATTTTTATCTCTGTGACTTATTCTCAAAATGCAGTTGACTGTTTGGTTATAAAGTGCGGATATCATTCTTGTTTATAACTGAACTGCTTGTGAACGTAACCATATTTAGCACTCTAAAACAAATGTATTCTAGTGCTGTGTGAATATTGACAATATACTGGCTTACTCTGTAGGAGTAGTTTGCAGTCATGTCTTTTTCAAGTGGATCTCAATTGATTTCCATATATCACACTTAGCTAATGACGAATATGGCTCCCTGGCATCCCCTGCTTATGTTTAAAGAACTCTGTAGGTCCACTAATGCTGAGATGCCATTAAATTAGTGCTGACATTTTCTGCCACCATCAGCAGAAAATGCTGAGATGATGTAGATGCCGTTTGATTGGATCCAGAGAAGAACAAACAGGTTTTACAATTATCACTAATTACATTGCGCTGCAAAACAAGCTCTTTGTTTCAAATAATAGAGAAGATTTTGCCGGCATTTTTTCAAAAGTAGACTAAACAATAATTTAATAGAATTGGGCTGTAAGTGTTCCAAAAAAAATAAATAAGTGATGCTTTTCTCCTAGTATTGTGGATTTATTCTTAATTTAAAACATCTTTGTGCATAGAAATGATATGTTTTTTGTACTGTGGGCTAATTCCGTGACTGCCATCTATTATTTTGAATGTTGTGGAACAGCAAATTTAATAAATAAACGGATGGATACTGCGATTATCCATCCGGATGGATACTGCGATTAAATTAATCACAAACAGTGATCATTCGTTCGTTCAACGTGCACAAGATATTAGTGTTGGCACTCCTGGAAGTGTCACGTTTGCAGATCGGCTCTATATGCCGTAAAGATCAATCCATAATCACGTACAATAAATTGGCTTTCAATACTGTCGTCATGATTAACACAGGTTAACGATTGGGGCAAACTCTGTCATGGGACACTACATTTTTGCGTTAACGCCAATTATATAGACAAAAAGTGTTTCCAAACCATTTTTTCACAACATTTGATGTATCGACATTGAGATTATGCGGTAGAGTTAAAAGGAAAAATATTATGTCGACACTTGTGAAGTTTCCATCAGCTATATTGGTAAACTTTGATGCACTACACCTTTTGTGTGCAAAAAACCCCTTGGATGGAAACATAGTTATTGACTACTGTCTGTACTGGCCCTGATATACTTCCAGAGAATTTCTTCTTTGAGAATTATTTGTGTGTGTGTACTGGTGACAAATAGCAGAGCACTTTATTCACTGTGAAGCGCAGCACATGCAGACTATATTGTATATGTGTAACTAAATCATAGCTTATTGTAGTTCAATAAGCGCATTAGCCCATTTAGTGAGCTGCTTTTCCAGAGGTGAGAAGTGAAGCCGTCAAAAACATCCACCAAAATGGCAAAATAAAAGCTCTATCTAACTAGATGCATAAAATTAAAACAATGTGACAGAAATAAAGTGGTGGCCAAAAATATTGGCACCCTTGGGAAATATGAGCAAAAAAGGCTGTGAAAAATGTCTTTATTGTTTATCCATTTGATCTTTCATTAAAAAAAATGCACAAAAATCTAACCTTTAATTGAAGTAAAACAATTGAAAGAGGGGAAATATCAAATTTTTAAATAAATATTTATCTCCAAAACACACTGGCTACAATTATTGGCACCCCTAGAAATTCTTATGAGTAAAATATATCTGAAGTATATTCTCATTAATATTTTAAATTGTTTTAGTACACCTGGGTGACTAGGAACATGAAATTGTTCAGCCATGATTTGTTTCACAGGGGTATAAATATGAGGTAAAACAGGCCAAATTCCCTTAATCATCCATCAGAATGGATAAGACCAAAAATAAATATATTATGTGCGGCAAAAGGTTGTTGAGCTTCACAAAATGGGAAGCGGCTAAAAGAAAATAGCTAAAGCATTGAAAATACCAATTTCCAACATTAGTGCAATAATTAAGAAGTTCCAGTCAACTAGAGATCTCAAGAATCGGCCTGGAGAAGGATGTGCGTCTATATTGTCTCCAAGCACGGTGAGGAGGATGGTTCAAGTGACCAAAGACTCTCCAAGCATCACAGATGGAGAATTGCAGAAATTAGTTGGGTCTTGGGGTAAGAAAGTCCAAAAAATTAAATAAAATCAGACATCACCTTCATCACCACAAGTTGTTTGGGAGGGTTTTCAAGAAAAAAATAAAAATAAAAGCCTCTGCTCTCATCCAACAACAATCTCAAGCATCTTCAGTTTGCCAGACACTACTGGAACTTCAAATGGGACTGGGTTCTATGATCACATGAAACAAAAATAGATCTGTTTGGCAGGAAACACCAGAGATGTGTTTGGCGCACACAGAGATGAAGAAGTACCCAATGCCCATGGTTAAATGTGGTGCTGGATCTTTAATGTTGTGGGGCCGTGTTTCTGCCAGAGGTCCTGGACATCTTGTTCGGATACATGGCATCATGGACTCTATCAAATACCAACAGATATAAAATTTAACCTGACTGCCTCATTAGGCATTATAAGAGAAGACTCAGAGCTGTTATCTTGGCAAAGGGAGGTTTGTCACAAATTATTGAACAAAAGGATGCCAATAATTATGGCCAATGCATTTTGGAGAAAAAAAATATTTATTTATAATGAGACATTTACCTTGTTCCAATTGTTTTAGTTAAATTAAAGGTTAGATATTTGTGAATTTTTTGAATGAAAGATCAAAAGGATACATTTCACAGACTTCTTTGCTCACGTTTCCCAAGGGTGCCACTATATTTGGCCACAACTGTATATATTTCTTCTGTAGTAAATGATATTCAATATGAATATTTTTCTTGCCTGCTTTTGGAACAAGCTTTAACCTTGGGATTGTGCCTGTTTGATGACAGAATATTTGGCAAAGATAACAATGTGATAATGAAGCAATATCACACAAGCAAGAGTGCTGTTGTTCCTTATATGAGCACGGCTGTGATTCGTCCGCAAGCTTCATACATTTCTCCTCCGCCACTGAAAATAGTTACAAAAGAAGCACTCTCAATGTTGTTTAATACTCTGGGATTGAAATGTTTTATTCATAATCGAATCAGTGTTTTTGAAGTAATCTTTTAGGTGAACAAATTTGTGTTTTTTAATGAATCAGTCATTAAGGAGTCTGCTCAGAGGTGGCATAAATGCAGTAACACAGCAATTACAATTGCATAAATAATGTTATGAGACGAATGTTTTGAATGTAAAGTTATCAATATAGAAATATAGAAAATAGAAAAATTATACTTTTAAATATGAAACTATAAATTAGGAAATATAACCTCTTTCATGACAACAAAGTTTAAAGGGGTCAAGACATGGGTTGTGATTAGCTAACGTTATGAAGCCTTTCCAAAACAGCCATACTTGAAACTCAATCCAAAGAAAATGACCAAATTCCACACAACATTATAAAGCTACATTTCAGGGTTAACACCTAACATACATAACACATTTTCATCTTAATATATCAAACTCTAGCACAGTATAAACCAGTGGTAAACCAGTTTAGCAGTGGTTCCTGGAGGTCCCAACACTGCACATATTGTATATCTCCCTTTTCTGACACTCCCAATTTAGGTCTTGGAGTCTCCACTCACCGAGTTGAATGTATCTGATTAGGGAGATATCCAAAGTGTGTAGTGTTGGAAGACCTCCAGGAACTGGGTTGGGAAACACTGGAATAAACTATCAAACAGTCATGACATCTGAAACATTCGTGAATGGAATTGGTTACTTATTGTTTTCGTCAAATAGTCCAATTGCAACTGCCTTATCTTTCAATAAGAGTTCCTTTGCAAAGCTTGAATCATATTGTGAATGGTTAACAAGCAATCCACACTGATATGAGCTGAAAAACAACATACAATCCTTGTTTAAATCTTCTGAATACGCAAAAGTATCCACGGTGATGTTGAGTGCTTCAACTGGCCAAAGCAAAAATGCTGGTCTTTATCAAAGTGACATCTTACATTTTCCCAGTTTGTTTACACATAGTTTGTGTTTCTGCCAGTCAGTGACAGCAGCAGAATAAGATGCGTTTTTAAAAGTTGTGCATGTACCACACATTTGCTGCACATCGCTGGTATTGTGCAGAAGAGCAACAATTAAAAATAGCACAGATGGGTGCAAAAAAACTGTCCAGGACGCCTTCAAAACAGCACACCAGCAAACAGCAAGATGAAAAGCATGGAGGATACTTTTACAGTTATAACTTCACATTGCATCTTTTAAAAGCGGTGCAAGAGGCATGATAGTGGTCAAAGCTGTTCGTCACAAGTTAAACATTAAACATTTAAATCCAGAGTGGGCACACGTTATTATGGACCATGCTTCGAAACTGACCGGTTAAGTCTCCAGGACGCATGCAGGGTCCGAGTTGTGGTGGCGAGTTGTGGTGGCGAGTGGGGTGGCAGCTGCCCTGTGCCACCCCTCTGGCCCCGCCCCTGAATCCAGATAGGTACTTGAAGGTGTCCTGTATAAGTCCCCTTTGGATATATCTCCCATGGCCCCATCTCTCTCCTCTTTACCTGTGTGACTGACTGAGCACCAGTGGGCGGTGCCAAGGGTGCAATGACGAAAAACATTTGTTGATGTTTTGCTGAAGAGGCAGTCATATGCAAATGTTTTTGCAGCTTGGTTTAAATGTTCATTAAATAAATGTTCTTTATCTATTAAGGAGGAAGATTTTAGTTCTGAAACTTACAGTATGTTTTTAAAGAGCTATGACTTCTTATATATCCAAAGATTAAGGAAAATGTTAAACCTCATGTCATGACCATTTAAGGCTGCTTTTACACAGAACAAAAGCAGCATCAGAACTACCTTTTAATATTAGATACAGAAGTCGGTCAGAGCAGGAATAATTTAGTCTGGTATTTGTGGAATTGCGTCTTTACACAGAATTTTGAGCAGGCACAGAGCAGCCTTAACTCTGCTCAGTAAATACAACTTGAGAATCCCATTAACTCCCAAGACTGATGACTAATTTCTCTTCATCATCAACCTCTCTTTCACGCTTTATTTGTTGATTCTTACATTTTTTCAATTATTTTTTTATTTTGTGTGTATATATACATATATGTGTGTGTGACTCAGGCTTGACCACGGGATATGGTTGAGGGTTGGGGTAGGTTTTGGGATTGGGATATTGGGGGTTAAAAGGGGATAATTGTTTGATTCTGTTCAAGTATATTGTAATTAATTTTATGTCACATATTAAGAATCAATAAAAAACTTAATCATATAATGAATCTCTCTCAGGTCCAGACATGGAGTCGTTCACTTCTGAGATCACACTTCAGGTACCCACCCAGGCAGACTTAAGACACAAGCTGGCCTCTCTGTCCTCCACCTGCACAGACTCTGCCAGCCAGGACACAGAGGCAGGGGAAGAGGAGGATGAAGAGGATGATGAAGATGATAAGAGGGGACAAACAGCTATCATCGGCTCATCCAATCAAGAACTGTGAGAGCAGCAGCTCATTCTGAACACAATGAG
The DNA here is from genome assembly GCF_025860055.1 of Xyrauchen texanus. Taxonomy (NCBI): domain Eukaryota; kingdom Metazoa; phylum Chordata; class Actinopteri; order Cypriniformes; family Catostomidae; genus Xyrauchen; species Xyrauchen texanus. Next base: position 31,245,536 of record NC_068301.1, read on the forward strand.
GATGAACAACAGACTGTGAGAAGAAGTGACGTAAATAGCAGTGTGCTATGCACTTGTGTCCAAAGGAAGAGTGTACAACTGTGTTTTATGAAACCCTATCAGTTTTGGTAAAGAAATTCTTTGTTATGTGCTGTGCAGTTTAAGCCCGATCCTGTGCCTGCCCTCAAAATCAATAAATATATTTTATTCAGTAGGACATTTCACTCCAAACACATCAGTAATGATTTTGGGTCTGTTTGCCCTTCTGGGCCATTGTTGTCAATTGCAAAGGTATAAAATACAAACATTCCCATTTATAGAATTTTGTTTTTTATATATTCTATATTTCAAACTGTATTTCTAAATGTGGTTAAATCATTCTAAAGCTTTTCCAAATATATATACAGTGGCAAGTAAAAGTATGTAAACCCTTTGGAATTAGCTGTTTTTCTGCATTAAATTGTCACAATATGTAATCTCATTTTCATCAAATCATAAGTATAGACAAACACAATGTGCTTAAGCTAACAACACACAAACAATTATAATCTTTCATGTCTTTATCGACAACATCCCATTAAACATTCACAGTACTGTGGAAAAAGCAAGTGAACCCTTGGATTTAATAACTGGTCGATCCTTCTTTGCAATAACCTCAAGCAATCAGTAGCTGCAGATTAGACCTGCAGAATGTTAAGAAGCAATTTTGGACCATTGTTCCTTACAGAACTGCTTCAGCTCACAGCTCTGACTGGGTCACTCAAAAAGGTGAATTTGCTTATTTTTTTTAAGCCATTCTGTAAATGATTCACTTCGATGTTTAGGGTCATTATCCTGCTGCATCACTCAACTTCTACTGAGCTTCAGCTGGCACACAGTCACCCTGATATTATCCTGTAGGATATCTTGATAAACTTGGAAATGTTTTCCTATATAAATAGTTGATTCAGTTACATCTATTCTAGAGCATTAAACCATCATTAACATGTTTTAAGATCTCTCTTTGTCAGATAATACAGTGGAATTCAGGACATGGACTGTAAAAGTGATTTTGCCATTATGGAATTTCCATGAGCTGAGCTGTTGAATTAGCCACACCCCCTCTTTACAAAACCCTGCTCATCAAAGATACCATAGAGACCGACAATAAGCAGAAGACTTATCGGTTATCGGCTATCCCTCGGTTATCAAATACAACAGTAGCGAAAAGTGCCCTCAACTGACAAGTGTTTTGAAAAACATGGCATTAAAATGGCATTAGGCCTCAATATTTTGCTGCAACTACAATACTATGAGAACATGCAAAATTATTGACAGTCAGAAAGCGTCAGTGACACATTTTTGTTTGGCGTTTACAGAATCTAGACCTGTCACAGAGACTGGAGATATAGCTCACAACATTAATTTCATTAGTATCTTTCTGGATGTAAGAAATGTTCCCTTTACAAAAAGCTTCACTATGATGCTGCGCTGCTAAGCGCTACGGGGAACAACCCTAGTTGTGACCGAGCTGAATAATGTGTGCAACACGTCAATGAACATTGACCGGAATTTATAGCCTCGGCTGATGTAATCATTAGATGCACCTGCGGCCAGGCTATAAATGGATACGTCACCAGGTGTCATCAGAAACTCTTTTTTCAGAGCGATTCTGTTTCTGTGTGCTTTACAAACCCTGTCAAAACTTTCTTTCCTCTGTTAGGAGTTAGAATTGGTTAGACAGTTCGCAGTAAATATTTTCCTCTTTTCTCTTCTGTTTAGAAAATTTATATATATATATATATATATATGTATATATATATATATATATATATATATATATATATATCTAAAAAAAGAAAAGAAAAAAAAGAGTGAATGACTGAAAGCCGCAAACACTGCATAAGTTTTTGCTGCTTGTTTGGGGGTAAGAGCACGTTGCTCTCACGTTGTAGCAGGGCGGGTGCGAGCACTGCGATTTGCTTTAACAGGCAAAGTGCTTCGTGCTCGCCTCGCTTGCTTCCGGGAGTCAGCACTCACGAAAAAAGAAAAAAAGACAGTTCGTGGTGCTCTTGCATGGATTTGGTTGAGGAGCAAGAGACGGGTTGATCACTTTCTCTCACTCTCTCCCCAAACCCAGCTGGTCCTTCACAAGATCTCGAAGCGCGTACCGACGCTTCTTCGGATCATGAGGAGGATCGCGATTCTCTTCCCGCCTCCGAGCTTTCCGTCCGCGATAAAAAAAATCTACAGAGGAATTGCTCGATGTTGTTACTCGTGCGGTTGCCAGATTGGACTGGCCACGCGAAAAAGAGACCCCCAAACGCTCCAAATTAGGGGATAGATTTTATCTTCCAGTCTAAGAAAGGGAACGCCTCATGGGTCCCTTCCCTTCTTTGATAACCTCCATGAGCTTTTTCGCTCATGGAGAACCCCTAAAAAAATGTAAAAAATATATATATATTTTCTTCCCCTGTTCACATACCCTCGACGTCATTATATTCGACTATCGTGGGTGCTGAGGCACGGGGGTATTCAGTGATGCCGCCGGTCGAAGAGACGCTTGCGGGCTATCTCTTGCCGGGCTCGGCATCGTCACTTAAGAAGCCCTCTCTCCCCTCAAAGCCTTGTAGGACAACCTCCACTTTAGTGGGAAGGGCTTATCAAGCAGCAGGTCAGGCTGGTGCTGCTCTGCACACTATGCTGTTTTACAGGCGTACCAGGCTGACCTCCTGGACGACCTGAGTGTGGGTTCTGCGAGCAAGCCTCAGTACCGTAAACCGGATTTCTTTTTATGTAAAAACAAAAAACTCAATCTCCTGGTTAAAGGGGCCATGGTATGTGTTCCCCTTCCAGAGAGAGAGTTAGGTTATTACACTAAATACTTCCCGTTTCCCATGGAGGGTGAGGGGTGGCGTCTGGCTTAGATCTTAAAGCTTGAACAACCCGTGGGTGTTCAAGTCCAAGATGATGCCTGTCAAGACGGTCGTGTCTCAAGCCCTACAACTCGTTTGGCTGGTCACCATCGATCTTATGATGCACTTCTATACTTCATTTAGAAGTTCTGCCACAACATGGAAAGTTCCTGAGGTTCGCTCCCGGGGGCGAAGTCTTTCAGGGTCAGGTTCTTTCACTCAGCCTAGCCCTTTTTACCCGCACATTCACAATGCATGATGTAGCGCTGGCTCCTTGCGACTTCGGGGCATCTGCATTCTGAATTATGTAGACGACTGGCTGATCCTAGCGCAGTTCCAGGAACTGGCAGTTCAGCACAGGGACATCGTCTTAGCTCATCTGCATCGTCTTAGCTCATCTGCTCATCTGTTTCGTCTTAGCTCGGCTCGCCTTGGGCGATTCCGAACAGGAAGGATCTTCTATCTCAGGCACAGGGCAATATTTCATCCCTGCCCCAAATTGTGGAATCTTTCATGTTTGGCCCCTAAGGGTACCAACTGAGGGACACAGGGCTCTCTCCTGAGGTTATCGAGACCTTTTTAAATGCCAGGCTTTTTCATCTTGGAACAAGTTTTGGTGAGATCTTAGTGCAGAAGAGGACCTCTTCGCCTCTATGAATAGTGCAATGTCTCCTCTACATCTCCCTGAAATCACCCAGCCCCCTTGGGTCTGGACGTTAAGACACATACATGACCCAGAATGTGTCTGTATGTGTTTCTTTCCCCAGTTTCTCTGCTCCCGGGAGTCTTGGCAATGTTCACCAGCAAGGGTCTTGCCTCCTATTAATGGCGCTGCGCTGGCCGAACAGGAAATGTTTCTCGGAGTTAATGGCGGGCACTTGCCTCACCACTGCCAGGTTCTATGTGGCCACTGCGGTTTACCATGGCTTGGTGGGCGGGGTGCCCTCAATAGGCATCCTCATTATTGCCCGGGCCTACGAGGCGCGGTCAAGCTTCGCCAGTAGGTTTTAGGGCACACTCTACCAGAGGGCTCTCCTCCTCTAAAACCTTGGCTAGAGGTCTTCCTCTGCTGCAAGTTTGTGATGCGGCAGGTTGTCCTCTCCGCACACATTCATTAGATTTTTATAGTTTGGATGTTCTGCCACTCCGGGCTCTTATGCCCTTGAATCGACATCTCAAACTCATGTCTGGACAAGTTTGTGATGCGGCAGGCTGGTCCTCTCCGCTCACATTCATCATTTTTTATGACAAGTTTGTGTTGCGATGGGGTTCTCTTCGCACACATTCATCGAACTTTATGGGTTAGATGCTTTGCTACTCCGGACTCTTATGTCCTTGAGTCGACATCTCAGCCCATGCCTAAACAAGTTTGTGATGCAGCAGGCTGATCCTCTCCGCTCACATTCATCAGTTTTTATGACAAGTTTGTGTTGCGATAGGGTTCTCTTCGCACACATTCATCGAACTTTATGGGTTAGATGCTTTGCTACTCCGGGCTCTTATGCCCTTGAGTCGACATCTCAGCTCATGCCTGAACAAGTTTGTGATGCAGCAGGCTGGTCCTCTCTGCACTCATTCATCAAAATGTAACGGTTTAGATGTTTATGCTACTCCGGGCTCTTATGCCCTGGAGTCGACATCTCAAGCTCATGTCTGAGACCTCTCGCGTTTTTGTGAGTACACGGCACAACCGTAGGGGTCCGGACAACCCCAAGTGCGGCGGCGTGGGTATTGCATTCCCCGTAGCGCTTAGCAGCGCAGCATCATAGTGAAGCTTTTTGTAAAGAGAACGTCTCGGGTTACACGTGTAACCCTTGTTCCCTGAAAAAAGCGGAACGAGATGCTGCGCTGCTTTGCCGCACTGGGACGTCCCAGGACTGCTCTTCAAAAAGAAGTATCTGACGACACCTGGTGACGTATCCATTTTTAGCCTGGCCGCAGTTGCATCTAATGATTACATCAGCCGAGGCTATAAATTCCGGTCAATGTTCATTGACGTGTTACACACATTATTCAGCTCGGTCACAACTAGGGTTGTTCCCCGTAGCGCTTAGCAGCGCAGCATCTCGTTCCGCTTTTTTCAGGGAACAAGGGTTACACATGTAACCCAAGACATTTTTGCATAACTTTACATGAGAGAAGAAAAAAAAAGAAGAAAAAAAACAAACGCTTTAATAGAGCATAACAGTGACCACCCACTTTTTTTTAGCCATCTTTGTTCCTGAAGTATTTATTTTTTCCATTGGGATTTCCTAAAATCCTTAATAAAAAAGTTTTAAGCCATGAACAAACCAACCAGCTCCGATGTGAATCACATTATAAACTTTGATTTAAAGCAAAAAAGTATTTGAAAATGTGTCAAAAATGTGGACTGATGGCATCAGAAAAGCATATATCAACTGATTAACAACTTCGGAAACCACGGTAGGTTTGTCTTTAAAGGTGATTAAGTTATCATAAAAGAAAATCTATCCACCTATGGAGAAAATGAATGGGATTTCTACTTCCAGACCAGAACAGTTGTGCTCTACTTACTATTGGTCAACATATGTTTGTGTTATGAAGAAAATCTTGCTGTTCCTGGGTCAGAAAAGTTTAACAACCCAAGGTCTAGCACATGTACTTTTAAATAGAGATCGACCGAGAATCGGATTTTCCAATATTTTTTTCGATATTTAAGCATTTTTCTTTAATCAGATATTGTTTTTGTAATACCGGATTCACAATTGGTGCCATCTTGCGAGAGTTTCTGAAATTGCACTCAAGACGGCCATTGCAGCAGTTCATGTGAGAGGAAACAATGCAGGGGGTTGCCACAGGTAAAGACTAGTAACTTGCTTTTAACATAGAATTAATAAATGTTATTAAACAGAACAGCCATTCATGCTGTAGTGAGATGTGTTGCATAAATGCTTGATGTGTAGTTTAAGTGCTAAGAAACAGACAAACTCACATAAAGGCAAATCCAGCAAATTCCCGAAGACATTATTACTTCACATGAATCAATTCGAAGAGCCATATTGGAAAAATGATGGTTTGATTGTATTCTCAAATGGCTGTGTTTATAACCGTTGTAAAGTTGCTGTTCAGGTAGATGCTCATGTTCCAATGAAATGACCGACCGTATATTAGAATGTCCGTATGCCAGCGCAGCTTTTAACAAGATCCACTTGTATTAAATTCCCTCAATTATATTAACATTTACTATTAAACCTTATTTCACTATGAATCATTATCTACATTATTACAGCTCTGTGGAAATTAATTATCTTCACAACACCATTCGAGTAAAAGTTTCATGTAAACGTTATAAACATCACAATAAACACATCTAAAATAGCTTTGTGTCGGTTGACAGAGACTATTGACGAGATTTGAGTCATTTTCTGCAAGATACGCTGCAGATATACTCGATGTAAAACAAAAAATGTCAGCTCTGTCAGCAATTCTTTCTTGAGGCAGCTGCTATAATCTAGAGACAGACGAAACATTAATAATTCTTAAGCCATTTGGGATGGACTGTGTAATTGAAGCGATGTATTTATTATTTTCTTTCTAACTTTTGTGCAGTATCTCACTATGGGAATTTGCTTCATGCGTATCCGACACTGAAAGCAATAGCACTACGTCTATCAGCTGACAGACCAATAACAGCAGTTATAAGGGAGCCCCACCTCCCAATATAAGACACCGCCACAGGTCTCTTCTTCATTCTCGTTCTCTTCCCTGTGAAGATTATTGAACGCTATCCTCAGCAGGACACGCAAGGTGTGGTCACTAAACAATTGGCTGCATTAGCAGGCTCGCTAATCCTGAGTGTTCCCCACACTGTTCCCGGAGTTTTTGGAAAGGATTGTGTGGGTCGGGGCGTCGAATAATGGGGATCCCTGTTTTTCTCCACCACCAGCTGAGAAAGACCCCCCACCCCAGCTGCAGGAACAGCACAGTTGAGGCGATTTAATGGACAAAGTTTCCACCGATCTGCCTCCCCTCTTTGAATATGCCCCTTTGGCAGGGGACAGGGAAGAAAAGGAAGAGGATTAAGATTATGATTGCCTTTTGGAAGACAGTGGGATGATGCTATTCTCCCTGCTCTTTCTCGGACGGGCAGTGCGATGGATGCGTCCCCCTCTCCTGTCCAGGGAGAGCTGGACCTGGTTGAAATGTATAGATAGGTGGCAGGCAAACTCTCCATCGGCTGGCCGTCACAACAGGGTGCAGAGAGAGAGAGACCTTTATGGCGGTAAATGGCTGCGGTCTCACGTTGCCCCGGTTAAACAATTGATTCCTACGGTCCCAGAGTGCATCGCGGTGATGCAATGTTTTTGGAACAAGCTGTTTTCTCACTGAGTGCCTGATATAGGTTTCTCTAGGCTGGATGTCCACAGGATCGATAATCTAGAAATGCCCAGCCCCACTCTGGTCGAGGCATCGGTGGAGAATCACCTCCACCACAATCGACCAGCAGCCTTTTGGTCTGCTCACCATTTATTGCCAGGACGGATGGACGGACAGAGAGATTGTTGACCTCCATTTATCAGAAGATCTACTTTAGCCATATGGGCTCTTAATGTCACCTTTATCCTTTACAGCACATCAGGCCGAGCTGATGGAGGTGGTGACGTGGCAATTTGGCGAACACTGTGTTGTGGGAGGAGATTTGAGCCATTGTGGATCTCAAACTCCACACGTCAAGAGGAGCCATTTAGAGCTGTGGCCGCAGCATGGGTCTCGCCGTTGTGGGAGAATGGGATCTTTGGTTGGGTTTGTCAGGTTTTTCAGAGAGAGGAGGAGGACTTTCTGGATGCTCTGGTGGAACCGAAAGCCCATTTCAAGGCTACGGTTTCTACAATGCGGTAGCAGTGCGATTTAAGGAAAAAGATGGGAGAGGCGTTTGAAACTTGCCTTCCCCGAAAAGTCACTGCTCGAGCTCCGCAGCGGTCACGTTCCGTTTTCCAAACCCATTTTAGAGCTGGGCAATCTGGATTCAGGACCCAGAAAACAGTCACTCATACTGATCACCCCATACTGGCCGGGGAAACTGTTGCTGTCAGCCTTGGCCCCTCTCACTGCACCGGGAATTGCTGTCACAAGCACGGGGGAAATATTTCACCCCGACCTGGATACAGTAGCTCTTTTGGGCTTGCAGGTTTATGAGGGGTGCTCTGCGTTTTATCAGTATGTCAAAACCTCTAGTTCAATCATGGGATCTGTCCATGGTTCTGAATGCGCTTTCTCAGCTTCTCTTTGAGCCAGTTTAAAGCATGGAATTGATGCTCCTTTCGCTAAAGGCAGCTTTGTTACTGGCTCTGACGACCGCAAAGTGAGTTAGTGAACTCTTGTATGCGCTTTGCAGAGGATTTGTCAAGAGTATCTCTTAAAATGAATCCAGCCTTTGTTCCTAAGGTGAATGACTCAGCTGTAAGCCAGTGGACTTACTGGCTTTTCACCTGCCACAATTTTCCTCGTTGGAGGACGATTGACTTAATTGTCATCAATTCATACTCTACATTTGTACATGGAGAGAACTAAGGCATTGAGGAAGAGTAAAGCTTTTTGTTTCTTAGGCTGATTCTCATACAGGCAGACCCATATCACAACAGCACCTGTCTCAATGGGTAATGAAAGCTATTAAATTAAGTTATAATAGTATGGGGTTGCAACCTCCAGAGGGCTTGAAAGCTCATTCTACCAGAAGCATGGCTACGTCATGGGCGCTGTTTGAGGGCATTTCAGTCCAGGATATTTGTTCAGCTGCAAATTGGATGTTACCTCATACTTTTGTCCAATTTCACAGATATAGTATATTCACGGGATAACCGTCATTGGTATGGTTAGTCAATCTACAGATGTATAAAAAAAAATTACAAAATCAGCAATAACACAGTGAAGCACAAGTCTCCATTTAAAATCAGATTTTGTCAATTTATTTTGCTTATTGTTTTATTTTTAATCATTATATTAAAAAACATGCTATGCAATTATTATTGTAAAATAACGTTTTTGCTCATTTTTCCTCTGTTGAATATTTTCTCTGTAAAATAAAGATTAAATAAAATGTAATTAATTCAAAACAAAATCGGTTCTGCATATCGGTTCAGTTATCTGATATGTAAACACATAATTGTTATCGTATCTGTAACAAAATAAACATCAGTCTAAAGCAGTAGAAAGGCCAGTAAAAAGACACAGACTAAAAGTGAATTGTCCATGAGTTTTTATTAAACCTTAAGTACAAATTGAAAAAAGTAAAAACAAAACTAAAACAAAATAAAACTGGCAATATAACCAACATGAAATCTTTCCTCATAGGAGGAAAAGCTGAAACGCAGTGCTAATAAATTACCTTCGCCTGACCGTGAGTAAAATCTCTCTTGTTTTAGAAAAAAGGAACAAAAACAGCAAAAAATCTGAATAAAATACATTGTAAGGCCATAGAAACTTGACAACCACCGTTTATTGTTGAAAACACCAGACTTGGTGTTCATTAAATACTCCTAAAACAGTTTAGTCTTTCTGTTAAGGACGACAACCAACAAACTGGATTATAGTTTTTTTTTCCTTGACAGTCACCACTGGCAAGCTCAGTGCAACATGAGTAGCTACTACAATGTTGAATTTTCAGTAATGAAAATGTAAAAACCTTTTTATTTTTTCTTTAAAAAAGTAAACCTAAAAACAAAACTAGGGGGGAATCGTGACTCCGTATCTTAGTCCTCAGTGATGTAAGCAGCACTTAAAATTTATACACATTACCAGAGCAACCCTGTGTGCAGATGAAGAAACTGAAATGTAAGGCTTTTCTTCACCTGCTGTCCCTCCATCCATCTATCTATCAATCACTCCGTTCCTTCTGTCACTCCAACAAAGGCTCAAGTATTAAAGTCATTTACAGGATTATGTACAAAAAATTTATTTCTTAAGGTTCTTTATATCAACTGATACTTCTGCAAAAGGGAAAAAGAGAGAGAGAGAAAAAAGGAAAACAAAAACTTGGACTCGCATTTCACATTTTACACCCTCTGAATAGTGGCTCTAACTTGAGATAGCACATCAGAACAAAACAGGAAAAAAGCAAAAATGCAAAATATAATAATTACAATAATATAATATAATAATTAATGTTAACTGGTACAGATGAATCAAAAAGTCTGGAAGAATGGAATGTTGACACGATTGCACATCTAGAAGCGGAAAGCCTCTGGGCGTTTCCGTCCTGTGGGATAAGAAGGCTAGCGGATAGCACCTCTAAATTTTTATTAACTTTTTGTATTGATATACAGTAAAAAAACAAACAGCACCAAAAAATAAGAACTCCCCGCTAAACATCAGGCACAGTTATCGCTCATAAGCGTTAGGGTGTGAGGTCCCCTCGCATTAGCGAGACGATACCCACTCATTCATTTGGTAACACTCACTTTCTCAAGAACAGCCCGACCCCGCTGCCATGGAAACCAGTATTCCCCAAAATCCACAGAGGAAAAGCGTGAAAAGAAAACCAAACTACTTAAAAACACACAATACTTCCTCTTTTGAAAAAACAAATATTAAAGGGAAATATCACCCAAAAAGAAAATCTGGTCATCAATTACTCACCCTAATGTCATTCCAAACCTGAATGACTTTCTTTCCTTTGTGAAACACAAAAGTTGATTTTAGGAAAAATGTTATTCTGCCAAACATCTTGCATTTTGCATGGAAGAAAGACAGACATTTGGGTTTAGAACCACATGGGGGTGAGTATATTTGAATATTTGGGTGAACCATCCCATTAAAACCATAAAACAAGCTAAATTTCAAGTGTTTACCTTCTTTAAAAAGCTGCGTTTCCTGCAGTGGAGCTGCATGGGTACTACATTTATTAAAATAAAAACAAATATGATGTCAAAGGAAACCAATGTGATGTCACATAGAAAAAGTTCTCGGCAGCTCCATTGAGCACCAACATTCAAAGGAAAGGAGGCAAGGAAAAATTAGGAGAGAAGCACCCATTTGTCCCAAGGTTCACAGTTCAGGATGTGTGTGCGTGTGTGTGTGTGTGTGTGTGTGCAGTCAAAGGGGCCGAAAACGAGGAGGAAGAGGGTTCCAGGCAAAAACGATGACATCATACTCACACCTGTCAGTGAAACGCACCTGGGACCATGTCTCTTAATGCTATTAAACATCTGGTGAATAAAACGACAAACTAGTGCACTAGTGCAAAAAAGGCAGCCTGCTTTCAACACAGGTAAACTCTGCCCTGCTATGTGAGTGGGGGGGGGGGGGGGTTGGTAAAAGACAAATGATATGAAGAAAAGGAGAGGAAATTGATTGGTTGAGATATGTGATGAATCGCCCTCCTGTTTCTCATGAGACAGCAGCGGCAGCACTTTTAGACAGGTGGGTGGGCAGGTGGGTCAGGGACACCTCTACTGTGGCTCTCTTGCGGGGGCCACGCTTGGCAGGTGGTTTGGTAGGGCTGGAGCCGTTACAACCATCTGTCACATTTTTCACAAGGATTTTACCGCACACCTGATTCACCAAACTGTTGATCTGCTCCTAAATGAGAGAGAGACAAAACAGTGTAAATATATCTGTTTTATACACTTATTTCAAAATAAATGGTGTGGGTGCAGCATCATGCACACGTTTTCTGTTACCAATGCCATTCTAAAAATATCCTATTTGCAGTAGGAAATGATTAATTAATTCCACGAGCAAAACTGAATAAAGATTACCTTTAATATACATTTGCAGCAATCCAGATTATTAGAATGCACTCATGTTTACCAAAGATTTGCAGCAAATGCTGTTAATTTACTTCTAATTGTTTGCCAATGAGCTTGTAGCAAATTTGTGACCATGTTTGCCACTGGTATTTGCCTGAGCACCATACTTTAGTGAGGGATATCTACAGCCCAGTTACTGTATTGCTGATGGTTCAGAACCCTTGAGAACGCTCCAGTATATGTATTTCAACAGCTCCCCCTGCAGGTGTGTTTCTGATCATGAGTCTTACCTCATCATAGCGGTACATCATCTTGAGTCCACGACAGCTTTTGTGTTTCTCCACATAGTTCAATGCACACTCCAGACAGAAAACCACATTTTCATTCTCCTGCACCACCTGACAAACAAACAACAACTTTCAGATCAATTCAAATCATAACCCACATTAAAGCAGACACTTTGTAATTCTTTGGTATTTAATTGTAATCTAATCAGTTGCTCTGGGATGAAATCATGAGCTGTGCTTTATAGAACTTCTCAATTCTATTCAGAAGCAAATTAATCCTCATTACTGATGTAAATGTAAAAACTCTTTGAAATGAAATCGTGAATGTTATCCTATAGTAAAATCTTGTATAGTATAGTATCGTATAATGTAGTATGGTGTAGATTGTACTGAGAGGTAGTATGGTATAGTATGTAGTGAGCAGTGCTGTACAGTTTAGTGTAGTATATTATAATTTAGCACAGTTTGTAGAGAATAGTATAGTAAGATTTACTATAGTATGACAAAGGTTGTGCAGTATGTACAGTATAAAGCAGTGCAGTATAGTATTTATTAAACATCCATAAAATATAGTATGCGGCTATCAGTGCAGTACAGTGTACAATATAATATAGCATGGCATATTAAAGCATAGCATAGTATAGTATGTATTGATTAGCAGTATTATATAATATAGCAAGATCTAGTATAGTATGAAGATTGTGCTGAGGAATAGTATGGTTTAGTATATAGAAAGCAGTGCAGTACAGTGTACTATAATATAGAACAGAATATTATAGTATGTATTGAGTAGCAGTATTAAATAATATAGTAAGCAGTATTAAATAATATAGTAAGATATATTCTAGTATGATAAAGGTTGTGCCGAGTAGTAGTATGGTATAGTTTTTAGGGAGCGGTGCAGGATAGTATAATATAGTATTTACTGAGCAGCCATATAATATAGTATAGTGAGATCAATTATAGTATGATCAAGGAGTAGTAGCATGGTATAGGATGTAGTGAGCAGTGCAGTATAGTAAGATATAGTTTAGAACAATAAAGTTTGTGCCAAGTAGTACTATACCATGTAGTGAGCTGTGCAGTATAGTATACTGTAGTATAGCATAGCATAGTTTAGAAGAGCATAGCACAGTGTGTGTACTAAGCAGCAGTACAAAATAGTATAGTTAGATTATTGTATGATAAAGGTTGTGCTGAGTAGTAGTATAGTATGTAGTGAGCAGTGCAGTATAGTATTTACTGAGCAGCTGTATAATATAGTATAGTAAGAGTAGTATAGTATGACAAAGGATGTGCTGAGTAATAGTATAGTATGCAGTGAGCAGTGCAGTATAGTATAGTACAGTATTTACTGAGCAGCAGTGTAATAAATTATAGTAAGATCCAGTACAGCATGATAAAGGTTGTGCATATTAGTAGTTTGGTATTGTATGTAGTGAGCAGTGCATTATAGTGTAGTATGGTATAGTACAGTATAGAAAGATCTAGTTTAGTGTAGTTTGTGATTCTAACCATAGAGAGGTAGCAGAGGTGTTGGCACGTCTGGCAGCGTCTCTCGGATGACTCCAGTGCCAGCCATTTGCGTGGTTTCTTTCTGGTGTCAGCGGGTGATTGGTTGTTGTCGTGAACGCCGTAGCGTGCGGAGGAGAGCAGCCCTGCTTCATACAGCTCCTGCCTTTGCTTCATCTCTATGTTCCTGCAGGACACAAGCACATCTCTTTACCACTGATGCTCAAGCGAAAAACATTTCCATTCTTTTTACTCAACACTGATGAACTTAATGTTCACTATCTCCTGTGTAACATCATTGCATTAGTCACGACACCAAAATTAGTAAGGCACTAACTTCTTGCTTCAATAGAGGACTTTCCTCTTTTAACAGCAGGTTGGTTTACAGTGCTCACCTGAGATCTTTGAGAAGAGAAGAGATTGAACTGAGCACAAGTCTGTTTTCTCGTTTGGCCTCGGCTGTGGCGATCTGATAGAGAAGCTTCTCCATAGAGAAGGGTTTGGCTATGTGCCTGCATTTCAGGTCCTGCAGAAGAGGTGCAAACATGTAGAGCATACTCAAAGCAACACAAAACTGAAGTATATATAAAAGTAATGTATTTGCACAAAGAAAAGGAAATTCATTTATTTCAAGACTCACTATGGCATTGTGAGCATTCATTTCAACAATATAAATTGTCACGTGGAAATGGTTATTTTTGTTGTTGTAGGGTCTTCTAAACATCTCCTCATAAACGTCTAAACTGAATGAATGCACAGATCTATGTATCCTGCAGATGAACTTGCAGGCAGGTCAGGCTCACCTTAGCAGCCTCGTAGCCCAGGTTCATCCACTGTGGGGTGGCAAAGTGCACAGTCTCAGACACACTGTAGCCACAGCACACCCTGGACACGAACGCGCCGGGGAAGACCACCACAAACTGCCCGCTCTGCTGGACTGTACGGTGGACCTTTATCCCCTCACGGCAAAGCACCTCTGGAGAAATCTGGAATAGAGAGATATGTCTCCAAACACTCTGTATAGGAATATTACATAAGCTCAACAACTTACCTTAAATTAGTATTAGAACACCCATCATTCACAAAGGTCTACATCACCTAACCCTTTGTGTATTTTGCTTATTCAATATTTTGACTAATTTGATAATGCCTTTAGCTATAGCTATCATTTAAAACATGTCACCATATATCAAACTATTCCACAAAAAAAAAAAGAAAAAGCCCACACTTATATATAACATTTTTTTTGGTAATGATGTATGCATATACTGTATGTGTAACCCTCAATTATTTAATTGACAGTATTTACCATAATGTTCTTCTCCAGCATTTCCAATCCTGGTGTGCCGTTGGCCTGTAGCAGTGTGTGCACCACTTTATCAAGCTTAGTCTTTTCCTCAGCAGGAACAGAATACCTGTAATGGGATGGGTGGAACTTTGTCAGTACCATTGTTTGGATGACATAAGACAAAATTGCTGTCTGCTGGCTCCTAAATCAGCTGTTGCCATGGCAACATGGTTTTTTTTTCTTTCTTTTTTTTCAGATCTCACACACACACACATTAACAGCTGATGCTCACGTGAGGAAAGTGTAGACTTTACTTGACCTTGTGTTTTTAGAGAGTACTGCGCCCTCTAAGGTTGATGCCTGACAAATACAGCTGCAAACAACCTCATTAACACTCAACTGGGATAAATCTTTGGAATGTGAGAGTAAATATGACATTTGAAATATTTAAAAGAATGAGATGGAAACACCAAATAAATAAATAAATGGATGTTAAATCATTAAATGTCTAATACAGAACAATCTGAAAATTCAAAGATTTACTAATATTCGAGATTTGGGACACTTTATAGATCATTTTTTATGTTTCGCTGAGTATTCAAAATCTGTATAATGTAAAACCAAATATGTATATGTTTTTATTATTATTAAATTAACAATACTATTATAATAAAAAATTATATACCGGTAATGTACATTAAAATAATTATGAACATTTATGATTTACTTTATATAATTAATGTTTTTAAATATATTTTAACAATATATACACAATACTATACATTTATATTAAAATACTATAAACAACAAACATTTGAAACTTCTAATATTATTTAATAATCAATAATACTATGCTGTTGTACGTCATGTACGTGTACAGGTACACCCTAATGCTGGCTTATGTCTCATTACCTATAAAAAATGTGAATGTAGTCACAGTATTTGAGAACACTCACCAAATGCAATCAGCACCAGTGTGTAAGTAATCAATGTATGGAAGGCGGTTTTGGTCTTGTGACCAGCATGAGGTAGAAAAGACCATGCCAATGTTCAGCCAGGGAATAGTCACACCTGTGTGAGAGACAATAAAAGTGAGCAAGAGATGGGGGGGGGTTAAGTCAACAAAGGACTTTGCATATGGAGAGGAATGTACATCCTGCTAAAGAGGACAATATTATTATAGATATATATGCTATATCTCACCGGATACAGCACCAAGATGGCGCAGAATGGATCCAGAGTTATTGGCAAGGACATTGAGGTTCCATCCATGCCTGTTTAGAGTGAGACAGATTCAGAATCATTCATATTTCCATAAGCAGTAATAAGTATTAACATCATGCCTTTATTTCGGCTCAAATGAGAAGAGCTCTTACTTTGAGAAGGGTTCGGACTTGCCCACAGGGAAGCCACTTCCATGTGTGTTTGTGTCCACTTTCCCATAATGCACTGCTACATGGCAGTCCCTCTGCTCTACTATCCGCCAGTAATCTTGCTATAAAAGAGAGGCAGGACAGGTGGAGATGAAGAGAGAAATATGCATAGGATACACTCATAAAATATGCAACATAGAAAGTACATGCTATTTAATATATCACAATAAAACATCTGTGCCTGGTAAAAAAATACAGGAAGATGTGTGTGTGTGTGTGTGTGTGTGTGTGTGTGTGTGTATACCTCAACTTCAGCAGCCCCAGGCTCCTTGTTGAAGCACATCATCATTGTATTTCTTGCTACTCTGTAAAAGGTGGTCAAAGATACCGATCTTCCCTGAAAAAAAAAAAACAACAAAAAACAACACAATAGATATTGAAAAAAATTTGAATAACTAAGACACGTCATCTGACCCAAAAACAACAAGCCTTATGGGCCATCAAACTACACTTCACTCCCATTCAAACACGTGAACGCTGAAGACCGGAAACGCAAATCATGCAAAAACATTTCACACTACACTGCAGAAGAAAGTTTAAGTGCACACAGTGTTGTGAATCTGGATGACGAGAAGATGTGACCAATTAAAGATTGAAATGTCACACACTAACCTCAACTGAAACAATACATATTTCAAAACTGTGTTTTTAATGTTCCTTAAAAGTGAGTAGACAGTAACATTTTGAATATCAAATTAGATTTTTTTACCTTAAAACCAAGAGCCCTCTCGTGTGACAATATCCTGTTCTGTTGCCATGTATAAAATAATTTAGGGTGCTCAAAGCTTTGGGTGAACAGGTCTTTCTCTATACAGGTGTCATTTGAGGAACACTAACTGTAGTAGTATCAGGTCATATCCAAGGACGAATGGAAACAAGGAACGAAAAGGGTTGGATGGATGGATAGAAGTTAAAAGGGGATGAATGGATGGTAATAGTTAGAGTGAGCGGGATGGATGAATGGTAGTTAGCGAGATGCATGGATGGATGATTATGGTAGTTAGAGAGAGGGAGGAATGGATGGATGGATAGTAGTTAAGAGAGATAGAGAGATGGATGGATAGCAGTTTGAGAGATAGAGGGATGGATGGATGGATAGCAGTTTGAGAGATAGAGGGATGGATAGATAGTAGTTTGAGAGAGAGAGAGGGATGGATGGATAGAAGTTTGAGAGAGATAGAGGGATGGATGGATAGCAGTTTTAGAGATAGAGGGATGGATGGATGGACAGTAGTTTGAGAGATAGAGGGATGGATAGATAGTAGTTTGAGATAGAGAGAGGGATGGATGGATAGAAGTTTGAGAGAGATAGAGGGATGGATGGATAGCAGTTTTAGAGATAGAGGGATGGATGGATGGATGGATGGATAGCAGCTTGAGAGATAGAGGGATGGATGGATGGATAGTAGTTTGAGAGATAGAGGGATGGATGGATAGTAGTTTGAGAGAGAGAGAGGGATGGATGGATAGAAATTTGAGAGAGAGAGGGATGGATGGATGGATGATGGATAGTAGTTAGATAGATAGAGGGATGGATGGATAGCATTGAGAGATAGGATGGATGGATAGATGGATAGCAGTTTGAGAGATAGAGGGATGGATGGATGGATAGATGGATGGATAGTAGTTTGAGATGAGATGGATGGATGGATAGCAGTTTGAGAGATGAGATGGATGGATGGTAGTTTGAGAGAGATGAGATGAGATGGATGGATAGTAGTTTGAGAGATAGAGGGATGGATGGATAGTAGTTTGAGAGAGAGAGAGGGATGGATGGATAGAAGTTTGAGAGAGATAGAGGGATGGATGGATAGCAGTTTTAGAGATAGAGGGATGGATGGATGGATAGCAGCTTGAGAGATAGAGGGATGGATGGATGGATAGTAGTTTGAGAGATAGAGGGATGGATGGATAGTAGTTTGAGAGAGAGAGAGGGATGGATGGATAGAAATTTGAGAGAGAGAGGGATGGATGGATGGATGATGATAGTAGTTAGATAGATAGAGGGATGGATGGATAGCAGCTTGAGAGATAGAGGGATGGATGGATAGATGGATAGCAGTTTGAGAGATAGAGGGATGGATGGATGGATAGATGGACGGATAGTAGTTTGAGAGAGAGGGAATGATGGATGGTAGTTTGAGAGAGAGAGAGGGATGGATGGATAGAAGTTTGAGAGAGAGAGGGATGGATGGATAGTAGTTTGAGAGAGAGAGAGAGAGGGATGGATAGTAGTTTGAGAGAGAGAGGGATGGATGGATAGTAGTTTGAGAGAGAGAGGGATGGATGGATAGTAGTTTGAGAGAGAGGGATGGATGAATTGTAGTTTGAGAGAGAGAGGGATGGATGGAAGGTAGTTTGAGAGAGAGAGGGATGGATGGATGGTAGTTTGAGAGAGAGAGGGATGGATGGATAGTAGTTTGAGAAAGAGAGGGATGGATGGATAGTATTTTGAGAGAGAGAGAGAGGGATGGATGAAAAGAATTTTGAGAGAGAGGGATGGATGGATGGTAGTTTGAGAGAGAGAGGGATGGATGAATAGTAGTTTGAGAGAGAGGGATGGATGGATGGTAGTTTGAGAGAGAGGGATGGATGGATGGTAGTTTGAGAGAGAGAGGGATGGATGAATAGTAGTTTGAGAGAGAGGGAATGATGGATGGTAGTTTGAGAGAGAGAGAGGGATGGATGGATAGTAGTTTGAGAGAGAGAGGGATGGATGATTAGTAGTTTGAGAGAGAGAGGGATGGATGAATACTAGTTTGAGAGTGAGGGATGGATGGATGGTAGTTTGAGAGAGAGAGGGAATATTGGATGGATGGATGGATGGATAGTGGTTAGATGGATGGATGGATGGACAGACAGACAGATGCAATATCTCCCATAATTTACATTTACATTTATAAATTTGGCAGACGCTTTTATCCAAAGTGACTTACAGTGCACTTATTACAGGGACAATCCCCCCAGAGCAACCTGGAGTTAAGTGCCTTGCTCAAGGACACAATGGAGGTGGCTGTGGGGATCGAACCAGCAACCTTCTGATTACATGTTATGTGCTTTAGTCCACTACGCCACCACCACTCCATAGCATTCATCCATCCCTCTAACTACTATCCATTCATCCGTCCCGCTCACTCTAACTATTACCATCCATCCATCCCCCTTTTAACTTCTATCCATCCATCCAACCCTTTTCGTTCCTTGTTTCCATTCGTCCTTGGATATGACCTGACACTACTACAGTTAGTGTTCCTCAAATGACACCTGTATAAAGATTCTTTCTACAAGTTCTTCAACAGCATGGGTCTAAATATGGGAGTGGAAAAATGGTGTGGCATTTTTATTTGTCAACTGATACTTAATGGTATTTGCATTACTGGAGAAACTTTTTCAACATGTGGCCGTCTCTTCTTTATGATGTGTAGAGCAGCACCTACACTGTTAAAAAACCACTTGTTCTTCAACAGCATGGCAGTACTGTGAGTTATATGTGTGCCACAATTCTGCACACACAAAATTATATTTTGGGCATGCAATATGATATTGTGAGAGCACAAAGATGTTCTGTGTGCGCAAAGTTATACTTTGAGCATTCAAGATTTTATTTTAAGCGCACAAAAAGGTCTTTGCATGAGTGTTTGCATGCGTGTGTAACACACTACGACCACATAAAGGCAGCACTTTTGTTGACTTAACTGTTTTTATTTAACCTTTATATAATATATTTTTTAGTCTGTACACTGCCAATAGGCTTACCAGATAGCGAACTATCTGCTTAGCTCTCTTAGTATGGTTCTCTTGGTTAGTATTTGGTTATCCAGGTTACCAAGTTACAGTGCGCTTACATAGCTACAAGCTTGGCCATGTTAGCTACCACTTTCATTTGAAATGATATAAATGTAATCTCGTAGTAGCATAGTATTGGGATCTTAATTTTACTTCTATCCATCCCTCAGGATATTCTAAGAGGGCAGTTTATTAAAATAAAAGTGACCAGATTACAGTCTACCATGGATTTGGATATATTATATGAAATATAATTTTCTTTAATAAACATGAATATTATAAATATTGCCTAAATTAACATTCTATTCTTGATAATAAATAAGAAAAGCTGTTTATGTTTGCAATTCAAAGCTGTGGGTATCTTGAAATGTTCAATATGCTGTTTTTATGACGTTTATGCATTCTACCACAATCCTTCTGGCAAAATTGATATATGAGAAGAAATGGAAGAAAAGGAAAAGAGGCTAATTATGTCTCCTGTCCTAGTTTGAGGTAAATTATATGTACAGTATATTGAACCTCAATTGTTTGAGACTGCAAAAAGTTTTTAAAAATAGAAAGAAATCCTATATTTGGAAAAACTTTCACTACAGTTAGTTAAGTCTTACAGTATTCCTGGTTTGTCTATAATCCATGGGGGAAATATCTTTTGTAATGATAACTGCATACAGTAAATATAGTGTGTACTGAACTTGTGCCTATTGGCTATTCTGCTACATTTACACTGAGATGTTCATGGTTGCTGTAGCTACCTCAACTGTCCAATAACAGAGTGCTTGTAAGCAGATTCTAATAGCCAATCCTGACGTAGGAGGTGGGAATTTTCGGAATACGGTTGGAAAAGCAATCGAGCAGTCTAAAGTTCCCAGTGCATGCAGAGGGCACGTGAGGAGAGAGAGTGAGATCTTGCACATGCAAACAATTTATTAAACTTTGCAAGATACATTACTTTACAAGCCCATACAAAATAACTTTATGTGCGCTCAAATCATCATCTTGTGCTCGCAAAACATTTTTGTGCGCTCAAAATATAATCCTATACGCTCAAAATATCACCTTGCATGCACAGACCATTTTTGTGTGGTCAAAATATTTTGCACGTTCAGATGTTTTGCACATATATAACTCCATATGGCAGCACAGATTACTATAGAGTTGAAGACAAGAGCCAGGTACTGTGGTGGTGAGACGTGACCACTCAGACACCACTCTGTGAAGAGGCCTACTTTCTCCATACAACTCTGCAGAGTGTTACCTCAGACTAAGACGCGCACAGACAGAAGGCTCTATAAGAGGCAGTGGGGTATTTTTATAGGGCTGCTGAGGTAGACAGTGTCACCTTACATAGACTATAGCTAAGAGCTCAGCCTCACGTACACTAGGAGTCCAGGGCCTGGGAAAGAGACCTTTCACACAACAGCCTTTCTTACCTAACAGTATACATGACCACCCACATTCACAGCTCACTCTTTACCTTCTTCCTTCTTTTAAAAGACAAGAGCCACAAATGTTCAGCACCGAATTTGAATGAGCTGCCTCACAGGCTACACAGGCAGCATCCTAACCAAAATGGTGCCTCGACTAACGCTCACAGTTGATTCCAATGGTCTCTGATGTTAGCATGTTGCTAAGCTAACAACTTGATACTCTAGTAAGCATAATAAATAGATAACACACACTCAGTACTTGGGGTGAAATGGAGCACTTTCTATCAGTAACTTTTCCAGTTTCCAGTTTAAATATGGTTTGGCTATATTACAATTTTAAAAAAATTCAAACTGTTGAATTTTCAATAAATTCACAATGGGACTGCTTTATCCATAAAGGTTACATGCAATGCTGCCTGAGATTTTGGCCAAAATGAGGTGTCTTATACTGCCACATTTTGAAGTCTACTGTCTGGAACATTATTTGCATTGGGGCACGCCTAAAAATATTCCTTAAGTTGGCTGCTCACTAGGTTTTTGGAACAGAAATACAGTGCTTTGCATTTCAGGAACAAAACAGATGCTCATACTGGCAGCTTTGAATGTCAAAAGAAAATACAGAGCTCTGTGATGCTGAACACAGCATAAAGAAACATCCATTAGCTACTGTACGGCCAATATTAAAGCCAAAACACATTACGATGAAGCTTTCCTTCTTCCTTGCCTAGCTGTATGGCTCTATGCTCAGTGTAAAGCAGAACATAGTCAACACGCTGGCACGTTCTTTGGCAGCTGTATTAAGCCCTCTCTGCTCTCTGTAAACACTTCATTACCTGAGGAAATGGCACATCTGCTAGCCTGACTGAATGAATAAAGTCAATGAAACAAGTTTGACATGCAATACTGCTGCTCAGAAAGAGAACACAATGAAGTATGCTTGATGTTCACACTGAACATGAAACCACTGCACAATGGCACCATCTTATCTAATTGCAATATATTTAAGGTTTTATTAAGTTATGTAATGTGGGACTTTGCGCCCAATGAGATTTCACAATGGACAGGGGCTACTAAGCACAACGCAATAGAGATGTACAAAAGGTCCTGTCACTTGTTGCATGACATGGTCACAACTATTAAGGGCCACATTAATACCTCCTTATGTAAAATTACTTAACTGCAGTTACCAAAGCAGTAGGTGCATCAATCATCCATGTCCCTCACCTTGTATATACATTTGTGCTGGTCACTGATAACACCTTCGTCTTCCGCCGCCTCTTCTGCCTTTTCAACATCCACATTTCTACCTTTTTTTTCCTGAGCAAACAGTCTGCGGCGACCGGTCTGCCACTGGGTGTCTGGCTCTTTGCCGTGGTTACAGAAGCCATTGCGGTGGTTGAGGCTGGTGAACCCGTTCTTGGGCTCGAAGCGGGGCAGAGCCAGGGCCCGCTGGCCATTATCAGAGTGGCCCTCCATGGGTCCTCTCTTGCGTTCCAGAGCCTCCTTTTCTGCCATCACCTCCTGCTCCAGTTGCCAGTGCTCCTCAGGAGAGAGTAGGTCATATGAGAGCAGGTACTGCAGGTAAGCCTCCTGGAGCTTGGCCAGACGGTCCTGTGCTGATTTAGGAATGCGTAGCAGATCGGCCAGACGGCTCCATTTTTTCAGGTCCATCACCTGTTGCATTCCACCCATGTCGCAGACCAGCTCAGAAAAACGAGCCAGATCTACTTCACAGCCACCTGGAAGGGCAAAAGTGAAAGAAAGAGGAAATGTTACAAATGTGTATTGACTTAAGTTAAATGTTAAGGGAGCAATTTCTGTCACCAAACAACTTTCTCAAACACTACCCCACCTGCTACCAGTTGAAAAACAACCGTCCCACCAAAATCTCACTTCACTGAGTACGGCAATGTTGCTATGTAGGTCAGGATGCTCAAACAATCAGAGCACAGTGTTTACATTTTTGGAGGGAATGAATCTAGGAACAGCTTACTTACTCTGCCTATTAAGCTGTGAAAGCAGAAAGTATTGTACAATCTAAGAAATTACACACTTTAGCTTTATTGGTAAATATATCGTTATTTGTCGGTTGCAAAGAAACCACAGTAACAGCGAAGAGCTGCACCATCTGCTGCCGAACAAGTATTGACAGCTCCAGAATTTAAATTCATTACATTTCACAGCTCATTAATTCTCTAAACATGGGAGTAGAAAATGGTGTGGCATTTTTATTTGTCTATTGAAACATAGCAGCAGATGTATGGCTGGAGAAACTGAGTTGTGGAACTGAGTGAAAGTGAGCACAAACAAAGATCAATGACCAGGAGTTTAAAACTCTTGTAGGAATTATTGTAGCATACCAGTGGCGTTCTAACAGGCTCAATAAACATTCTCAAACTACACACAGAATTCTGGCTTGGGGCTGCTATAGAAGATCATAAACCTGTTACAGTGTTGGGGAAAATCCGTAGAGATGGACAATTTGTGCAAGACAGTTTCCCAACTTCTGTAGACAATCAACTTGTATCTTAATGTGTGGTACTTGGCATTTGTGAACTGCCCTGATTGGATTATGAGGCTGTTCATGAGTTGGTTTTTGCATGAATTTTCCCTTTACAATTGGCTTAATAAAATTCAGTTATATTAAGTTCGAAATTACTCTATGCAAGAACATGAATGTAGATGCTTCTAGCTATGCAAGCTCAATTTGCGAAATGTGTCAAACCGCAATTAATAATGCAATGCAAGCACATGCTGCATTCTCAGCATTGCCACACGGGGCACTATAATGAACATTTGCATAAACTGCCTGTTTTCTCTTTCAGGTCATCCACTGTCATTGCGAAGCAACGGTTTGATGAAAATCGTGCTGAGCAAGTCAAAGTTTATACATTTATAGCTAGCTACTAGGATGATAACACATCTAGTTTAATGGTGCAGACATTTGAAGGTAACTATCGACCTCTTGAGTTCTGAGACTTGTTACTGCCAGAGCAATGCAAGAGTTCACATTAAGCATGTTCAACAGGATCAAAAGCTTGCAATGCATATGCCAGCATTCGCGTCTTTTTGCAGACTTGTATTTGCTTCTGGCCTTTCACATGCTCTACACAAATTTGTTGAGGCAAAAAGGATTTGGGACTTAAAATACATATTTAACTGTTGTAATTGTTATACTACATGTTATGTGGGTTACACCCAGGCTGGTTTGTGAATAAAAACAGCTGTTATGTTGGGTTTTAAGAGGACTCACCTATTAGAGGAGGCTCATCCATTGAGATGCCCTGAGATTTGAGGTGCTTCTTGATACAGGCCAGTTTCTGAACATTGGGGCCCCAGCGGCGACCCAGTTTGTGAATGCGCTGAACCTGCGTCACGAAGCGCATTTCGTCATTCAATTTACACTCTGGCCTCCAGTCAGGAGGTGGCAAAACTCTGCACAGTCCACATGCCTCGGCCCGTTCCCGAACAGAGTCAAGGTACACCAAAGGGTCCTGGAACTCCCTGGAGCTGGGCTTGAAAACAGGCACCTCCCCCAGGGCTGCCCACCCTGCTCTGCTCCTCTCCCGTTCTCGCTCCCTCTCTCTGTCCAGCCGTGGTTGGGATGTGGGCATGGGCTCTGCTGGTTTGAAGGACTTGCTGGCTGAGGTAGTGGATGTTGTCTGGTTGAGGATGGAGTTAGATTGGAACCTCTGCTGTCCATGCCTGATGAACATCAGCTTGCCAGCAGAGGCACGTTTGGGTCGCTGTCGTGCTGGCTCGGGGGTTGCAGGGTTTTGGGGCATGGCTGGGGAGCCTGGAGCAGCAGGGGGAGAAGGAGGAGGGGCAGGAACCATTTTCTGCATGGGGGAGGCAGCTGTTTCAGTGATACTGTGTGCAATTGTGACACTATTGGGGGCCTTGAACTGACCCAGCGCCTTCTTGCTTCGGGTTTCAAGAGGGCTAGTCTGTAATTTTGCTTTCTTAGCATCGGTAAGAGGCAGTTTGATTTTAACCTCGTCACTTTCAGTTCTAGCTCCCAGGACCATAAGAGCCGCATCGCTTCTGCGTTTGGAGTTCCGTAATCCTTGCCGCACCTGTCGGACAACATCCTCCTCTTCCCAGGTACTGTGGCGTCCATTGAGCCTGCCGTTAAGCCTGGTAGTGGCACCCCTGTTGGTCATCTTATGCACCCCGTTGGATAATAGCACCTGTTTGCGGGTTTTTGCATTGATATTTTGGCCTTTTCCTGAGTGAGAGAGCTGGGGCCGGCCGTGGCCATTGCTGGTTGGATGATGAGAGTGATGATGGTTATTTAAGTTGTTGGTGTTAGCACGCAGGCCAGGTAAGGCAGTGTGCTTGTTGTTGGTGAGTTTGGCTTTCTTCACCAGTTCTCGTTTTGCTTTGGTGTAGGTGGCGTTGCCCTTGGTCAAGGTAGCAGTGTACTTCACAGTTTTGGATGGCAGACGGAAGGCTTTTGACTTTTTGGCAACGTTTGTGCCAACTGATGATGCCCGAGTGAGTCCATTTACTTTCGAGACCTGAAGAAGAACAAAGGAAGATGGTTAGCTTTCAGATTGTTACAGCCAGTTCTTGAATATTGGTTATTGCAAAAAACAAAACAAAAAACTGACAGTGCTATTGCTGTTTAACAGAGCTTCATCTCTATACAGGAATTAAAGTGATTGCTGGGTTACTCCATGAGCCATATCTTTTAATCGTGGCCATAAATTATGAAATGGTTATCAGGAGTGGGTCATTGAGATTTATAGAAAATTTTAGCGTCATGAAATGTAATGTATATAAGTAAGGGGAAAAGTCAATAGAAAGAGTTTGTGTGTATGTTACTGCGTATCGAACTTTCATTAAGCTCAACAGGCATCTTTTTTCATACAATAGGTGGATACTTTGCTCCATTACTTTATAATAAAAGCCTATATTGCAAAACATCATGTTGATAAATAGGTTTATAGTGCATTTTCAATGCATTTTCTTCTGATTTTAGCATGTGCCATGTGGCAAAAATTGGCTCAGCGGCAACACTCTACTTTCATCAACGCTTCTGGGATGCAGTACCATGCTGCTCTAGAAGTCAGTGTCAATGCTGTAACCCGTCAACAAAAACGCCTTAATAAATATGCATTGCTCAAATGGTGCAGACGGAATGTTTTAAACTGACCCAAGACCTCTCAAAACCTCTCATCTACAGGCTGAGAGATCCTTACAGCAAAGAATGTCAGAGTTTTAATACGCTTCTAAAATCTATTTGCATCCTTAGACAGTCAGTGCATGTCTCGGCTCACACAATAATAGAGACCACAACAGAGCTCCCAAAAGCAGAGAAAACAGCAGAGGAAAATGGAGAAGTATACAAGAGAGAGGGAGAAGAAAGAAGGAAAAACATTTTATTCGAGTACCAACAGCTGCAAAGAAATCCTTCGAAGTATAGTTTAATCATAAAATCCTATTCAAGCATCAAGTCATAGTTGGTTTTATACAGCACAATACACTGAAGTTCTTCAAATGTGCCTTTAATGCCCTAAATAAAAGACATTGCGCTTTCAGCTGATCAGAAGCCCCTGATATACTTCACAGCCAAGCAGATGCAGCTTGGGTAACGCCCGGCCTCTCATTGTTTAACAGCCGCCATGGGAATTAGATTATGCCAGGCTACAAACATAGTCAGCCTCGACTTCTCTCCTCACATTGTTTTCTTTGGCTCAGTTTTTTGGCGCAGCTGAGAGGATTTGATTTCCTATTTGTGTGTTCTCACAGAGCCAAGAAAAGAAGATGCAGCCAGAAGGGGGGTTTAATGGGTGAAGACTACAACTCCAGTTTAAATAAACACTACATACTTCCTGACATCTGAGAAACATCACTAGACGATAAGGATCAGTCCTGATATTTAGCATGGCTGCTGGAAATGGGGCCTGTCTAGGTTTGATTAAAAATTACATTTTTCAAATAATGATGGTGGTGTTTTTTACATATGTAATGTCCTGACTGTACTTCGTGATCAGTTGAATGCCACTTTGGTGAATTAAAGTACCAATTTCCTTCCGAAACAGCAAAATATGTACATTATTCCAAAGTGTTGGCTGCCAGTGTGAATATATATATATATATATACAGTTGAAGTCTGAAGTTTATATACACCTTAGCCAAATACATTAAAACTCAGTTTTTCACAAGTCTTAACATTTATTTTAAGAAAACATTGCCGGATTGAGGTCAGGGTTTTGTGATGGCCACTCCAATACCTTGACTTTGTTGTCCTTAAGCCATTTTGCCACAACTTTGGAGGTATGCTTGGGGTCATTGTCCATTTGGAAGACCCATTTACAACCAAGCTTTAATTTCCTGGCTTTAATTTAATTTTCTTTGTCCCCATGTGCACTTGCAAACTGTAGTCTGTCTTTTTTATGGTGGTTTTGGAGAAGTGCTTCTTCCCTGCTGAGCAGCATTTCAGGTAATGTCGATATAGGACTCACTTTACTGTGGATATAGATACTTGTCTACCTGTTACTTCCAGCATCTTCACAAGGTCCTTTGCTGCTGTTCTGGGATTGCTCCCAAGGATGAACCAGACTTGTGGAGGTCCACAATAAATATTTTTTTTTATGAGGTCTTGGCTTACTTATATTGTCCCATGATGTCAAGCAAAGAGGCACCGAGTTAGAAGGTAGGACTTAAAATACATCCACAAGTACACCTCCAATTCAGAACACCTCCTATCAGAAGCTAATTGTCTAATTGCCTAAAGTTTTGACATAATTTTCTGAAATTTTCCAAGATGCTTAAAGGCACAGTTAACTTTGTGTATGTAAAGTTCTGACCCACTGGAGTTGTTATATATTCAATTAAAAGTAAAAGCATCTGTCTGTAAACAAATGTTGATGAAAAAAAAACTGTTGTCATGCACAAAGTAGATGTCCTAAATGACTTGCCAACCTATAGTTTCCTAATATGAAATTTTCAGAGTGGTTAAAAAAAATAGTATTAATGACTTCAATCTAAGTGCATGTAAACTTAAATAATAAAAATATTCTGATTCTGATAAACAGATTCTGCACAGGTTATGTATACTTATGGTAAGTGGCTTCTTCACGAACAAAGAAAAAACCACAGACCTTCACAGAGAAACAACACATTTTCACACCTTGTATAAAGGGGTCCATTTGAATGCATTGTTTTGATTTTTGTCTAATATTTGTATAAAAATTCATGCTCTATGTGAATAGGCCTTCAGATGTTGAATTTTACATAACCCCTCCCCATCCTTCTTTTTCCTTCCCTTTCTTTGAAAGTCTCCGGATGCTCCCAATCTGAGACTTTCAGAGAACTGCGTCCAGAATGCGGTGAACATTGGGCCAGAGGTCTGCTATCGGACAGACGAGGAGACTGCTGAGAGTCTTTGAAGTGAGATGTTGGCTGTATTGTATTCTAATCAGGTGCGGCCAAACAACAAAGAGAGGTTATTAAAAGATAAGGGGGAGTGAAATGTGACCTCCATCAATTGTTTCCCCTTGTCCACAGTGGAAAAACAGCAGGGGAGAGAGGAGGAGAATTTAAAAGAAAGAGACAGACTCCAGCCCCAGAGGCAGACATGATGGATGTGCTCTGCAGGTAGAGTAAGCAAATGTAGCATGATGTCAGCTGCGGCCGTGTCTTTGCAGCCCCCCGCTCTCTTTTGAAACACAACGTCAGTGGTGTACGGCATGCTCCGCCCCATTTTCGCAGCTCTGAGAGTGCAGAATGTGATTGAAATGATAATGAGCATGCAGGGTGCTGAGTAGAGGTTGTGTGCCGACTGCGCAGCAGAAATCATGCATCCGGATCTGCTTATAATGAGAGCCACTAGAGGGCTCCGTGATTTCATAACACTGCCTGAGGGTGCAAGTGAGCCCTGCCGCACGCTGCTAGCTATTATTTAGACTGCCTGAAAAGGCGTGAGAGAGAAACAGACACAGAGAGAAAGATTGAGTAGGCAGAGAGAGAGAATGCAGGTCACTGGCCTGTGCCCAGCAGGCAACCCCAGAGGAAATACAGAGCAGACCTGAGGAAACAAGGGAGGAAATGGAGAAAGAGGATGGAAATATGGAATAGTTAAAGGCCGGCTGGCCATGTACATCCGAAAAAACTGTCACACTGGCTCTTGAGGCAGGAAATAAAACAAGACAACACACACAGACATACAGAAGCCATTGCCAGCTCTCTGAAGTGGAGTAGAGATGGCATCATGTGTTGCTATAAGCCAGCTGCAGCATGGCAGGAAGATTTAAATGAGAACACCTGCAGCACTGCAGGTAAAATGGAAGTTACTTAATACATTTGAGTTGGGACTACATGACTACATTTTGTAGGGTTAATGTAGGTAGCATTTAAGAAACTGGCCAGGGGATTTTAATTTCACAGCATGCTTTGCTTAGGACTGGATGGAGAGGACAAATGTTGAAAGTGAGTGTTATTTGATGCATTTTTTAGCAAGATGAGAATGGGAGGAGATTTGTTAATGTTATATTGGTATTGAAAAAGAGTGTCTGCTATGCTGGAGTTTTTGGGGTTACCATTGTAATGAAGATTGGTGATTATGCATAGGCTGAGGATGGACGTTCACTTTCAAGTGATACTTGATTCGAGTGCTGCTTAGCTCTAATTTAATAGTTGCTAATAAATGGACAGTGCAACAGTTTCACTGTCCTTCCATTGTTCACCTGGCATTTCCTAATGATTAATCAAATCAAATAAGTTGGACTAACATAAGAAAATGTAAAAAATAAACCTTGCTAAATTGAGTTTGACGAACCTAATTAAGTTGAGTTAAAACTGCTTTAGTACATTAATTTGACCTAATCCAACTAAATTATGTTTGCTCAATAAAACTGACGGTAACTCAGATAACCACTCTGTACAATTGTGGTGAGAAGAATATAAACTCAGAATGCTAATCTGAGATGCGGGTTGGCGCTATTTGGGCAGCATGAGGGGAACCTACACAATAGGAGTTTTTGAGAATGATGTCTGTATCTTTGCAGTCAAACACATGGCTTGTATTTGTTAAAATGGCCCACACATAAAAACTAAATGTTTGTCCATGCACAAACAGTAATCTATTGTGAAAACACACTCTATCGCGCTCTGCTCTCTCTCTCTCTCTCTCGCTCTCTCTCTCTCTCTCTCTCTCTCTCTCTCTCTCTCTCTCTCTCTCTCTCTCTCTCTGACCAAGCACCCTGAAACAGCAGAAAGCAGTGTGATGAACATTCAGGTCATGTGCATGCTCACATCATAGCTCTTCAGAACATGAATACCCTTCAGCAAATTGGCTTTTAAAGAGATAGAAAGGTCAAAAGCTGTTTGACAGATTCTTACAATATACTGGATGACAACATCTCTCAATGCTGTTTATTGTTTTAACTATAGCAGATGTGAATCAGTATTATAACAGGCTTGTATCCCACTGAATCGGGTCAATTAAAATATATGGAAAAGAAAAGCTCTGACATTCTGTTAAAAATCTCCTTTTGTTTTCCACACAAGAAATAAATCCTTTTGGGTTTGGAATGACATGAAGGTAAATAAATAATGACAGAATTTGTATTTTGGGTGAACTATCCCTTTAAAACCTGTGGCAACCACATCTTAATGCTGATTTGTCAATGTGTCAATGCGAAAGATGAAAGAGAGAAAGAGTAACAACAGGGGCTGATGTGTTGAAGTAATTTGTCTAGTCTTTTTTACCCACTCTATGAGGTTTATTGTTCACTTAATCAGTTTAGAGGCACATGAGCCACTGCAGAGTTTGATGTTCAATCACTGTTGACTTGCCAGTGAGCAAAGTGCCTAAACAGACCTGCCGTCCCATGAACCCTTCCTCTAGGGGGTGGTTATGGTCTGTGTTTGGAATTGAATACTAGCGTTCCGCTTACTGCATAGTATACACTGGATGCTGCCTATAACGAGGGGATGGAAAGAAGGACGAGGATCATACCTGCTTGCGGAGTTCCTGTGCGGCCCTTCTGTAGTTGTGGCCATTGGTGTTGTGGCTCTTGGCCGTGGCCGCCGTGTGCTTATGGGAGATTTCACCCGACACGTCACACTTCTCTCTACGATCTCTGCCCACAGACGACTCTCTGCCTCTGGATCTGGTTGCAAGCTCTTTTTCCTTGTGTACCTTATGGCCATTCAAAACTGGGGGAAAAAACTGGGGGTTATTAATAATTTTTATTATTTAAAAAAAAATGAATTAAAGGAAACATAGCTAGGCCATTATTAAAATTCTGAATCCTGCATTGTGTTTCCAATTTGCACACCATCCATGCGATTAGTGAGTTCCAAACCACTATTGAAAATAGAATGTATGGATAGAATGTATAGAATGCACACTTTACATTAGGTGTCTTTAACTACAATGTACTAACATTAAAATACTTACAATACAATGTACTTATTGTGTAACTACTTGTTGTTCTGCAAAATCAGGAGTATTTAAATATTATGGAAAAAATGAAACCTGAAAGACAATGAATATCAAATCAAAATTGGACTGAAACAGTAGTTAAACTTGTCAAATGGATTTTTTTAAATACATCTTTTAAAAGAATTTATTGGTGGTCTAAACTATAAAAGCTTGGAATGTAATTTATCTTTGCATTTACTCATTTACCTCATTTAATCATTTCAGATACTGTTGTAAAATGTAACAATCTTGTAAAGCAGCGTCTTCGAATTTAGAGTCGATCTGTTATCAAGCCCTCCGGATGGCTCGAATTAACACGTATTCAAAGTGATCTCATTATTTACGACTGTGCACTTTATTTTTACTGCATTTGAATATCAACATGCACCAGCGTGTGAGTGAGGGGAGAAACAGACAGGCTTTTGCGCTGTAAGACGCGCACTTGGAACTGCTACCGACAGCTGAACTCAATAAAAGGTGTTTAATTTAGAAATCTAAACACGCCTCTGGGTTACCGAGGTTCAGCTAATGAAAGCTGAGCACTGTGGTTTCTCTTGCTCTAAGACAGACAGAGAGAAAGAGAGAGAGAGAGATTATAGCTTTTCCTGTGGACCATTTTAAAGTGTCACATTTGACATGGGCCACCTCTGACAAAGGGCTGCCTATAGGCTGAGGATAGACAGAGGGATCGAGAGGTGGGATAGTGGAGTATCCTGATACCAGGGATTGTGTGCATTTTGGGCAACCAGTTCAGGCAGTCAGGCAGCTCTATATACGGCATACGAAAGCTCTAAAGACTGAACAATTTCTTCAATATGGGGCAATCTGCAGCAATCAAGATCAATTAAAGGTGACTTGGTGCCGGCTGGGAAATAAAATGGAGCCAATTTATGCAGAACAGTGAATAAAAATAGACTAGACAGTTACAATCTGCCTGCAAATAGTAAAACAGTGTGTCATATGTTTCTCTCTCACTCTGTGTTTGTATCAGAACTGACAGGAATGCTATTACAGTTTAGTGGACATCTAAAGCTCTAAACATGGGTCTGTTCTTTTGCACAAATGCTAAGGTTTATGGCTGATGATTAGGTTGGGATTGGGGCTGAATACCCATTTGCATACTTCAAAAAGCATAAAGTAACTATTGACCCCCTTTACACCTGGTATTAAAATGTGTCTCAAGCCTAGTGGACACTACATGACTCAAGCTTGTCTCCTTTAATGTTTTAAGTCAGCAACTGGCCTGCGACAATAAGTCTCAGATCTCACGATGAACTGTCTTTGTTGTGTGCGCACTCCAGAGACGGGCAGAGACTAGCCCCAGGTGCTAAGACCGTTTTCAAAGCAGCTTGATATCTAGACATCTTGTTGACAGGTGTGCGCTCCATCCGAACGAGCGAGAGATGACAAAGAGTTTGTAAGTGCACTAAAATAACTCTGAATCTAAAATGGCTCTAATGGCACATTTCCACTGCACGTTATGGTTCAACTCAACTCGCTTTACTTTTCTGAGCTTGCTTTCCACTGCAGTTTAGTGCCGCCTCAACGTGGGTGGGATTATAGGCTGATTGTTATAGTTGTGCCCCCTCTACCTCCATGACATCATCTTAAACGTGACACAAACACACAACAACGGAGCAATGACTGAATGGTGTTCTTGATTCTCGGCACGTGACTGTTTTTCACACCAAGACGACAAACTTTGTTTCAAAAGAGGCTGAAGGCAGCAAGAAAAAAAACAGGAGAGTTTGGGAAACCATTCACCAAAGCGCAGACGAGGACATCACTGTGTTAGTTCAAAGACGACGGACTAAGGCAAGCTAACCTTCCATCTAGCTTATAGCAATGATGCTGGTAGTGACGATTCTCTCTGGCCAATCAGTGATCAGCAGGGTTTTGACATCACATTGATTATCGGTTTGGCTCGCTTACAACCTCGACCGAGGTGGTACTAAAAAAAGTACCGGGTACCAGGTACTATCCACAGTGGGAAAATCCCCAAAACGCAAGCAGAGTCCATCTGTACCATGCAGTGGAAAAGCCCCATAAACGTCATGTTTGCGAATAATTAAAGGAAACTGTGTGTCAGTTTTTGGAGCTTTTTTGTCTTTGTTTTACTAAATGATAATAAAGCGCAAAAAAGTCAAAGACGTAATGATTGATGTATGTCCTCATGAAATCAGAGACTCTCTCCTCGAAATCCGAACACAAGTGGTCAAAAGAGACGACCAGGTGTAACGTATAGACTCGCTTGTACATTTCTGATTGGAACATCCAAAATTCATCTTAATACCAGGTGAACACATGGTCACAGTTGGGGACGAATGGTCATGTAGATGATGCACTACAGTCCTGTAGTGTTTGGACCAGCACGATGAAAAAGATTGAGTCGCAGGGTGCCGACTGCAAGTCTTGAAGTGTACGCTTGGCTTCAGGTCATCCGATCACATTTGGTCAGGCAAGACACCTGGTCACTAAATGTGTCTCTTGTGACCACTTATGTTTGGATTTGTAGGGAAAGGTTTCTGATTTCATGACGATGTTACTGTGTTACTGCATGATATTAAAGTGCAACAAAGTCAGAAAATACAAAGAAAGTGCGGGATGCAGCTGAAATGTAATCCAAGCACAAACGCAAAATTTCGAGCAGAATTATCCCTTATTTTAGTGGATTTCCTGTATTAACCTAAGCTTCATTTGTGTGTGCTTGTCATCAGTCTTGCTGAAATATTGATATCAGACACACTGAAGAAGACCTGTGAAGTTCTCGCTCTTGTGTATGTATCTGCTTTTTCAAATTTTCAGTTTCAGTTGTTATTACAAATTAAAAACTAATTTAGTTTTTTTATAAAACATATCAATATATGTTATAATATTTCATTCTCATTGTATAGCCCTGATATAGGACTGTTGGTAAGCAAATCAGGATTTAGCCTTCCAAGTCTAAAAGCTTCAGAGATAATTAGAGAGATGTTGGGGATCTAAACAACCGTAAAACCGCCAAACCTACATATATAAATAATTTAACTCTAATGTATGTGTGCGTGCATAACATCTGATTGCAGATGAACGACACTTCACAACAAGAATCACATGTCACTGACAGCACAGTAGCTAAATTGCACATGCCCCTCTAACCACAAATTGTTAATATGACATGTTTCATTAACAAACATCTCACAATATCTTACTGCGCTTCTTTAAACACACACAGAGTATCTGCTGAGAGTATCAACTGCAACATTTCTTGTTTGTCCCTCATTTGTACGGAGTGTGTGTGTGTGTGTATCAAACAGTGTCACTCACGTTACTCTGCACAGCTGTGAGCTGAATGCATAAAAACCTTGTTACCATCTCTCCCACTACAGTGATAATTGAAGTGGAGAGACGGAAGCATCCCACTCAAACATGAGCTTCCCTTCTCTGCACAGGAAGCAGTCTCTCTCTCTTTCTTATATATATATATATATACACATTTTCCACAGCTACAGCAGGTAGACCAACACTCTGACCAGGCCAATTAATCGGACAACATTTGGCATTTTGGCATCATCTGGAAAGCCTTCAGTGCACACATTTTGTTTGTTAATTTCAATTGTATATCTACTGTATGGCTATTATTACGCTGTACTGCAAATCCATCTTGCTCTATAGATATTGGCACAGGCCACTGAAAAAGCATACTTTTGTGAACCTTTAATGGTGACATAATGTGGCTTTAGGAAAATATTTTGCACTATTACAACGTAATTCATCATCATTTGTAAGAAAAAGTCATTGCATATGAGGATAAAATTGTGCACACACTGCCATATTTAGAAATCTAATATGTATTGCGGGAAAATGAAATCTTCTTTCTGTGTATCATGTGTCCAACACACCTGCCTGCAGCGAGGGGTATTTACTTTTTAGACCTAAACAGAAAAAGTAATTACTTTGCAATTCCCAGAAGGCCTCTCTAGGGTCAGAAACATTTTCATGTTGTGTTGTGCCCCTGTTCTTACCAAATCCATTGATCTTGCCAGTTGGTTTGCCCTTCTTGGGTGTAGACTGGCATGACGTGGATCCCACACTGGGTGGTTTCTCCTCCTCAATCTCCTCTTTATCATCCAGATCCTCCTCATTCTGAGAACTCCCAAAGTACGCCATGTTACTGGGTAATGCCGGTGAGCCTAACAGTGGGGACAGACACATAAAGAGACCGTTAAAAGGAAGCATCAGTCCATGCACATACACTGAAGAGAAGTGGCTGAAGAAAATGTGATAAGCTGCTTCAGCTGGCTAGTCTGAGTTTATATTGCAGCTGTAAGCAGCTCCAAATCATCTGCTTCCAACCTCTGGATGAGATTAAGGACTGTGCCTACTGTAGGATTACTCCTCACTAGGCAGAGACTACACTTTTCTGTTTCTGTGTTGAGTGGAGATTTGATACAACAAGTTGATAATGCATTGCACACTGCAAGATTACAACCTCATGCAAGGAACCCTAAAATGGACTAAACCACTGTTCCTGGATCAAGCGTAGGTGGTGCAAAATGATTACTCTGGAGGTAAAGAGGTCACTTTTGTTATAAAAATTGCGTCGAAGCAAATATAAAAAACAAGCAATGACATGAAACTAGTCTAGATGAGCTATTAAACAGATGGATCCAGCTCTAAAATATAATTGGCACCATGTTAAAAGCGGTCACATAATAGCGGACATACGAAAATCTATGACTATAAGTTGAATTCTATATTAATGTGGCAAGTTGCTAAAAACAAATATTTTGAGAGATATATCATTTTGCTGATGCATAAGGGTGCATAGAACCGTAAGTGATACGTCTGTATAAAGTTTTCAAATATATATATATTGCCTTTCTGTCAGCTCGAACCAGTCTGGCCATTTTCTGTTGACCTCTCTCATCAACAAGGCGTTTCCATCTGCAGAACTGCTCTATGTTTTTTGTTTTCGGCACCATTGGGAGAGTCAAGAGAGAGATTTCTTCTTGTTTGGAACTATATGAACTGAGATTGGCCGCATCCCCCAAATGTGTCCTGCGCCAATCAGAAGTGACTTTTCAGAGTCACATGGTCAACTGGGCTGTCTTTTTCGAAAGTCGAGTTATGGTCCTTTATTTCAGACTCTTAAAAATGTCCCGCTCAAAAATAGTGCATATTTAATCATAAGCTTTATATTTTGAGAATGTACAAGAGACATGATATTCATTGTCATCAGATTTTTCTTCATACACAAACAAATGTTTACATATTTAACATGACATGTTTTTATGGATGTTATATGTGTAGGTAATAAAACATGAAAATTTCTGGTTACAAAATCATATTGGTTTTACACATCATTGCATTTTATCAAGTTGAGGCATCGAAATTGGTATCATGAACCGTGAAATGTCACTGGTATTAGTACCGACTACTGAAATTTTGGTACTGTGGCAACACTAATGTTAACATAATGTGATAAAATCACACTAAAAATAATCATAAACTAATCTGTCAAGTAATATAATGGTTTTATAAGTTAAACAGTTAGATAGAAAGTCTTACAGATTTGGAACAACATTATGGCGTGGACCAGTTCAAATAAATTTGATGTTGTTGCAAGAACTTAACTTTTATTTCACCCAGAACTTTCCATTAAGTTGATTTCGTCATGATTGGCCCTTTCGCACATACGATCACACAATGCTGGGCTCAGACGGGTACAATCAAACTGGTGCGATCTGCATTTGTGCTGCTGTTTAACAGCAAAATATAGACTGAAGCCGTTGTCATAGAGCACTGCGGCCATGATTTCTGACATCAAACAAAGAATATACAACCTAGTAAGTCTTCTTGAACCTTCTCCCATTCTCTCCGCCAGCCATTCTAAACACTTCCGGTGCCTTTTACCTTAACCGTGGTAAAATCCTAGTAATGCATGGTCCTGAAAGGCTTATTGCTTTATTATGTTACATCTATAACATTCCCTGGACACACATCACATTAACAAGCCTTAGTTATATGACACATGGACGGTAATGGCCCAACCTGCATTGCAAATGTTAATATTTACCCATCTCGTACGCACAGCACAGGTGATGTATATCACACGCCTGTTGCCCATTAGTGGCTAAAGATGCCCCCCAACCCCCCCCCAGCCCAACCAGCTCTAAACCTTCACTAGAGCATGCCTGCAGTACTTCCGCAGCACAACGGGCAACAATTGTCATTATCCAGTGCAGTACACTGCCAGCCTTATAAATGAAACTCTCATTAGCTCTATATTAACATGAAGCTACAGCGTGAGCGTGGCTGCGGCGGTGATATTACCACACACATGCAGCATTTACATGCCACATTAATGCTTATGGCCCATTTGACAACATTTATAATAGTAATGGAGTCAGGTCGACTGTTCAGGGAACATATACAGTGATTTAATGAAGTACAAATCTTAACAAGATGCTATTAAATGGACTCCCTAAAAAGGCTGAGAGACTGCCAGAATGCTGCGTCACTAGTTCCCACTTGGGAGTTGTCAAAAGTCAGTGAATGTATTGACAGGGAATTAACTTTTTAATCAGGTGTCATATTGTAAGGTTAAAGGTTAGGGTTAGTAGTAACTGGGCTGACTGGAGCTACACATTAATAAACACAAATCCACAAAATATATATCAGATTACAGAGTACAATACTGACACACTTCCTGTGGAAGGATAAGGCTGTTTTTTGCTCATATCTCTCATACCGTTGACCTGTTCCAACTACTTTTTGTTATTAATAGGGACAGTGGAGAGAATCCAGAAAATGATGGACAAAAAAGGAGAGAACGTGACTGAAAAATGTTGCCAGATTTGAAATAGGACAACCCGAATGAGAACCATGGCTTAACAAACTAGAGGTCACGCACAAACCACAAGGCCTTGGTTTCGGACCACCTCATACTCTTAAAAGAAATTTCGCTCCTAAGATTATCAGTCATATAATGGAAATAGCTTAGGCTGTTGCCATGCAGAGTAACTTGAAACATGTAATAAAGCTAGAATTAGTAGAACATCAATCAAAGGATTAGCAACATCACTGGAATTATATTCAAATATAAACTTGATTCAAACATGTCATCAAAACTGGTTGAAGTGGCATATTTCTAAGTAGAAAAAAATTATCATGCAAAATGTGCATTAACAACTGGCATTGCATGAAAAGAGTCAAATCTGGAAAAATGGGTGAATAGTAAACTCCCATTTAACTTGGAAAAAAAACGAACCCAAGTAACATGTTAACGTCCACAAAAAGCCACAAACCTCAATTCAGTGGACATGTAAAGGGAACTGTACGGCTTGACGGACATTTACAGAAAAACTTCTGCTGGTTGTGATGATTGATGGCAGTCCTACTGTGAGGACCATTTACATCTTAATGATTTGCAATTGTGAGTGAAAGGTGTTAGGGGTTTCAAACGTGTGTTTTTGAGTACAGATGAATGCAAAGAACTGAAAGTTTGTCTTATTGTAGGCTACAGCAAACTACATTACTGTACAGATAAACATGCTAAAATAAACACCTTGAAAATAAAAATTGTTAACCAAACATTGGTAATATTTAATTCAATAATAACTAGCTGGTAAAGCTGCCTGACCAGCATGGTCATTCTGATGAAGCTGGTTAAGCTACTTGGTTTAAAAGCCTGCTGCAGACACCATCACACTAACATCCCATGCTGGCTAACCAGCTCCCAAAACAATATAAGCGGGTGACCAGCAATACTGGTTATTTTAGCTGGGAAGGCTTTAAAGTGTGTGTCTACACAGAAAAGAAAAGCCTACTCTGAAAAATATTTACTGGAGAAACACATATAACATCTAGCCCCAGTCTCCCCATTGTTGACAATTCATGATTGACCTCCCTCCCCACCCCCATCCCCACATACACATCTACATCTCGCACCCCACCCCCTTTTGCATAGACTGTGTTGTTCTGATCTCTGGTCAGACTCGAGCCATTTCAAACACACTTACAGATGCTACGGACACCAGTCAGACTGCAACATTCTAAGAAGAATCTTCATTAAAATAATCCACTAACAACGTAAACAAGATGATTTATTTTGTATTAAACACCAGTACTGTATTTAACTTCATCGTTTCATAATCTCTTACATAATGGTTCCTCTTTGCCACAAAATAATACTTCCAACATGACCAGACTCAACTCATCTTCTGAGAATATAAAAGGTCAAATTCAAACTGTTGTTGCCATCTTTTTATATACATTTTGATGTTGGTTTACCTGTCCAGTCTTCTGTTACTAACAATATTTTATGTGTTTTAAGTGTCCTGCAAAATGTATGATGAGACTAGGCAGAGCAGAGAGACTCAATAAAGATTGTGACAAAGAGAGACAATAATTTTTTATGCATATGTTGTTAGGAGTTCTTTAAATGGGTGTTTTCAGTGGATAAATGGCTGTTATGTTTTGCAGTTGCTGGAGACCAGGTCAACAGAGACAGACACAGGAGTATTGTGTATTCCATGGACATGATGTCTGATGTAGAAAATGGTGTTGTCTATGGGAGGCCTGTGTGTGTTGTAAAACCAGAAGCTTTGAGAAGATTGGTTGGGATACGTTTTAAGTTTAACCAATAGAATTAAAGCCAATGCATTCAGTGGCCAATAGCTGTAAAGATTTAGGGTTGTGCTAAATAAATAGCAACCAATAAAATTAACATGGAAGGAATTGTCAGTCACTATACATCCAAAATGGTATATAATCGGACGTGCACAGGCCTGTGGAATTTTTCGGGGCCAGTAGATTTCTAAATACGTCTGAAATTCAGAGGTTTATAGAGGAGCCTACTGGTCCGGATTCAGCTCTTTTCATGCAGTGTGGAATGTGAGAACAAAATGACCATCTCAGCGACATACAACCATTGAAAATAAAACTCCTCTGGGGTCACCTTGACTAAACAAAACACTAAAGTGTGAAAAACCTGACACCTTATACAGCCCGTAACTGACATTGAGGTAAAACTCCAAGAGGGCAAATGAACGTGGTCAAAAGTGCAGGAATATAGGTTTTACAACTTTTTTATTCTTAAATGGATTGTATTCTGTGTATTTTACCAGCCAAAGTGACAGACAAGAAGGGTTGGCTTAAAAATATTTTAACACAGTCGGTTATTATATATATAATTATTATAACACATTCAACCAGTATGATTACTCTATAAGGCTTAAGCCAAACACATGACAGGATCAGCATTCCACCCTAAAGTAATTCCTAAAGTCACAAGCCAAGTGTAAGCCAAACAAATAAACAGGACCATTGAAATGTCAGCTCCCCTAATTAAGAAAATGGCCACCATTATCATTACCTTGCACTCTTATGCTGGGGAGGGAGTATGAGAGTACTATGGGTCAAGGAGCCAATCACTCACAGACCTAAGGGTCAGCAGGGGTCATGCATGGGGCGGGGTGGGGGGGGTGACTTCTGTTATGGCAGGGTAGCTATTTTTACCAGCCAAAAGTCTGTTCTTTGTAGAAACCTGATGCTGCAGTCTCATAATCTGATTCAGATGTCATTCACCGTTCAGGGCTGTTCACACAAATTAGTTTTTGCATCCATCCACACTGTTTTTCAATCGTTGTCCTACGTAAACAAGCGCAGACATCTTTGACCGCTGTGCCACATGTAACCGTTTTTTCAGTGTCTCGCACAGGAGCATTGAGTTTTAAAGACACAGTGTCAAGTTAAAAGGAACTTAAGCAGGTAAAAATGTGTCTCGAGACCCTGCTCTACTCATGGCACTGCATCTAGCCTTTTGAACAGACCCTTAGACTGGTTACGGTTTACCTGAATCCAATAGAACACATTTCTTAGGGGACGTTAACATAACATTTACTCGTGTTCAAACAGCAAGGCAGAAGGCAACAGAATGGAACAGAATGCAAGGTTCTCTAGCTATGTTTTTTAAATTTGGACTATTTTTAACATTACTAAAGCAATGAAGACAGTTTTATTTAGTGGTATTCTCCAAAAAAAAACAATGCAAACACCTAACTGCCATTGGCCCACGTCATTGGTAGGTACAGCTAATTCCTGTTCAGTCAATTAAGATCAGTCAACATAAACACAATAGTGTGCAGAGTTATTAGCGAGCTGGTGCAAATGTACCTACACCTGTACAATCTTTTTGCAAAGAGTAATTTTCATAGACCATGTAATGCAATTGTTTTGTTTAATTAGTCCTCAAAAGGAATCAAATCTACTCAAACACTCATAAGTGCCCCTACAGCGAAAGCAGTTTACACATCTGCCCATAGTAAGGTATGCAGATCATCATTCTGTCATCTATTCTGCCCATTAACACTTTTATACTGTACACCCATCTTTGCAGTAGTATCGGTGACATCGTAAATCACAAGAACAGAGTATATAGTGTGTCAGCGCATTAGCGTCATGAATTCAGAATATAAACAAATGACAAATTATCTACTGCATATATATTGCTTTAAATAATCATTGAGTGGTTATAACAACTTTTTTACTGACCTTTCTAGTCTCTAGCCTCTTCATATTTAAATGCTCCTCTAAACGCCTCCCCCAGCAGCCTGGCCAGTATCTGAATGTTCACTAAAAGTATATTGTTGCTCAGCTGTTTTGAAAAATTTTTTACTGAATGAAGAACAACCTTAATCGACTAGTCGGTTGTTAAAGGACTACTTGACTATTGTGATGCATCCCTATTACAGAGTGTCCCAAGGACTTCAAGGTAGGGTGTAGCATAGCTATAGCTCATGGTCACTAGCATCAGGGGTGCGAAAACTGGTTTTATGGCCAAAATCATGCTCAATCTATCTGGCTCTCTCCCCTTCAACTCCATTCTCTGGAGCTGAATCTAAATCTGTCATCTCCCAGAGAGAAAGAAAATAAAAACCAGACCTTCCCCAATCCTCAATTATGTGTGCACTCATAATTTTTACAGGCTGACAAATCATAATTAAGAATGAAGGCATCCATTACAACTGTCATTTTTAATTTGAGCACAGACATAATTACAACAGTGCCTCCACTTTGGGAACTCTTCTTTTGTCCCGTTTTAGAAGGCCAAGGAAGTGAAAATTAAAGCTCTGGGAAAACCAATCAAAGGGGCAGGCTAGCAGTGCTCACTCTGATTGGCTGGTTAGTTGCCATGCGGACTGCTTTGATTAGACATATTGTTAGGGGGAGGGAGGAAGAATCCTGCAATCAGAGTAGCTTGAAAGTAAAAAAAGACAAAGGTTTGGAATGACATGAGAGCGAGTACATTATTACAATGTTCATTTTTGGGTGAACTATTCCTTTAAAAGTGTCTGATTTTTACAGGCCACCCAGGCTGAGTATCTCTGTCCAAGGTTGATGGGGCGCCTGTCAGGTTAACAGGCTTTCAGGAGGGTCGAGGTCCATGACAGTCGAGTGGAGGGAAGATAGGCAGTTAGCAGCCCCCCTGTCCACACTACATCCCCTCTATCTGACAGCATATGGCCATCAGAGTGCACAACAGAGCGGCGTGCGAGGGGATGGAAGGGGGAACGTTCAAAAATATTGTCTCTGGTCTGTCGCGGTAGCAAGAATGCGAGGGGATTATGGATTATATCTCTTCTAATTTACATTCCTGAATGTCTGCAAATCCATTAACCCAGTTTGCCCTCTGCTTGAGGAGTTGCCGGGAGAATTTAATCAGCCTGCTGCCTCAATACGACGCCACACACGTCAGCGCACTTAATTGAATTGAAATCAGCTATCTTTGTTCTTGTGTAACGCGTGGATATGCAACACAGAAGAACGCCGACACACGTAGCGGCCGTTCTAATGCGCATCCTGTGGCTAAGCAGAAAATTGAGGGACTTGGGGACAGATGATAATATCTGGGTGATGCTGGAATTGAACTAAACCATAATTCATATTCATAATTCAGGGCATTCAAATATAAACACACATAGATATATAGTTAAAACCATCTGTTATGTAACAGGGGCAATAGAGCAGGTAATTTATTCACTGTTATCTCATTACTTCCTTGAGTTTACTTTACAAGGTGTGTTTTGCGTGTGTAGATCGTAGAACAAAATTATTTTTACGATACAGATGTGGATAGGTTTGGGAAGTGAGAACCAGTTATTAGTTCTCAGTTATTAGTCAAATGATTTACATGACACGAAGTAAAGTCTGATTTGGGGGGCAAATGACAATAATGAGCTGAACTCACGAGAAAGTCTCAAAGGCATAGAATTATCGGTTTATGTGCAATTGAGGCTTCTGAGACTGTGATCACTGACTGATTGTTCATATGTGTATAAGTGTGAATCTTTGGGTGAACTATTTTTGTAACAGTTTTGCTGTAATAATCTGAACTGTTATAAAAACCAAACAATTACTCTGAAACTTGTTGAGACACACACACATTCTAGGAATCATAGAAATGCATTCCTTCACACACTTAAACACACGTCAGCACGTGGATTTTAAGTGGCATGTAGTGTGAAACAAAAACAGTGTTATGTCAGTGTAATTCCAGTATTGTCTCCAGAGCGCATTACTTTATATTGCATCAAAACATGCATCTAATGCAATATGGATGTTAAAAAAATTTATAAATAAATTCCATGTCAAAAACACATTCCTAATTATACTGTTGATATTATCAGAAGGCTGATCCCGGGAGGTTCAAGACAGGAATAGACAAAAAAAAAAAAGTTTGTTTTCCAGAAGTCTGCCAGAGATATTGCAGGGTCCCATTAATCACAGCGTCCGTTCTACTCCGCACAGTGGTTCGGTTAAATATTTTCTGTATGTCAGATAACGCAGACATTTCACTAGCAGTCAGCCATAATTGAGTTACTGCCTATTTGAACCTGGCTATATTTACCCAGAATCTATTGATTCAGCATTTACCTATCCTTTTTAAACCAACCCCCTCCCAAATATCAACCCTCTCTGTTCACCGACTGCCTC
The DNA here is from genome assembly GCF_025860055.1 of Xyrauchen texanus. NCBI lineage: Eukaryota > Metazoa > Chordata > Actinopteri > Cypriniformes > Catostomidae > Xyrauchen > Xyrauchen texanus. The sequence continues at coordinate 31,290,263 of NC_068301.1, forward strand.
CTGATAACTGGAACAGACAAGCCAAAGTAAAGAGTGCTCTAGAAGATATTGAATGTCAGGACTTCTTTGAAGGATAAAGCTACACACGCACAACATGATGAAAACTCTCTACTTCTCATAATGCCAGTGTATAGCAATGCAATTTGGACACACACACACACACACACACACACACACACACACACACACACACACACACACACACACACACACACACACACACACAAGGGAGGTATCATCTATAAATAATACCGCAAAGGAGGCCGGTGTCAGGTTATTGGGGTGCAGTCCATCGTCTAATTGCCTTGATGGAAAAAAACTGCTAAGAGAGTCACTGAGAGTTGAGGCTGATATGCAACACCCTCAAAGCGTGGACAGCACACATTTGGCCTTTCCCTGACCTCATGCAGCGGAGCCAACTCAAGGTAGGGCCAAGTTTGAGAAGACCTCATTTGCCCTGACTACATACACAGAGAGAAGCATGTCTTGTGCATGGCTAATCTTATAAACTATTCCGTCATGCATCATTTAGTATTGCCTGTGAATGTATATCACCTACTTTTAATACATTTTTATAAAGGCAGTAAGGGTTCGTAGCAACAAAATTTGCTCAAATGGCTGTCTTTGTTTTCGGAAAGCTCACGCTTGTTACAGGATTTTTCTGGGCTGCTATTTTGACATCCTGGTGAGAGGGGAAAGTTTATACTGAAATCATGCAGTCAAAAGCATCTCCCGCAATGTTTGAGTATTGCGTTGTAAAAACTCTGGCCAGAGAATAAATTTAATGTCCAAGAAGTTTTGGTCTCAAGTTTTAGAACAGTGCAAAGTAACACTCTGCTCCCAATGTTTCCTTTACGTTTTATACATCTCAGGACATGCATAAAAGAGGAGAATGTTTTTATTATTATTTTTATGTTGGAGAATTGCAGACAAGTTTTGATACAAATAAATTAATTGAAACAGCCTAATAAATATTCTTGTCAAATAAACAGGGCCTCATATTAAGACTATAGACAGAGTGGGCCACAGTACAATAACAGAGTACTCAAATTGGTAGTTGAAAGCATTAGCAAATAGGCCAAAATTACTACATAAACGAACACACAATGGTTGGGGTATGTCTAAAACTTTATGAATAAAAGGACATGATTCCATGTGGGCCTGATCATGTGGCTCCATGCTTTCAACTAATCTGTGGTTAAATATTTGCATTTGCCTCTATAGAAACGTGTGCTGACCTTAAAAGTATGAGGTACCTACAATCTTATGTGTGAAAGGCATATCCTGGTTCACAGAGAGGTCTGTATTTTTTAATGTACAAGTCTGTGTCACTTCATGCTGATAATGCCTCCATGACTCAACATGAAAATGCTGGTGTGAAACTTCCTAACCTTGAGAGTCAATGGCTTTCTGTTTGCAAAGTAAGTAGACTGGAGTTCAGCCAACATGAAAGGCTAGGGCCACCTCTGCCGTGACCCCAGATACCTCCCTAATGAAAAAACCCCCTGCTAAAACCAGCCTAAGCCAAAATCAATAGCTGGCATTGGCTGGTCTTAGCTGGTTTCCCAGTTTAAGTTGGGAGGCTAGCTGGGATCCCACCCTGACCAGCTAAAACAAGTGTTAAAAACTCCTCTATAACCAGCCAACTGACCAACCTGGCTAGGGTGGGTGACTAGCTAAAATCAGCAAAGCAGCGTGGGCTGGTTTAGCTCTTCTTTTCAGCAGGGCTGACCCAGCACTACAAACTAGCTAGTTAGAAGCTACTAGGTGAGCTGTAGGACAAAGGGTTGCTGAATTAAGAAGCCAATAGTGTATGTACAAAAGAGAAGGCAGTACCTCGAAGGCATATGAAGGTGAGGAAGTCTTCCGTCTTGGGTTTGCGGCTGGAGAGGAATGTGATATGTGCGAGTGGAGTGGGCAGGGAGGGGTCTGCCATCTTCACTGGTGTGGTGCTGGGAGAGTTGGGTTGGGATTGGGCGAACTTCCTCTGTGCATGCAGTCTGGGCCTGAGATAAAAATAGAAACAAGGGTTAAAGTTGAGATCGCAAGAATAATGACAGGTTTTAAAAGGGTTTCCTTTGGTCATCCAAAGAGATAGTCCCACTCCAAACTTACACCATTGGTTGAGCAAATGTTGCAGTGTCAGGATGGCCAGATGTTTACACTTTTCTGTGAAATCAATCTAAAAATAGCTTACTTGTACTTGTCTCTGCATATTAAACTGGGATATCAGAAAGTCTTTTAGCATAAAAAAATGACACTTTAGCTTTAAATATACTTGCATTCTAACATATAATAAAGCCTTTATGGATATATTATAAAAACATTTTCTTCTGCAAATCTCCACTTGGCACAGGGGCATGGATAACGCTGCCCAGAGCAATAAATTCCTCTTAACGCATTTGCTCTCATGATGGTAAAACTCCACTCTGGGCCTAGCTGTTGCCATGACTAATTCAGTCAATCTGGATCCCTTTGAGACACGTTTTTGTCCGATAAGCACACGAGAGCTGCCATTTCTGATAGTTATCCAGGCAGTCTTTGAGTGAAACGACCTGACAAGGCTACAACAATGCTAGCGGATGCTTGAGTTTCCTTCTTTACCACCTGCAAACTGTTGTTCAAGTCAACTGTCAACTATTGATCCACTTCAAGGTTATGAAATCTAATTAGGTATTCTCTTACACAACTTCCACAGCATCTGACGACTGATAAATTGTCCTAAGGATACATCAAAATGCCAACGGTCTAGGCCGGCATCTTTCTCAACATATTTATCTCTCACACCAGCTCAATATGAATGTTTACCTTCTGAGAAGAGCAACTCCCGACTCTTCGATTAAGTTCAACTCTCTCCCCAGGAAAGCTAATGGCACGGAATACTAAAAACAGAGAAAAGTAATACATCTCAATACTGCCTCCACCCTTCACATGATGCCAAGGAGGCACATGTGCACAAAGTTTCCATTTCAGCTGCATTTCATCATTTTACCCACACTCAATCCCCTCAGCCAGTGCCTGATATTGGTGCCAAATATGTTCTCCCACATAAAACGAGAAACAAAACAAGGGGGATGGGTGGGTATAAGACAAACATCATTCACTACTGTACAAATTAATATCAATTTCAATCACAGGCCCCTTCCTGAGACGTCTCGCCAACACCAGCAGCTTTGACGAATCCGCAACAACATTGCTAATCAATTCTGCCTTGCGTTGTGTACGGCAGACAGATTGTTCCTTATTTGTCTTTTCCATGTCTCTCAGCTGTGACTGGTGGAACGCCGCCTACTTTTTGCCTGGCTTGAAATACACTTTCACTTCTAAAAGGGTCTGACACTAAGCATCTAGCCCACATAGCCTTCATGAAATTGTTAAATTAACCTTGGTTAAGCAAAGTTTAGCAATCCATTTCTGTCAGTTTATGTTATGTTGGAGGTTGTGAAATGAGGTATGATAAACTGTGTTTGCACATTAATAGATTAAGCACACTAACTCCCCTGTAGATTGGTGAATTTTTATAAGAATGGTTTTAATAGAGCAAAAATATTTTACCATACTTACAGGTCATGGCATGATGCTTTCTGATTTGTATGTGCTGTGTATGTGCTTAGTTTCTTGTCTGTGGTTTGGAAAACAAATCTAGAGAATATAAAGCATAAAATATACAAAGCCTATTTCCTGCGTCAGATGAGGACATGCTCAATATACTATCTGACATTCTGATTATCAGAGAGAAGAACTGCTGAATTTTTTTTTTTTATAAATCTTAAACCAGCCAAAGCTGATTTGCTGGTCACAGCTGGTTTATAAAAATGTGTAGCTGGTCTTCCAGCCAGGCCAAGTTATTCTTAAACTAGCTTAGAGCAATGCTAATGTCTGCTACAATGCCCTTTATGTCAAGGTTGATAATGCATAATGCATTGAGTTATGAATAGTGTTCTGACACATTTCAGAACGCAACGGTGCACGAAAGCTAGAGGAGTCATAGCTAGAAGCATCTGTTTACACGTATGTAAAGTATTTCATATCATCATTGTCCGATGAAAAACGCATATCTCCACTTTTGGCAATAGACAGAATCTGCAATTCTTCCTCCTCTTTGAACTATGCATCAAACTTACTTATGAAAAGATGTTTAATCATGCTCTCTGTTTAACATGCATCTCCATTGGCCTTGAGAAGTGTCCATCGAAACCGCACATGTCCCACCCTTACATTTTGAAGACCGTTAATTATAGCATCTGCTCATCTATAGCATGACTACCAAGGCAAAGTAACTCCTCTTGTTCTTTGAAAACAGTGTTAAATATGTAAAACTTTGGAAGTCTAAAAGCATACAGTATATTTGTGTAAATAATACTACAGTTTATTTTTTGTTTTAAGTGTATTGAAGAGATTGTCTACATCGCGCTGGCTCTGTGATTTCCCTGACAACCAAAGCATTCATGCATGCACATTGTCAACTTTTAAAAGTAGACTATACCAGCCACATACGGTTGCCAGATTTCCATCTTCGCAAAACCGCGAGTGAAAGCTTATTCTGACATCACCACTTAACAACTAGTCTAGAAGCCTTAGTCATAAAACTGATTTCAATCTAAAATAGTATATAAAAGCTAAGATTATATCTAAAAATAAATTCTCTACGAGTCCACGTTCGCTAACAAAAATCCAATTAAAATATCGATCAGTTCACAAACAGATGTATAATGACAGAATTCTATTTCTGGGATAGAGGTAGTAACTTGCGTCATTTTGCGTTTTTCCATGCTCTTAAAAATGAATATTTTGGAGATACATGCCTTTCATCAGACGACGATATATAGAGTATTGCGCAGAGTATATATCAGGCCTTTTTTGAATGAACTCGACTCTGGAAGAAGACAGGAAGAAGGGGAAAAAGAGTCTAAACACCTCAGAGACCTGGATGTTAACAACAGATTAGAAAGAACTCCAGATTGTTTACAGGATAAAACTTAAGTGGTCACAAGAGTAAAACAACACGTGTTATGTTTTAGGCTAATACGACACATAATCAACTTCCAAAAAGGCACCATCTTTCAAATGGGGCCTGCAACTACACACCCAAACACTGACATTACTCAGTGGATATTACACAGGCAAAAAGTTCACTGTAAAGTTGGATACAGCTGGAGAAGCAAATGACAGCTAAGTGGAGATTGCAGCCAACAACCACATACGAAAAAAAGAAGAACAACAAAGCACTTATGAGCCAGCCAACCATCCCATTATTTATTGATTACTAAAGTGTTTCAGGCTGAGGTTTAACCTCATTTAGATGGGTCCAGGGGAGTGATCGTACTTCACAAAAGAAAGAAAACAATCTCTTTCTCTTGCCATGGTTTTCATAATAAACCTAAATATTATTAAGACCTGAGAGCTGCTTCTTTTAAAAGTGTTAATACTGCTAAGAGAGTAATTCCAACACATCTGTGCAAAAAAGGGGTTCAGTTAAACAACGAATACTGTCATGGTTCATAGAGTCAGTCTAAACTGCTCTGAATCCCAGAGACTGCTTGCTTTTATTAGACTATTTGCCCTATCTGTTCCTCATTAAATGGCATAATGGTCAACTGTTTGGCATGCAAGTATCCAGTGGAGTTGAGATAGAGGTGCATGCTGGGATAGCCAGAATGACATAGCACAAAGTGATTTTACAAATTAATGTCTGTCTGTCATCACATATATACTGTGTAAATACAGTACAGACCTCACATAAGGTACGTTAAGCAGATGATGGAGACACACAATACAGGGTTGTGTAAAAAAAAACTACTCTCTCTAACGCTATGAAGTGGCAAATTTCCAGGAATGTTGTTTTGGTGCATGTAAACTTGTCTGCTCTTTGAAAAAAGTATGTCTGTCAAAATTAACAGAGAATTCCATATGAAGTTTGCTTCAATTTCAAGCTTCCCTTCAACCAGGTAACAACGGTATATTTTATACCTTCTATTTTTCTCAGAGAAAGGTCTGTAAATTGCGACATGAGTAAGAGGGGTGGAGATGGATCCAACCACATCCTCCAGACAGGATGGGTAAAGAGGGGCCATGAAATTGACTTATCCGGGCATTCCGGTTCCGCTGATCTTACTCTTCCTCTGTGGGCGAGAGGCATTGCAACACAATAGCCCCACGGAGCTTCCCAGTCTGTGTACTCCTTAAAGGGAAAGATACGGGATCTCTTACAATGCCAGTCTTTTAACAAGAGGCTTATGCATAATTTACAGCTGATAAAAACCACAACAGGGTAAGGTCACTCCAGGAAATAGGGCTCTGATTCGGTTACAATTCTGCTCACATTGGCCAAAAAAAAACTGTGATAAAGAGCCATGACAGAGGTCAAGTTTAAAGGGTACAAACTGGATGCATTTCTGTAAAACCTCTCTAAGAGATCAGACTAGTATTAACAGATATGAATAGAAGGCATCTGAAAGTCTAAAAATGTTGCGTTCAATGTCAATGAATCTGCTTTTAAATCTGAATCCAGATTTAATGTATCTACCTCAAAATCTAGTTTCCATTTCTTTTCCTCCAGTTTCGAGTGTACATGGATTGTAAGTACCGGTAATGAATTAAAAGAATATAAATGTTGTCTTCCTTTCTTTTGTGCATTAACTATACCCCTGTTTCTATGACAGTGACACTTTTTTACGCATGGAAAATGTAGATCAAGATTTGGATTTACATTCCGTTAAATTATATAAAATGTTAATATTATTAATAATTTTCATCTACTGACAAACAAATCATGGCTAGTATTAACAGTGATTGTATCAGAACGCACTTCACTTCTACCGGTCGATTTTGATATTGAAAAAATAAATACATTTTTTGAAACATAAATATTTCTAAATTCCTCTTACACTTCAAACAAAACAAAAATATAATCAAAATAACAAAGTGGTCAAAAAAATAAACAATTTAAACACTAATCTCATAAATATATATATTATATATATTTTGTTTCATAAAAGGTCTACAACAGTGATCGTCATGGACATAATTTGATGATCCACTATATTTTTCAGAGTTTGAAATTGGATTTTATTACCACCTGCTGGTGGATTCTCCAAACTGCAAATAGACATTGCGCTGCAAACAGACGTGCTTTTGAAACGTATTAGCGCAATTGCCTATTTCTCAGGAAAATAGCAAATTGTGCTTTGAACCGATTCATTACCATACAATACACACACAGTTTGCGCACATACACCCACAGATAGCGCAAACACTCCCAACAACGACCACTTGCGCTTTGAGCTGGCACAAAAATAGAATAGTGCATAGAATTAGCGCTCTCACAGAAATTGTATAAGACGTTGCGCACTGTCGCTTCAAGATCTGGAGAAAGTGAGACAGAGTGAAAAAGTGAAGGGGCAGACATTGAAAGAGTAAATGAAAAAAATTAATAGAAAAAATAAGAGCACCTGCTGGGTGGCAGGGGGGATTATGGCAGGATGTCCTGATTCATCCTCCTCTAATATGATGTTACATTTGTGGTTCTTCTGTGTCATGGAGTGGTGGTGGTGTAGTGGTCTAAACCACAGTACTGGTAAACTGGCAATCAGAAGGTCGTTGGTTCGATCCCCACAGCTACCACTATTGTGTCCTTGAGCAAGGCACTTAACTCCACGTTGCTCCAGGGAAATTGTCCCTGAAAGAAGGGCTCTGTAAGTCGCTTTGGATAAAAGCGTCTGCCAAATGCATAAATGTAAATGTAATGTAAGGGTAAATGTGTCATTGAATAGCTTTTAGGACAGCGGCAGTAGAGAGGAGTTGGTCCTGCCACACAGGAAAGGAAAAGAAACAGGGCTGGATCCTCTGGGCTTAATGAAGTTTAGGAGAGGAGGTGAAGGGAAATGACAGAATGCTTCAGTAACCTTTGTGTTACCTTGCTTTACAAGAAACAGCTGTTGCCAGCTGGAGTATCCAGAGATTAGAACTCTGCATGGAGTATGTCAATGGTACACACACACACACATGAAGTTTTGCATAATGTTGGCAGGTGAAGTTTAGATGCCTTGCCTGCTTCAAATTACATGAAACATGTTCATGCTTAATCATTTGCATGTTGAGAAGTTTAAAAATGACTTGGAAAAGTGGCTTGGCAAGAAGTGCACATGCTCTACGAAAAGTTGTGCAGTGACGGTTATGTGGGTGACCAGCTTGAGTCAGTTCCTGATTCCATCCTACTCTCTTCTCACTATGCTTCACATCATGAGGCACAACAAAATAAAGCAACAAGAGAAAAAATATCTTTCATCCATCCAAGTTTTTTTCCTTACCAGTCACAAATGCGACAAGAGCACAGTGGTTTCTATTTCTGATGTTTCATGCTAGGTAGCCCCGCACACTGTGAAATCTTATTGGTCCCAAATCCTGCTTAATTACCATACATCAATATCTTCTGATTGACTGCAATTTAAGTTGCACCACATTTTCACATTAAGTGTGGACATCTTGCTTGTCACTGGAATCTTGTTGCATTATGCCTGGTTTGGACACTTTAGAACAGTTCAAAGGTCTATTCGACGCTAAAAATCATCTGAAACATGCTGTCCCACCAGCATCCACAGTGGAGGAAACCGATATTAAACATGAGCCTGTGACCACATGGTGATCAACTGGATGTGTTCTGTGATTTGTAGTGGTGTGATATCTTTAGTAATGTGATTTCTCTCCATGCTATGAGCGCACAGCGTGGAGATAAATCAACACAGGTACTGCAAGCTCTGGAACTCCACTTTAACACACTCTCTAGTTTGTAAGGGATTATTTTGAAAAAGAGTTGACACTCCTATAAAAAAGCACCAATTCATGAACGAGAGGAGGTGGAGGGCTTCCACAAACAAAAGCACATTGGCGATGCCAGAGGTAATCGGGACGACCCCTCTGGTGTCAGCACCTCCCCCTCAGTGTCCGTATCATCAAAGCATTCTTCAGCAGCTGGAGTCACTCCTAATCGCAGCAGCAGGCTCGGGATCTCTCTGGATCAGATGAGTGGAGCTGGGGAGACGCACTCAGGGAGGGAGAGAGAGATGAATGATTGCAAGTGGGAGATGGATGGAGCCGTGAAGAGAGGGCAGGCACTGATAGACCCCGGGGGCAGAGATGTTTGAGCATTTGGAGGGAAGAGAGGGGAGGTGGGATGGATGAAATCCCTTTGTGTGCGATACTGATTCATGCAGCCCTGTTTTCCATCAAGTGCATGTATTGACATGGAGGCATAACTTTAATAAAACAGGATTGTTGGAGCGCAAGCCTTATAGAACCAAACAAATTGAAATTGTAGAAGAAAAAAAAGACAGAGAAACATTGATATGTCTCTTATTGATATGTTGGTAATTTCCATCTATAGACAATATAAAGGCCTGTTCACACCAAGTGTGATGCGATTAAACCCCTAAATATGCAGCCAATATTTTACACTAAAAGTATTCAAACCAAGTCCAATTCTGAATTTGTACATTTCTCAGCATCTATAATGCCCCGCCCCCACCCCCCTCCCCAAAAAAGACCAAAAAACACACACACACTACAAAATTATAGTAATGCCCCATTTCATTTTTAAATCTTGCCATGCATGTATTTCGTGCCGAATAACTATGTTTGACATAAGCCTTACTTGACTGACAAATACTATAGCTAATCTTTTGATATTCTGTCTCATATCAGCTTTACCATGATGTAATATACAACTCTCTGCTGTAGTACAGATATAGTCATAACACTCAGCATACTCTCCATGTTTGTGCAGAATGCCATCTATTTGATTTGAAAACAACATTGCAGATTGATTGATCTCTAACACCGTTTGCTCGGAGTCTAGGCTCAAGACTGCTTAGTACACATCCTATAATCTGTAAATCTTTCATCATGTCCAGCTGCTCCATAAATCAAAACAAATAAACAATAATAAACTGCACATTATGTTGTAAAATGCATACATGCCTCATACAGACAGAATGCTGGATTTGAATTTGATAATCCAATCCCTTTGCTGTACTATCTGAGAAAATGGACCTTTCACTCTAATAATCACTACAGGCCTTAGAGACACACTCAAGTGATCCATTCTCATTTAAACTATTCTCTATGTTCCCAACCAAACTGGGATAACAAGGCCTTGTTCAGATAGGCAGCAAAATCATTTACAATGGCATCCGATCTAGATAGACTGTATTTACTACACTGTCTGAACAAACAGATCGGATTTCATTATTTGCAAAATGATTATGTGGATGGTGGGTCCTAAAGGTCACATTTGAAAAACAAATCAGAATTGGGTGCATTGTGAACAAAGCCAAAGAGAGGCACTCAAAGCAAGTGAGAAAGTGGTGAATGATAACAAAAGGGGAATGGCCTCTTTTTCAGAAAAGGAAAGCTTTTTTCAATCTTATACTGGCTTTCTGTGTTTCTAGTACACATGCTAACTCTCTCTTTTCTGCGCTAAAGCTAAACAGCTCCAGATGGGCCACATGGTCCTGATAAACTCTCCCAGCAGCCTGTGCCAGCACAGAGCAGCTGGCTCTGAGAGCGAGGTAAGGAGCCAGCAGCACATGTGCCGAGCAGCCCATGGCAGCCAAAAGAGAGCAGGGGGATCCCTGATTCTGGGTCATTCATGAGCCTGATCTAATAAACAGTGCAGAAACTATAAACGCTACAAAACTCTGACAAAGCAAAACCAGAGTGCTTAGGTTGGATGGAAAAAGAGAATTGGAAAGTATTGTAGTGATGTCTGGTTTGCCAATAAATTGTTAGTCTGAACTGGTCAATTTTAAATGACAAAAGAGTCACTCAATTGAAAAATTTTTATTTGTGAGTAAAAATGTGAGGATTATTTTGTAAATCAATTCTATTTCACGTAATATACATTTTTTGTTAACTAAAATTGCAGTGGTAACAGCAGTATTTCACTAAATATTATAACTAAATACTAATATCACTACATTTTTCACTAACAATTTACATTCATTTTTCCATTGTTAATGGTTAATAAAGGGGTTAATTAATGACTAACAAGTCATTTATGTCTTATAAATCACCGACTATGTTAACACGGACACCAGTAAGTGGTGACTTGCGAGAAAGTGGCATTCCCGTTTACATGCACTCTTCCGTCCCACATCTTTTACTCCTGAATCCATGCGGATCGGTCAGGAAGCAGCTTTCTCCACAGAGTATGTGGAGAATATAACAATGTAATTTCCCTGTGATCCTTATGTAAATAACAAACATAGCATCCGAGGAAGACTTGCTATTTTATTCTCCGTTGCATTGCTTTATTTCCATATATTCCATAGTTGTTGCGGTGTTGTTTCCGTAACTTTCTATCACGACCTGCAGTGGAATTGTGCTTCAATAGTGCAGTTTCCCTCTTACATAAAACACTGGGATTCCCCCAACGTAGGAGCACTTGTACATGAACATGAGGGACCATTGGGGCAGCTGTGGCTCAGGTGCTAGAGCGGGCTGTCCACTAATCACTGGGTTGGTGGTTCTATTCCCAACCCACAAAACTCCACATGCTGAAGTGTCCTTGGGCAAGACACTGAACCGCAAGTTGCTCCCAATGGCAGGCTAGCACCTTGAATGGCAGCTCTGTGTGAATGGGTGAATGAGATGCAGTGCACTTTGAATACCGCTAAGGTTAAAAAGGCACTATATAAGTGCAGACCATTTACCCTTTACCATGTTGTTGGGCTCTATCCATTGACATTTGTTATCCGATCTTTTCACACAAATGCACACTCTTCAAAAACCTTTAATAATGCCGCTTATTCGTTTAAATTACAACATAAGCCAGGTTTTCAGGGAGAAACCTGGGTGTGTTAAAACTGCTTTCTCTTAATCCCTTAAATGGCCTCTTTCTGCAAAAACCCTGTAATAAACCATTTTCTTAAGTGCATGTAAAAAGGTTCATTGACATGCAATACCTTCCAAATAGTAAGCCATTTTAACTCATGTTACAAATGCTTAGTACCAATTTATCAACATTAATAACCTATGGAAATATACCTTATATGTAAAATGTAAACATATGAAGCATTTATTACAGAGTTGTATATATTTGATACCTGCTGTGAATGAGCATGAATACCTGAAAAGTGTTTCTGCATAGGACTTCAGGTAACTAGGAGTAGGTAAAACCATTACTTTGACATCAACGTGACAAGGAAAGTGACAACAGAAGTCAAGACATTACAGTAATTATATATAAAAAAAATACTAATACTGAGAAGAGAACTTTGATTATCTGGACATTTTCTGATGGCATAAAAATTATCATATAGATGAATAGCTGAATTAGTATTTCATTTCTAAACCGTTTGCCCATTCTAGACTTCTGAGAGAATACTGATAGAAGGAACCCCCCTAAATCAGCAAAGAGAAGCTGTCTGACCATGGGCCGAAGAACAAATGAATGTGATTTCAACGCCCTCCATGAGGAGTTCTCTTTCTTGATTTAAAACAAGAAATTTTGGGCTTGCAAACATACTACGGCTAATTTTTTTAATACTTTTGTGCCTTAAGTTCTCTTATCAATAACAGTAAAGATGGTTTGGTATTGGATTGACCTTTAACAATTTGCCCCACGACTCTACCCTTGTGCATCGGCTCATTAGTCAGGTGACCACAAATACATGAGGTCACAGAGGTCATGAGGAGAATGATACAACCCTTATCCATCAGCACAATCTTCAAATGCCACCCTTCATCCACAGCCTTTCAAAAACACAGATATCATTTTAACAAACACCTCAGGAGGATAAAAATATGGATTTTTGGACACAAAGCTCTTAGCACCTAAACACACTAGCGATTCAGTTATTGTTGTAGACATCTCTAAGGCTATCATGTTTTAGCTAAGTGCACTGTATAACAGCTAAACATCTAACCACAAAAAGCCAATATCAGCCCTTCTCTCAACACCACTGCCATTTTCTATCAGCTCCTAAGAGTCTGCCTTGCTTTCAGAAAAGTTAAAATTGCTGTTAAGTGATATTAACTGTCTAACTAACTTCTGCCAGGCTTAAATTGCGGTCACACTAGAAGAAGCACTCTATTCACTTTAATTCATACGCATGTAAATGCGAGAGACTGGAAACACAAGCACATGCAAAAAGGTATCCAGCAGAGCCAAAATGAAATCTACTTTATACGAAATCAAAGAACGAAGGGTTGTGACATCATTTAGAACTAAATCTGTCCAAAGGAATGTGTTTTTGCGTTTGTTTTGGTGGTTCGCAACAGCTCAACTGGGCAAACTTTTAGCAGTAATTCTGGTGGAGTGGTGGAGGCGTAGTGGACTACAGCACAAAACTGGTAATCAGAAGGTTGCTGGTTCGATCCCCAAGGCCACCACCATTGTGTCCTTGAGCAAAGCACTTAACTCCAGGTTGCTCTGGGGGGATTGTCCCTATAATAAGTACACTGTAAGTCGCTTTGGATAAAAGTGTCTGCCAAATGCATAAATGCAAATGTTAATGTAAATTCTTACTGGCTGCTAATCCCCATTCTTTTTGCCATTGTTCCACAACATCGGTAGGTGTGACCTGAAGCTACACCTACCTTGAGGCTAACAGCTAGTTCTGTTTATGTCGTTCAGTCAAGATCAGTCATCACGAACACACAGGCGTGCAGTTATTAGCGAGCTATTGCAAATGTACCTACATCAGTACGATCGTTCACGTAGAGACACATTCCAAGAACATTATTGTTTTGTTTAATTTGTCTACATAAGGAATCAAATCTACTCAATTACTCTTAAGCGCTTATTCAATCTTGCCTTGTCTTCTGCAGTGAAATCCATTCACACATCTGCCCATAGCAAGCTATGCCTATCATCATTCTGGATTTTTCCCATTAACACTCTTTTACCATGTTTGCAGCACGTTTTCCACCCATGTTTGCTGTTGCATCAGTGTCATCATAAATTACAATAACAGAGTGTAACTGGCGCACGTTATGGCTGCGAATAGCTTGTTAGCCAATTAGTGTCATGACTTCAGAATGTAAACAAGACACATTGCGCATTTTCTACTGCATATATTACTTTAAACAAGTATCGAGTGGTTAAAAAGCATCTTTTACTGATCTAGTTTGAATCCTACTCATAGAATGAGGTATAAAGTCACTGATAACATATTTTAATGTCACATTAGTTAAGGTTTTACTGAATGTCCTTATATTTAAACGTCTTGGCTGTTTCAAATGTCTTTTTACCCCTGAACGAAGAAGAACTTAGTATACGGGGGCCGAGTTCGGTGAATTTGTATTGCAAAAAGACATTTGACCAATACAGATTAAGCTCTTGGCTCCATAAAAAGAATACAGATGCATGGTTTTCAGTGTTGCAGGAACATTTATCCACTGAATCAGATCACCCCTCTCAACAACATCCCACCATACAAATACTGTACACGTCGGCAAACCTGAATGTACAAAATGCAGAGAGACCCCTCTGAGGTTTTCTGATTGACTAACACATGTTGGTGGTGCTATTCACACTGAACACTTTTTTTATGGCTTGAAAACTGAACGTGAATATGTTTAGATGAGTTCATGGGTTCAGGAGGTATTACAACAGAAGAAGCATTCAAATTCACTCTGGGAGGTGTTTTTAGAAAGTTCCTACAGGATGACGGTTATCCAGAGTTAAAATTATACCAATGGGGGCTTGGGTAGCTCAGCGAGATCTGACGCTGACCAACAACCCTGGAGCCGTGAATTCGAATCCAGAGTGACTCTAGCCAGGTCTCCTAAGAAACCAAAATTGGCCCGGTTGCTAGGGAGGGTAGAGTCACATGGGGTAACCTCATCATGGTCACTATAATGTTGTTCTCACCCTCAGTGGGGTGCATGGTGAGTTGTGCGTGGATGCCGCGGAGAATAGTGTGAAGCCTCCACACGCGCTACGTCTCCCACAAGCCAAGTGAAAAGATGTGCGGATTGATGTGGTTAGATGCGGAGGCAACTGAGCTTCGTCCTCTGCCACTCTGATTGAGGCGAGTCACTACGCCACCACAAGGACCTTGAGCACATAGGGAATTAGGCATTCCAAATTGGGGAGAAAATGGGAGGGAAAAAAATTATACCAATGTGGCAATCTATATACGTAATCCAATTTGGACACAAAAACATTTCATTAAAGCAACTGAAGGCTTTCTGTAATGTAATAGGAAACATGGGCCACTGAGGCCATGGAGGGGACTGAGACCCCGTTTCCACCTGGTTTTACGATGATGATCTCGGGTGATCAGATCACATGTGGTCAGGTGAGACACATCGCTGTTTACACCTGGTCGCTTAAATGTGTCTCATGTGACCACTTGTATTCGGAGGGGAGGATATCTGATTCATGACGAATCATTCATCAGTCATTATGTCACTGTTTTACTACATAATATTAAAGCGCAACATATAAAAAAAAGCCAAGAACGCACAGGAAAGCGGTGCACTGTTTCTCCCAGATGCGGTTGACATTTACTCGAAGCACAAACACAACATGTAAAGCAGAATTATCCATTATTATAGTGTATTATCTGTTTTAAAAGAGCTTCAGGTGTTCCTTCTTGTCATCTGACTTTATATCTGACACACTAAAGATTTGTGAAGCTGCTCTAATGATTGTGTATGTATCAGCTTTTTATTTTTCCGATCGGATGGTTATTTCCTTTTAAAGCGCAGCTGTTGCTTGACAGGTGAGGTGTGACGCTTCACTGCTGCCAGGATGCATACAGGACGGATTAGTGTTTACACCTGAGATGCGATGTGGTCACATGCGTTTTTGTCCACATCATATGTGGTTTTTGTGATCTGAACACAAAACTTTTTAGACACCGTTTAGACCTGTATTTAGGGCTGACCATATGTGATTTGACCACCTGAGACACATCTTAATTCCTGGTGGAAACTGTGTGTGTGTGTGTGTGTGTGTGTGTGTGTGTGTGTGTGTGTGTGTGTGAGAGAGAGAGAGACAGACAAAGATACCAGCACTCCTATAAAAATCCCTGTCTAAATCCCATGTCCCCACTTAAGATGTCTGTCATTCTTTATATAGGGCTGCAACTTAACCCAGCCAGTGTGCTTTAACAATAGAGCAGCAGCGCTGAGCTCAGACAGGTGGTCTAGACTGGCACTGAGCCAGACGCTGAGAGTCCACGCCTACACTCCTCCGTTTTAACACATCCGTCTGCCACTCATGCATGATGTCACACTGATGCACCAAATTGTGTAGGGCATCATTGAACACAGCTAGAGTGTGCTCAAGGCAAAAACAGTGGAGCGAGAGACTATAAGCAGGCTGGCAGCTTTTCATGCACAAAATTAGACAGAGATATCTTCTGGGTCAGCTCTAGCAGAGCCAGACTTTTGACTATCAATGAAGTCTGGTCCACTTTGAAGCTTATTCTGGCCAAGAAAAGTCTACGTAGACAGGAAGAGACTGTCTGACTGACACACAAACTGACCAAACACAATTTTTCTGTTTGTATAGGGGTGGCTTAAACTGAAATCGATACCAAAGATAGAACAATGTGAAAACCAAATCAAACCCAAAATACATACACACTGGAGTAGAAAGATACAGGCACAAGAGGGAGAAGTTAAAAAGTGACTGTAAAGTGGGCGACTTCATCTTTAACACAACCACAAGCAAACAGACAGACATATATATCTAAAAAGGGTTAAGAACAGTGCACATAACTCAGAGTTATTGTCAAACCAAACCCAAAACACAGCTAATGGAGCATGGATGCCATTCAACACTGCTTCCATTCAGTGGTAGAAGGCTTTAGGCCACTCAAAGCAGAGTTTTTAGAGCAAACACACATCTATACAAAAGCATGCATGTTCAGGTGAATTTACTCACTTAAAACCATCAAGCATTATCAGTAACATAAAAAATGACGTGTCTTAACACACTTGGGCACAGCAGCAGAGATTACAGCCTAATGTTCTCACTTATCCAGCACCAGCCAATCAGCAGTCACGACCGTCTTTTGTGCAAATAACTCCGCTCGAGTCCTCAAACACAGGACATTCCTGCCCTGTGAATCAACCCAAGTTTGGAGCCAAATGGCCTACCTGAGGTTCCTCTTCTCACGCTACACCTCCCACTAAACAATATTGAAAACATGAGTCAAGGCTGCAGTAGCGTCTAATCGAGGTGTTCACTGCCAGCATTGATCTGCAATACCACTAAAGTGGATTGTGTAGTATGTAGCCCTGTCAAAGGATTTAGAGGAAAATCAATATGGCTATTATAGAGCCATACGTACAGAAGCCATGATTATTTTGTGCCAACATGAATAGGACACGTTTTGAAGTGGACTGAATAGAGACACAAGCCATTTTTTAATAGTATGCAGTATGCAGCAGTGAAACCGTATGTATAATATGCACAGTATACTACATTCACCAAAATGTGCAAAACACAACTAGAGCCCATTGTGACTAAAAAACTATATACAATGATTCAAAGAGCTCAACTTGACCTTACATTTCCAGTGTGCTAAATGAACTAGAAGCGAAATCAAACATGATTTTGAACATCTTACATGGCAAATAATGAAAAGACCAATTAGTTGATGTGGGAACACTCAAACAAACAATAATGCTGAAAGAGCCACAGCCTTCAAATTTTTCCATAGAAATTGACATAGAAACTACTTATAGTTCAGACATGACAACTTTCTTTTTTAAAGTATCATAATAGATATGATACTACATGTTAGCAGGTTTGGTCTTGCCAGACTAGCTTACGTTGTTGCTGAGGAGCAAGAATTAAGACTTGCTGATGCTAAGAATACAGACATGCGTTATCAAGGATGCAAGACATGGTGTGACTGCACAATTAGTCATACATACAATCCTTATGAAGCAGATCTAGAGAAGTGGTGCTGGGGAAGAGGAGGGTTTCAGAGAGAAAATGCAATTTAAATGCTAGAAAAAGTGGGAGAACGCAAGTTGGTTTGCAAACAGATTACATGTCAAAAGGACCTATCAGCTACACCATGCAAGCAATTGGCTTAGCAGATCACATCTGATTGGATCATGTATAGTATCATGAATTAACTTTAAAACATTTGTCTTTGCACATTAAGCTGGGGTAGAAGTGTTTTAACATCCCAAAATAATTCTCGCACAAAGTTCGCTAGTAATCTGTACTGAACATATAGTTCACAATAGTTATTTGGCAGCGACTGCACAGCCACTATTTACAAACAATTGCAATGATCCTCTCTCTAAGAAGCGATCTCAAAAAAGTAAACACAGATAAGCACATTAAAGAAAGCCCTCTTAAGTGCTTGCTTCATTTGGTGCCCCCTTGTGTCCTCTAATTGAGATTCAGTATGTGTTCTGAGCACTTGGCACAACCTGAAAACTCAGAGCGCACCATGCAAACAGTAGTCTTCTCCCAAATGGCTTTCCAAACCCTCCCCCTGCAACCTGGCCTACCCCTGCACCTGTGCCTCTGCCTGCCTTACACTCCCTCACTTTCTTGTAAGGTTTATTGTAGGCCAGGTGTGAAAGGCATTGGCACCGCCTCAATCGGACTCCTTGTTGCCATCTTATGTGGCCAGCAGATGCCCAAAAATTTAGTATGGAAGTACAGCCTAGCGCTGAACATCAGGCAGGGGGTGGTCCATTAATACTAGGCCTCTCCAGTGTGCAGGCTTAATAAAAGACTGGGCAAAGCACTCTATGACCCACAATGATGTGCTGTGTGCACATTACATATGCTGCTTTTCTAAATTTTAGGGATAATTCACCAAGAAGGAATTGTGTCCAATGTAGTTTGTTTGCATTCAGTGATGTCTCCGTTGTTTTAGCACCCGGTTCACTAGTAATTATGCAAATCAGTTAAAGGCACACCTATGTCCAAAAATGTAGTGATGAATGCAATTTGAACTATGCAATTCCCAGTTTTGCATGTCGGATCAGGATACTTGTTTGTTGAAGATCATATCGGTCCAACTTTGTGATCCAGGCACCTGAATTGACTATTTAAAACACTGAAAGTGCACTCAACTATTCTACATGTCTGGAAATATGTCCAGTTAAAACGCTTTTCTCAATTAGATCATCATTTGATACTTACCGCTTGCTTTCTGTGGGTGGAAATAGCGCAACTTTAATTGCACCAGACAAAAAAAAGTGGAAATTTGAACACTTGGTTAAACTTGATAGGTTATTGAAGACGTGCTGTTTTCATGCTGAAATACTGCATGAAAATGTCGCATAACTGTTTCATGAATTCACCCCTTTGTGTTTATATAAATCCTGTGATTCGAATATTTTCTAAATTTTTGTACAGCAATCTTTTTTTTGTCTAACACTTGCTCAGTCACTTGGCCTCTCGGGGCTGTTTTAATGATCGCATCTACAGCCCAGCACAATGGTTAACAATTATAACAGGGTATTAGATGACAGGTAGACTAGGGGCAGATGCTGCAAGCTGATCTTCGTTCGCACACACACACACACACACACACACACACACACACACACACACACACACACACACACACACACACACACACACACACACACACACACACACAAAATATCTTACTTTACCATAGGTGCATGCGACTTGATAAACAGACCCCAGACAGAAGGTCTCTGTGAAGCCGACTGAATGTTTTTTTTGTTTTTTTTTTCAGGAGGAGACTGAAATGGACATCTGCTGAGGACTGGCCGCTGCAGTGTGGCAGTGCCGCATTGTGTGGTATTTGGTCGGCACCGGGCAGCACCGTCTTTGAAGCAGCGTCTGTGCTCAGAGCTGTTTTGTTCTCGAAGACTGTGGTGGGATTAATTCAGACTCTCCAGAGGAAGAAAAGCCTCTTCAGTGGGCCTACGCAAACACTGTTTATGAGGGGGTTTATGGCACGCCACGAAAGTTGTGTCATTACAGTGGACCTGATGAATAGGCCTTCCATAATGCTAATGCCACCCATCTACGTGAGTGTTGTGTGATTGTGGTCATACACACAGATCAAAGTCGACGTTTGAAGAGATGGGAGAATTAAAAATTAGCAACATACAGCAAAGAGCATGACTCAAGTACTGATTCATACAGCAAACTGCAATATAAAACTGAATTAAGATAAACAAATTAATGACAAAACAAAAGCTTTGTTCCAAAATCTATTAAGCTGCCTTGCGGTTTACTACCTAAATTGCCAGCTACCTTCTAAAGCAGCATCATAACCATAATGCAAAGCACCTCCACAACTAAAGGCTGCCACCCCCATGCTTCACGGTTGGGATGGTGTTCTTTGGTCTGCAAGCCTCACCCTTTTTTCTCCAAACATAACAATGGTCATTATGGCCAAACGGTTCAATTTTTGTGTCATCAGACCAGAGGACATTTCTCCAAATAGTAAGATCTTTGTCCCCATGTGCGCTTACAAACTGTAGTCTGGATTTTTTATGGTGGTTTTGGAGCAGTGGCTTCTTCCTTGCTGAGCATGCTTTCAGGTTATGCCGATACAGGACTCATTGTAGTGTGGATATAGATACTTTACTTACAAAGGTCCTTTGCTGCTTTTCTGTGATTGATTTGCACTATTTGCACCAATCTACGTTCATTTCAAGGAGACTGATGACTTCAACCTAAGTGTATGTAAACTTCTGACTTCAATGTTTTTATATATATATATATTCACAGTACTGCGCAAAAGTTTTAGGCACTTGTGAAAAATGTTGCATAGTGAGGATGTCTTCAAAACGAATTACATAAATAGTTTTCATTTCTCACTTAATGTCATACAAAGTCTAGTAAACATAAAAAAGTCAAATCAATATTTGATGTGACCACCTTTGTTTTACCTTTGCACCAATTCTCCTAGGTACACCTGGATACAGTTTTTATTGGATGTTGGCAAATTGAATGTTCCAAGGTTCTTGGAGAATTCGCCACAGTTCTTCTATCTATTTAGGCTGTCTCAATTGCTTCTGTCTCTTTATGTAATCTCAGACTGACATGATGTTCAGTGGGGGGCCATGGCATCCATTGCAGGGCTCACTGTTCTTCTATTCTAATATTTTCTATTTGCAAAAGTACTGTTTGGGAGTATATTTCCTATTGACATATAAAGCTGAAGATAAATAATCATCTAAAGACAAATGTTTTTGTGAAACATCTTATGTGCCAAATACTTTTGCACAGTATTGTATACATGCATACATATACATGCGTACACACACATACATATACATATATAAAGAGAGAGAGAGCGTGAGAGAGAAGAGAGAGAGAGAGAGAGATAGATATAGTCAGTTTTTTGGCTTTAATGGATCACTGCCCCTTCCTATTGTGTCTGTTCCAGGCTCTATGTGGTTTATCATAGTCCTTATATTAATAAACAGCACATTAATTCCGAGAACATACCCCTAGACCCAAAGAAAGTGTCCCAATGACATGTATACAAACTCGCCTACAGAAAGTGGACTCTAAGCCACTTTTCTGTTATCTATAGCTAAAAGAACACTTTCATAAGCAGCATTAGAAGGGATGCCAGCATTCAACCCAAGCAATCAGACATTGGCTCAAAGCAGGGATGCACAAACATATCTGGTGTGTTTGTCTGGAGGCCTATGAAGAGCCCTGAAAGTGCATTATCCAGTTCCTAATGTGGAAAAGGAAGTCAGCAGTTTATGATTTTGCTATTGAAAATTATTTTTCACACTATTTTCCAGGCAGCGTCTGCCTCAAAGGCACAGCTGACAAAAAGTTTCTTCTCCAAACTGCTTTCATTTCACTCTTCAGAGGCTTTACATTTCACAGATTACAAAACCTTAGGAAAAAACAAACAAACACGCGGAGCAGTTAATTACGTACTGTGCTTTTTAAATTACTAATTAGAAAAAAGTGACTAATTAAACAATGACCGTGACAGCAAATTATTTCAAAGAATTACCAGTTGTTATAAGGCTGCCTTACTGTCATGTATAATTTCCTGCTATACGAAGCCAGAAATTGAAAAAAAGAAAATCGGTAAATAAAAACAGGACAGCTGACATCTTCAGTACCCAAGTAAATTATCTTGAGACTGTCAAAGACAGGCGTGCTGACATCCTCCAAATAATGCCATATTTTCTCATACACACTCTTCAAGCTTGTTTAAAAAGTACAGCCTCAGCTTTTCTTAGCTTGAGTGACCCGAAAGGGAACCAACCAACTCAGAGACACAGAGAGTTAGATAGAAAGAGGGTTACTTACCTCTTTTTGGCTGGACATTCCTCTGAGTACTCGCTGCTTCCATCTGTGCTCTGAGAGCAAGATCCGTCCCCATTGTGTCCTCCTTTAGATCCATTCAGCTGCCCCTTTGACAAGGAAGCTGTACAGAGAGAAAAACAAGAGCAAATATTGAGAAAGAATAACAGATGCAACATGTCAAGTTATCTAATTTAATGTGAAATATCTCAATGGCATGGTTTTAATAATAATGCACAACACCAAGTAGATCTGAAATGTAATACTTGCAAAATGGAATAAGATGGAAAGATGGTTTATTTTAAGGCTTCTTAGACTGAGGAAATAATGGAGATGGAGGTAGACGGAGGTTGACATACTGGTGAAGACTTTACACATGGCTTTCTTATATTCAAATTGAGCACAAATTCTCAGCCTGAAATACTTTAACGTCAAACAATAAACAACACCAGTGGCATCGACTAATGTATTATACATACACATACACAACATATACTGTACACAAAGATAACTAGACAGACAGATAAGCAAGACAGCAAGCTAGACCGGTAGCTAGACAGATAGCGAAGAAGCTAAATAGCGAGATACACAGATAGCGATGTAGACAGACCAATAGTGAGATGGCTAGCAAGCTAGCTAGACAGATATCAAGGTTAGCTAGCTACCGAGATGGATGGCTAAACAGACAGATAATAAGGTAACTAGCCAGCTAGATCGACAGATAGTGAGGCAGCTAGCTAGCTATACAGACAGATAGCGATACAGCTAGCAAGCTAGCTAGACAGATAGCGATGCAGCTAGCCAGTGAGGCAGGCAGGCAGATGTAGCCTACAGCCAGACAGTTAGTGAGTTAGTTAGACAGACAGACAGACATATAGATAGAGTTCTTGAGTTAACTTGTGGAAGTTGTGCTGACATCAAGCTTGTGCCGAGTAGATGTGGAAATATCAGCGGTAGATTCTGTTAAAATAATTAACAGTCTCTAAAGGGACTAGAAAGGAATGAAGTAAGAAGAAAACAAGAACAAGCCTGGGCAACAATCTGTTTGGCAAAGGTAGATAAAACTGGGTAAACCGCAATGTGTCATAGTGAGTCTTCACACGCACTGTACGACTCTGTGGTAGGTTCACCCTCCTTTTCTTGTGATCATTACTGTTACATTATTAAAGCTCACAGAGTTAAATCCCAATTTATATGACTCAGCTGATCTAATTTCAGTGTTTATCAACATCTGTAAAGCGAATATCCAGGATCGCCAAACATTCGCCAGGACCTGAAGCCCAAATCTACAGTTGGCCAGAAAAACAGCTGTAGAAATAAAGAGCTACAATGAAGCAGCACTCCAACACATACATATAAATCTATAAAAGTGTCTTTTTTTTCCATATGAAGCCTACCATGGCTGATCTTCAAAGCACGCAAGCTAAGTCCCAGGTGGTCCCTTCACATTGGACAAAACATTGTTTTGAGAACACCAAAACTGGGATGGTTTAACTCCAAATAGAAAAACAGCAAAAAAAATAACATTCATGTCCTATATTCAAATGATTCCCCTTGTGCACAAACAAACAAGCTTTAGAGTCGCTGCTTTCATCACGAAATGGGAAACCAAAACCTGAGAGAACAGGCCAAGCCAAGCTGACGTGGGCGGAGAGGGATCATATCTAAACAGCTTAACGCAAGCTGCTCGCTTCCCTCACTGTGTTTTACATATGTTGGTCTCACTTGAGTGGCTGTGTGAAAGACAGTCTGCATCTAGTGGAGCCAAACGTCCTGTATCTTCTCTCTCAGGCCATGAGAGCGTGCAACGGTTTATCCAGCATCTGTCCTTCAGGGCCTCTAATCATATTTATGCATGTTTAACTAAGCCAATCGCGTCGCTACATTCCCCTCATGGTTTCCAAGGATGGCGTGTGTGATAGAGTGTAATGCTATGATGTGTGACCCATTAGTTAAGGAATGGTAATGACTAGGTCAGAACGAATGGAGAAATGCAGTCAGGGAGCAACACATAACGGTCCTGAGTAAATCTAGACTAATAAATTATGACATTCGTAATTAAGCACTGTGTGCATCCTTGTTATTCACACTAACTCCCTGGACCTTGTTGTAATGGTCTTTCACCAAAGTAGTCATTGTGGTAGACATGTAGTATGCTTATTTTTTAGCACTTGCACTTGCACTTTAAAAGTTCCATTTCAGTCATACTTTAACAATAATTTGTCTTATTAAAGTCTGAAATGGTATTTGGTAATCAGTTGCCATTTTCCCAGACATTTATCGTGTGAAAATTTTAGCTAATCCTATCAGAAGTCACTAACATAGAACTCTTAAAAAGTAGAGTAGCTAAAACAGCCTGTTTTATTCCAAGGATCAAAGAGAGGGTGGAAAATGGTCACTGTAAACTAAATTTTAACTGTTAAGTGCCAGAAACCTTGACTAACATTATAAGTGGACTTCATAGCAAAAAATAAAGTGTGGAACAGGCAACAAGTGTAGAAAATGTCCTTTTCAATAACTGGAACAAGAATGTGTTTAGCCTGTGGTGGCAAGCTGTTTATGCACTGCTGAGGTTCCAAAACGGGTGCCAATGCCACATTGTTTGGCATACAGAAGTTAAACCCCCTGACCGCCACCTTTTGTCTGCTCTGCCAGCTGAGCTGGGAACTGATGGGCATCAGCAGCAGAGCAATATCTGTCTAAATCTGCAATCAAATGTGATTTGGTTCTTTCAGATGTGTGTAGACTATGCATCTCTGGGCGACTCTTGATCCCACTGCTGATTGTGTATGAGTAGTGATGCTTTGTTCGTGAAAAAATAGGTAATTTTTTTAACAAATCTTTAAGTGAACAAATTGTTCTCGTTCACTTCCATACACTCCTAATTCTCTTTCTCTGAAGTCTCCCTTTCGAAGCCAATGAGCTCTACACGTAAAGAGCTGCTTTTGCACGTAGGCTGCTTTTGTGGCTTTTCTAGCCTGTTATGACTGACTATAGTGTGAACCAATAATATTTGAGTGCGACTTAGGCAGAGCATATAATTGGTTTGACCCCTTCACTGAAACAGTCAGTCATTTGAGTATGACAGATACACTCATTCATGAACAAAATATAACAATCACTAATCCCATTCATGAACGCAGATCTGCTGACTGATTGAACGAGAGAAGACAGGTCATTCATTCAGTTCAGAAATCTCTGTAAACAGGAAAAGGTGCTGATTAATTATGGATGAAAGTGAGTGATGACCACACATTACAATGACATAAGGACATTATTGAAACTCAATCATTTTTATGCTATAAATGGTATCTTTTTGTATAGATTGATTTAAAAAAAATCATACTCATTAGCTGTCAAAATTATAGGTATGTTTTGTTGTCATTTGTGGGGAAACGCTTATGATGTAAAATTGTAAAGATGCAGATTTTAATAAAGCATAATTAGACTCGTTTCAGTTGTGAATGATTCTGTGCTTTTGGTTCAATGCAATGACTTGTTAAAAATGCAAACGATGCTCATTTGTTGTCATCTACTGGAGCAAAGTCGTAATTTGCGGACGGATCACTCAATGAATCTGAACATATCTTTTTTGATGAATGGATTCAAAAGACTCGAATCACCGAGATGAAATCAAAATCCCCACCACTATGAATGAGTGTGTTGGATCTGAGCATTGCTTGTAATTGAAATGAAGCCAATGAAAAGGGCTTTATTTGATCCCTTTTCATTGGCTGCATCCCAATTCATATATTTCTACTACACACAAAAGTATGTATTTCGCTGGTGATTTGAAAGTACATACTTTTTAGTATGTAGTAAGATAGTACAACAGTATAGGGATATTCCATTTATTTATTCCATGTCATAAATATGAGCCTTGATGCCTTTGCCGTATACTATTTACATTTGCATACAAGTGTTAGCATTTAGCAAAATTAGATACCTTAACATTTATTATTACCATATTTCCAACAACCCAAAAGGTCAGGGGAAAAACAGTAACAAACGTTTTTTGTAGTAATTTGGAATTAAAATTACAAAGTAATTTTGAGCAATATTAAACAAAGCATGAATGGCTGCACACTTTGAGTAATCCAAAGGAAACACTACACCATATAGGAACTATTTAGGGATCAATTAAAAAGTATTTAAACTATTATTTTAATAGTTTAAATACTTTTTAATTGCAAAGAGTTTGCCAGTCTTAATGGGTCAACCTTGGTTAAACACTCTCCGTACAGAGGGATAACCATTATCATGAGGTAGCACAAAAATGTTAACGCATACAACAACAAGACATCAAGATTAAGGGCTATTGTGATAAGACCTTATTATCTGTTTTAGAGAGTAAATGAAAATTAGGCTGTGAGGGATAGAACTACAGTCCATTCAATATGCTGTTTATGAAACATTGAACCGTGTCTAATTTCAGTGGACAACAAACATGGGATGTGGCAAACAAACGTGAGCTAGGACCTTAACATCAACATGACTTACTTCGATAATCTCATGCATTTGAGTGAAACAGGATACTCAATTATAAGTATATAGGATGGGACTTTTTTTCAATATCGGATTTTGAAATTGTGTTAAGCAGCAGAAAAAAACAGGACAAATACATTTGGGAAGTCACCCAGAAAGTAAAGATGTTTCCAAGACAGAAAAGGTCATTACATTTTTAAGAAAGATTATGAAGATTTTGTTTTCCCATTTGGAATAACGTGCACCGAAGAACAGTTCACAATAAGACCAGCAACGTGTATTAAGAAAGTAGATAGGGTCAATTTTGCTTTCATGTTAACTAGCAACTTGTGAAAGGGAATACAGTGTCAATTGTATTTATTTCTTTATTTATTTATTTTTTTCATTTTTTTTTCATCAGAGTAATAAATAGGGGTAGCTCACATCAAGAGAAGTCTTCTCCCTCATCTCTGTCTGGCTGTGTAAACTCAAACGTATAAAACTTGTTCTTTGTTCATCCCTCAGTGTCTTGCAGCTCTTTTTAGTGAAAGCTCTGGCTTTGAGGCCTGTGTGAAGTGAAGTCCCAGAGTGCAGAGCTAAAGTGTCAGACACGCTTCTATCAGAAGGCTGCCAAAGCTCTCAAGTAACCTGGATCATACGGCAATCTTACCCACTGTTACAAGAACATTTCTTAAGAACATCCTTTTAACAGAGAGAAAATCAAAGCCAAAATTTTTTTGAGTGTGTTTTGTTTTTTCATACTCAAATATGCAAAGTGTAAAACTCAACTAGTAGAAAATTGCGGCAACAATGCCATAGTCATTGGTTTGATTTCCAGGATGTGTATCTATTGAACGTGCCTCAAATGCTCTGTGAGTCTCTTTTGATGAAAGCATCTTCCAAAGTCGTAAATGCAAATTACATGTAAAATATTGCTTCATTCATGTGATGAAAAACATACACTGATAACACAGAGATGTTCAATGTTTCATTGGCTATATGATGGCATCCTTGACTAGTAGAGCGGTCTAGAGTATATTAGACTAGTCCAGTCCTGAATGAGTGATGGTCATAGGTTGAAGCCGTTACTCACCGTTAGAGCTTTTTCCTCCATTGCGGAGGCCGCCACAGAGCTGCCGCTTCTGTGCGCTCTTAAACTCCTTTAGCGAGAGATAGAGCACCTTCCGCACCACCCTTTCCTCCGACCAGGGTATCCCATCATTATCATCCTGCAAACACACAAAGAGAGAGAAAAGATCAGTTCAGCCATAGTGCAGACCTTCAACATACAAAGCACAGACAAGAACTGTGACAACAATAACTGTCGATAATTTTCCTTAATATTGTAATCATGATTATTAATTTCAATTAATATAATTTAAATCACCACATTGTGCCACGGAGGATTGAGAGATAAAACATTAAACATTTTCATTGTCTGTGGATCAGACTGCTTTTAATGCCATGTCCTCGCTAATCATTTTTGTTTAAAGACACATATTTTTCCTCTTCATTTTGGCCTTCTGTCCACACTGAGATGCCCTTTTTGACAGCACAAACAAGAGCTTAAAAACAATCTCTTAAGTGAATAAACTGAAAATACTGTCTTTGCGTTGTAGTGTGGACAGGGAAAATGGAGATACGAATTTGTTGTCATGTGATACATTCAACCTAAAATAATCAAGATGGCGACCATTGTGACATTTTTTTGCCTGCTACACACTTTGATAGCGCTGTTGAAGATAAATGTTCCTTTGTACAACCTTCGCATTGCATTGCTTCAAAGATTACGGGAAGTTTTCTTGCTGTCCGACAAGGAAACACGAGAACAATTGCGTTTCAGACAGTAGGCCTACATGGAACTCTGATTTTTTTGTATGACAGTAAAGGGATTTAAGTGCTTTCATTATCTTCAGTTTGGCCAAGAAACATTTGGAAAACACTTGTAAACGGCCATGTAGACAGAGCGTTTCAAAAACGAAAACGTCATTTTCAAATATTTCGGGATTAAAGTGGACGTAGCCTAAAGATCACTCATTAGGACCAGTAGTCATTACTGGTAAACCGATTACCTAATTTATAGTTGATTGGCCACTGCATTCAAACACACAACAAACTTGTTTTTCATGAGTTTTTCTATGTAAATGTGCAACACAGGCATCTTAACTGCCACACCGTATTGCTTTATGTAGTATCTTGCACATGAGTGCCACATTGTTTAGACACCGTGTCAAGATAAAAATAACTGCAACTTTCAAAAAATGTGTCTCAAGACACCTTTGCTCTGTTCTATATTAGTTGCTTACAATTCAAATGTCACCATGAAAATAGCCATGAAAGCTGACATGTCGTTAAGTCACTAATAAACAACAATGCTCATGAGCTACAAAAAACATGTTTAAATAGACACATTTTATCCAATAATGGTGCAGTCATACATACTTGCATGACAAAATTCCACGGGTGAAGTGGACAATTGCTGAGCGCATGTGAAATCAGCAGTAAAATAACTGCCAAGAAGCCTCTTTTTAATGCTACACTTCATACTATAGCAGTTAAAACTCTGAAGTGATATCTGGTGTATATTCAATGTAGCTGAGTATGAAGCACTGCCCACTCAGAGCCCAAACAAACCACTTCCTATTGGTCAACATGAAAGTTCACGGCAAATCAACCAAACTTGACCTCCATGTAAAAACCGCAAGAGGGAATTATTCGCTACCAGAAGTCCATCCCATGTAATTCATGGTCACACCGATTCCCACTGAGATGACTGTCCGCACCTTAACTGTACGTTCACACCAGAAGCGGCGAGAGCGTCAAAATTCGCTCTGGCTGCCCTGCCTTCGACGCTCAAGGACGCTCGTGGACGCTCTGACGTAGTTGAAATAAGCGGCAACGTTTGTTCAGAATGCTTTGTTTTGTGAACTATATTTAAAGGGGCCGCAATTTAAACATCCAGACATGTCGACCATTTACTTTTTGCCGACCGATCACAAGTAGCGTATATCCTCATGAACTCTTTAAAATGTGAAAATAAGAAATCGATCGATGGCAGAAAGTAATTAAAATTATAGTTGTTTGTTATCAAAATAAAATACATTTGTAATAATAACTGTGGTCTTGGTCATATATTACAGGGAAACCCGTCCACGGCAATAATTCGTTTCTACATTTTATCTTCGAACGAATGTTTGGTGGGAACCAAAGTTTACACGGTTGTGTTCTCGACTTCGCTAGAGCGGAGCACTTCTATATTCCAATTGGTTAACGCCGAACCGCGTCACAGCTCATTACCATAATGTCGACTGCACTTGAACTTCCATCTGACGCCCACGCTGCCCAAGACTCGCCGCGCCGCTTCTCGCCGCAGAGAGACGCTGGCTGTCATTGAAAAAGAATGACTTCCGGTCGATTTGACGCTCTCGCCGCCTCTGGTGTGAACGTACGGTAAGAGTAGAAGTAAATGGGCAGCGGTAATTGACAATTTGCACAATCACAGTACCCACAATGGTTTACAGTAATCTCGCTATTGTTTTCAACTAATCGTTCAGCCCTACCTCTCACACTGAAGCCATTTAAGTAAACAACGGAATAAATAAAACCAATTCCATACCACATTCCATGGGAAGAGTGAAACTCTTGCACAAACCACACTCAAATACACACAAGCCTACACTTTGCATCATGTATACCCTGGGTCCTGCCCCGTTATCAAAGGTGTTGTTGTTATTGTGATGCTCACGAGAGTTATGAATGTCACATAATTTTCCAACCACTTTAGAACCAATGACTCATTTCATCTTGGTACAATTTCAAAAAGTGTGTTCTTTCTTCTAAAATAGAATGAAACAGAGACAAGTACTTCCTTTCCTTAAAATACAGTTTCCTTTCCACCCAACAACTGAGAACAATTCTCAATCTATAGATAGATACATTTTCTATGTATCACATGAAGCCAAGTTCTCACATATATTCTTTATTTAGCATACGAGTGCAATAGAAGCTATATACTGCATTCATTTAAAAGAATTTATAACAGGCTGGCTTAATTGCAGGACATACAATAGTAATATAATTGCCGTAGACGTGCAATTGTGTATTCTTGTGTTAGTGTCCAAAATATATAGTGACTTACCAAATTTTAGTTATGATGTGAAAGAGACACTGATGACTGGAACAATAAAAAATACATAATCATGAATAGATTGCGTTCAGGGATTATTTTTGAAACAGAAACATTTAATTCTAATTGCTTTAAGAATAACAGATAACAGCAACTGTAATCCATTATGGTCTGCCATGTTTGTAAAACTACAAGTAGCCTATTGTGTACAAGAAATTAATGGCACAAAAAAAACCCACTTCTGTACACACTTTTGCCTTTTTCAGTCATACTGATAATGTCCATTACTGTAAAAAAAAGTTAAGTACAGGACAAAAATAAATAAATAAATAGACAAAATCTTACAAAAATGTCAAAAAGATCTTCGTCAGAATGGAATCTGTCAGTAGATGGAGGTAAAAGATGGAAGTAGTAGCAAATAAACCATATATGTTGACATTCAGAGAGACGATAACTGCTTCCTTTTACTTAATTCACTCATTTCGAGAGGGGAACTCAAGACATTCCCATGCCATGGAGGTGGGGGAGTTGTGTTACTCGCAGTTACAGTACTGAGGGGAAATGTGCCATTTAGACATCAGCTAAAACAACACACAATGTCACGTGAAAATCCTTAACTAACCAAGACTTGTGCTGGAGTGGTCAAAGTGCAGGCCTAACCCCAAGAATAATTACTAAAAGTCAACTCTCTACACATAAGACACGTGATGACTTGTACAGTCAATGATTTAGAGGAAGAAAATGGACAGGAAAGGCCCACTTAAAAGTGTAAGGTGTGACATTGTTTCCTGTGGGGTTAAACAGAAGGCGGGACTTAGTGAAACAAAGGGCATTTAAATGTGTGTGTGTGTGTGTGTGTGTGTGTGTCTGTGTGTGTGTTGGGGGGGGCTGACAGGTGAACATCACATCTCCCAGCAGACATGTCAACAAACATACTTACACACACCTTGAGACTGCTCTACGCACTGATGCGCTGCAGAAGCCTGACAGCAACTGATTGGGTGTGTGTGTGTGTGTGTGTGAAACCACCAGAGCACCTCGCTAGATGCTCACACACACTTTTTACACACACCAGCAGGCGTGCGCGCACACACACACACACGCACACACACACACACACACACACACACACACACACACACACACACACACACACAGCTGTGCTCAAAATAGTTGTATGCAAAGCCGCAGCTTAACCACAGCACTGCTTTCTCAGACATTAGAATTCGAAAATGATACAAAGTGTCAGTAGTTAAGATTAATATTTATACTGTGGCACTGCTGTGTAAACTTGTAAAATGACAAAAACATGTATCAAACTGTTATGGACCAAACTTTTTTATCTTAGTACCGGTACTTATTTTTACAATAATTAAAACATGTAAAGATTCATTCAGATGAGATAACACATGTAGCTACTTAAAGAAGTTACTCTGTTGTGAATTCCTCATGTTTAAGATATTGCGTTATGTGTAGTGGGTTTTTTGAAACAAGTTATGCATTGTGACTAGCACGTAACTTAGTTGAACGTCACATTTCCAGCTAAAAACAATTTACTGCATTGTTAATATCTTTTCTTGTCATATTTTCGTCAACAGATTTAATTAAAACCATTTGATTAATTGCCATTGTGTGATTTTTTTTAGTCTTGTCTAAAAAAAAAAAAAAGTTAAAAAGAACATTTTCACTAGAAATTCAGTTGATGAGATTAACACATGAGAGTAAATTACATCATTTCTGGGAAAACTAATTCTACAGATTGTATAACGCATGGTAAATTCTTGTATTATGGACCATTGACATCTTATGGTAACGGAGTGATCTTTGAGCATGAGAAGACACCTAAGCTTTGATTTAAAAAGAAAAAAGCAAACTCATACAGCTCCGCTTCCAATCCGTACGGCTTGCATACTGTGTGTGAGTGTGTGTATGTGTTTGTGTGTGTGTATAGAGAGCATTCTACCCACTACTAGACAGTTAGGTGTGCTGGAGCGCACAGAGGTTTGATGCTGTCACTGGATCCCTGGAGCACAATCCAGCAGGCTGCTGGGAAGGCAGCAATTACCCCTCGCTAGCGCTGCTCTCTGAATAGAGTATAACTGCTCTGAGTGCACGCACGCACACATGTACACACACGCGCACACACACCTCACCTCACTTCACCTAAAAAACTCTCTCTCTCAACTCTGGAAGCAGACCGCAAATACTTTGCCTTCAAGTATGTTTTCTTTTTTGTAGTCAACCCCCACTTTTCCCTCCAATCTTGGCAAGCTGCCACAGTTATTTCCTTCTTGAGCTACATATAGCATTCCAGCTTGGAAAAATGCTGAGCTGGATATCAGCATTAACAAAGCTGACTCATGGCTCGCTACTCGGCAAACACCAAATAAAAACAATGTTTAGGAGAACAAGTCAATCATATTTCAGCCCCACTGAACTAATGCAGAGTCACTAAGTCCATGTACAAATCCATGTTTTCAGCAATAGTTTGTGCTTTTGGTGTCTGCGGACATGCAAACTGACTTCCAAGAGTCTTTTTTCCCTCTTATAATCTCAAAACACAGTTCTCAAAACCTTTTCTCAGGAATCTATGTACAGAAATTTATCATAATGGAATTTAGCATTGGAACACCATTCCTAAAAATGGTAATTCAGGGTGTCCTGCACAATGAGTTAAAAAGAATATGTACCAAAGAATTATACAAAGACAATGGACAATGTAGTCTGATTCAAGAACAAATGACCAGGGGCGGGTTTATGATTTCTGAGGGCCCCAGCAAAAGACCAACCAGGGGCCCCATTTAAAAAAAAATTGCTTTAACAAATGACAATCACTATAATCAGAATCAGATTGCATTTTATCACTTTATAAAACTATACAATTATATCTTCTGTTCTATTGTTACTTGCATAACAAATATTATTTAAATATGATCAAAATGATTGCACTTCATTTTATTTTGTAGACGTACGCTTGTAAGCTGAGTGTGCGCATCAGGCACAGATGTGCAAGTGTTTTAAATGCTCTCTTCTACAGCACAGTATGTCCTCACTCGATTGGTGCTGGGAAGCCCGTGAATCATTTTTCTTGTTTCAACGAAATATCAGAAGGAACCAATTAATTATATTTCCCATACACTCTTCTGGAAGTGTATGCTCGGTTCGTGCATTGTGCGTTTAATAAACTCTGTTCAGCCGCTCGCACAACAGCAGCTCTACTTAGTTGTATGATGTGAGGTATCGGGATATTTTAAAAAGAACAAGTACATGAGTAAAGTATCTAACCTGATGTCAATCCTTTAATAAATGCATCATTCTTTCTGTGTGGTGCTTCATCACTGGAAATAAGGAGCATTCCAAACTCCTGTTGAACCCTGCCAGTGGTTGAAACTGGTGACGACACAGAACGCACTTGAGACAATGCGCTGCGAATAGTGGCCGCACGTGATAGCGATATCCAGTGCAGAGAACATGAGTTTCATATAATTTCACCAAAGCGGACTTTGGACACCCCTGCAGTAAACAGTCACCTCTTTGCAACCTGAACTTATTCAGAATGTTAAATATTTGTGACACATGCGTTTGAAACAATCTAGATAGAGATCAACGACTGAAACAGAACTCTGGTGTCTCGTCATGCTATTTTGAAACCCGAAGTACTTTTTACCTCGAAACGGTGTCTATAAATGTGCCAGTTCTGCGTGAGACACTGAAGTAACAGCGAGACGCAGTGCAGTAGTCAAGGACATCTGTGCAGTGCATTTACATACAGCCAGATGGTGCCAGATGGGCTGGTTTGAGTATTTCTGTAACTGCTGATCTCCTGGGATTTTCACACACACAACAGTCTCTAGAATTTACTCCAAATGGTACAGAAAACAGCGGCACGTTCTGTGGACAGAAATGCCTTGTTGATGAGAGAGGTCAACAGAGAATGGCCAGACTGGTTCTAACT
Organism: Xyrauchen texanus; assembly: GCF_025860055.1. Taxonomy (NCBI): domain Eukaryota; kingdom Metazoa; phylum Chordata; class Actinopteri; order Cypriniformes; family Catostomidae; genus Xyrauchen; species Xyrauchen texanus. The sequence continues at coordinate 31,325,057 of NC_068301.1, forward strand.
GACAAAGTCTACAGTAACTCAGATAACCACTCAGTACAATTTTGTTGAGAAGTATAGCATCTTAGACTGCTAATCTGAGATGTGGGTTGGAGCTGTTTTGGTGGCACGAGGGGGACCTACACAATATTAGGCAGGTGGTTTTAATTTTGTGGCTGATCGATGTAGAAAAACAATGGAAAACAGAGCAGATGCATGCATAAACACTTTGTGTGACCGGCCCCTAACTCATCCGTTCATGCTTATCCGTGTGAGTAAAAGCGCATTGGCGAAACAAGTTCGGAAATCCTGCGAATGTACTCAGAACAACATGTCACCCCTCAAGCTATTTTTGCAGAGCTTTCCTACCCGACGTCCGGGGCCCCACGCAATTGCGTGGTTGTTAAAACCGTAAATGCAAATGACTCTTATGAGTAGGTTCTTTTAACTCTTTCCCCGCCAGCGTTTTTAAAAAAAGGTGCCAGCCACCGCCAGGGTTTTTGACGATTTTCGCTAAACTTTAATGGCCCTCAGAATATTTTCTTCCATGAATATATGAAGATGCTATATATCAAAATAAAGATCTGAGCCTCTGCTTTTAGGCAAAAAAAAAAAAGATTTTATTTTATCTTCATTTGTTCTTTTTTTATTGCCACTTGAACAGAGGTAGGTTTTGTCAAAAACAACATTTCGGACAAAAAGCTGAGAAAAAGGCATTTTTATCAAACAAGTGCTTTAGTATTAGTATGGTGTTCCACTTCACGTTTGAGATGATCGCAGTCTGTTTCTTTGATCAAAGAGTTGCGTACTCTTTCAAAACATGCGTGCGGGTCTTCCTTACCGTATACCACCTAAAACACGGATACCCGGAAAATTCCGTGTTTGGCGGGGAAGCGTTTTTTCATAAAACCCGGAAAATTCCGTGTTTGGCGGGGAAAGGGTTAATGAAGTTCTGAAGTTTATCACCAGGTGACAAACTTCAGAAAGCTGGTCCTGACAGTTGCCGTGATGATGCCAGACTCATTCACAGACTGGCAGAGTTTGTTGGCAGCATCAGGACTCAGATGTGAGGAGACACAGGGAGCTGGCACAGTCTAAGAGACGCCACTTACTCGCAACTCACATATGAACACCCCAAACCCCCTCTGCCCCATCCCAGAGGAGCCCGGAGCCTTGTTAATGAGCACCAAGAGCACATGTGTGTGTGACAGAGCGAAGAGAAGTGTCTCTCTTGCACACACACTCATGCATATACACACACCCATCACACAGACAGCCCAAGTGGCACTCAGGTCTCTCGGCATACTCAAAGAGTTCCAGTGAAGGCATATGCAATGAGGACAATATCATGGCTAAGAAATGTTATCATCCCTTTTCAAAAAGTTGAAATTTGTATTTGCTGAAGTGTGTAAATTCTGCGTAGCATCATCAAACAGAATTGCAAAAATAAATCATGGTTCTCGATAAGAACCCAGAAAACTTAACTCGTCAGCCATTGCTTCTACAAACAGATAGTCCTGCTCCAAACTTACCATTGGCCAGGCTAATGAGCTCATTTACAAGGACACTAGAAAGCCATTTATTGCAAGGAAGCGGATTAAGACTCGAATTGGGCCTACAAGTTTACATGCACCATGTTATCGACTTTCTTTATACCTCTGCATACATGCGGCTCGGTCAGAAATCAGCTTTCTCCACAGCAATGTTATTTTTGTGAAACACTTGTGGAAATATCGAATATGGCATCCACTTGTGGAAATATTTACATGGCCACATAAGCTGTGTACTCTGGGAGGTTTGTTTAAACTGCTTTACTCCCTTAAACTCCATAGTGAAAGTGGCATACTCATTTACATAATGTTGATTTCTGCAAAACCCCTGGAATAAACCATTTTCTTAAGTGCATGTAAACAGGGTCAATGATGCTTTGTCAGGCTTGATGGCCGATCAAACAAAAAAAGGGTGGTTTAATACTGCAGTGTTACACTTTTTCTGTAAAATCACCCTATGAAGGGCTTACTTAAAGTTGACTCTAATATTTGACATCAAAACAGTTACACACTTCAGTTTTAAAAAGCCAACAGAGAATAAATGACCACAGACAGATGCCCGTCTGTAACTGCCAATGAGCATGCATTTCCTGTAAAGCCTGACAAACTTCCTTTTTTTTGCAATTTCTTTTTTCCTTTTTCCTTTTTTGCAAACACCCCCTCCAAACAGCAGCGTTGGCAGAACGTGTGTAACTGAACAATGCGGCACACACCACAACTGATGAAGCAAAGCACTGTTTTTGACTGTCTGGAATCTACAGTATAATAGGCATAGGTCAAAGGTCAGGATGATCTACTTGTCAACTAGTTGTCCAACAATTTTGGAGGATTTTAAAAATGTTAGCTTGCTGACTGCACGCTGTGCTTTAGCATGCTAACATTAACTGTTGGACTGTTAACACGGAAAAACCCTTTTTGCAAATTTGCATCTCTAAATGTATCTCTTTTAAAGCAGAGCTTTAAATAAAATAAATAGATAAACTAAATCAAACAAACTCCGCAACTAATTTAATTTAGAAAAAATGTAGTTTTGCACATCTCTAATCTATAACCTCTAAGCCAGCAGCAGTGTAACATATATAGAGTTTATTTGTTCGTATTTATGGATGATTCTTAAACTTTGGTTTATTTCATGTGACGGGCTGTTATAAATACAAACAGATTTCAACTTAAAGGTCACATTAAAACCAATATAGAAACTTTTTACAAGGCCTTCATTTATTTTTGCTACTTACTATTTTAGCCTTGACCCAGACCCCAATAATCTAATAATATATTTGTAATTACAGTTGTGGCGTCATTTCCACCACATTACACAATTTTGCCCCAAATAAAGAATTTTCAAAAGTTGGTGTACTTATAAACAAAGTCAGAAAAAAGTGTGTCAGTAAAGTGCATGCTTGAGATAAACTGTGAAAGTGTGAAAATATTATTTAATTGTGTGTATTTAGATACATAAAATGTTAGCTATGAAACTACCCTTAGCAAGACAAAGGAGGCAGCCATTATGTGTGAAAAGAATATCAAGAGCATGAAAAATGCTTTAATGAGGCTACTTTCTAGAAGTCCACAGTGCTAAAAATGCTTGAAGTTGAATAAACACTCTTATATATGTGCGGTGTAACTTCAAATGAAAACCTTTCTACCAATTAGCCATTAAAACAATACTGTCCGTAGGAACTTGAAGGCTGCATTTTTCAGAGTAAAAATCAAGTGAATGAAAATCACATTAACGTTGAAAGAAATACGAACAAATAGAGAGAAAGACAAATTCCTTTATCTGCATGTAAGGTTATATATACATTGTCTTTCGCAAATAAACATGTAATCACAATGGATTCATTAGCAGGCAGGGAGGGGTGCACACTCGCATGAGGGTCTCTTTTTTTTTTTTTTTTTTTAAACACACTGAACGCCAATTCATATGAACGGCGCTAAATATAGCCACACAGACCTGGATCTCATCAACAAAGAATGTAGGTCAAGCACCAACCAAGATCTTTAGTTTAACATGCAGAAATTTGTCATAACATGAATTCTTCAAAAAAAGACAAAGCAAGAGAGGGGGAAAACAAAGCCAAGATAGACAGCCTTAAAGAGCAGAAATATTAAAGTGCCTCTTCCTCTCTATACACATGCCTTCCAGATGCTGAAGGAGAAAAGGAAACAAGCAAACACTGCGGCTTTTGCTCGATATTTGGGTCAGCACTGTTACATGTGCATTTGCGCTCAGTGAGTCTCCAAGTTAATCGAAGCTCATTGGTCGATGACTCCAAGAGCGGGGCATGGATAAAGTCATGCAAAACAAGAGCGCTGCAGAGCTCTGTGTGCTCCGAGCAAAAGCGAGAGAGAGAGAGAGAGAGAGAGAGAGAGAGAGAGGTGATCTCTCTCTAGATTGAGGCCAACTGAAGCACCCCATTACACCCCATTTCTCACTACATTGGAATGTCTGGGTCCTTAGGGTCTGTCCTTTTAAAAAGTTCTATACTGTGTCTGAAATTAAGCACAATGCACCATGCACTTGGCCATCTAGTGTATGAAGTATAGTATTGTCTCAAATGGAACACAAACATTTTTTTTTAACAACACGAGGGGAAAAAAATTATTCCATGAAACACAAAAGGAGATATTTTGGAGAATGATCTGGTTGCTGTTTTCTATACAATGAAAGAGAATGGGAGCTGGGGCAATAAGTTCGAAGAACAAAAGCACCTTAAATGTAGTCTATAAAATAATGCATATACGTGTCAGGAGCTTCAGTTAATGTTAACATCAAACATCAGAATGCAGAAACATGTGATCTCAGTGATTTAGACTGTGGCATGATTGTTGGTGCCGGATGTGCTGGTTTGATTATTTCTGTAACTGCTGATCTCCTGGGATTTTCCAGCCAATAATGTGGCAGCAGTGCAATGCATAAAATTATGCATATACGAGTCAGGATCTTAAGTTAATATTCACATCAAACATCAGAATGCGGAAAAATGTGATCTCAATGATTTCGATGGTGGCATGATTGTTGGTGGTTTGAGTATTTCTGTAACTGGTGATCTCCTGGGATTTTCATTTGCAACAGTCTCTAGATTGTACAAATGTAGTCAGCAGAAAAGCATCTTCGAATCTTGTGGCGGATGGGCTATAATAGCAGCAGACCACATCTGGCACATTATTAGGACCATAGTGTTACTAATAAAGTGCTCAGTGAGTGTATATGCACTAAATTATAAGATTTCTGGAGGTTTAGGAGCTTGTCAGATTTTGGCAACTGTATTATTACATACAAAAAAAAGAGCATACAAAATAAACATACTTCAAACATCTAATTTTGTGTTCCACAGAAAAAAGAAAGACAGTTATAAAGGTTTGGAGTAATATGAGTGCAAGTAAACATGATTTTCATTTTTGGGTAACTATCCCTTTTAACACCAGTTTCATATGGTAAAAAGGGCAGCTAGAGGCTCTTTGGGTATGTGTGGTCTTCTGCAGGCTGTAGCAGATATCAGGCCTGCCCAGACTCACGCTGAAGGTGTGCATTTACCCTGCATTAATACACATCAGAGGCTGGGCGTCTTTAGCCTCTCCCAGGCTTTTAAGTACACTCAATCAACTAAAACAAAGCCTTAGGTCTGTCTAGTCTTCAATCTTTTTTAATAAAGGTGAGCTTTTAAAAGGCGGTTTGGTTTGGGTCAAGCCCATTTTATAGTACAATACAGATTTAAAGATCAATGAGGAAGCAATTAAGATCCAAAATAAAGCGCAGTCCGGTATGGTCAGGAAGAAGAATCCAAAATGCTCCTGAATGTTCACAAACTGATTTGGTCCATAGGAGAGTAGTCGTTTCCTCATGTAGTCACCGGAGGCAGTGTAAGTAATAGTGTGGATGCAGATATCAGCTTTGAGAAACAGAAGAGTTCCTGTCGGCTCAGTGAAGTCTCAATACTGCTCTTCTAAACACGTTTTACAGCACAACCAAATGCTCTAAACACCCCCACCTCTCCACCCCTTCAAATCCTTTTCCAAAAATGTAAAACCTCTCCTTCACATTCCCACTTTCTTTCTATTGATGACAGATTGTCTAATGGATTTGACAGGTTGCCCCACAGCCTGTGCAAATCCTTTAATAAATAAAATGGAGAGATTTCTCAGTTACAGAGGCAGTTTGGAGAGGAAGAGGGGAACAAAGCTAAAATCAAAGAGTGTAATCAGCATGGAGGGATTTAAGCGGAAATGCAGAACTCTTGTTGCTCCTGGGTGGCACAGGAAAATGTATACAAACCCACAACAGCCATGCCACCCACCCTTACACAAACACACACAGATGGAGGGAAACCAGATTCTGAAGTGTGTGAACTGGTTTGCACTAAAGGTACTGGAGATGTGGATTATTGGTTGGTCACAATAAGTTAACAGTAATTTCCCATGGCAAGACAACCTCATGAAACCTGTCGGGAAAATGTCCTGGCCCCGTTTTACTCCATAATAAATTATCCCTCCTTTTTTTTAAAATAAATAAACAATCTTGGTTACAGTGAGGCATTTACAATGGAAGTGAATGGGGTCAATCTGAAAACCTTAAAATACAAAAGTATAGCCACAATATATGCATGCTAACAGGATTCAAGTATGATAAAATAGCTTATTTTACAACTTCGTTGCCATGACGACGTAACGGCGTAAATATTAAAACCCTAAAGCGATAGCAAAAATTACTAGGCCTATTTATACAACTTTACAGCTCTAATAATACACACGATTGAACAGAAAAACAATATTATAAGTGCTAATACAATTGATCTTCACAAATTATAGGCTTCAAACCCTGCAAAACTCACTGTAAACAAATTTTTGCCTTTAAAAAAAAAAAAAAAAAAAAAAAAAGTAAATGCGTTACCGTATCATCATTGTCATTAGTCATCGAGGGAATAGTAAAAGTAAAAGGTCTGGATATGTTACGGTAATGAGAATTAGAGGGTAAATGTGCTTAGATGTGCTGAAATTAAAATGTCACAATGCAACAAATCATAGTGTTCCTAAATGTAGGTGTAATTTTCTTATATTTAATATTTTGTTGTATTGATTTGTGGTTAAAAATTACCAGTACATTTTCTTGACAGGTTATGTGAGAATCCCCCCATGATCCTGACTGATCACTGCTGATGATCCAGCTAAAATTAAAGGTGATTGCTGGTTTTGCATGGTTTGTAACTAGTCCAAGCTGGTCATTTAAGCTCATTAGCTGGTCCACTACACATTTTGGATGTTTTTACAAATCAGGTCCATAATTGAGAGCTTAATGACCTCACTGGGATACATCTAAAATGTGTATTGTTTAGGGTAATTGGTTACAAATATTGGGAAACACTGGTCTAGATGGTTGATTAGCCAGCCTGATCCCATGAAGATTATGTGACTGTGGTACATTTTTGGGAAAATTACATTTAATTTCACATCTAATTTAGTTTCAAGGTTTGAAGGATGCTTAAAGCCATGTAAATGTTCTCCCAAAAAATGATGTTTTTAAGGTTAATGTTTTGTTGAGATTTAAATGAATAAAACAGACCTCCCTAACCTACACCTTTAACCTAAACCTAACCAATAGTGTCATAAAAAGCAAATATGAGATGATAGAGCATTAGCCTCAAGTCTCATTTATGTATAAAGCATATTCAAACTACACTGTAGAACCAAATTGCTAAATATTAAAATCCAAATCTGTTTTTCTAGTTTTAAATAAAGAAAACCAATGTCCCTATACCATAAATTCTACAACAAAACTTAACCGATTGTGTCATGTCAAATGTGAGATGTGAGACCTGGTCTTCAGAGTTCAAAGTCCAAAGCGCTAGGAGTTGAACTCCCACGAAAATTAGTTACAATAAGCTTGTGAATGTAGTTTGAAATGTAATGAAAGTGTCTCAAATCATGCATTATAGTAAACATGTTTAGATGTCAAAAGTTATTATTGTGTAAGAGAGCAAAAAATATGTGCTTTTCTTGTGATTTGTGTGAAAGTGAGTATAATCCTTTGTGTAAGCGCTTCTAGTGTGAAACATAGAAGAGGGACAAAAACTAAATATTGTAGACCTAGTTATAGTAGCTTGATTCTATGAGACCAGGTTGTGATTAACTGGGCTACCAGCTGGTGGACCTGGGAGTCCATGTTGGTCAAGTTGCTTAGGTCTCCTAGACCACCTTGGACGATCAAAAACCCAACTACATTGTTCCACAAGCTAGCTTACAATTTTTTCCCCCCAAAGCCATCAACTGCAATCTCCTTCAGTTCCTTCCTTCTGTCCATTCAATGCTTGCATTTATCCCAGAAGAATTCCTTGTTCTGTTTGGCCTAATAAACGTTGTATAGAGAGGAAGCCCTTAAAGCTCTAAACAAAATACTTGAAGACAAACATGAGTTTCTCTGAGTCATATGTAAGAGTTTATGCTGGTAGTTGAGGTTTATGGGAAACGGTGTATGGAAAAACTTGGTTTGGCTAACATAAGGAGATAGAGATAGAGTCTGTACACACAAACACAGCACGCTTACCGCTTAGCAGAATCAGCTGTTAAAACAGTCCTCCACTCACAAAACGAAAATAAGCTTTTATTTGACAAAAGATTAGATTTGAAAAATCTAAATCCTCCACAAAGCAATTAAAACAACATTTTACCCTGCCACGCTAATCAGAAATACATTATATTCCCAAAGACTGCGCCGCTGGTTGTTTCTTCATGAGCTAAAAAGAGCTCAGGAAAAAGAATAGGTCAATTTAGCCACCCAAGGGACTAAAGGCACTCCAAAAAACAATCAAAATCATGTACAATCAATATGTTTATGCTAGACAGCTTATGTTATGCTAAGTGCAACCATCAAATGCAGCAGACAGCAGCGGATGTACAGCTTTAGTGGACGACAGGGAACGCTACAGCTTGAATGAGATATTAGAAGCTACCCTTGATAGTGTATGCATGAAGCCAAGATGTTTTTTGATGTACATTTTTAAGAGGGAAATGCAATTTTAGAGTGATTGCTGACCAGCAATCTGACACGGTTCCCTGACATTAGAACGATAATTAGAGGTTTTCGCAACATTGCTAATTAGATGTTTGTACACAAAAAGTATGCTTGAAAAAAAAGTGCCTTTTATAAATACAACAAACTACATATCACTATTTACAAAAATTTAAATAGAAATTGTAAGCAGGAATAATTCAGAATAAGTCATAAAATAATTTAATTTGACCCTGTTTCCAGTTACCATGCAATATAGCAATTGCAGCATTAATATAGAATTCAATTGAATTCTATATAAGCTAAATTCACAATGAATGCGATTTGTCCAATCAGAATGTTGATTCAGAATTAGGGACAAAGGGTTCAAAATAGCATATGCATGTCACCAAGAAGCCTCACTAACAAGTGGTTTTCTTGTGGCCACACAGCTGTTCAGTCCCAATCCCCCAATTCAAGTTCTCTTCGCATTGTGCATGTGGAAATACTCTTACTATTAAACATAGCTGTAAGTTCTACTGTCAATTTTTTATGATGTGACTAAGTGTTTTAGTGATCTCCGATCACAATCATTCAAGATTTATTTCAGACCACATTTCTTCAGCAAAGCTGATGGTTGCTTCCAGGTTTTATGTATTGGACAGTTCTTAACCCATCTCCAGTGATTTCAGCAATCTCCTTAATTGTTTTCTTTGCTTGATGAAGGTCAATAATTTGCCCCTTCTGAAACACAGTAACATCTTTTCCACAACCACGGGATACGTCTTCCGACATGGTTGTTTAAGAAAAGAGAAGCTGCACACTGCACCAGTTAAGCTTAAATAATCATTACCAGCTGAAACATATTAATCACTGCAATAATGATCCAATCATAGGCACTTAAGTATCTGCTTATTTAAATCCAAACAGCACATTTTTTTTTGGCCAAGCAGTGTAAATCATAATAAACAACTTTTGTCAAGTCAGTGTGTCATATATATCTAGCATGTTTCTAGTTACAGTTGAAGTCAGAAGTTTACATACACTTAGGTTGATGTCATTAAAACCAATTTTTTAACCCCTCCACAGATTTCATATTAGCAATCTATAGTTTTGGCAAGTTGTTTAGAACATCTACTTTGTGCATGACACAATAATTTTTCCAACAGTTGTTTACAGACAGATTGTTGCACTTTTAATTGACCATCACAATTCTAGTGGGTCAGAAGTTTACATAAAGTTAACTGTGCCTTTAAGCAGCTTGGAAAATTTTAGAAAATGATGTCGAGCCTTTATATATTTTGCGAATTAGCTTCTGATAGGAGGTGTACTGAATTGGAGGTGTACCTGTAGATGTATTTCAAGGCCTACCTTCAAACTCTGTCTCCTAGAGATGAACATAGTTTGGTGCGAAAAGTGCAAATCAATCCCAGAACCTCAGCAAAGGACCTTGTGAAGATGCTGAGGGAAACTGGTAGACAAGTATCTATATCCACATTAAAACGAGTCCTATATCCACTTAACCTGAAAGGCTGCTCAGCAAGGTAGAAGCCACTGCTCCAAAACCGCCAAAAAAAAAAAAGACTACAAAAAGACTGTTGCTAGACTACAATTTGCAAGTGCACATGGGGTCAAAGATCTTACATTTTGGAGAAATTTCCTCTGGTCTGATGAAACAAAAATTGAACTGTTTGGCCATAATGACCTTCGTTATATTTGGAGGAAAAAGGATGAGGCTTGCAGGCCGAAGAACACCTTCTAAACCGTAAAGCATGGGGGTGGCAGCATCAAGTTGTGGGGGTGCTTTGCTGCAGGAGGGACTGGTGCACTTCACAAAATGGATGACATCACGAGGAAGGACAATTATGTGGACATAATGAAGCAACATCTCAAGACAACAGCCAGGAAGTTAAAGCTTGATCACAAATGGGTCTTCCAAATGGACAATGACCCCAAGCATACCTCCAAAGTTTTGGCAAAATGACTTAAGGACAACAAATTCAATCTATTGGAGTGCCCGTCACAAAACCCAGACCTCAATAGAATAGAAAATCTTTGAGTAGAACTAAAAAAGCGTGTGCGAGCAAAGAGGCCTACAAACTTGACTCAATTACACCAGTTCTGTCTGGAGGAATGGGCCAAAATTCCAGCAGCTTATTATGAGAAGCTTGTGGAAGGCTACCCAAAATATTTGCCCCAAGTTAAACAATTTAAAGGCAATGCTACCAAATACTAACAAATTATATGTAAACTTCTGACCCACTGGGAATGTGATGAAAGAAAAAAAAGCTGAAATAAATAATTCTCTCTACCATTAATCTGACATTTCACATTCTTAAAATAAAGTAGTGATCCTAACTGACATAAGACAGGGAAGGATCTATGATAAATGTCAGGAATTGTGAAAAACTGAGTTTAAATGTATTCTGACTTCAACTGTAGCTACGTAACTGATTTGCGTCAAAAGTGTGCATTTATTGCCCATTTCAAAACGTGTTTATCAGCTATTTTACAATGCACTTGGTTTTTCCAATCAGAATTCAGTGTCAAAATTTTCTATAACTCCTTAATGGCTCCTCAATATTTTATTGGATATTAGGGTCTTTTGATAGATTCCAGTTTTGGCCATTTTGTAAAATTTGCTTCTTATTTCAAGTTTACATTGAATAATAAACAATGTCGCAAAACATCTTCTGAATATCTTTTTAACATTTGTTACATTTTAGCAACAAACTGAAGATAATTTGTAAATCAGTTTGGACAAAAGAGTCTGCTTAAAGACTAAATGCTAAATGTTAATGAAAATCTGCTTTATATTGTAAAACAGAACCTAGAACCAAGCATACTTTGTAAAAGAACACCAAATGGCAGGTTTATACACAACAGCAGACACAAGTACTGGTTTTTCAGACCATTCCACATTTACTACCCAAGCACACACAGCATGCGAGATGAGTCATACGTTGTAAACACAAAAATTCACTGTGCGATTCCATGCAGTGAATTTGTTTTTGTCTCTGTGAAGTAGCTATTATTGGATAGAAGGGGAACGTTGTGCATTATATGTTTAAAATTGTAATTTCCACAAATTTTAAACAGCTTTTCCCCCGGAACAGTGGCCTGCTCGAAGCAGCATGTGTCTTACACATGCTCCTCCGTGGCCCTGACCTCTCCTCTCTCAATCTCTCCATCCCTCCCTCCTGTTTGCTCTTTGTGACTTTGGTGTAATTGACCAAGGTTAGCTTGTTACCTCAGTACAAGCCTCTGCCAACTGGAGGAGAGCCAAGAGCTGTGTGTGTGTGTGTGTGTGTGTAAGGACGTGAGAGGACAGTAAAGGAGGTTTCCGCTGACACTGGCCAACATTGACTCAGCTAGTCAGGACTAAAAAAAAATGGTCTCCTCTAAAACGTCTCACTCCCATTTACAGAGTACTAACAAAAGAATTGGACTGTTCAGTCCATAAAGTGCAGTCATAAATGTATGAAATATGCTCATAAACTCTAATCTCCATCATTATTTGGCGTTTCCAAAAGTTCCACATTAAAATAATGTAGTCACTTGTGTAAAAATAAAAGTCTTGGGATAACTGTACAAGATCTCATTCAATGAGGGCGTCAGCAAGACCTAAGAATACGCCACTGCATGCCAACAGCATTCTCTAGATGTCTCGTAACTAGGCGAAGCAGATCTTGTACAGTGGCAGGACATTGAGAGCCACTGGCCGTAGATGGGTGAATCTTAGGAAACCTTTCCAGAACTTGTTTTTCATATTTCAGCCCAAAATCATAAAAAGGTAAATTATATTTTTCTATAAAGAAAGCGAAACATATTTTAGAACCATTAAGATTATTTTGTATTGTGATATTATTTACATCTTCCCCAAAGTATCATTATTGTGATGCAAACAAAAAAATTGTTACTTTAATGTCAAAAAAAGGCACTGTAACATTCACAATAAACATTAATAAGCACTATAATTGGAAAGAATTTATACACTTACATGCATTTGGCAGACACTTTTATGCAAAGCGACCCAGTGCATACATTTTATCATTATATGTGTTCCCTTTGTGTGTGCATCATGGAAGATGATTGTATAAAAATAAAAAAAATTATAGGCATAGGCTCTGCGTAGTGGCCAAAGCGCTGGTTTGCATTTATAGTTCTGTGTTGATGTCTGCATTGTTCTGCGATTACACATCCAAAATTGTAATTATACATTAAAAAAAACCAAAAGCAATGTAATTTGTGGATTCAAAAGTATTTATTAAATTATTGTCGCAAAAAACGAGTTCAAAATATGTGAACATGTTGACATTTAGGTAGGCTACATATGTATCTTACATGTGGCCTGTATTGCAGGGAGCAAATAAATGAGACAAATACAGTATGCTTGCTCTTGAGTCGCTTAAATAAAAATGATGAATGAATAAATATGTTGGCAGGTTGAAGATCTGTGATATAAAAGAAATCATAAAAAAATGAATTATTAACTATACCTTCATTGTCGAATACTAAATGGGTCTTTTTAAAGACTTTACAATTTATATAGGCAATATAACCAACTATTATCAGGTGCTTTTTAATTTGCTGACAAATTGAATGTGTACCATTTCCATAACGTATGAATTATGATTATTTACTGAGCACAATACTGTCAAACATATGGTCAAATCATCATGCAGATTGGAAAGTTCGCAAGTAGAATACAAAACATATTGTTTCACTCACATATAATATTAATATCAAGTAAAAGCCCAGGGAAAAAATATATAATCTTGGTAAAAATGCAACGCTACCTCAGATATCGTTGTTATCATCCTCAAACACACTAAACACCATTAAGAATAATTAGAATTACAAAAAATCTCAAATAAAATATATGTCTGGATGCATTATAGTAATGGAAATTTAAAAGGAAGACTTGCCTAATTGTCACAAAAACAAAATTCAGTTGTCATGAACCCCGCTCCCTCGCTCCGCCCCCTCGAGCTTCCACGCTCGTTCCGCCCCCTCGAGCTCCCACGCTCGTTCCGCCCCCTCGAGCTCCCACGCTCGTTCCGCCCCCTCGAGCTCGCACGCTCTTTTTGCTCGCTCAAGCCCTCACGCCCACTCGCTCACATGCTCATAGGCAATCTCCCTTCCTCGAGTTTCTCACGCGTTTCCAATCCCCCAGAACATTATGACCACCTGCACTCGCGTCATCTGCACTCCTGCACATTAGTTTCACCTGCACTCGTCTCATCACCTGTCATGGTTTACACCTGCACTCACCCCTATATATATCACTACCCTTTCGTCTCACGGTGGTTGGTTATTGTATTTAGTTTCCCGTGTCTTTGCCCCCGCTAGTCTCGTCTAGTTTTGATCTCCTCTTGAACTCCTCTTGATTACCCCCCTTAGCTTGCCAGCTCCTCGTTTCCCTAGTACCCCTGTCTACTCCCTTTGTTAGTTTACCCGCCTCTCGATCCTGTTTACCCCAGCTTTGACCCTCGCTCCCCTCGACTACTCTCCCAGATTTTCCCCCTTTACTCTCTTTGATTCCCCGGCTTTTGACCCTACGCTTCCCTCGACAACTCTTCACTGGATTTGCCTGTTTGTACTTTTGCCTGCTTTTATTGTTTTCAATAAAAGCAGTTTTTGACTTACATTGTGACTGTCTCATCTTGTGTGTGTGTGTCCGGGTTACAGAATAACCAACCTCACCGAAGACAGTCACAATGCATCACGCGGAGAATTCGCGCAGCTCACTAGAGCGGATGTTTTCAGCGCACTCTGCCCCAGGATCTACCGGTGGGAGTCATGATCGCGCGCTCACAGCCCAGGGCCAGCATGTACGTGCGATTTTAGATTTTTGTCACCCTGCTTCATCTGTGTCTGCCCCTGAGCCCGTTTATGCTTCCCATGCATATTTGAGCGCCGTGAACTCTCCACCCCCGGAGAGGTTTTTTGGCTCTTCGGACGCTGACCAAGGGGTTTTTATGCGAGGCAGCGGTTGTGTAACTCATAACCCCGCCCTTGACATTAAGGAGCCAGCGGCCCAACTCTTGGGGTTGTGTCAGGGGAGTCAACCCTTGGAGGTTTTTGTTATGGATTTTTGTGCCCTGGCGTACCAGGTGAATTTTGATGAGGTGGCTCTGAAAGACATTTTTCAATGTGGACTGAATGAGCCAACCTCATCATTCATGCCAGGTGGTCGCTGCTCTCTCAACCTGGCTCAGTTTATTGACCTCGCCCTACTGTACGCTGGTTCCTCGTTTACTGTGGGGGAGGCAGAAACTGAACCAGCGTTCCATATCACGGCCCCCGTCTTGAAGCCTACAACGGCCCTAGTCCCGAAGCCTGACACGGCCCCAGTCCCGAGGCCTGTCACGGCCCCAGTCCCGAAGCCTGACACGGCCCTAGCCCCAAAGCCTGACACGGCCCCAGTCCCGAGGCCTGGCACGGCCCCAGTCCCGAAGCCTGGCACGGCCCCAGTCCCGAAGCCTGACACGGCCCTAGCCCCGAAGCCTGACACGGCCCTAGCCCCGAGGCCTGACACGGCCCCAGTCCCGAAGCCTGTCACGGCCCCAGTCCCGAAGCCTGTCACGGCCCTAGTCCCGAAGCCTGTCACGGCCCTAGTCCCGAAGCCTGACACGGCCCCAGTCCCGAGGCCTGTCACGGCCCCAGTCCCGAAGCCTGACACGGCCCTAGCCCCGAAGCCTGACACGGCCCCAGTCCCGAGGCCTGGCATGGCCCCAGTCCCGAAGCCTGTCACGGCCCCAGTCTCGAAGCCTGGCACGGCCCCAGTCTCGAAGCCTGGCACGGCCAGCGAGTCAACGCCCATGCCTGCCACGGCCAGAGAGTCAGCGCCCATGCCCGCCATGGCCAACGAGCCAGCGTCCATGCCCGCCACGGCCAACGAGCCAGTGCCCATGCCTGCCACGGCCAACGAGCCAGCGCCCATGCCCGCCACGGTTGGCGAGCCAGCGCCTGTAGCCTCGACCGTCCCCATGGCCACGTCCCCTGTTGGCCGAGGACGCAAGAGAAGGAAGAGGGCCCCTTCTCCCCAGTCTCGTCTTGTGCTCAAGACCGCAGAGGTTCCCTCAGTCTTCCACAGCTCTACCGACCTCTGCTCCGCCCTCAGAGTCTTCCACAGCTCTCCGAACTCTGCTCCGCCCTCAGAGTCTTCCACGGCTCTACCGACCTCTGCTCCGCCCTCAGAGTCTTCCACGGCTCTACCGACCTCTGCTCCGCCCTCAGAGTCTTCCACGGCTCTACCGAACTCTGCTCCGCCCTCAGAGTCTTCCACGGCTCTACCGACCTCTGCTCCGCCCTCAGAGTCTTCCACGGCTCTACCGACCTCTGCTCCGCCCTCAGAGTCTTCCACGGCTCTGCCGGGTTCTGCTCCGCCCCCAGGGTCTTCCACGGATCTGCCGGGTTCTGCTCCGCCCCCAGGGTCTTCCACGGCTCTGCCGGGTTCTGCTCCGCCCCAGGGTCTTCCACGGCTCTGCCGGGTTCTGCTCCGCCCCCAGAGTCTTCCACGGCTCTGCCGGGTTCTGCTCCGCCCCAGAGTCTTCACGGCTCTGCCGGGTTCTGCTCCGCCCCCAGAGTCTTCCACGGCTCTGCCAGCCTCTGCTCCGCTCTCAGAGTCTTCCACGGCTCTGCCAGCCTCTGCTCGCCCCTCAGAGCCCTCGCGGCCTCCACCTCTCGAGTCTCCCAAGTCTCCTCCTCCCAAGCCTCCCAGGGCTCCTCTCAAGCCTCCCAGGGCTCTTCCTCTCGAGCCTCCTAAGGCTCCTCCTCTCGAGCCTCCCAGAGCTCTACCTCCCAAGCCCCCCAGGGTTCTGCCTTTCAAGTCTCTCGAGCCTCCCAGAGCGCCGCCTCTCAGGGCTTCTCCTCCCGAGTCTTTCAAGGCTCCTCCTCCCAAGCCTCCCAGGGCTCCTCTTCTCGAGCCTTCCAAGGCTCCTCCTCCCAAGCCTCCCAGGGCTCCTCCTCCCAAGCCTCCCAGGGCTTCTACTCTCGAGTCTTTCAGGGCTCCCCCTCCCAAGCCTCTCAGGGCTTCTCCTCTCGAGTCTTTCATGGCTCCACCCCTCAAGCCTCTCACGGCTTCGCCTCTCGAGTCTTTCAGGGCTCCTCCTCCCCTCGAGCCTCTCACGGCTTCGCCTCTCGAGTCTTTCAGGGCTCCTCCTCCCCTCCGGCCTCTCGGGGCTTCGGCTCTCGAGTCTTCCAGGGCTCCTCCCCCTCCAGAGCCTCTCGGGGCTCCGTCTCTTGAGTCTTTCATGACTCCCCCCCCTCGAGCCTCTCGAGCCTTCCAGGGCCCCACCTTTAGAGCCTCTCGAGTCTTCCACGACCTTTTTCCCCGAGCCTCTCATGGCTCTACTCCCAGAGACTCCAGAGCTTCCTAGGTCTCCGCCTCCCGAGCCTCCTAGGGCTCCGCCTCCCGAGCCTCCTACGGCTCCACCTCCCGAGCCTCCTACAGCTCCCCCTCCAGAGCCTCCCACGGCTCCACCTCCCGAGCCCCTCACGGCTCTGCTCCCAAAGACTCCAGAGCTTTCTATGGCTCCGCCTCTCGGGCCTCCTACGGCTCTACCCCCTGAGACTACAGAGCCTGCCAGGTCGTCGCCTCGGGGACCTCCCACGGCGCCACCTCCATTGGCTCCACCTCCTGAGCCTTCCAGGCCTTCCCCCCTAAAGCCTCCTTCGGCTCCACCTCCAGAGCCTTCCAGAACCCCACCTCCAGAGCCGTCTCTGACGGCACCGCCTTTCACGGCTCAGCCCGGACTTCCTGACCCTCTCCCTGTCCTGTGGCCTCTTCCCTGGCCTCCGGACCCTATTCCTGTCCGGTGGTCACCTTCCAGACCCCCGGACCCAGTCCCTGTCCTCCAGTCGCCTTCCAGACCCCCTGACCCTGTCTTTGCCCTACGGCTGCCCCCTAGATCTCCCGACCACCCGCCTGTCCGTTATGTTCCCCAAGACCTTGCCTTGATACTGCCCACTGACCCCATGGACTGTCTCATTTCCCTCTGTGCCCCTTGGACTGCCCTCAATTTTGTTTGTGTGTTTTGTGGGTTGTCTGTTCAGGGTTTTTTGTTTGTTGGGTTCGTCCAGCACCACTTCCTCGCAACCGAGTGCGGCCGTCAGGAGCCGTCCGTTTTAGAGGGGGGAGTACTGTCACGAACCCCGCTCCCTCGCTCTGCCCCCTCGAGCTCCCACGCTCGTTCCGCCCCCTCGAGCTCGCACGATCTTTTTGTTCGCTAAAGCCCTCACGCCCACTTTGCTCCTACTCGCTCACATGCTCGTAGGCAATCTCCCTTCCTCGAGTTTCTCACGCATTTCCAATCCCCCAGAACATTATGACCACCTGCACTCGCGTCATCTGCACTCCTGCACATTAGTTTCACCTGCACTCGTCTCATCACCTGTCATGGTTTACACCTGCACTCGCCCCTATATATATCACTACCCTTTCGTCTCACGGTGGTTGGTTATTGTATTTAGTTTCCCGTGTCTTTGCCCCCGCTAGTCTCGTCTAGTTTTGATCTCCTCTTGAACTCCTCTTGATTACCCCCTTTAGCTTGCCAGCTCCTCGTTTCCCTAGTACCCCTGTCTACTCCCTTTGTTAGTTTACCCACCTGTCGATCCTGTTTACCCCGGCTTGGACCCTCGCTCCCCTCGACTACTCTCCCAGATTTGCCCCCTTTACTCTCTTTGATTCCCCGGCTTTTGACCCTACGCTTCCCTCGACAACTCTTCACTGGATTTGCCCATTTGTACTTTTGCCTGCTTTTATTATTTTCAATAAAAGCAGTTTTTGACTTACATTGTGACTGTCTCATCTTGTGTGTGTGTGTCTGGGTTACATCAGTATGCAAAAGAAAATTAAATATTATTAAAATCAAAGGTCTTAAAAATAGGGAGCAAAATAAAGAGCAAGCTAACATAAAAAAAAATATATATATAATAATAAAAAAAATAATGGTCTTAAAATAGAGCTAAATAGAGATCTAGCTCTCACACACACACACACGCACACAAAATAAAATAAAGGTTAAACATGATGACACTAAATAATGAGCTACATATAATCAATCAATCAATCAATAAAATGGGCTTCATTTTCTTAATGCAAAATTTCATAATATTTTATTTAAATAATAAATATGACTCGACATGCTTTTGTGACATTCACCCAGATATGTCAAGAAAGAGACTAAATGAATGAATACAACAACATGGGTCAGTATGGAGGCAGTACATATGTCAAGTCAAGATATAAAACATGTTTAAAGGCCATTCACTTGGCAAATATACCAACCACACAAGCCACACATCCTCCTCCTGTATGTACAGAGAGAGATTATACACAACACTGTCATCCCACCCTGGTCTCTCTGAATTGCCAATGCATGGTGTGGCTGTAGATTCAGCCGGCACTTGCATCAACATCAGCCTCTGCGAGGGAGTATAAATCCTACTAGGTCATAGAATGCCAGTTGGCATATCTGAAGTCATAACTCACACATCAGGGACAAGATTAGAATTTTTTTTAAACAAAATGATCAGACAAACACCAGAAACCTCTATAAAAAAATAAAAAAATATTAGCACAGTGAGGAACTATCTTTAGGAGTAGTCACTCATATCTGGACAGGATGACAGGTGTTGTGTTTTAAGAGTAGTGAAAAGGAGACATGAAAAGACAGAGGATAGACCCAGAGAAAGGACAATGTGTGCAATGTTTAGAGCTGAGAGATGCTTGTGAGTGCAGCATGGTGCTGGAGAATTAGCTCTTCTCACAGCTGCTGTAAATATTTTCCAAACCATTGGCAAGAAAGCGACTAGGCTTTGAAAGAGAGAGCTAGCTCACACCATGATGTCGTTCAATGAGGAGTTTTATGGCTCTGGGGCAAACAAAGCGCCTGCGTCCTGAGATGCCCTCCTGAGCTTGGCACGATTACACCAAATTTCTCTCTCAAAGACACACAGAGATATTTATGCCAGGCCACACTCCTGACTCATGCACCAGGGAGACAAATTGAACAGCTGGGTGCCAAACACAGAGAGACAGCATGTTATGAGCTCTTAAGTCTGCAGTTCTACAGACAGACACAATCCATAGGACTTCACTGCCAAGGGACTGAGATTCTGAACTTCTACTGTAAGTGGTAAACCCAAATTTAGCTTGTCCAAGCTGGCCTAAATGCACTGTAAACCCTAATGCTCAAAATAATTAATTGATTTTCCAACCCACTGTGTTCCCCGGTCTCTCCTCTCTCTTTCTCTCTCTCCTCTTTCCTCCCAGGCTGGTGAATCTGCTGTGAAAGGTGTGGCCGTAAAGCCTGGACCGGTCTGTTGGAATTGTGGGGAACCGGGGAATTTCTAGGACCGGTGTCCATTAATGGAGGTGGGGGTGATGGTGCGGGTCCCTGAGGCACCATAGGCCACCCCCAGTCGAGCCAGGATGTACCAGATATCTGTAAGTATTATGGTGGGTACATACCAAGCCTTGGTGAATTCAGGTTGTAACCAAATCTCCATCCACCAATGCTTGGTTCAAAACGAGGCTTTGGCTATGATCCACCAGCTAAAGGTGAGGTGTGTACAAGGGGATATTCACGATTACCCTCTAGTGGCAGTCACAATTCAATATAGGGGACAAAAGCATAGCGTCGAGGCTGTAGTTAGTCCCGCCTCTCCTATATTCTTTTATGTGTGTGGTTTGTGACTGGCTGGCTGGGGATGTGGTGGTTGGTCCGTCTACGTCAGCTCTGCATAAGGAAGATGCAAGGGAGGGGGAAGTCTCAGCTTGTAGGGGATATCCCTCTGGTACAGACATGAGACAAAACCTTAGGCATGCCTTTGACCAGGTGAAAGTGATTGATGGTCGACGCCTCCAGTCGGGCATTACACTCTCATAACCGTATTTTCCGATTATCAACAATCTGTTGTATCAAGTGACGCAGGACACTCAGACAAAAAGATACAACCCAACTGTTAGTGCAGAAGAGCCATTGGTAAATTTTATTCCAGACGGCTTATAATCCGATGGTGGGTCACTTAGGGCAGTAAAAAGCACTGAATCATCCAATAGCCCATTTCTATTGGCCAGGCATTAGTGGGGATGTTCGCAATTGGTGTGGGGCATGCTGTAAATGTCAGCTGGTGAATCCAATGACCACCCCAAAAGCACAATTGTGCCCCATTCCGATCAAGGTCCCCTTCAAAAGTATTGGTATGTACCTCGTTGGGCCATTAGAATGGACGGCACACAGGCATTGCTTTGTGTTGGTTTTGGTGGACTATGCAACGTGATATCCGGAAGCTATGCCTCTGTGCATCATCTCAGCAAGAAGTCTTGTGGAGACACTTCAAAATGATCTCCCAAGAGTGAAATCCTCACTGCTCAGGGCACTATGTTCAAGTCATTCACACTACGCAAATTGTACGAATTATTGGGGCTTAAATTGATTCGTACCAGCGTTAACCACCCCCAAACTGACAGCTTGGTAACGATTTAATCAATCCCTAAAGAACGTGATTCGGAAGTTCGTCCATGATGTCACTCGGAATTGGGACAAGTGGCTTGAGCCCTTATTATTTGCAGTTTGAGAGGTCCCACAAGCCTCCGAAGGGTTTTCCCCATTCAAATTACTATATGGGCGCTGACCATGTGGTGTGCTCAAAATCTGATGGGAAAATTGGGAGGCGGGACCTTCAAACAGTAAAAAAGAAATTCTATACATTCTTGACATGAGAGCAAAACTCCACACACTGGGCTAACACAGGAGAATTTACTCCAGGCTCAGGAATGCTGTATAATAGGGGTACTTGACTACGGGAATTTACATTGAGAGATAAATTCCTTGTATTGATCCCTACGTCGAGCTCTAGTAAGCGTATGTAAACGCATTCAGCGGTAGACTCCGATATAAACAGAGATGATGCGCAATGGCTAAACCAGTCTGTATAGCGCATGGTCATAGAGTATCAATGTTCCGCCTCTTCAACCTTCCACGTGAAGCATTTCAGGTGAAAAATAACATTCATAAAATGTTTTTTACATTTTGATGAAATACTGTAGCCTATTATAAAATATTTTTTTCTATTATTATTATTATTATTTTAATTTTGAATATCAAAATGATGTGTCATGCAATATAAGGCCAGCAATATTTATTAATTAAGTAATTATGGTCAACTTTGCTTTTGAATTATGGAGCATTGTGGCAGAATATTTAGAAATAAACAAATGATATGGTCTTTGTGACTATTTTTTTTTTGCCTGTAAATAAATATGGGCAAAAAAGCACCAGGTCAATTTGCTCAACCATAAACATTAAAAGATAGACTAAGCAGTCCAGCCCAACCCTGCAGAAACATTATGCCAACCTTCCCTCCCTCATATGGTCTCTCCACCTCTAACAAGCTTCATAAATATACATCAGCTGTTATTTGGACACCTTGGCAGAGCGAGTGGATCTTTAACTGTCAGGGAGTAACAAGCACTCCCTTCAGCAGCGTTTCCCTGCTTCATTACCTACGTGCCTGGCACGCCACATCACACCGGGCCATGTGTCAATCATGGGACAAAGAAGATGGCGACTTCCCGGGTGTCAGAGATTGGTGCATGGAGACACCTCCAGCATCCTTCTGTTTGCAGAGGAAACAATTAAACTTCGAGAAAAACAGTAGTCATACAGAAGATGAAGAGGTATTCTTCAACATGTTTGAAATACATGAAAATGTAAAGGACAGTACAGTCTTAGACTCAAGACAGCACGGACACTAAATGTCTGATGCAGATTGCATAGAAAAATGGTAAGAGAATCCTCAAAAATCAATGATTCTGAACCAGTACCACCATTTTCATTGTGTACAAGGGAAAGAATTATTAACATCATGCAATAAAAACACAGTGGATACCTTGCACAAATATTACCTCAATGATGTGCCCCAAATTACTCGATTAGCCTTACCAATAATTCGCTCAGGATCGTCTTCACTCAATGAACCCTATTTTTAAATGCAAATGAGTATGTTTTATATAAAGGCCTAAAATGTAATAGTTACAGCAGCCAAAGATGAAGTGTTTAATAGCATGAGGTTCTGGTGTCATTGAATAATCTGTACAGATACTTAATAACAGCTGTTATGATTTTAACACATCCTGGTCATAGAGAGCCAAGGACATCTGACCTTGATCCCTTTGGCTAACCTGTGAGAGTGCAGTTATTAAATCCACTATGCGCACACACACGCACACACGCGCACTCCATAACCACATCTACACCCTCCATTCTATCCCAGTCGAGTGATGTAATTAAATTCTCTCCCCATCAACACAGTGCAGGTCACGACGGCAGAAGCACCAGCCAGATCCCATAGAGTTCCTATGTGGCGCACACACACAGATGAAAAGCATTTCCTGACTAGCGCACACACAAATAGCTTTCATTATCTACCCAGGATACATATGGGCCAGCATTAATTGAGAGCAACAGGGGTCGAGGTAAACATATGTCGACTAAGAAATACGCACACACACACACCAAGAGATATCTTCAGAAAATCTGCAACACTGTAATAAATCGGCAACAAATCAGTATTTCTTAATACAAACAATATGTGACAAGAGCAGGAAGGTTATATGCTCTACCACATTGAACTGTGGTGCTCATGTGAGCGATGCTAGTTCAAATCTGGCCTGCCCAAATCTAGATTTTACCATCTCCTTTCTATTTTTCTGTCCTCTTTCTCTCTCTCTCACACTGCACAAGTCAATTAAAGTTGCAATAAGCCCAATAATTATTTACTATAAAAAATAAGATTATAAAACATAAATTAAAAACATATTACATACATATATATATTACATATATATGTGTGTGTGTGTAATATAGTATATATATATATATATATATATATATATATATACACACACACACACACATATACACACATACACATACATACACACTATATATACACATATATATATGTGTGTGTGTGTGTGTGTATATATATTATAATAACAACTTTGTAATAATATGTTTTATATTTACAATTATTACATTATAAATATATATTTTAAGGAATAAAAATATTTATATAATAATAATAATATTATTATTATTTATAAAACATACAATTGTTTATTACATATATATTATATAACATTTTATAAAATAACTTCAATACAAATGTAATAACCAAGTGTAATTTCCCATTCTGTAAAAAGAATAGTATTGGTTTAGATTGAATTTATATAATATTTATATTATTTTAAAAAAAAAACTTTTATATAAATACAATTATTACATTATAAAAAAACTTTTTTCAAAAAATTAAATATATACTTATATAATCCAAATATTATACAATAATAATATTATCCTTTATAACATTTTTAAATATAAAAAAATTAATAAAACTAATGTAATTTCACATTCTGTGAATAGTATTGGATTAGATTTAAATGATGCAATATAAATACAATAACTAAGCTATGCAATGCTATACTTCAGCTTAAACTTTTGCTTTACAACTGAGTCTATAACTATAAATAAATGTTCACAAAATGATCATATCAACTATACCAGACTGTGACAAACCAAGAACATTATCAACCGAAGCACACGAAAGGCCCGTGAATAAATGGAGCAATTTAATTAATTTACGTGAGAAACACACAAAAATAAAAAGGCTCATACGGGGTAAGAGGGGACATGTAGCAGCAGCTGGGTGGTTCATATTGCCACTGTGGCCATTTTATTATCACAAACCGAAGAGCTGCTTTTATTCCATCTTATGTGACATAACCTAATTTCAAGTCAATAGGAAATGAAATGTTCTCTCCAGTATTGTGGCTTTCTCACTGTATGTATTAAATGGTCACAGTAAGCGGTCAGTTACAAGACATGACAAAACTAATTCACACCATGCCAAAGGCCACAAGATATCACGCAATGTGGAAATACACACAGGGAAAGGGATTTGAAGAAAGGATTAGAGAGGATTGTCCAGGCTCGGTGAGATGTTTGACACACGCCTGTTAGATAAAGTAAAGCTAGCATAGTAGTTTTATACTCAAAAAACTAGGTCCAATAAGAAAATCTGATTTGAAAAACAACATAAATCAGCATTCAAAACACATAAAAAAGCATTTCTGTGTGAAACAGAATATTATGCAAGAAATGATGCAGGATGGGCCTTGATTTTAAACATAAGGATTTGACTGTATCCTGAAAAGTTAGGTTAGGTTATTATTGGTTTAAACCATCTTTCACAATTCAATGAATTTCCAATGGATACAATCAAGTCCCGCCCTACTTCACTCAAAAATATGTGACATTATGGAAGTAAAACGGGATGCAAAAGCAGTTACATGCTAATTTTAAGAAATGAAATGGGGTTAATTTTGATTTCATGTTGACTTTGAGCGTGAGAGGTATAACACTATTTGTTTCCTGTTCACTCCTTCAATGGAAACCTATCATAGATATGTACATTTACATAAGAAAATGTGTTTGCAAACAAAGCATGATTAAGCAGAGAGGAAGTAGCAGTCACGCTCGTGTTGGGGTGTCCATGGGTCTATGCGGGGGTGTGAGGGTCAGGGCAGCCAGGTGGCCCTAGAGTAAAAGGTCACGCCCACCAGAGAGCTTGCGGCAAATGGCTAAGCTCCAGTGCTCAAAGGGCCTGTCAATCAAGATTGATTATGAGGGGTGGGTGAGTTTGCTCCTCCCCTCCAGGCTGATCTCACCCCCTACCACTCTCTCTTCATCCCCCACTAAAGAAAAGAGTCTTTGCATGACAAAGTGGTGCAGATTTCATGAAGAAAGAAAGAAAAAGAATCCCTTTGGGGTCCTAGAATCCCCCATACAAGGATAGACTTTGGAAATAAAGAAATGTTTATAAAAGGTTACCATCTCTCCACCCTAACAACTCTACAGAATTTCCTCAAAACATTTATGCAACATATTAGATTGATTCATTGAGCCCTCAAAACATCAAAAAAGTCAAAACATTGTATTCCAATAAATCGCAACAGAATTTGTAAAAAACCTTGACAAATAGAGTCCAAAGATATTGATGACTCATCTTGCACTACACAGATTTTTGTCCAGTCAAATGCTCTCTAGAATGAGAGTGTCCCTCCCTCTAATACAACTAGCAACAAGATAGACCTTGTGATAGCAACTAGCAAGTAGCAAATCAAGGTTCATGGCTGTGACGTAACTAAAGCCTTGGCCTTTCAAAAATACTGATGCAGCTGTCGGTTTGACCAACTAATGGAAGTGTGTTTGGGAAACCTGTTTGAAAACAGTCATTATGCCTATGTTTGCAATTCCATTTGGTAATGTTAATGGTGCAGAAATTACACACGTCCTTTAATTTCCAACATAAAAACCAGAGGAGCCAACAGTCAGAGTGGAGGGTAAAATCACCAGCACTACAGGTGTTTACTTGTACTAGGGCAAAAAAAAATATTTATCAGATTATTTGACAATAATCGAAACATATCGCAATAATTATTTATTCTAAAATGGCATTAAATGTCTTTGGCTAATGTGGTGCAAACCTGTGATTAGCATATGACACACACCTTGCTTGGCCATCTCTTACTCCACCACTAAATTGATTACAAGGACCATTGTACTGAAATAACACTGTCTGGATCATTCCAAAGCACTACTGACAAGAGCGATTACACTCACCTTGTTTAAACAGCGGTGCTTAATTAATACCAATGTGCAAGGGCAAACCGGGTCTGACTTGCATCGTTAGTCTTTCCTCTTCAATGTCTATTGTGGTTACGGACTTAAGTGTTGCAGATCTTGAATAATCAATTAAATCGATTAATAATTGCCATGTAAACATTTGAATTTGAGTAATATTGAAATTTTAGTAAGGCTTATGCTTAAAACTAATATCTATATCTATATCTATATCTATATCATATATATATATATACATATATATATATATATATATATATATATATATATATATATATATATACATATAATATTTTCCAATGGGCAAGTAAATGGAAACATGATTTCCCTTTGAATTAAGTACAGTTTTCTTTACACATTAGCAAAAACATTACATATCTTGTTTTAAGCATAAAATCTCACTATATTTTGTAAAACTTCTCTGAAAACAACTAAATATCTTCTGAAAGTAAATGTATCGGATTTTAGGTATTTTACTGGAAAATGAACACATCAGTATGGGAAGCACCTCCAAACAACATCCTTTCCAAATAGTGAAACAAAAGAAAGAAAAAAGCTAGTGAACTCAAGAGAGTGAATCTGTCAACAATAAACATGTTGTGCCAGACTTCAACTTTCATATCATTTCTATCCCTTGTATTTTTCCTCTATCCTTCCTCAAAGGTGCAAGAAGAGATGCTTACTGTGTCACTTATCTCATCCGACCTTTGACCCCTCTTAGTGGAACGTTGAGTGTTGATCTGTGTCACAGCTTAAATATTCCACATTTAAACAGTGCGTAGATATCAGGGTGTGTATGTGTGGTTTAAGAGTTTATTTGTGACTCATAGCTGTCAGAAGTGAGATATCTGACAGGCTCCTTCATAAACCCCTCTAGACCGTTCTGAACACTCAGCGTCAGTGTACAGTTGATGCGAGTCTGTCAAAGTATGCTCAATATACTGTAACTGTGCTGGCATATACACAGGCAGCTGGCGCATGCACACTACGACTGCTATGAGACACCGGACTTTCTCTTCAGGAGCTTAGACCCATTAAGATGTCTTTATATTCCTTCAGACTTGAGTTGTACAAATTGAAATTTTTTACCTTCATCTCCTGATGTTTAGCGCTTCTTCATGACAGCAAAATCTCAAAATGTAAGTGTTGCCACCTTGTGGACACACTAATGTAGTGCAAACAGCAGCAGGCACAGTGTCACGCACCCTGTACGCGGATGCTCACCGTTCACGTCTGACCGAAGTATACTTTGCAGGGCTCCAGACTGTGACTAAAATGGTCACAAATGCTACCAAAAATAAATGATTGCGACCATCATTTAAAATCTAGGGAAGTCGGGAAGGTGTAAGAAGAGATGTGTGCGTTCATATGCAGTTTCATCAGATATCATCTTGAGAGTTATTGAATACATCTTTAGATCGCCAGTGTGTCTCGAGCCACTTTTCACCCATTCTGTTGATGATATGAGCTCTCTGGCTGCACCCAACAACAAACACAGCACAATCCATGATGTTTGATTTGTGAACAAATGACTGTTTTGAACTGTGTCTTTATAATGAATCGCCCGATAAGAGCTCATTTGAACTCAGGTTTGCGGTTTGAATTCGAGTCACTTTCTCAGCGAATCAGCCGTCAATGAGTTCCCAAGCGCTGATATTTCAAAACAGTAGTCGCATGTGTATTTTTGGGCTTGTTTATAATTAAAAGTCCCGTTTTAGGTGCCAAATCTTTTTTTTTCCCTGGTAATTATTGATTGGGATCAGAGTAGCACAATGAACTGCATCTGGGATTTCATTCAATTTGCACTCTTGTAGTCTTTGTGTCTGGGCCATCTAGTCACAGTAAAGGAAGACAAAGCATATATAAGCAATAATTGCCTAAAATAATATCGCAATATCCGATTACATCGTCACCTAAATCAACTAAATCCCAATTACGATTACGGCTCTCATGATTATGTAATCATGAAAACTGGCGATTACAGCATTCCGTTTAAGTCTACTCGCGTTAATGGTTTCTATTTAGAACATGTTTTTGCAGCGATTGAGTTTCTAACCAATCCCAGACGTGTGCATTGAGCAATGAAACAGCAAAAGGCCAATCAGAGATGCAGTGAGTCTACAGGACAGCCCTATCAGTAATGAAAATCAATCCTTATGCGCACATTTTAAATAGTCTGACTTCCAGAGACTTGCGTTACATTATATTTAACCTTGGTTTACGATGGCACACGAAAATTAGTGCTAAAAGAAAATCACCTAAGAACAATCATTTAAGCAGTAAAGACATATTGCATGTCTGATGGAAGTAATACACACAACTATTACACAAGGTGCAAACATTCACTTGCTGCGTTTCCATCCAAAATGTTTCACATTTTTTATACGCATTTCTAAAAATTAGACTTCAGAAAATATGAACTGTTGTGCATTTCCATCCGCTACGTAAAGCACATTATCATGAGTTATCATGGAGCAGCTGAATGACCTCTCCCTGCTTTGGGGACAGTTTTAATAAAATTAGAGCAAGCATCTAATTTTATTAAATGTATCCACAAGACACCGCAGAATAAGTATCTGATAAGAATCTGATATAATGTGGGCTGAAATGGCTGCGATGCCCACACAACGCCAGTCTCCGCATACCTGGGCATGCCTGCTCTCAACTGTTCTGGCGGATTGTGAGGACCCACTTTATCAACCAGCTGTGGGTTAAACACTTCTGAATGTTCAAAGAATTGTGTGCCATGGTCGGACCTTTTGGTGGGCTAGTCACATCAAGCTATCGCACACTCATAACACATGCATGAATGGTCAAAAACACGTCACCGTTTAGCGAATAAACCCTTTCCATCACCTTAATGCACATTTTAACTAATGCGAAACTCTAGAAACTCCACCTCCTCCTAGCGCATTAAATTATAAGCAAATTTATCATTTCTGATTTTATTGAGAAACCTGAAAAAAGGCAAAACAGGTCTCAAGTCTGTCTGTCACTCTGTAAAATACTCTCTCAGCTGAACACTGGCATTATTCCACAGCAGTGGCTGCTGGCAGCAGGTTAAAGCCAGCAGCAGGATAAGCAGTCCAAAGCCGCATCACTGTGCTTTCCACGGTCTCGCATGTGGTAGGCATGGCTGCCATCTTATTTATGGTGGGAAAGGGTGAAAGCCTGCAGTGTTACAGAGTTTAATAGGAAAACAAGACCTTCAATATTGGGTCTTGTATCCAGGTCTCTGAGTTTTTCGTCTCTGGAGCCAATGAGATTGGGCTACAATGAGAAATCAAAATTGAATGCAAAAAAAAAAAAAAAAACTAAATTGCTATTTGACAATAATTTTGATATTTGGTCCCTCCCAATCCCAAATGTGTGGATACACCCTTGACTCAAATAAAAAATTATCACTAACTGGTACATTGAAATAAACCATTCAAACAAACTAATAAGATAAAATGAATCAGACTGCAGCTACACAAAAGGCAAATCTATAACAGAGAAGATATAGTAATCTCAAGTGAGAATCGATATTGTTCTGCCTCCTCAAAAATGTTTAGGGAGAATACAGGAGGCTGTCTTGTATGTGCAAGGGCTTTTGCCTGTCCATTCTTCTTCAGCAATAACACCGTCTGTCAGGACAGCACATACACTCAGCCAGACCGGACCAAACTGGAACAAACCAGACCCTGCAGAGAAGATAGACCTTCAAAGCATGCGCCACGTCTCTGCCACCATGTGTTCCATTTTGCTGTGTGTTTGTGCAGCTGCAGATTTTTGGCTTGAACTTGAACCAGTGGAAAAGAACCTGCCAAACTCCACCAGGACAAGTGCTCGAGCCTATAAGAGGAACAATCATGCCTGCAAACACCAATACAGCCACATCCTGAGCGGAAGGTCGCAGGCCAAGAGCTCACCTCAGATGCCGCCAAAAATCATCCTGACAGCAGGGTTTCAATGGGTATCTCGAAATACGTGACTTAACAGAAATTAAAAGCCATTTTAGAGCAGTTAGTCACCGAAGTATTGAGCATTGGTGCTTATACGGGTAGTTCAAGTTTGAGTCCAGCAAGCATAATTTCTTAATCCCGTTTCACATCTTCTCCTCATCATCTTCCTGTCCTCTTTCCAATCTGTGTATTATTAAAAATGTGGCAAAGTCAAAGACATGGCCTGGCGGGTAGTGCGCTGGCACTTTGAGCAATGGCACTAGTTTGAATCAGGCTCGTTGTTCCTAAAAAACTATTTATGTAGTGTTAATGTTTTTATTAAACTTTCAGGTTTAGAAGTCATCCGACCATACACAAGCATGTAACCACATATTCAACATTGGGAAGACCAAATTAAAATGTTATGAAGTTGCCACTGTAAAACCTATTTTGATCGCCAGCTAACCCAAATATCAATGTTTATAGCTGATATTGGCCTGTAATTACATAAATTAAACTGCACTTCCTCATTGGCACCGAACTGAAAAAGTAGATGTTATAAAAGTTATGCAAGCAGAAGTAATCCAAAAATCTACAGATAAAGCTGCAGTTATGAGTGCGTGAGACCATCTGATAATACTGAGCTATAGCAGCAGGACACGTGGAATATCAATACTCAACACACCTCCATCATTACCACAAGAACCTGCCAAACCAGTCCAGTCACAGGCTCAATGTCAAAGGATACTGGGAAACGAGTGTGGTTTTTGACCATGTAGGCAAATCAAATAACTGGTAATACCATACATGTAGATAGAAAATAAAAGGTGAAGGGTGTCATTTTTTTTAGATGTTATAATACTAGTCTATTCACAGCTTTATAGACAGAGACAACAATGACCATTGTCATTAATGGGTTGATCTTTGGCATCATCATTTCATTGCACTGTTTATTTGACTATCCTAACAAGCCTGACACCACAACATTTTCTGAATCACTGCATGAGTTTAGGGTGGAACTATCCGTTTGGCCACCAATTGGAGAGAGGGGAAGTGTTCAGGAAATCTGTTTGAAAATAGCCATTACTAAAAAAAAATATTTAATTTGGTGACACTATTTCCACAGAAAAGCACAAACAATCGAGAAGGATAGTTTCCAAAAATCTCAAAACCAAGAGTGATTTAACTTTATTAAGAACTGAAAATTGTAAAAAGTTATTAACAAAGATCTTTGACTTTTATGTCTACATCACCTCTCTCAGTTAAGCACTAAGCTCTTTGCAATTCTGAACATTTCAACAGAATAATCCACCCCCTCTAAAAACATAAACTCACATCCATGAGTTATCTAACAAATCACTTAATCTGGCCAAACCAGTATAACCTTTTCCCAAAGTAGCAAAACTATTCCTCGTTACTACATGTCTGTGCGTCACTGTAACCTGCAAATGGATGTGGCATTCCCATTAAACACGTAAGCCACTAGAACGCATCTGCGTGACATGCTGTTGATTCATGTGCGCAGAAGTTGCACACCACCCCAGCACCTGTTAGATGGAATCATATGGGGAGTTTATTTACTGTGTGCTGTACACACACTAGTCTCTGTGCATTTTAGCAGGAATATAACACAATTTAGTGAGGTATATGCCAAAAAACAAAGGGAAAAAATGGTGTACAACAAATACACTTTGTTCAAGATAACTTCTGAAAACAAGCCATTTTATCTTCAGTTTTGCTGCAAGTAAACTTATCTTGTTTTAAGCATAAGTGTTAAGATATTTTTACTGGAAAACAAGATCAAATTACTGATAATTAGAGCAGTCAGAATTAACGTGAATGCATCCGATTAATTAAAAAAAGTTTAATGCGGTAATTTCTTAATCGTGATTAACACATTCACCGTTAATACAGCATAAACGCAGGTGTTAAGGGTGGAACCTTTGAAATGTGTCCGCCCAGATTTATCACACTGATGCACACGCCATGAGAGTCCTTCTACCAAGGAGAGCCTTAAAGCCTAGTATAAAACAGCATAATGTGACAGTCCCATAGACATTCTATGGGAGGAACTGTCTTAACACATAAGTTGACTGTTACGCTCTCTCCTATGATAGACCCGCGGAGGTTGCTAAAATAATCTCAGACAGTGCTTCCCTGTCAGTGATAAAATGATGGAGAAAGGAGCTCTTTCTAAAGCTCTTATTAACAGTGTTTCATTAACAGGGACTTCAATTATCACTATTTGATGTACAAAACAAGCCAAGATGGGACTTGTGACAGAAATCAATTATTTTTCAGCCTATGTAAGGCACGTTTTAATAACCACAGACACACATCAAATCTTCACTAAAACCAATAGGCAGAATGTTACGTTTTTGTTTGCAGGTGCTGTTCAAGATGAGTTCAAAGCAACACACAATGCTGGCATTGATGCACTGACGTGAATCAAGAACCCATTTTCATGATTGCTGTAACAAAGCAGATAGCCACGGTCTAATGGCAAATTAATATTGTGGAGGATGAGAGTTTAAGAGATTTAATTCCCATTGCTATGAATATGCAACCTATGTGGGGACTAGTTTATTCATTCAATTAGTCAAACTGTTTGATGTTACTTGAATTGGTGAAATTTTAGAGCATTGTCTTTATATTGTGGAAGGCTTTGTTTGGAAAATGATAAAGTATTATATTGCTACATATTGTTTTGCTTTCTTTCCTATGATGGATATAAATTTTGACAAGTATATATAGTGTCAAATTTCAGCATTTTTCAAATCTGCAATAAATCACGATTAATGACAAAGCATGCTGCCAACAGATTCATGCTGGTAATTTGTCAATTTCTACTACAGGAAAATGTACAGTTAAGGCAGCTAGTGCCACTGATCAAGTCAAAAACAACCCTTTGTGAAGAGAAAACACTGGCGGGGACTGTGTTAGCATATGGTTAGCATTTATGCTATTTTCAGGGCAGCGTATTTGTAGGAAATTGCAAAGCATTTTTTCTCAAGCTATTGACTGTTGCTTCTTAACCCTTTCCCCGCCAAACAGGGAATTTTCCGTGTTTTATGAAAAAACGCTTCCCCGCCAAACACGGAATTTTCCGGGTTTCCGTGTTTTAGGTGTTATACGGTAAGGAAGACCCCTCCGCATGTTTTGAAAGAGTACGCAACTCTTTGATCAAAGAAAGAAGACTGCGATCGTCTCAAACATGAAGAAGTGGAGTATGAGAAGCTCAAAATATCAGACATAAACATGCCTTTTTCTCAGCTTTTTGTCTGAAATGTTGTTTTTTGACAAAACCTACCTCTGTTCAAGTCGCAATAAAAAAAGAACAAATGAAGATAAAATAAAATCGTTTTTTTTTTTGTCTAAAAGCAGAGGCCCAGATCTTTATTTTGATATATAGCATCTTCATATATTCATGGAAGAAAATATTCTGCAGGCCATTAAAATTTAGCGAAAATCGTCAAAAACCCTGGCGGTGGCTGGCACCTTTTTTTTAAAAACGCTGGCGGGGAAAGAGTTAAAGATTAAAAATTAAATCGACTGACAGCTCCACTGATTATTATAATTATTTTTGCATTGTGCCGCTATTTAGTTGTACTCTGTGAGCAAACTTTATAATAAATCCAATTTTGTTAGGCAACTGTAAGCTCATGGTAGTAACAAGTACATTTTCTTTCCTTTTTTTCTCCCAGATCAGAGTAGAAGAAAAAAAGTTGCTGAAAATTGTACACGATAATCTACCTCCACTCATGCCGTTATGAAAAATGAATTTGGAATGGCAGAAATATGTCAACGAACAAAAGTGTTGGTCAATACCAATTGACATGGCAAAGCATGCTGCCAACAGACTCATGCTGGCAACTTGTCAATTTCCATTACAGAAAAATTTGCCGTCAAGGCAGCTAGTGACACTGCTCTAGTAAAAAAATAACCTGTTTATTTGTGAAGAGAAAACACTGGCGGGGACTGTGTTAGCAAATGGTTAGCTTTGATGCCATTTTCAAGGCAGCACATTTGTAGGGAATGGCTTGGTCGTATCTTAAAGTCAAAAACATGAAATCAAAATTGACCCCATTAATTTAAATGTCTTGGCCTATTGTGCATTATTAATTGGGGAAGAAAAACAAAACAAGTTTGTCATTGTGATGCTCCATCAAAATAAAATAACTTGTTACAATTCATGAACAAAATTTTCCAAACGCCTCCTTACTGACAAACTTGCTGCAAATTTCCTAATCATTATTTTCACATGCAAATTAACTTGTGATTCACTGCAAATATTTGCCAGAAGTAGTGGTAAAACTGCAGCGAACCTTTGGCGACAATAAAGAGTCAGCTGCAAAGCTCATTTGCATGTGAAAATAATGAGTGGTGAAATTACGGCAAGTTTACAACAAGTTTGCCAGAACTCTCGATTTTTGTAAGGACTCCCATCCAACCACCTGGCTCCATTCTGGTATGTAACAAACTTTTCTTGATCAATTCAATTCCTGATGGATCAAATAAAGTCATGTCCTATATTTTTTGTCTTTAAATATCCATTTTCCCACCTGAACTCTTTCAGATTTTGGAAGTATAATGGGTTGGGAACATCTTTCCACATCTTAAGTTTGTAATTTCTGCACCACTTGCATTACCTAATCAAAATTGCAAAAATAACGACTGTTTTCAGACAGGTTTACTGAACACTTGCCTCATCTTCCATTGGTTGGCGGAACCGTTCTTTCCCAAACTCACACCATTGGTTGAGAAATAAGTTTAACATAAAAATTACAGACTTCAGCATTTAAGTCAAGAATGAGCTCAGGTCAGTGAGGTGGAAATGGAATACAATTAATCATAAACGTCCAACCCCACACTGGAATAAATCATCTTTGAAGACTGCAAATTAATGAGACCACCACTAGCTTATAATGGGTCAGTCACACTCCCATTTGTACCATGGTCATATGAGGTCTAACCATATACCAGCACCAACAAGACCAGCGAGAATATTTACACTGCTAGATTTGTACATGTACAAGCTCCTCCCTTTCCCACATGGCCCCCTGGTAAAGATATCATCCCGCAGGTTCACAAGAGACACTCGACTCCAAGATTTCCTTTCCACAATTAAGCTAGCTAATAATGTGTCTGACGCCTGCCAGAACCCAGTCTGTTACAGAGTGTTCTGCTGATGGTGCACTGAAGTGAGGGGATGGTGGTGAAGAAAAACAGCCATCAATTCAGCCAGGCCAGGAACAAGGACTAATGAGTTTACAGAAACCAGGAAAAACTCATAATTCAGCATACATATCTCCCCTGGACAGGCAGAGAAAGACCGACAGGCAGTGATGGGAGTTTGGAAGGATAGTGCCATTACAAGGAGGGAAGCTGTCTTCTGCCTTTTCTGACACAGCACATTTTTCCAAGTTTTCCTATGTGCCATATCCTATGTTAAAAATGATCAAGAGACAAACAGACAAAAAGGAAACAGGAGTTTAAACATCCTCCTGCTGAAATGGAGAAACTGTCACAAACTTAGATTCTGATAAGGCCCGGAAAAAGCTTGATGCAGTGAGGTCATCAAGCCACATCCTCACTACAAGATATCGGTAAATGCAATATGGTTTTCATTCCCAGAACGGTCTGTTTTACTCTTCCAAATCATGAGGTTCATATACAGCCACATACATTTTGTCCTGCGTAAAACTGCTTTTGTTGGGAAAATTTGCCACACTTTTGCAGTTAACTTTAAAAGAGATGCCACACACACACACACAACAATCAGGGTTGCTCCCTTTTTTGAGCAGTGAATTTACATGACCTTTCCAGCCGTTTGTGATTAATGGATGCACATTTTTTTAAATCATTTGATTTTGACCGATTGGCAATTCAAAATTTGTGAACCGCTTTGTCTACTTCATTGCAAAGAACTGACTCAAAAGAATGATTAACTGGCAAATCGGACTTGCGATCAAGTCTTACTATTATATTAAATAATAATAATATTAATGTTAAATTTATATAGCGCCTTAACAGAGTTCAAGAACACTTTACATTTTCAAATTTAGCACAGTTTAAATAGTAAGAAAGGCATGTTTCAGTTTCTTTGTTTTACATAAGGAGGAATATTCCTAGTAGATGAATACTCTATGGAGCATTTAAAACTTTATGGAGCATTTTAACATTTTATTTTTCTTCCCCAGAATAAATTTAACCAGTTAATTACCTTAATCGCTAATGTGAATATAAATGAAGGCCAGGGTGACAGTGGCACCATGATGCCCTCATTTTGCCTGATAGAGGATATTAAAGCAACAAGGCTAAATCAAAGAGTTTGATGATAGTGCATTATTAAACTCCATCAGTAAATAAATTCTAATGAATTAGAAAACATAAGGGCATCGTATTCATCTGGCTGGTGCAAACGGAGATGAGCCCTCGCTGATGTGAGTCTGAGTGAAGACTGACACAGGGCAACCCTGACCCTGAAATGTAGAGAGAGACAGAAGGTACAGGGAGAGCTTTATTAGCCCTGCATCAAACCCCTCACACAGACACACTCTTTGCACTCCCTCACCTATATAACCCTGGGGATGAGAGCATGTCAGTCTGTAAAAGGGGTGGGTGGGGGTGGGGAATGTGTTAATAAAGAGAGAGGTGGCCTTGAAACAACTCAATACTTTATTAAGGTGAGAGTGCAACAATCTAGGAGGCAAAAACCTTAAGAGGTGGCAATGAACAAAGATAAGCTGACAAAGAAAAATGCTTCGATGTCAGGAAAACCTTGAGTGCAAAACCAAACAAAACACTGGAGACGACAGGGAAAGAGAGAGAAAATAAAGAACAGAAAGAGAGGAAGGCTAGACTATAACACATCTCCTGAACACTGAGTCACTCCGGCCTAATCAAAGCCTCTTAAAATAGCAGCCCAGTAATTTGAGAGAGAGTCTGGCAACCTTTACCCCACAAGATCTATTCTCCAGCATGCCAGCCAAAACTCTTACAGTTACAAGTATTTACACACAGTAATCGAGAAACGCCTCTACTGTCTAGCTACTGTGCTAGCCAGGAAAGCTTGATCAATGTCACAAATATGTGAACAGAATTCAATTCTGTCCCTTAAACCCAGAAGGTCACTGCAAATAATCTGCCTTCGATTATTCTTTGTATGCTGGCTCAGTCGGTGGTAACAGTAGTGCTAATATCAGCCGATTAATGTGCATGGACACGTCCCATCCTGTTCTGCGCTACTCGATACGCAATTGGCTTAAATCAACAACCACCAACAACACCAGCATCTTGCACAGATCTCTACACAAGGCTTGCACTGCAAGTGAAAGAATATGCTATATTATGTAAATTACTGCTGGCAATTGGATTCGATTTGTAGATTAAAGAACAACCTGCAAGAGCTAATGTAATGTTTACATTATACAGTAGCTTCACGGAAAGGTTTAGGCACTTATAGAATTTATGCAAAATTACAGAATCCATAGATTTCAAGATGGACTGAATTGAACGTCGCAAGGTTGTAGTAAAAAACACAATATGTTACCCTTTATCGCGCAACTGAAAGTAAAAATAGTCAACTTCCTTTCACTTACAGAATAAATCAATCATGACAGGCTGTGAATAGCAATAAAAAAAATAATAAAAAAAAAACAGTCACTGAGAACTTTTTTTACGTAATGGTGCATATATGATAATGAGTATAAGCACTTCAAACACAAATTTTACTGAGTCCATCTTTAACATAATGGCGCCAGGCTTTGACTTACATTTCCTTATCAAGCTTCGATAGTCACATTAAAAAAAATGTTTTAGTGTTAACGTACACTAACAATTCACAAACAAAACCCACTATGTAATGATTAACATCAACAGCAACCTTCTTATCACATTTGCATGCTTAAAGTTAACAGACAACAGGCCTCACAGACATTTACTTTTGGTCGGTTTGTCATCAGTTTCTTAAAAACCCCTGTGTCAGAGAACATCTTCAGAACACAAACGCCATTACTTAAACAGTTGTACTTCAATTCAACCCAACTGATCAGATGAAAGATGAAAACAAAAAACAACAAACATTTTTTACCTATGATCTCTGTTCCCATTTGAAAGATCTGCTTTAATTACACTTGAAGATATGGGAGGGATGTGTCCCAAATTAAACATACATACAGAAACACAGGCTACCAGTATGTGCACACACATATATGTACGTATTTAGTGTGCGTGATCTTACAGACAAGCCGATACAGGCAGCACAGTGTCCTTGATGCCAAGCCAGAAGAAATTAGGCCCCCCACACACACACACACACACACACACACACACACACCAGCATTGTGAACTATGGAAGTGTCTGACAGCACTATCATTATGAGACTGAACAATATGAGCACAGACCACTTCCTCTCCTCCTGACCTACATTACACAAATGCTCTCAATGCCTTGCTCACAAACACACATACCTGAAGAGACCCGTAAAGCACCTCTTCAGAATCTGCCAATCAACCTTAAAATATTAACCATTTCCTGTGAGTCGCTTAATATATCCCTGAGCAGGGCTAAAACCTGCCTGACGACATCATTTCACCCAAGAGTGGCTGCCGTACGGACCATACCACTGATCTCAGGCCAGCCCGAGCCATACCAGAGGCCTCAACTCAACCAATGACACACACTGTCTCGGAATCAGCACTTTAGAGGAAATATCAGGATCCATCAATAAAAGGTAGATGCTCTAGAAGCCACAATCCACTGAGTGTCTAATGGAGGGAGGGATGTCCTTTGAGAGGACTAAGCACTGGCCCAGTCCACTAGAACCATACACACACACACACACACACACACACACGCACACCTCTTATATGGTTTATTTGCCTACACACTTCATTAGAAGTGATTCCTTGTTCAGTAATAGAGGGATTGGAGTGTGTATGCATCTTTGTAACCAGTAAACATCGATTAATCATTTGTTAGGGTGGATAATCAAAGCATTTCTGATTTTGTCCACACATATCCAATTTGTACTCCAACCCTAAAGTGGTTTCACCCCCACATGACTCAATGGTTACTGTACTTAATGTTTTTGTTCTCCCATTCTCTTTAAACACAAAGACACAACTGAAAACATCTCATTCCATTATGTCCTTCCACTGAAGATACAATAATAAGAGTCTTTTCTGTAACCGCTTCATAAAGGGGTGCGGGACAACGTAAATAGCTAGACTTATTACTTGTGTAGCTACAAGACCTCAAATGAGCTGTTCATCAAAAACCTCTCATCTGCAAAAGATTGAGAGAAAGAGAACTGATGAGGGCTGAGGGAATGGTTAACCACACGTACAGAAATAATGAGAACTCATAATACTTCTCAGTTCCTGCCACTCGCTTACTCAGAACGTTGTGGTCTTTGGCTGGACCTGACAAAAAGGGACAGAGAAGAACTAAATGAAGAATGAATGTGAATAAGGAAGAACTGTCAATAATCAAGGAGAACAGGGGACAATAAGGAAGAACAAGAGAGAATAAGGAATTGGCTGAAGATGTACAGAGTGCACTTAGGGCGTTTTCAGGAGGGCCTAGGTAGCCCAGCGAGTTGACGTTGACTACCACCCCTGGAGTCACAAATTCGAATCCAGGGCATGCTGAGTGACTCCAGCCAGGTCTCCTAAGCAACTAAATTGGCCTGTTTGTTAGGAAGGGTAGAGTCACAGGGGGTAATCTCTTCGTGGTAGCTATAAAGTGTGGTTCTCACTCTCGGTGGGGTGAGTTGTGCGTGGATGACGTGGAGAATATTCATGCTACGTCTCGGCAGTAACCCGCTCAACATGCCACGTGATAAGATATGCTGATTGATGGTCTCAGACATGGAGGCAACTGAGATTCGTCTTCCATCACCCAGATTGAGGCAAGTCACTACGCCACAACAAGGACTTAAAGCGCATTGGGAATTGAGCATGTCCAATAGGAGAGAAAAGGGAAGAAAAAAAGGGCATTTTCAGACCTGTGGCTCGTTTGATTTGTTCAGGTTAAATCTGTTACAATGTTGCATTTTCTACTTGGTATGCGTCGCATTCACAAAGCAACTCTTCAAAACGTACAAAAGCAGTTTTAATAAAAAAGTAATGTGTGACCAAACTGTCCCCTCATTGGTCAGAATGTTTGTGCCCTGTTTGAGGATTTAGCTCATACACCAAATACACCGGTTAAAATGATATACCTGTAAAAATTTGTCAACTGTTACAAATGAGTCTTGATTGCATCAAGGTTTTGCTAAATGTTAAAGCATGGTATAGAATGTGTTTTCTAGTCAGAGGCTGTGCTGCAAATAAACATTAACTGTCACTCGTATAGATATGAGTTGTAAAATTTATGTCATGGTTATTTTTATCCATCATAAGATGCTTTTGCATAATTTCTTCATTGGAAACAGCCTGTTCGCACAGTCACAGAGCTCTCGCTCCCCTCTCTCTCTCTCTCTCTCTCTCTCGCACACACAAACACACACATATACAAACAGCAGAAAAAGTGAAGCCTCTTCAAGTTAGATTTATCTGTCAAAAAGTTGCTAACGCTGTCCTACCCTTGTCTGTTTTGCCACTATTCAAAAGAAAGAAGTGATCGTACTAAAATGACCTCTGGGATTATTAAACAACTCCTTTTTAAACATGCAATTATATTTAAATGTATTAGTCAAAAGCTATATATACGTTTTGATTATGAATTACAGTGACATGCTGACCAACAGATTTGTTCTCTGCAGATCCATCAAGTATGCTCATTCCACTGCACTCTCATCACAAGTGAATCACGCCAGAGATCGTTTGCAATCAGACCGAGACAACCTCATCCAGGTGGTCTCTAACCGATTGTTTTATTGCAGATCCAAGTGTGATTGCAATGTTCATATATGTCTAGAAAAACTTTAAGCAAGGGAGAAAACATACCAGGTTCTGAAACAAATTCTCCAAATGAGCCAGGTGTGAAAATGGCCTAAAATAAATCTCCTGAG
This sequence comes from Xyrauchen texanus, assembly GCF_025860055.1. Taxonomy (NCBI): domain Eukaryota; kingdom Metazoa; phylum Chordata; class Actinopteri; order Cypriniformes; family Catostomidae; genus Xyrauchen; species Xyrauchen texanus. The sequence goes on from NC_068301.1 coordinate 31,366,226, forward strand.
CTCAAACATCCTCTGCTCACTTTTCACTGTACCTGAGGCTACTGGTTAGCCCACAAAATTGTTGTTACTGCACCGCTACCATATGGCATGGTGAAAGCACCGCATGGGCTTAAACATACATTCACTCATCACATGGGGCTTTTTCCTGTTGGGTAGGTAAATAAATGACTGATCAAGTGGAATGATGTCTCCAGGTGGCAGTGGGTAGATTCACATTGATCGTTCAGTCATTAAAAAGTGCTGGTGTGACACATTTCAACATTCAATGTCTGCCAGGCTTTTGTGTCCAAATAGTCCAACATATATGACCAGGTTCCTCAGTTCCTGTCCCAACTCTAAAATTCTGCCCAACCAGATGTCTCTATCTCAGTCGCTACCCAGAAATGGCGTACGGGAGGTCTACCTATTTGCTTCATGCAGACTTCCCCTTATAAACAAGTTGAGACGATGACAGTAATGAAGTCATAGCCTCAAAGCCTGAACCACATCGCAACACTCATTCCTTTGCTACACATGAATCATATCAGCGAGTCTGACATGAAATATTTTGTGATGAGTCAGAGCAGCAGCGAGAGTTTGTGTCTGAATGCACAGAAAAGCCTCCTCCACTTTATGATGTAAGGGCAGTAAATGTCATCTGAAAGCTCAACATCTGGAAAGAGACACAGTTTCCAGTTATACTAACGAGTACACATACAACAAATCAACTCAAAATCAATTGAGCAGAGATTCATAGACCACTTTGTTTGAGAGACAGATAATAATTGCATGTAAAGAAAAATCTAAGCAATTCTAAATTACTAATCTAATTAGAAGAACCAGGTCCAGGTCTATCACATCAAGTTGATCAGAACATTCTGGCCATGTCCCAAATGGGGCACTTGATGTAGATTTGTAGCATATGCTTGTGCCATTTGTCATTTTATGATTAAGAAGTGTACTCAAGATGTGACCACTGTGAGCCCTCGATGCACCATTTTGCAGAGCATAAAGGAAAATGGCCTTTGAGAAAACCAGCTTGCTGGTATTCTTGACAGATGCATAAAGCATAAAACTTCTCGATTCCTTTACAACTCAACCAGGTGTGCAGCATTGATCAAGCGACCACAAAGATGTGAACATATTTTGATCAACCACAAATTGAGTGATTAAACAAGTCCCAGATAAGTCAATTTTATTGAATATCAGGTGTGCTTCCTGTCTTAGACATGTTTACTACCGCTGACCAATTGAGAGAAATGTTTCAATCCAAATACAGTCATTGCCATTGGCTTGCATCCAGATCCTCCATTGCTTGCAAAGGGTAGAATTTGGCCACTCACCCAACTTTAACCTCCCTTAATCACACACTTCCTTATATCAACAAACACCCCACCCCACCAAACCTCCTTGTCTTTTTGTTCTCTTCTGGACAGTTGTTGTTTAAAACTTTCCTATTTCAAGGTTCCGTTAAGCAACGAGATCAGATCGGAACCGCAAGAAGAACCTTCACAAAAGCATTTGGGGCTGTACTCCAAACATCAGCCTTATCTCCCAGCAGCAGAAGGAGCTGATCAGGATATTTTACAGGGATGCTGATCGGGGATCTTTACTGACCTCATCTCTGTTGGTTCAAAAAATCCATGCCTGCACAAGGGTGTCAGATTGATGGTTAAATTATTTTTGATTTACTGTAAATAATTAAAAAAACACAATCCACTCTACCATCTCACGTTTTTCAATTCTGTGTGGTAAAAAAAAAAAAAAATGTAAAAAATCTAGGCAAAATTCTTAAATCTAAGTTTGTGTTTCATGGATTTTACAAACTACCCTTCCAACGTTTTAGCGCCTCAAAATAAAGCTGAAGGAAATGCAAATTATCGCTCAAATTTCACAAGTGTAGACATAATATTTTTCAGTTTAACTAGTGCTTAAACTGAAAATAGTCGAAATTAGATCATGAAAAGTTAAAAACAGTTTATCCTTTTTTTTTTTTTTAAGAAAAACATTTGATGCTACTGCAAAGATGGGTGTTTGGTGTGAATATGGGTGTTACTATGGAAGACAGATAAAAGGATAAGGTAGTGGGCGGAATATAAACAAAATAATTATAATCAAGAGGCAAAACAATGTGTCACAGCTTAAGGACAACCGATTCATCCAAAAATGTACATTTCTAGTCTTTGCCATGAAATCTTTATGTTGTTGTTGTTGTTGTTGCTGCTGCTCTTCTTCCGTGCTTTGTACTGCATTCGACTTCCGGGTTAATTACACAAAAACATTTTTAACTACAAATAAGACACTGAGTGCCATTAAGGAGGGTCCAAGAAGCTACTTTTAAATCATTCATGAGGTCATGAGTATTAGCAAGGAATTCTTGAGGTAATGCTGGCATGCTCTTGAGCTCTCATTCCAGACATTCCTAAAATTAGACGAAGCCTTTGAACAGTGCCTTATGTGGAATGCAGAAGAGTGAAAAGGTATGTAGAATAACATGGACCCAACATAATTGCCACAGCGTAAACTGACACAATGACAAGGGGTGTGTGATAAGATACAGTAGAGGAAATAACACCATCACTGCAGTGTCTCGACTAATTGGATTATTTTCTCACAGGCTCCCTCTTCTCGCACACTCCCTCCCTCACACTTGAGCATTAACACCCATCTTACACCATCAGTTCCAGACCTTCTTCCATGTTGTGGTAAACTGAGCACGAGAGCTCTATTACCTACTGAATAAAGCAACAGGAGCTATGTTTCATGCACTGCTGGCAAGAGTCCACTCTGTCCAGCTCATGTTGACAAGTCAACATGGCATCAAAATGGACCCCATTCACCTTCACTTTTTTATTTACAATTCAATCAACAAATGCCGTGTTTCAGAAGTGGTGTAGTCCTCTAAAATGTAATGCAAACTCAGGTATGGAACATCCACTATTCACAATCCAATCGATTTTTGATAGATAAAATCAAGTCCCACCCTAAATTTTATAGATTGAGAACCCGGTTTAACTCACAAATCTGTTACATACATACATAAAATAGGTTTTTAATAGAGTTTTCTGTTGACTTTACTGCAATTTTTCACACCACAGCTATCTACACCAACAAAATGTCAATATTTTCCAAAAGATAATTTCAGATGTCTGAATGAAATGTTCAGCATTCCAAGTTAAAAAGACATATCATCATAAGATATTTTGGGATGCAGTTTGAAGGTTTTAAAAGTTTCATGCATTTATTTGCTTAAAACACCAATTTCTACACTGGAATGGGATTCCAGACTGCTTGCCTAAATAACTAACCTTACTTGATCCATCAGACCATAGAGACAGTTGATTGCAGACACCAGAATGGTTAACTGTATCAGAAACTAGGCCTAGTGTGATACCTGGCCCAAATACATGTTATTTTGAGAGCGTTCATTGCTCTCATAGATGCCACTGTCTTACAGGAACCAGAGGATACAGCCTGGAATTTCAGATCTCCTATGCTACTGGTCACATGGTTGGCCTCTGCACACAGCTCTTGGAAAAGTATTTATAGTACAGCCTGACTGCTTCCGTGATGTGCCACAAGCTCCAAGAAATTTGCTCCAACACTGAAATGCCTTCAATATAACATAACAGAAGCTTGGCGTGATGAGTGGGATAAGGTTAAGATGCAGGACAGATTCTTCAGTCAAAACACACAAGTCATGGCTCACTTTCTGGTGCTCAGACATGAGAAAATGGAACAATCTTAGACTAGTGCAAGGAAGAAAGTCTTCTGTCACCTTTGTGCACTGAAATGCAAGACAGGCAGCAGAAATGGCGAGACAGCCCAGCTCTCTCACCACAGACACTGCGCTATTCAGCAGACCGAGCCGGGGGAGGAACGGATCATACGTATCAGCCAGCCTTTCTACCCATATCTCTCCCTCCTCCAACAGGAGGAACTACAGACACTACTGGGAACCTAGCCTACATTGTTGCCATTGTAAGGACCAGTCACCCACATGTGATTGTGGGAGAAACTCAACACAAATGCTCCCATTCTACAAGGACGTGGAAAGAAAAGAATGATGGGGACGTAAGGGGGTTGACGGATGTGGCGTCACCACTAGTTGAACCTCGGAGCACAGTGTGGGAGAGAGGCAGGGTATAAGTGGGGTTGTGGGAAAAGAGACTGGTGTTTAAGGCAGCAGGTGTTTACAACATCCTGTACAGCAGCTGAACTTGGATAGAGCATGATCACCACTGATCAGCTTGGGGCAAGAGACATGCAACGGAATGGAGCAGAAAACTGTAGAAGACTCCAGATTTAGAGGAAAATACATGGAGTGCATGTAAAAAAATAAAAAAATAAAAAGTAGATATTTACATTTTATGTAGAGTATATATGAGTGGTGCCTGCCTGTACAAAAATGTCCATAGCTACCATCTATGATATTCTGGTCCCTTGTTAAGGTTTTGGTCCCTCCTTTCGTGTAATTCTATGGGTTTTTTTACCCAATTAATTGTCCACCAAACCAAAAATTTAAATCTGACTGCTTTGAAAAATAATAAACACCACTCTCTTTATTAAGCTGCACAATTTGAGCTATGCACCCAGGTTAAATAATTGGGATAAGAGTTATGAGTTTGTTCAAATCCATAATCCAAAGTATAACCAACTTAGAGAAAAAGGAAAATTGGTCAAACGGTACATCATTTCCAAACATCATGACTAATAAGAACGTTAAACAAAACCTTGCACATAAAACCAGAAGTTTACCCAACCTCTGTTGGAAACTGCATTACACACCCAGATATCCATTTAGATATTCCACTCAACGTACGCCTCTTAAAAAAATAAAATAGTCAAAGATACACCAGGAAGCCGAGCTGATTAGATTCCGCGATTCAGCTGTGTGCATGAGCCTTTCATCATGTTTACTCCTACTCATTTCCACCTCAACATGCGTAACTGTACTTTTTAATCAGCTAATACACAGCAGGCGTCAGCATGGCATTGGAGACTTCCATGAGAGGTTCTGAAACTTTCACAAGCCACCCCCAATCCTCTACAGCAAAAAGAAACAATGGCCAAACATGTTGTCAAAGTCAAAACATGTGGCAAAAAACATCTAGCAAGCTGTTGGTTTCACACTTTACATGGTGCTGTTGATTTCAATGCCAAAATGAAATGCTTTTGCATCCACTTGCTGGCAAATTTTTACATGAATAGGAACTCAAAATGGAATAAAAAAAAATCTTCTTTAACAGGACTAAGATGGTTTAAAGCAGGGCACTAAAAACATTTACACTAGCATTAATAGTCTTGAATCTATGGTATAAAAGTGAACATTTGTTTTGCTTTGTCAGCAAAACAAAAATGCAAAGTCATGCTTCTGGGCTACAGCATATGTCAAAACTTTGATTCAACCTGACACAAAACAAATTACCTTTAACTGATGTATCTGTGATGCACACATATTTACAGTCCCTATGCAGCAAACTGAAACTGAAGATTTTGACTTCCTTTTAAATGCCACAGGCCAGGGAAGCATGGAGGGAAACCCCATGTCCCTAGCATAGTAACTGCAGGCAAACCATAAACATGGCTACCCTACACTTTACACACACTTACCACCTGAGGTGCTGTGCAGTTCATATTTATAGGGAACCACAGACTAATTTGGCCAAGTCAACCATAACGGAGATGATTGTAAACAAGTTCCTTCATTCTAGAGTACTATAAGCGCAAAAGGGCTGCATTTCTATGAGGGTTAGGTCCCATTAAATCACTTGACAAGCACAGTTTTCTTTCCTGTGTTGACGTGTTTCCTATCTAAAATAAGTAATTTGGGCAGAACATATTGAAGTACTTCAGTATACGTTACAGCCATGAACATGGTTTGCAATGCTAACATAAACTGACTTTTGATTGAATCTTTAACATTAACAATACATTAGCACGGTTTAACATCATACTCCAGTTCTAACAATGAGGTGGTGATGGCACATTAGCATTTAAGAAGAATTAGGATATAGGTTTGGGGGGGGGGGCAGGCTGTTCTCACAAATCACCACTGATGTTAAAAGGTGCTAACAGCAGAAGCCAGAATCTGGATTTAAATATCCAGATTAAGCAGAGCTTTAATTCAGGTGCAGGTGACAGAGACACTTTCACTGACAGGAAATGGTGACTGAAATAGAGAAGCTGAAAAAAAAAAATAGAAAAACTGAGGTGGGGAAAAACGCAGCTCCATAATGCTCAGAATTTACTGGCTATCTTCCACTCACTCCTTTCGCTCTCTTTAAAGCAGTGTGGAGTCATGACTGACAAAAACAAAACAAAAAAACAATTATGAATGTGTAGATTAGATGGCAGCAACTGAGACCAAGAAATGACTGAACACAGCGACATTAGTAAAACTAGATTTAAAAAATGTTTCTTTAGAAATGAGTTGTTGCACATGCAAATGTTGCTGTCACAAAATTAGGGTGCTGTGTGTGGTTCATGGGGTATTGCTATGCCTTTGCTAAGGAGTTCTGGGTGTTTAGTGAATCGTTAGGTGGTTGTGTACTCTCCCAAGCCAAAATAGCCAACCTCCAAGTCAGGCCCCTTCTTCAAAGTTTATGGGACTTTTACACATTTTATTATCGGCCAGGCAAACTTTTTAAGTCAAATAACTTAACAGCACACCTCTCCTCAACAAGCCACACAAATTTAGGTATTATTTATGATGGCTTGAGCACCAATATTTAGGCTAATATTTGGCAATGATTGGACAGATGATCCAGCCAAACATTTGCCAGATTCGGTGACATTGTCAAACAGGGTCAAAGGAATAAGTTATCACCATGTTCTTGTAGTAGCTTAGGAAGAAAATTGTAATGTCAAGTTCAACACACAGAGCTTTTAATTTAGTTGCATTTATTATATATAATTGAACCAATCATGAAAAGAAAACACCTCTGGACCAAACAATGTGTTCTTGGATTGTGCACCTTTTCATTGACTGAAAGGCACATTATTGTTTGGAATGAAATTCTAGAATATTGCTTACTGACAATGTTTTTATAAATATAAATTAGTAGGATTAAATAAAAAAATAACTAAACATAGTATGTGAAACAATATGCATTATACAACAACAAACATCGATTGCATTGTGAGACAGCACGCCAAATGCTCTGATTGTATACAGTTTGAGAAATGCAGTACGTTAACCAAAGATACTGTACACAGCATACACACTGTATACTGCAGATAGGGTATAGTATTGTAGTATTCCAAATGTAGCCAATGTAGGCATATGTTCCCAAAACCACAAGTATGACAGCCAGCCTCTTAGCAGCTGGTTAAAGGCAGGACAATGTCCCCCTTAGAGCCCCATTAGACCCTGGGATGTGCAGCGTGTCCATCAAAAGCACTTTGTTCTCCTACCATAGTTGCCAGCCAATCAGAGTTCACAGACTTGGCAAGACAGCTTCATAGCTCCACCCACATCTCCCCCTCCCACTGCCCAACAACAGCAGCATGCTGCTCGCCTTCACAGCCATTCATTTGCTCACTCACAAGATCTCTCTCTCTCACACACTTCTGCAAGTAGTTAACTCTTTCCCTGCACAGGTCATGCATGCTGTTGGCCTGCACGGTGACTCTTACTCTTCACCTATATGAGCTTGTAGATTCCATACAGGTCGTAAGGCATGTGCAGCAGAAATCCACACCATTACGTATGAGCATGAGGATTTGAGCCTGAGAGACTCAAGACTAAATGGCCTCAAACAAACACATGCTCGCACAAAAAGCACGCAAAACCTCCTGGGCATTTGTCTAATATGTCAGCAGTCTAGGGAGGTCAGGCTGGTTTATGTAGGAAGGGAAAAATGCTCTCTTTCACACCATAGGTTTACTGTATTTACAACTGAACAAATCATGAACTGCTCTCCTGAAATATAGACCGAATGACTGAAATGGAGCATGTTAACAAGTGGTCAACCATGTTTTTTACCAATGGCAGATGCAGATACTGATATTTACACAACTATTTTATGGCGATATTTAAAAAATATTGATAACAAATGAGACAAACACAAAATAGCAGAAAAACATTAAGTACTTATTTTACACAGAATGTACTCAATGTTCACTTAAAGGGATAGTTCACCCAAAAATGAAAATGTATTTACTCACTTTCATGCCATCCCATATGTGTATAACTTTCTTGTGCTGAACACAAACAAAGATTTTTATAAGAATATCTCAGCTCTGTAGGTCCTTTCAATGCAGGTGAATGGTGGCCAGACTTTTGAAGATCCAAAAAACACGTTAAGGCAGCATTGAAGTAATCCAAACAACTCCAGTGTTGTCAATGGACAACTTCTGAGTCAATGATTCAGAAGCTTGCAGAAGAAAGAAATTCCCACATCTGGGATGGTAAACAATGAGAAAAATGTAAATATTTGGGTGAACTATCCTTTTTTTTTTTAATTTTTTATGTTTTTAATGCATGTATGTATATATATATATATATAAATAATGTGTGTGTGTGTGTGTGTGTGTGTGTGTGTGTGTGTGTGTGTGTGTGTGTGTGTGTACAGAATTGCATCCATGGGGTTTCTTGCTGAACGCAAACCCATGTATCATTGAGCAGAAGTGTGGGTATGGGTGGAGAGATGGGCCTGTCATCATGGCTGTTACCGCTTTAGGCTCTGTATTCTCCTTCCTCCATTTCTCTTTCTCACAGTGAGCAGCAACAAAGAAAGCCCCCCCTACACCCCCCATGAGCAGGGGAGAGGTGTTAACAACAGTCTGACAGGAAGAAAGCCTTCAGAGGCCATCTAAAATCCAGCTCTGACTACAGCCTGCACCACTATCTGTTTGTGTGTTTGCAAATCATTCCTTTAGAACATGGCTCACACACCACCATATCCTTTTTTAACTTTTCTTTTTTCGTGTAATGCACACTCCACCCACAATTTAACGTTTTCAGGAAATGGTTTATGGCACAGCTGTTCATCAGTGCTTCTGATTTTTTCAAAGGGACCTTGAACAGTTCTCTCAGATCATGACCTTTCAGTCCCGTTAGGAGTACACTCACATTCACTTGGGCCAAGAATATCATTTTGGTCTTCCTGTCCAGAGGAATTAAAGAAAACTAGCATCATATTTCATGGCCTTAATCGTTAAACACAAATCTACAGAGTAAAAACTGCTGTTTTTGTCAGAGTGCTGGCCTAACCGTTTAGCGCATTTGCTCTGACACATTGACATGCGGACAAAGTGAGTTCCAATCTGGCTTGTGATTGATTTCCCAATCCTGTTCACCCCGATTTTACCCATTTTCTTTCATAACGCTCCCTGTTCCTATAAATCAGGGGTTTTCAAAAAAAAATTGTCAGCTGATCCCATAATTCCAACATGTTTAATTTGATGTATTGTTAACCTTACAACAATTATGCCTAATACATTTCAAACATTTTGTGAATGTTTACTTGTGAAATACTACTATTGTTATTTTACTTATTACATTTTAATGACCATTTTTACTTTTAAATAATACATTTGAATTGAATTATTTAATTTGGCATTTCTATCACAATCTCACCAACCCCCCGCAGTTCCATCACGAGAACCTCTTGTGTGGGAAACCACTACAAATAAAACAGTAAAAAGGGCAAAAAATAAAAATTAAATAATAATACTAACAATAATGCTATTTAATCAGCTAAAAATCTAATTGGCTAAAATACCCTGATAAACAGACACTTTGTGGCAACATGCAGGCACATACCTAATAAAATGCAATACAACTGCTAACAAACTTCAGGTACTCTCCAGCACATGCATATAATCTGTCCAGGGAATAGATTCCCTGTCATTACCCATGATGCCTCCAAAATGATAGCATTTAATGTCCATGATGTTAACCACGGTTGTTTCCATAAGATACAGGGCAGGTAAAGTCTTTCAGTGCCAAATAAACGTAAGCGGTTAGGGCATTAGCGTGACTGAGGCTCTCATGTTATAGGAAGTTGCTACACATCCATGCATGGATGACCTGGCAGTTATGCCACCCCACCTGCACATGCAGATACCACCATTCAGACACAACAGGTTCCCTCACACAAGATTGAAGATACAAATATTAAAGAATGCAGAAACTAGAAGTATAGAATATCCCTCGTTTGTACAAATTAATTCCTGTTTTTGCATTACAACTTCCTTATGTTGGAGAAGTCATGAGAAAGTCACAAAAATTAGAGAAATCTTTCCCTGACAGGCAAAAAAAAAACAGCCAGGCCTTGAAAGTGTGACTGTCATCTCCAAGAGTCAGTCATCTACAACCTAAAAACCTCCACACTCTATTTTCTTCCCATATAGACCTCAATATAGCCATCAGTAAAAATACACTGAAGAATAACTTTATGACTTTTCTTCAAACCCGACCTTTAACATGTCATCATCACAACAGTAATGATCTGGTCTCCTTTAAAGTAAACAGCAACTTTACATGAATGAGAGCAAGGAAACCACATAAATTTGCAAACTTCTTAAAAACATGCCATCTGTTTTGAAGGTAAATGTTAAAAAGAATAATCAATAATTATTATTGCACTATTACTAAAGTTCTAAGCAGCTTTTATCCACCCGGAGGATGATAAACATGTAAAAATTGCCTACAGATATTGAGACTTGATCTATATCTATGGACCAGAACATCATTGACACATGCAAAATTATGGAAAAATTTCAGGCCAAATACGTCATTGTGGCGACAAGCTTTGCATGGGCCTCCATTTCCCATAATTCAACATAGCAGGCCAAAATGTGGTCAGCAAGTGAATGTGTTGAGTGGGGGCCTCCAACTAAACTTCTTTGTTCTTGCACGCTAAACACTTGCAAAAAAAATAAAAAAATAAACCAGTTCAAAGGCTCTTAACCCAGCGCTTTTCCTGGAACTCTGATAACATGAGCACTCAGCACAAATTCGATTTGTGCTTTTCAGGCACTTCGTCACGCATGAAAGATCGTGCCATTGTGACCATTGTGTCACCATAGTGCCTGCTTGATTTACAGTCTTTCCCCCCAGAGAGGGATTGACGGTTTGCACACTGCACAAGTTACACAACATCAAGGGGACAACCTGTGACAACAGACGCTGCAGACATTAGCCAACCGCTGACACCCATTTATACCCCTGAAAAAAAAAAAGGCAATGAAAGCTAACTGGTACTGCTGAAATAACATTATTAAGTTACATCATATTACAGTGCATTAGATGGAGGAAGAGAACAATCTGGTGGGATAATACAGAGCCAAAAAGTGTTAGGGCTGAAAACCTATCCTAGGTCTGGAAGGAGTGCTCCTCGGGGAGTCTACGAGATTTCGACAGCACTCGTCTGTAGCTGACAAACCACTAGCGATTAGCTAGCCTGCTATTAACTGACCACCTTTATTTTAAGGGTTGTGTTTGAATACAATTCGAAAACCAGAGAGGACGTTTTTTCCCCATATTTACAATACACCCTGAGGGATGTTATATTTGCATTTTATAAAATAGATACTGAAATGGAAAAAATCCTCCACACTATCCTGTCTTGCAAACAGTATCAAAATTTATTCAGCAATGTTTCAGTCACTCGACCTTCGTCAGTCATGTACAAACAGAGTGCATGATCATGTCATGACCAATCAACACATCTGATGACCATGACATCACAACCAATGACAATCAATAAAATCGAGAGCATCTAGAAAACAAACACATACATCACTTATACAGAGGCTAATATACATATATTATACCATGGTCTGGGTGAATACTCGATTCTGATTGGCTGCAGGGTGTCCGTTAAAAAGTGATAGAGGACACCTAGTAAAGTAGTTCTGGTGAAACTGCCTGTTTACCATTCGAAATTAATAAATAAATGCGCTGCCTACAACAGCTGTGTGTAACCATAGCAACAGGCAGTCAAAGTATCCGTTAACAATTTGCTCTATCAAAACAAACATCTAACGTTAGTTAGATATTACATAGCCTACTAATACAACAATGATCGACTTCGTTATTTCTTTTAACATTTATGGAGAATATGACAACTTTGACGACTGGGATGCTGCTGAAGAAAGAAAAAATGTAAATAAAACGGAGAAACGACACAAAGAGATAACACCGGGAGAATTTAATCAAATAGAAGACGAAAAAGATGATCAACATGAAAAAAAATACGAAATGGGCAGTAAATACACTCAGAGACTTTATTGTTCAAAAAGAAATGAACTCCAGCTTTGAAAATTACACCGCTGCTGCTCTAAATGAGACCCTGCGGGAGTTTTACGCAGCTATCTAGACAACCAAGGCAGGAGGAGTGTACAGTGTTTCAAGCCTAAGGAGCCAGTATCAACCGCCATATAAGGGAATTCAATATTATAACTGACACCAGATTCATGACCTGTAATGCTGTGTTTAAAGCAATAATTAAGCGTTACAGAAAAAGCGGTAAAGATACCAGCGTTCACCATCCACGTATTTCTGAGTCTGATCTTGAAATCATAAAGAATTCACCTGTACTGTCTCCCGATACGCCCCTTGGCCTGGTCAGAAAAGTCTGGTTTGACATCCAGCTGTGTTTGGCTCGGCGTGGCAGGGAGGGCAACCGGGAGCTCTCCATGCAGTCTTTTAAAGTCCAGAGAGACGAGGATGGGGTTGAGTTTGTCACCCTGGCTTACAATCCGCAAACCAAAAACCACAACGATCCGAATGACCCAGATAAGGAAAACTTCTGAGGTTTTATGTTTGCCAGACCCGGGGATCCGCTGTGTCCGGTAAAAAGTTTCACATCCTATGTGTCCAAATGTCCATCTGACGCAAAAGCTTTCTAACACCATCCGAAGCGCACCGTGACATCCGCTTCCGAAGTGTGGTACAGCCGGGAGCCGATGGGTATCCACTACCTCGAGAACATGATGAAAAAGATCAGCGAAGATTATTTACAATTTATGTCAATATAAATGTATTATTAGGCCTAGTAGACCTACTTTTATTATAATTATAACTATTATTATCATCATCGTATTATCATAGGTGGTGGGTCTTTCGAAGGTCTACACTAACCACAGCCTCCGAAGCACCGCTGTAGGTCGACTCTCCGATGCTGGACTGGAGAGCCTTCAAATAATGTCGGTGACAGGCCATGGATGCGAGAGCAGTCTGCGGGCTTACTGGGCTCCGTCAGTCCATGAGAGACGAAGCTGGAGCAACGTACTGTCTGCATCAAGTGCCCATCATGGGCAGTACCCAGCTTTTGTGGATCCTCCTTCAAAGGCCCCTATGTCTGACTGGCCGACTTTTTCAAATTGCACTATAAATGGAAACGTTGAAATTAATTGTAAATAAAAAAGCTAGCATGTAGGCAAATGACCCTCTCTTTGATCTGATTAATTTATTGCCCTCTATAAGCGCAAATCGCTGGAGCGCAGAACTAATTGTTTTTTTTGTTTGATTGTTGTTTGATTAATTGTTTTATGTGTAATAAAAAAATAACTATGCCTACCTTTGTGTTTCATGAAAAAAAAAATGCATTTTTGAACCTGAAGGGTTCTACAAGCTGAGCGGACTATAAATATCTCTGGTTGCTAAATAAACCGTCAGGCAAGTTATTATTTGTAAAAACTAGATTTAGCCTAATTAAAATATAAACTAATGTTTTAAAAATGTTTTATTTGGCAAGTGACCATGGTATAAGCGGGTTAATGCCCTCCAAGGTGTCCATTGTCAGGTTTTAATGGCCTTCGGCGCGTCGGCCGGTTCACACCTCGCCGTCGTCCATTAAAACCTGACAATGGACACCTCGTCGGGCATTAACCCTTACATAAATTACACCTGTAAAGTAACCCACAACATTACATACAGATATCTTTCTTTCATATATATTACATATACATATATTTACATATATTTATGTACACACACATACATACACATCGAAAAAACATTAACTTTACATACAGTATATCTACATCTACAGCATCACATTAAACAAGGCTTCATACATTATGTCCCATCGGTGATAAGGTTTGAAGTGTGTAGATCCAATAAATCTCACGTCTCTGTAAAATCAATTAAATGTTGCCTCTTGGTGGCATCTTAACACTCTCGATGCCACAAACGCAAAGAGGAGACATCATGATTAATTCAACATAAGAGTTGCGACAGGATCATTTAGATCTTTTATCCTGATCGAACTCTTATGTTAACTAATTTGTTGTTTTAACTGACAAGATGTTTTTCCCACATATCCAAGACAATGAATGAGTACACGCTTGTGACCGCACATCAATTGAATTCTATATTATAAAGCTAACCTTTAGCGGGCAGAATTGTTATTATTATGGCTAATTTCTATTATTTATGTACATTTTTGTCTTTTAACAAACTGCTGTTTTACTACTATTTGATAAAAGATATTTTACCTAAATGAAAGTCATTATGAAATCCAAACTGACATGATTTTCTTATGACATGGACCTGGTCCAACATGATCACCTGGAAGGTCAAAAGGTTGCTACCGAATATTCCGGTGCCCTGACATTGAGTTACTGATATGCAGCATCTCCCATTGAACCTTTTCACAACAATACAAATGTGTTTTACTTTTTACTATGGTGTGACTGCACAGAGATACAGGTTCTGGTCCCATGGAAACCAGTAAGTAATCCCATTCACATAATCAAAGATGGGCTTGATTGAGAAGTTGCAATTATGCAGTTAGTTTAGGTCAGGGAGTTTGATTTTTTAAATATGCATTCCTGTTCACTGTTAGATCTTTTAAAACTTTAAACAACTTGCCATTGGCTCTCAACTGATGGACATTTCACTCGAAAGCTGGAGCTCAAACACACCCAAACGTTTAACAACACTTTCTGCTTCGGCCACTGTGGGCAGTAGATTGAATTTCGTTCAATCTACTCAACAGCAGTTCGTCATTTTCAACAGCAGCAGAACTGTCGACCTATTGTCACCTTATTTACACTGAGATCAGTCTACCTTGTCTTATAATGCATGTCATTCCAACTAAAACAACCTCCTTTTCAACTGATGTCACCAAGCCCTCTAGTTATTCAACCCTACTCCTCCAAACAATCTGATATGGAACGCCAATTTTTCATGATCTAATAAATTTCTGTTGGATAAAAATCAAGTACCGTTGTACTTTTTGTTCTTGTTAAATGTTCTGTTTGAGTTGTTTGCAAATTTCACTTCATATTAAATTTAAGGGCTTCACTTCGTGAACAGCACCCCTTAACTGGGTTAAAATCACTATAATGCATGGCCCTTTGTGGCTCATTACTTTAAAAAGAATCAATAATTCCACACAAACAGGATTGTTACCCATTGAAGCAGAGCTGGACTTAATAATACAGAGCCTGTCAAAGAATAATAAGGTCAGATACGAAGGTTCAGTGTGAGCTCGCTTTCTCAATGACAAGCCTTGAGACTGAGGGGAGGTGACTGAGGGGAGGTGACAGAGGTGGTAGCAGTTCGAGGACCGAAGGGTTAACAGGGACTCAGACAGCAGGAAGAGAGTAAAGCGAACAGAGATAAGATTACCAGTTACTCCGTTGGTGAAGGATGCAACCACAGCAGAAATTTGCAGCTGACAGGAGCAAAGTGGCCGATTGACCACATACAGGCAATGTGCAAGTCCTGCTGGCTCTCCAATGCACAGAAATAAAAAATCCAGCATGCCAAAAAAATAGGAGCTCACTTTCTTTCCCTCTCTGCATTCACCTGGCTCACTTCATACTATATCATGCACTGCAAGAATGGACTAAGCAAAGACATGTTAAACAACAAGAAAGAATAAACTGCATGGAAACATCTCCAAGGAAACCATGAATAAAAAGAGACAAGCAACATAAAACAAATGGTAAACTTAATTACTTCCGCGACAACCCTACATCACTTGGGGTTCTCATTGATTCAAGAAAGCCTCTACAGCAACAACATCAATGCCTATTTTAAAGTCATTGCACCCATGGCGCCGCCCACTGGTGCTCACTCAGCTAGTAAACAGAGACAGAGAGAAGGACAAAAGTCCTACTGTCTGTGGCCTAACTACTCCTGAACAGGAAAGGGGACCCACCTGGACTATTTTGAATTATTTTTGTATGTACTACACAGACAGCTTTGACTGTTGTCAACTTTCTGGCACACTTTTAAATGATGCAGTGGCAAGTTTAAACTCTGAAGAGAATGTGCGTTTCATCAGCTGCTGTGACTTCTGTGGTTTCGTTTAAACTGCAACAAATCAGCACTATTTTTAATTGTTGGTGTATGAAAACATGCACTAGATGGATGTCTTTGACTGTTTTGATTTGTTTTCGGCGATGTGTACCTCAGTGCAAGATGATAAACTAGATGTGTGTCTTATGAATAAAGCAGTCACGAAATGAGTCTTTGCCAAGGTATTGTCACTTCAGAAAATGGGACGGTTAAAAACACTATTGGAGTCAAAAACATAAGTTAACAGCTCCATTCATTAATATTTCAAATGTCATGATTGTTTATGATGCTGACACGCCATGTACACTGGGCATGCCTGTTGACGTGGCATGACACAATGGCTTGAGGCCATCTACACGGGCGTGTCGACACAAACTTTCTGAAACATTTCTTTGTGTTGTTGGCAACAGCAGTGCCTGCGCAAAATGGAACTGTTGGAGTGACGCCGCAACGGATGCTTCCATGCTAGATAGCATCACTGATTATAGTGTAGACAAGGTGAGTGTGTTAACAGTTGTGCTTGAGATAAATAGTGTAATATATTCGGATGCAATATGTTGGATTTGCGTCATAACCGTGAAATGTACATTTCTAATGTTTTAGGTGCTTATTCAATCTCTTCAAATTGAGTTTCAAAATTTGAATTTGAGGGCCTACTGAAATCATAAACCACGTACGCCACGAACTGTGACGTTGACCTGATGTTCGTTTCATACCCGGAAGATGAAAATAGCCAGTAAATCCCTAAATGAACCCTTTTCCTATTGAAATTAAAAATGACGAATGTTGACTTTCTCTGCCCTTCCGTGCAAGACATATCTGTTAACATTTCAAAAAACGCGTAGTGTTTCATGATGTATGCTTAAATGATGACAAAACTCAGTTTGAACTTGCAAATGCCATCTAGAATGAGAATGGCCCTGCCCTCTTATGACAACTGCCACCAACTAGCCAGTAGCAAATCCTCATTCTGATGCAACTAAAGCCTATGCGGCAGGGCGGAGCCGGGTCGTGATCCTACACACCCGGTCCCGTATTAGGCTAATCAAGCCTACCGAGAGGGATAAAGGTTGACTGCAGAGGATCGTGCAGGAGAGAGAGAGCTCGTTAACGGACATGTCCGTCATATGTGTGTGTTTGTCTTTTGTTTAAGTTTTATTTTAAACTATTATTTATATTATCAAGCCGGTTCTCGCCGCCTGCTTTCCATTGATCCCTTTACAGCCTATTAGCCTTTTTTCTCGACAAGAGACGGGGCCTTCAATTTGTTAGATGAAAACTCCTTGTTTAAATAGAAAATACATCAACACAGGAAAGAAAACCGCTTGCCGTGCCACCCACAATTTTACTGAGTATTTAAGTAGAGTAAAATTCATGGATATGCATGGGATTATACTCTACACATTAGCCATTATTTACACTATGCAGCACAATTTGTGCTCCTGGGTAGTAAGTTTTATTTCCTAATTGCTCATGCCTCAAAAGTATAGAAAATGGCTATTATTCCCCACAAACTTTGCTTTTGTCACCAGGACAATGATATTTTGAAATGTACCTATTTCCAACGAGAAAACAGGTGAATTTGTGTCTTTTCGTTAACAAAGTCAGAAAAAACAACATATGAATCCAAACTAACATCTATTTATACTAAAGTAATACAAAAGCAAAGGCAAAGATAGCAGGGAAATTTGGTAAAACTGCCTTTGAGACCCATCAGGAATGCCACCATTTTGAAATTTCCAATGACCTTCCAGCCATAATCATACTTCAAGGCATCCAGCAAGGTCTTGACGCTGTTTTAATCCTCTTTGAGGTGCACCGAGTGAGCCAGGGGAAGAGATGGGTACTTGTTAACATTATAGAGCAGCACGGTTTTGAGGCTCCTGGATGAGACGTCAATAAAGAGGTGCCACTCATTCTGGTTACGATTGCCTCGAACAGACTGGTCACATTGTGGCAGAAGCAGAGCCCATCTTAATGGGTGAAAAAGCTGGAAAAAGGTTGGTGATGCTTCCTCTGATCTGCGACTTTCATCCATCAAGTTCCACTGCTTGAGCCTAGATGTAAAAAGCTCAGCATTAGACTTGGTGAGACCAAGATCTCTAATCAAGTCGTTGAGGTCTTTTTGGTTGGGGTAGTATGGATTACTCTCCTCAGCTTCACCTCTGAAATTGTCATCTGGATCTACAATTTCTTCCTTGCTCTCTGACTTGCTGCTCTCTTCTAAAGATGGCTGCTCTCTCTCCGGAGGAGTGGGTATGGGGATCTCATGGCAGTGTGGCACCGGGGCCATGGATGAAGGAAGGTCCTTATACGTGATAGCAGGTGCATTCTTGTCAGTCCGACATTTGGAAGGGTCCACTATGCAGAAGTAGCAGTTTCTTGAGTGGTCAGTGGGTTCCCGTCAAATTCTTGGGATAGCGAACTTAATGGCTCTCTTTTCCCCTCTGTGCCATCCTATAAAAATACATTTATTTCACCCATGAATAATGTGTAAGTGATTCTCGCAAAAATGTTCATATATGATATTTTTCAATAACATTGAAAATTGTAAAACATTTTAAAATTAAAAACATTTACAATTTAAAAAATTAACATATTATAACATAAACTTCCAAGCAACAATTGTCCATCTTACCTTCCAGAGTTTTTTTTGCAGTGCTCACAGGTGAAAAATATGCCTTGTAGGCCTCACACATCTTAGCCGATGCTTCCACGGAGTACTTTTACACTCTTGTCTTGATAAATTGTCCACCGACATGGCAAAATGCATATTACCGGATACTTGTAGCTGGAACTAAATTGAACTGGTGGGCTTAAGGCCCCTGTATTTATACTACTATTTATATTACTGGAAAGTTATAGAAGTTACTCAGCACTGAATCTATCTGGAATGTTCTGGAAAATAGGTACATTTCAAAATATCACTGTCCTGGTCACAAAAGCAAAGTTTGTGGGGAATAATAGCCATTTTCTATACTTTCGAGGTATAAGCAAAATTTTAGGAAATAACACTAACTACACAGGAACCAAAAAAATAATAATAATTTGTTACACAGTGTTATCACACAGCAGAGTGAAAATCCATTCTGGTCAGAGGAAAATAGATAGTCATGTGTGAACCTCCTATTTCCGCTGCTTTTCTTTTCCTTTTCTATCATACCTGGCTAGATTAGACCATGTGGGCTTCAGACAGACAGCCAGGCATTAGAAGCTCGCGCAGAGCATTTTCGGATCAAATTAAACCCTTTCTCACAAGCAGATCACTGCCCTATTAGCAGAAATTAGGAAATTATTTTCACCTCATGGATTGCCGTTACACTCACACAGATGATTCCCAGCCTGCCAGCAGAGAGGCACTGGAAAGGGCAGCTAACGCAAGAAAACGAATAAAAAAAATTATAAAACAAAAACGAGCATTAAAGTTGTCAGATGAATAATTTTCATTTATTATTAATAATAATAATAACAACAACAACAACAACAACAACAACAACAAAACAAAAGTGTTTAAAAATGTTATTAAGGCCTGGAAAAAGTCTGAAATGTCTGTGGCAAATAAACATTTTAGCTATACTCCGCTTTATTCTTTTGCTTGCAAGTTATAGTTAGGTTTTTCTCAATGAATCAGTTGGTCAAACTTACTGATTCACTAAACAGTTGTCACTAAATGATTCGTTAACATATTGGCCTGAACCAATATGATTTTACAGATTGTCCTTATTCAGTAAATCACAAAAGACAGGAAAGGTCATCAGAAGAAAATTTGACATCAAAAATTAGTCAAAGTTGGGAAACCATATCTTATATCGGTGACTATGGTTTGTTGTTGGAAAGAGGGTGATTCAAAGCTACACAACAAAATGCAAAATGAACAAAAATGCAAATTACATGGTATTAGATTTTAAATGAGATTAGTAAAATACTAATAGCTGCTGACTTCAAATTTGCAAGGCCAAAATGGTGTGATTTCCCACATCTGTGCATTGATGAGGAGGCATAAAAACAAAAGCCGTTCTTTTCTCCTCACACGTGTCTGTCACAGAGACTTTCCACAGGAAGAAGCCAGCAGAGAATCTCTGCTTCTACACAGACACTAAAAATGAGACTATGACTAATTTGCTGAAAATATTCTTAAGAAATTGTGACACCATTCATTCCAGCTAAATTACAGGATTTGAAATAAAAGGCTGACTAAGTATGTAAATTCTACCTTAATGCATGTACATTAAAACATGGTTGATGGAAACATGATGCTGTCACTCAATATTAGTGCAATTACTGTGTCAGTAGTAACATTCTAAAATGTGCGTTTGCTTATAAATCAGTCAGCGCATTGGCGAGCCAACTTCACCTCAGCTCCCCTTTACAAGTGGGATCACACTCCCAAAAATTCAAACCAGACCATTCGGCAGTTAAAGCGTTACAACCCTTCGAAATGTGCAAATCCAATCATAGCCTGCTTTAATGGAACACCCACTGAAAAAAAAAACTGATTCAAGTACTGCACTTAGAGGCCAGTAGAGTGGCTCAGATATGACAAAAGATGGAAGACAGGAAGAGGCGCTTGCTCTCACCTAACAGATGCTGCCATTAAAAATAGCAGTCTGGGCTAAATCAGTAGCAGGATCAATATCAGCTCAGCCTTTCTGTTGAGTACCTGGATAAAAACTAAACTGCATTATGCACAGTAATGCTACAGAGTGCGACTCGAATGTTTCAAGCAAGCATGCACGTGTGCATTTGTGTGTGAATAGACCCAATTAAACAGGATATCTGCTGATGGGTCACACACCACAAGCCAGCTGAATAATCAGGCTTTGGGCCACCCATCCTTCTTCAAATGCCTGGTTATGAGCATCTTTGCTTTGTCTGTATCTTCCAAAAAGGCACTTGTGGATTTGTTGAAATATAGGATTCATGAATGAACAGTTAAGAAGCTTGTTCTGTCTTCTCCCAAGCAGCCGGAGCTCATTATGAGCTCTCAGTGTCCAAAAAGTGCCACATTCAAAAAAATGCAGAGATGCCGTGTTCTGGCTCTGGGGTGGTTACTATGGAAACATCGTGGCAAGGCCCCTGTGATGGCATAGTGCATGTGCGTTCATGTTCTTTTACTATTGTAGTCACTATGGTAACATTAAATCATAGTTTAAATTAAAATTTACTCAAAGTGATTATTGTTTTGTGTTACTTAATTTGACATTTCTGTGTCAAATTAACACAGCTCGTTTAGAATATTTCATTTCCAACGGGACTGTAAATGTGAAAATTGTGTAAGTTGTTTGTAAATTTTGTTTATGGGCTGTGTGCCAAAACAACTTGAGCAGATGACTTTGATAAGCATATTCTGGTGTAAAATGTGAATGAAATTCAGATAACTTTGTACAGCTAACAGCACCATTAGCCAACATGCTGAAATATCTAGATATACTATCTGGAACTAGATTTAATGATATTATCTGGATCCTGTCAAATTTGACCTTGACTGTCAGAAGGTTTTAGGGGTTAAACAAGAGACTGTAATTTAATATGCTTGCCTTTTAATTGCCTAAAACGGTGTAAAACAGACAATGGAGTCCCCGCCATGATTTCACCATATCGAAGAAATAAACTTCAAAAAGGATTTTTGTTTTTCGTTTTAATTAACAGTGTGTAAAGTAGGATTTTATCTTTTTTTAGAACACATATTGCTTTATAAATTAGATATAACCATTTCTATAGCCAATTAAGGTCCACAATTAACTGCCAATATCAAAACAAGTTAAAATATTTTCAATTGTTTTAACCATTACTACCATAACAAACTACCCATTGTCTAATACTGAAACAAAACAAATACTGAAGTGCAATTACACAAACACAATCTTATTTATGCGTAATAAGCAGACAACGTGTAAAGTAATCGGGTTATCAGCATAGCGATGAGTATGTAAACATTTTGTTTGCAATTATGAAATCTTTTACCTTACAATTAAATACAATAAACCAAGTTAAAAAGAAATTCAAGCTTATATCAATATAACATTTTCAAATTACATGTGTGAATATTTGACAATAAACATCATTGTGGAAAATTCTAGAATCTGAAGATCTACATTCACAACTGTAACTTCAGCAAGCCATATATTGTTCTGTCACATTGACTACGTTTACATGGACACCCAAAAGTGGCTTATTGCGAGAAATCAGCTTATTGCGAGAAAGTGGCATTCCCATTATCATGAACTGCATAAGTGGCTTACTCTTTACTCCCATATACATGCATCGAACTCTGTAAGCGGTTTTCTCCGCAGCAACGTAAGTTTCTCCGCTATTTAATTGTCTGTTGTTTCGCTTTATTCACAGATATTCCAGAGTTGTTGCAGTGTTAGTTCCTTAACTTTACATCGCAACCTGCAGCGGAACAATAGTGGGGTTCCCCTCTTACATAAAGCTCTGGGAATCCCCCAATGTACAAGGGAATGTAAGGGAATGTGATGGATAGTTGATATTTCACATCAGAGTGTACAAATGGGTGTAGTTTTGTGATTTTCCCACTTTACTCCCAAAAATGTTGAATTTTTTCGGCTGTGTTGACTTGTTTGGCCAGACTTTTCATACACACTCTTCAAAAACTAGTAAGAACGCTGCCTATGCTTTTACGTGGCCACATAAGCCGTGTTTTTTGGATGAAACACAAGTGTGTTAATCCGCTTTCTCTTAAACCCTTAAGCGGCAGAAGTAAAAATCTCTCTCGTTTACATGATGTTTCAAAATGCTGCTTTCTGCTAAAACCCTGGAATAAACCATTTTCTTAAGTGCATGAAAACGTGGTCATTGATGTAGAGATGAGGATGAGTTGATATGCATAAAGCTGCAGCTGCTTGAGATATAAGCAGGGAATGTTTCCAAAGTTTCCTTTGGCCCTGGAAATCAAAACTATCCTAAACCCAACCAAGAGAAACCAGCAGGCAGAGAGTAACCATAAAGCACAAAGCAGAGATCAGCCATCAAACAAATTGTAAATGCTGTATACCACATGCAGGGCAAATATTTAATTCTCTACTACTACAAAAAAGATGATCTGCTGAACAATGCCTTATGACCAAGTATGCTTTGGTTTACAGGTCTGATATTTCTTTCTCATCAAATAATATTACTGTGCAGGAACACACAATAGTTCTGTTACGTAAGTCCAAAACTACAAGACTGCATTTCTTGTTGTTGCCCTCAATGCTAAACAAAATGTCTAACCCCTATGTCAAGCCTACGAGAGGCCCCACTGGCCTCTACTCAGTCAGCTGAACTCAAACAAAAGCTGCCACATGGCTTCCAGTGGCACGCATCTCACCAGCTAATGAGAGATGCAGCACTGAATTACAAATCTTCCCGAAGGATATTTAACGAATAAGGCGATCTTCCTTATAAAAATGCTCTCAAACTCTCTCACTCACACTCTCACACAAAAAAACACAGAGGATGATTTTAAAAAGCCTGAAATTATTACGGTATGAGCCACTTCATCATTAAAGTAAATATTTTCAATATGGCTGTTTTCACAAAGCACAGTGGGTTCCACTGTTAGGAAGACATTCAGCAATTTTCATGACTAATGGCACAATGACACATAAAAAGCAGACAGAGGAATAGGCAAAAACACCTCCAGAGAACAGAACAGTTTGTCAGCGTCACAGAGAAGAGCAGCAAAAGGGAAGTACGCTGCCAAGAGTTCTGCCTGATGCTGCCACATGTCAGCATTCACGACAACATCAGTGAGGTTACCCTGCCTTGAGCAAAGTATAAGCAAGGCAAAAACACTAAAGGAACTGAGAGAGTGTGTCTGGAAATACAACTTAGAGGAACAAATCATAATACACCCCCGATTTACCAATTCTGCCATTACTCAGGTATTAGGACAAAACAAAATGATCAATACCAAAGAAAGAAGTGAACTTCAGGAACTCACTATAAAATTGCTGAGGCTTGGATTGTTTTTAAGAGATACAGTATTCACTTAAAGGAATGCTCCGTGTTTAGTGAGAGCTCAGCTCATTCGACAGAAGTTGCAGCATAATGTATAGGACGATAAAATATATAATTGAACTGTCTCTTGTTTATTTAATCATTTACCAAGTCATGCAAATGTAAATCGCATTAAACTCTGTAATCTGGTAAATTGCGTAATGGCAGTTCATTTCAGATTTTATGCCACTAAAATCATGTTAACACTAGGGCTGTCAATTTAACACGTTAATTCAGTGAGATTAATTTTACAAAAAATAACGCATTAAATCGCATGCCTCCGGACCATAATAAGGAAGAGTCCTGAGAAATGCAAGCTTGTAGTACCACCTGTTTACTCCAGAGGGCAGTAAGTGAAATTTCAGCTGTATGAGCAACGTGCAGTTTTTACAGTGAAGAAAACACTTCAGTAGGCAGAAAAACACAAACATACGTTACGTTGTTACGTTCAAAACACTTGGAGCGCAAATGCGAACTAAGGGATCTCAAGATGTGTTTAAAGATTGAGTATTAAACTATATTTAACTTGACACAGTGACCTAAACATTTTATGTTAATGATGCAACGAACCCGAGAAACTAAACAAGCATGTCTGACGCAGGGTGTGGCTGGATTGAGATGGTGCAAAATTTTGAATTTACCCATAAATATTTAATCACAAATAAAATCAAAGAAATTTCCTACCTCACTAATTATTTTCTTGTAGAGAGATTTTTTGTGATGTCGATATATTCTACACATTTTGTGGTCTGCAGGCGGAAACATTTTTTTTTATTTATTTTGGAGTTGTCCCTACTCGACTTGTTTTTGGTTTGATTTCTGCAAGATTGTTAGAGATCATATTATTCCCAGCTTTCAACTTTGTTTTGAAAATGTTTTATTAGTTTTTTTTAGCTATGACATGTCTCTTCATAAGGAATATTATTTGATTAATGTTCTGCTTTTGTTGGCAAAGTTTAGTATTCATAAAAGTAAGTAAGGTGGTTATAAACCATTAGTTTTAATTCAGACGTTCAGCAATACCCAAGAACAATTTCCAATTTGAGTAACAAGAAAGCTGTAAAGTGTATTGAAATATGTAAACAATTTGATATTTTTATTAAACTGTTTATTTATTTATTTTCCTTTTTGTTGTTGTTTGTTTTAGTTATACCTCTTGGCTCTAGATGTAAAAGTTTTGTAAACATTAAAAAAAACAATTTAAAAAATGTCTGACGCAGGTGTAAATTGACGGGTCCTTAAACAAGCCCTCATAATAAATCTCCAACTGATTGACAAATTCAATTGTGAGATGGATTGCTGTAAACTGTATGCCAATGATTGACTTATGATCAATAATATGGTAGTAAACAATACATTGTATTCTAAAGCTGCTTTTGTATTGTCTTATCAATGATTAACTCTTCTGCCACAAGAATGTAATGCATTTTAATTATCTGAATATATATATATATATATGTATATATACACATTTTTTTTATATTTAAAGATAACTATATACATATTTATATCAATAAATATTTATGCAATCATTATATATTGAATTATTGTTAAATAAGGAGCTTTCTCAGCAAATATTTGTATATGCGATTAATTAATCGGGACACTGTGTAAGTAATTTGATTAAAAGCCCTAGTTAACACATATCTTTTTTATGTCAAGTAGTTATGCTTATACATTAGTTATACATTTTAACGTTTATGGACTGGCCCCATTCACTTAAATTGTCAATTGTCATAAACTAAGAGACATGGCTTTTTTTTTTGTGGTAATCAAAATTAAGACAGAAATGCTGTTGAATAAGTTTACCTTCTTTTGAGTTTAACTATGATAAACCCAACATCTATATTCAAACTGAAAACAGGAACGTGTATTTGGCTTCTCATGGAAATGGTGCAGATGAAATGGCGTACCTTTCATGCTAGAGAAACATTTTGGCTACTGCAATTCAGAATTGGAGTCAAAACCAGACCCAGACCAGTACAACACCCACTAAGGCCCAAAGGAAGTACAGGACAGAGGAATGAAAGAAAGGGAGGAAGGACATTCATTCGGTGTGCAGTTACGCTTTATCAAAGCATTTCTGCACTTGTTTTTATGTCAGCAGAGCAAATTCCTCATATTACGTTTGTGCTTCCACATACGTAACTGCCTGTGCATGTTTGTCTAAGTGGAGGTGTGTCATATATTGACCAAGGAGTTATGTGCTTGTGCATACCGGATCACGTAAGATAGCAAAGGTCGATAAGAAAAAGGTCACATTGCATAATGCACCAAATGTGACATAACAGCCATAAAGATGAAATGCAAGATCTGCACACTCAGCCGTGACTGCACCAGGCCAAAAGAGCTTTGTCTTTAGGCAGAGGACTAAAGCTTGCTGCTTCAAGAAACTCTCCATGTGAAAGACAAATAAAAGAGCTATACAATTAATGAAGAGCCTCTTGTCAGCTTACTGCAGTTCAAATGATCTGGCATTTTGCATTCATAGATACGCACACAGCCATTGCAGTTTTGCAATACCAAGCCAGGAAATTACATTTACATTTTGGAATGTAATGTGTGGAAGGCTCTTAAAAAACATGCTGATGCTAAAATGGTCAAATATGAGAAAATATCTAATTGAATATGCTTTGTTTTTTCTTTTAAAAAAGCATTAAAAACTAACCATTCTGCAGGTTCTGGAGAACATTCAGAACCACCATGATAATGGATCTGCTACATCTACATTACAGACCTTCCAGATATTTTTAGCTTTGACTAAAAATTTAATTGGACCTTTTAAAACAGCTGGCACCCTGCGGTCACAATGAATGAAGGTCTATATGTCACTTCTTTAAAATAAATAAAATCAGAAAATTAATAAGAAAAACAGTTGCATTAAAAACACAGGGTTAAATGAAGCACAGTGGCTGTAATTAAAGGAGTAGAAAGTTAAGTCAACCTTAATTTATAGAGCACATTTAAAAACAACAGAAGTTCTTTACAGATCAAACAAATAAATAAATGACAGTGTGATATACCAACAAATTGATTTTAAGTTTAATATAAATATGGGAGGCATCCAGAAAAGAATTCTACTTGGGTTTAAAACAGAATCAATTGTTTTGAAAAATACTTTTGAAACTCAAACATGCAATCTCACACGCACACAGCTTTCTGCTCAGAAACAGATGAGATGCCCACATTTACATTGTAAATCTGGAGGACTCAGAGTGGGGGAAGGGGTCAGAGGGAGGGCTCAGTAAGCCTTGGCCTTGCTCTCTATTTTTGTTTCCAGTTTTTTTTTTTTTTTGTGCGCGCCACACACTGTAGTGGATTTTTCAACTTCGCCCTCATCAGTTTTACGCCTGATGAAACGAACTCTGACAGCTTCTTTACATTTGTAAAGGCCCCTACAGCAGCTGTGCCTATCTCACCACACGTCTATGAATCAGGGTCCGGCCCCAGCTGGGGCCGCAGAGAGAAAGAGAGAGAGAGTTAGGGAGAGAACGAGGGAGGAAGAATAGATATGGGTAACCCCAGTTCCCCCCGCGCCATGTGCCATGTTCACTTCAACAGAACAAGAACACAAGCGAAAGCTCTGACTGCATTCATTAGCCAAAGTCCGAAATCAAATCTGGTGTAAGTCTTTGCTTTAAAAACAACCCTCAAAAATAATTAAACATAGAAGTTGCTTCAGAGTGTGTCAGGGTGGCCTTGTTGAGAAGCCATTAAAGTTCTTCCAAAAGCAGAAGTGCCTACTCGCTCCCGTTCTCCTTTTCTCACACACACATCAATCAGAGACGGTCTAATTGCATTTCCTTGTTGCTCTTATTAACATCTATTATCATATTTTTTTCCCTCCCCTCTCTTAGTTTTTCCACTAAATGAATTCGAATAATATTCACAGCACATGTGAAGGAGTGAAAAAAAAAACAAAGAGAAATTGAGAAGAAAAACCCCCCACTGCACTCATGTTCCAGGGGATATGGTTAAGCCAAGCATGTATAATTGTTTTACGCTAATTAAGTAGAGGCTGAATCCAGGGGGCCAAGAGTTGTGTAGGCTCAAGGGACAGATCCTTCAGGTTGTTTTTGTTGTTTGCCTTACCAGATATTACCACTGCAACCTGAACTGCAAGGATGTGACATGAATGTTCTGAACCGTGCAGGCCCATTCCTCACACCCTTAGCACAAGATCATGACCCTGATACCAAGAGAAGACCGATGTGTGGTCATGACAAGCCAGAACAGACCCTCATCAGATATGTGATCATACACAACTCAAATTAAATGTTCGCCTTTTCACTCCAAGCAACTCAAAGTATATCCTTATATCCTTTTTTTTTTTTTAAACAACAAAAACCATAATTGAACAAACAGATCACAATTTTGACCATTGGATTTCCATGCATTTTCCCAATCCTTTGTTAGTACTGAATAATGAGATTGCACTGTATAAAGACCAATTTCTAGCTAATGAAATGTTTTTGAGCAGAGCAAAACTAAATGAGATGTACACTGACCATAAAAACTTCCAAGACTTTCCTAGTCAATTTTAGAATTCCGTAATATGTTTGGGCTTCACATTACTGTGGGAACCCCATACACACACACATACATGTATGTTTTGTTTGTTTTTTTTCTGGAGGCATATTTGTTATCAAATTGTTGTGCATTGGCTTAAACTGAACCTGTCTTCTCAGGAATTAGAACTCACCACGTGGATACATTACCTTTCATTTCCTTTGTCAAACATAAAAGAAATTGTGTCACACCTTTGTGGTCTACTCTGACGCAACAAAACGTTGCATTGTAGCTACTGTAGAAGAAAAGTTCAGAAAGACAATTTCCAGCACCTTTATGGAAAGCAACAACAACAAGCTCGAGCACTACCGATAATAAGCATGGAAACTGCCCCCGTATTGCGTCATCATAACCAATGCCGTTGAAACGCTTGTTTCACTCCTTTAACCTGTTGCTCATTTGTGGGGACTACAAATCAAAAGATTGCTTTTAAGAGCAAGTTGGGCGTTCCAAATGCGTTTTCCACACAAATGTGGCTCCTGGGGGTAAAAAAAAGAAAAGAAAAAAGAATAAAAAAGTTAAATATAGGGGCACGTGACGAGCCTACTTCACGCAGCAGGAAAAAAATGGGTGCACGAGCAAACCCTTTCACGCGCCAGCGGCGGGAAATTATTTATCGGCGCTATCTTCGTTTGAGAAGAAAATGAATAAAGATTTTGAGTGTGGAAAGAAATAACAGCAGTATTCCAAACTGCGACATAAGAACCCCACGTCAACTACAGGTAAAGACCATGGCAAAGTCGAGTAAAGAGTGAGTCAGTTCTTTTAGGGTTAACTGATAGCCTACTAGATTTGGTCGGACTGTCTCAGGCGACTCTGACTTTTGTTATGCTAGCCTTGCTTAATTCCGCTCCTGCAGGTAGTAGTAAATCACCAGCCAGAAAAAGTTCAAGAGAGGGACTGCACCATTCCGGTTTACCAAACCATCGCACTCGATATGGTAAAATGGTCGCTTTCCTTTTACTTGCGAACCTCTGCAATGCGACTGGACGTATCTTTCTTTAAAACAATGACAGATGCGTTTTATCTAATCTCTCTGAAATATTAAGAACGACTAGCATTCGGGGCTTTTAGTCTGCTTGAACAAAACTCGCAAATCATCTTCGGAATGAAGATAAAGCACACAGTTTTGAAATTCAGGCATTGCACGAGCTCCTACTATCCTACAACTCTACTTGAAATTGTCAAGACTGTAAGGTCAAATTTTAAAGTCTTTTCTGTCGTCAAGGGCAGGGTAATTGTTTTCTTTAACCCAGTTCTTTAGAAGACGTTATAAAAGCCCACAATTGGCGTACGCCTCAAGAAGATCTAGTTACATTCAATGTACACAAATCCAATATGCCATGACAGTTTGGATAGTTGCATTTAAGACCCACATTCCTGCAGCTTCACGGTAGGCTTTTTAGTTTGGGAAAAATTAAATGATGAAATGCCGGAATAAAGGCGATATGGCTGTGCTCACGGCTTTGAGACGGAAAGCACTGAAGAGCAAACAAAGCCATTCTGGTCACAACTCTGTCGTAACAGCGGAGTTTGAGTTCACCAACAACAGTACAAACAAAACATATCCAGCGTTACAATGTACCCGATTTCATCGAGTTTTGGGAACTAACATCTGTCGTGCAAAACAGAAACATCTGAATGAGGATCCTAGAGCAAAATCGAGGAAACTCGATGCATAAACAACACAGAAAATAATTTCAGGAATGCTTGGAACACATTTAAATGCGTGTTCGCTATGTTTTTAAATGTGACCGAAAGACAACAAGAGCCATCCGTGATCAAAGTTTAGGCATTTACATCGACACAAGCGTTAACATCGAAGAAACTTGAGGTCATCCAGATATAAACGATCAACACTCACGTATTTCTTTTGTATGATATTCCTCTTAGGTCTTTCCTTGCTCATTCTGCAATCCAAAATGTGGTGGTGTTGTTAAGGAAAGAATCGCCACATTAATTTTCTTCCTGCCTCTATTCTTTCCCCGGAGCAAAGCGATTTAAATCCCCTGTAGTTTGCTTTGCAGAATTCCCTCTTCGATCGCCGATTCCAACTAGAATCTTGGAATTACCGATATTCCCAAAATCAAGGATCCATCACCGAGGGTAAAAGGCAAAGTAAAACATCACGTCGGCATACGGTAGTTAAAATCCATTCGCCAAAATAACTTCCATCAGTAAAACAGCCATCTGATGTTCATCCCGGCTCTTTAACACATGAAGGAAGGGTTGCTCGAGTGAGGATGGTATTGGTGTAAATGTTCGGTGGTCACTTACATCTTGTTTTCTGAAAGGTGTATCCGATGGTGGGATGAAATAAATAAAATGTAAAAAAAGGAAAATGATTCGTGGTCCGTTTTGGCTGGATCTAGCAGACTATGAGTGAACTCTCCAGCAGCACCACGGGCTCATCTGAACACAAGGCGAAGCTTCTTTCTTCAAGCAGCCTATCACACGCGCTCAGCGGTAACTTTAAAAGGACTGCTACCTCAGGGACCGTCTCAAAATGATCTTTCTTTTCAAGTCACGAACAAAAGATTATTTCAGAGCGACTCAATCTAAAACCACCTATTCAACCAACACCCACATAATGTGATAAGGGAATACATTTGAGATTGCTTACAGTCCTGGGGCTTTAAAAAGAGTTGTCAAATGTACTTTTTGTTTTAAGCATTTGTAAGTAGAATTGTCGCTGCGCCCCTTAAAATAGACTAATCTGGCTCTCTAGAAATGTTTGTCTATCATGGGGAAAAAGAAGCACGCGGTCTGTTTTCTTCCTTCCCCCTTTTCTTTTAGCGTAGACATATTTTTTAACAAATGTTCTTTCTGATTGTTATACGTTTTCTTTTAATATATGCAATATGACTTGTAAAAACAACAAGGTCAGTAGAGGGTTTTAAAGTTTTTGAAATGTTTGTGTACTCTTAGACTTTGTTTTTACCCTACATTGTATCCTTATTTGCTTAAATCACTAAGTTGCCAATTTTCTTTACACTTTATACACTTTTTGTATATGGGTAGTTGACAAATTAGTCAATTGAGTGATGTAAATTTTTTCCTGTCCATATGCATTAAATTATACAAACATATATATGATTACCATTTTTTTAAATTCAAAGTCGTACTAGATGGTTACAACACATTATTTGAAGTCATTATATATATATATATATGTGTGTGTGTGTGTGTGTGTGTGTGTGTGTGTGTGTGTGTGTGTGTGTGTGTATTAAATTATTATAATTTTTTTCCGAAAATGCTCTATGTATTATTAAACCAATTTGACACATGTTTTAAACTAGATTTTTAAAAGATTTCTAATTTTTATCACCTCGGACAGCCTTGTTTGTCTTCCTTGTCTTTAAGCCCTTTGTCAAAGCTATTGCAGGAAAACTATTAAAAAGGCCAGAATCTAGTCAGTAACATAAGTCACTTCTGGTAATTGGACAAATGTGAAATGAATCTCTAGAAATGAGTCACAATTAGTTCTTGAAACAATGACAGGAATCTGGGAGGTAAGTGACATAGAAAAACAGTTTGTCACACCAAACGGAAAATTCACATTTTTTATCATTACGGTTGACAGTGGAATAACCCTAGAATGGGAACAAAACAATTGACAGATGAAGACAAAATTCCTGGCACTTGTTTACAATGATGTACCATTTACTCAGCAGTCTGTGGATACATAATGCAAGATGTTAGCCTACAAATCTGTTTGCAAATCCTTCTCTTATTTTATGGTTATGAAGATGTAATATATATATATATATATATATATATATATATATATATATATGTAAAGTTTAGTGAGAGCTTGTGATTTCTTCACATACAAATGAATGGTTATATCTTTGTTCTTGTGTATCTGCGGAGAGTAGCATGATTCATGCAGTAGATCTGCTGTACAGATCTGGATGTTCGAAGCCTCCAACCTGCCCATGAATTGCATAAACAGGGATGACAGTGGATCAATACATTAGATGAATAATTAATTGCAGTCTGGTGTTGCCCAGGTACCATGTAGGAGGTTACATTGTCTGGCCCCCAAAATTTGAATGGAACACATTCAATGGTTTGGCATGACACCGACATGTTCGATCAATAATAAATTGCAGGAGAACACATAATTACAGAAGAGCAATTCTGAGCAAACCTGGATACAGTGAGAGAAGACAAACAAAGGAAAAGTGAAACATAAGAAGTTCCTGTTCTGGCAACAGCTGCATTTTTGTCAATGCATGTTTCTTGATACTTTATTAATACACTCACTGAGGACTTTATTAGGAACACATGTACACCTACTTATTCATGTGATTATCTTATCAGCCAATCATGTGGCAGCAGTGTATGCAGATGGAAACACCTTGTTGAAGAGAGAGGTCAACAGAGAATGGCCAGACTGGTTTGAGCTGACAGAGGTTATGGTACCTCAGATAACCACACTGTACAATTGTAGTGAGCGGAATAGCATCTCAGAATGCATATGTCAAACCTTGAGGTGGATAGGTTACAACAGCTGAAGACAACGTCTGACACTTTATTAGGACTTCATAGTGTTTCTAATAAAGTGCTCTGTGAGTGTAATTGAGTAACTGTGTATAAGAATTAATTCATATCAGACAATAAAGGACATAACAAAGGTAAGGGTCATGCTTTTCCTACAAAACAGCTTTCAGGGACTCTTGTTTGGACTCTGCACCTTTCCATGGCTCCCAAAAAAGTTTCAGTGATGTTTCTGATCTGTTTTGGTTGGAAATGGGTTGAATTTGTTTGTGAGAACCTACAGTTCATTGATTGCTAAGCACACTTTTTGAATTTGTTTTACTGTTTGTAGGTGTATTATCATCCTGACAGATCGTGAGGGAACAGTGTATTCAGCATGCATTATGTTATAGGAACACAAGTCTTCAGACATAGTGTCTCCTGCAAGGTGGTTAACCATACAGATCCTCTGACATGTTAATTTGGCAACAGTCGTTGTGTGTTGAAGACACCCATTTGCAATCTGTTGTCAAGAAGAAAATTGTTTGTCATATATACAGTATACTGTATATATGCAGCTCTGGAAAAAAATTAAGACACCACTGCAAAATTATACATTTCTCTGGATTTACTTATAGGTATGAGTTTGAGTAAAACTGATATTCCCCTTCTGTCGCTCTCTCCACGTTGTGTCAGAGAAGAAAAGGCCAATGAAAAAGGCCAATGAGAAGTTGGCAGACGGTATTTGCATATCCCGCCCCCGGACATACGGCATTTAGGATCCAAGATCTTGGATCTTGTAGGATCCAAGATGGTGGCGCGGTAGCACGCAGCGGCCACTCCGGATCCACAGTGGTGCTATTTTTGTTAAAAAAGCCCGACTTTTGCAACACATGGACATCGGAGCAACCAGTGTTCGTGTCTACCATCGCCAGACACTACTCAAATATAAGACTCATGCAAAAACCAAGCTGCATGATGACCTGCAGGAGGCGCTACGCGTACTCGGCTTGCTGCGGAGACCAGGCCTCCAGCCCTCAGCGTCGCCTGATGCCGGTGGCCGGGGGAGAGGACGTCGTAAGCGGTGTCGCGAAAACGGAAGCGGAAAGAGGGCGGGGGTCCATGCTAGGCTAAAAACAAACCCTAGCCGGCCGGCTCTCCCGTCTATCCTGCTCTCAAATGTTTGCTCCCTGGACAATAAACTGGACTATATCCGACTCCAGCAGGCTACGTAGCGTGAGTTTAGAGACTGCTGCGTCTTTGTTTTCACGGAGGCGTGGCTCAGCGACAGAGTTCCGGATGCCGCCATTCAGCTAGACGGGCTCGCCTGCGTTTCGTGCCGACAGAAATACAGCTCTCTGCGGTAAGACTCGCGGTGGTGGCTTGTGTGTTTACATCAACACGGAATGGTGCAAGAACTCTATGCTAGTCTCTAGTTACTGTTCATCAGCTGTTGGAGCTTGTGACTGTTAGATGCAGACCTTTTTATCTACCACGGGAATTCACCACTGTTTGCATAACCGGAGTTTACATTCCCCCAGCGCTAACGCTAAGGAAGCGCTCTGTGAACTGTATGGGGCTATGAGCGAACTGCAGAGCGCTCACCCGACGGACTGTTTATTGTCGCCGGAGATTTCAACCATGCAAATCTCAAGACAGTGCTCCCTAAATTCCATCAGTATGTGGACTTTGCAACGAGAGGGCGAACAGCTTGATCTTGTTTACACAAACATCCCAGGCGTGCACGGGCGGAGCCCGCCCCCACCTCGGCTACTCAGACCACATCTCTGTTATGTTAATTCCAGCATACAGACCGCTAGTCAGACGCACAAAACCGCTTCAGAAGCAGGTGAAAACCTGGCCAGCAGGAGCCATCTCTGCTCTTCAGGACTGTTTTGAGTGTACTGACTGGCACATGTTCAGGGAGGCTGCAACATATGGCGATTCTACCAACTTGGAGGAATACACATCATCAGTGACCAGCTACATCAGCAAGTGCATTGATGATGTCACTTTCTCCAAGACCATCACCACACACTCCAACCAGAAGCCGTGGATGACTGCGGAGGTGCGCACGCTGCTGAGGTCCGAGACTCCGCCTTCAGAGCAGGCGATAAGGCAGCCCTAAGAACAGCTAGGGCCAAACTGTCACGGGCAATCAGAGAGGCAAAGCGTGCACACGCCCAGAGAATCCACAGTCACTTCCAGGACAGCGGTGACACGCGGCGCATGTGGCAGGGCATCCAGGCCATCACCAACTACAGGACAACATCAGTTGCCTGTGACAAAGATGCCTCCCTTCCAGATGCGCTGAACGACTTCTACGCTCGGTTTGAAGTGCAGAACGACGTGATGGCGAGGAAGTCCACCCCTCCTCCCAACGACCAGGTGCTCTGTCTTACCACGGCAGATGTGAGGAAAACTCTACGTAGAGTCAACCCACGGAAGGCTGCTGGACCAGACAACATTCCTGGCAGAGTGCTCAGAGGATGTGCAGACCAGCTAGCAGATGTTCTTACCGACATCTTCAACATCTCTCTGAGCAGCGCCGTTGTTCCAACGTGCTTCAAGGCCACCACCATCATCCCCATGCCAAAGAAGTCTTCAGTGTCCTGCCTCAACGACTACCGTCCCGTCGCACTTACACCCATCATCATGAAGTGCTTCGAGAGGCTCGTCATGAGGCAGATTAAGGCCCAGCTGCCCCCTCACTAGACCCACTGCAGTTTGCGTGATCGTTCAAACCGTTCAACGGACGATGCCATCACCACAACCCTCCATCTGGCCCTCACCCACCTAGCCAATAAGGACTCATATGTTCGAATGCTGTTCATAGATTTCAGCTCAGCATTCAACACAATCATTCCCCAGCACCTGATTGGAAAGCTGAACCTGCTGGGCCTGGACACCTCCCTCTGCAACTGGATCCTGGACTTCCTGACTGGGAGACCTCAGTCAGTACGGATCGGGAACAGCATCTCCACCACCACCACACTGAGCACGGGGGCCCCCCAGGGCTGTGTGCTCAGTCCACTGCTGTTCACTCTGCTGACTCACGACTGTGCAGCAATGCACAGCTCGAATCACATCATCAAGTTCGCCGATGACACGACCGTGGTGGGTCTCATCAGCAAGAACAACGTGTCAGCATACAGAGAGGAGGTGCAGCGGCTGACACCAACACCAGCTCAACACCAGCTCTATCACCAAGAAAGCCCAGCAGCGTCTCTACTTTCTTCGAAGGCTGAGGAAAGCACATCTCCCAACCCCCATCCTCACTACATTCTATAGAGGGACTATTGAGAGCATCCTGAGCAGCTGCATCACTGCCTGGTTTGGGACTTGCACCGTTTCGGACCGCAAAGCCCTGCAGAGGATAGTGAGGACAGCTGAGAAGATCATTGGGGTCTCTCTTCCCTCCATCAAAGACATTTACAAAAAACACTGTATCCATAAAGCAACCAGCATTGTGGACTGACCCCACACACCCCTCACACAAACTCTTTACCCTCCTCCCGTCTGGCAAGAGGTACCGAAGCATTCGGGCCCTCACGGCCAGACTGTGTAACAGCTTCTTCCCCCAAGCCATCAGACTTCTCAATACTCAGAGACTGGTTTGACTCTGAGTATTGAGTCAAATCTCATAGTATGTTATGTTTACATTTTTAGAAACTGTCATCTTTTTGCACTACTGAGTACTGGTCGGCGCTGCACTGTCTATTGTCCTGTTCATTGTCAGTAATTTGTTGTACTGTCCTGTACTTTTTGCACATGTTTGCACGTGCACTTTATATAGGTATATATAGGTAGTTTATATAGGTATTTTATTTCGTTGTGTAGTCTCATGTGGTCCTATGTTGGTCCTTTGTTGTTTTTATGTAGCACCATGGTCCTGGAGGAACGTTGTCTCGTTTTGCTGTGTACTGTACTAACTGTATATGGTTGAAACGACAATAAAAACCACTTGACTTGACTTGACTAAGCGGGGAAGAATATGGGAGTTCATTCAGAAAATTTCTTTGGAGCCGATGGTCGTGCATGCAGTCTGCTGCGAGTCACACACCAGTTCCTGTTTAATCCTCTGATGCTCTGCATGCTGTTGGATCTTACGGCGCATAACAACGGCTTTCTCCTTCCTTGCACGGCTGTGCATTTTGTTGCCCCTGGGCGCTTCGGCAGCGCAGACAACTCGAAAGAGTTATTCTAAAAGAGTAATTTCACTCTAAAAAGAGCAAAACACAGCGGCGTTGAATGTCCTTCTCAGGACGCGTCTTTTTAAAGACGATTTTTACGCCCCTGTGTAGTTTCTGGATGCGGTCATAAAAACTGCCTTGCATACCTGGGTTGCAATCACAGGCAGGCAGCGTTTTTATGAATGGTCTATGTTTTCAGTACGAGAACATAGCCATGACAGCATTGCGGTTGTAGGCTTTTTCTTGTAGTGAGAGAAAGCCACTTCAGCCGCCCCCCACGCCTCGCCTCCTTCCTACGGAATTGAGGCAGGCGCCGTGGGCGATGAAGACGATCTGGGGAAATTGACAGGCTCCGTTTCACCGGGTGAACCCCCTCGAAACCCCCCGCCTCCCCGGCACGCTTGCTTGTTTCCGTCCGAGCTCGAGATGAGCATTCTCTCCAATGGGTTATGTTTTCAGTGTGAGAACATAACCGTGGCAGCGTTGCGATCTCTGCTTTCTCTTGTAGTGAGAGAAAGCCATTCCTTCCTACGGGATTGAGGCAGGCGCCACGGGCGATGAAAGACGATCTGGGGAGAATAACGGGACGCTTTCGCTGGGTAAATCCCCTCGAAACCTCCCGCCTCCCCAGCACGCTTGCCTGCTTCCCCGAGCTCGGGATTAGTGCGGTCCGCTTAACGGCCTACCGTCCGGTCCCTCGATCTCCCCGGCATTGGATGATGACATCACCGCTGCATCGGAGAGCGTAACAGCGGTGTCGGATGCGGATAACTCGCCTGGGCCGCCACCTTCGGGTCTGCCGCCCAGTCTGAGCCTGATGCACGGAGGTCCGCTATGCTTCCCCGGGCTTAATTGGTTCCGCAGGCATGTGCGCCGCTCACGAGCTGAGCAAGCCCAGCTTCCTCGCTCCTTTGCTCTCGCTACCCTCGGTGGTAGAACGGTCCCAGACTGCTCCCCCCTGCACGCCATGGCCCCCTCCTGCAAGTTCACCGGGCCAAGGCACTTAAAATCTGCACTTGGATTGTCCTGTTCTTGATGTGCCACAGGAACTGCACTCAAATAGGCGATGGCCACCCCCCGTGGTCCAGAAACGCAATGCATGGACAGGACCTGGTCGCAGTACAGGAGGCAGACAAAGCACGCTTTCTCAAAATGCCCCCTCTCCCAGCTCCGTCCATTTGGCGACACCACTTGACGACTCCGCCCAGCAGTCCTCAGTGGTGAAGAAACAGACGGAGGCTATTTCACACATCTTGCCCTGCCGCAAACTTGCCGACAGGGGCCATGCCCTGCCTGCTTGCCGAGGGTGTCCTCCTGCGGCTTTCAAGAAAGAAAGAAAGTGGTGCTCCACCTCAACTAACAAAAGAGAGTGGGCCCAGCTCTCAGCCCCAGCGTCGAGCTCCCCGCAGAAGTTGGACGCCCCTCGTCTCACGGACCCCCTCGAGGACCCGGAAGGCTCCCAGGCGCTCCTGAGATGACCGACCCAGAGACCGATACGGTAGCTCCGGAGCTGGTAAGACCACTCCGTTCCCCGGTGGAGGGCCGGGAGGAGAATCCTTTGTTAAATTCATTACATTCTCAATAATAGAGCTATTTCTTTTTGTCTCTGGGTCACCTGGCCTGCAAATGCCGTTCTCACGGCACTTTGCATCCAGGTCTCAACAGTCCCGGCATGGGCAGAGGACGCCAACATCAGACCTCCTCCTCAGTCACGAACCCGCCCCCTGCCGGGAAGAAAGGCGGCGGCTTACTCTTGGACCTGCGAGTTTTTAACCGGGCTCCTTCCAAACTCCCATTCAAAATGCTCACCCAGAAACAAAATTCTGTTTGGCGTCAGGCATCTAGATTGGTTCTCAGATTGGTTTCT
Source organism: Xyrauchen texanus (assembly GCF_025860055.1). Classification (NCBI taxonomy): domain Eukaryota; kingdom Metazoa; phylum Chordata; class Actinopteri; order Cypriniformes; family Catostomidae; genus Xyrauchen; species Xyrauchen texanus. Next base: position 31,405,581 of record NC_068301.1, read on the forward strand.
GTCCCCTTGGCTCATCCTGGCCCCCTCGCGAGAGTTACTATGCGCGCACAGAGACCAGGTGCTTAGGCACCTCAGCCGTTTGGACTTCAGGTCAACTGGGAAAAGAGTAAGCTCGCCCCGGTTCAGAGCATCTCTTTTCTCAGCATGGAGTTAGACTCAATGTCAGCATGTCTCTCCACACGAGCGTGCACAGTCAGTGCTGAAATGCCTCGCTTCCCTCAAGCCAGTCACTGTGGTCCCTTTTACGTTTCCAAAGGCTCCTGGGGCATATGGCATCCTCCGCGGCGGCCGCGCCGCTGGGGTAGATGCATATGAGACCACCTCAGCACTGGCCTCAGACTCGAGTCCCGAGACGAGCATGGCGCCGCGACACGCACTGTGTGAGAATCACCACCGCCTGCCGCCAAACCTTCAAACCCTGGACAGACCTCTGCTTTCTACGGGCAGGAGTACCCTTGCAGCAGGTGTCCCGACCGTCCTGGTCACAACCGATGCCTCCAAACTGGGTTAGGGTTCCGTGTGCAACGGGCACGCAGTCGCAGGCCGTTGGAACAGGGCCCCGCTGCGTTGGCACATCAACTGCCTAGAGCTGCTAGCTGTTTTCTTTACCTTGAGGAAGTTTCTCCCATTAATTCAAGACAAACATGTCCTAGTCAGGTCAGACAGCACCACAGTGGTAGCCTACATAAATCGCCAAGGCGGAGTACGCTCCCACCACATGTCACAGCTCGCCCGTCGTCTCCTCCTTTGGAGCCAGCAGCGACTCAAGTCACTGCGCACCACTCACATCACCAGCAACCTCAATGTGATATCGGACGCGCTGTCATGACAACGCTTTCCCAGCGGGGAGTGGAGGCTCCACCCCAGTCGGTCCAGCTGATCTGGGACCGGTTCGGCAAGGCCCAGGTAGACCTGTTTGCCTCCCAAGGAACCTCCCACTGCCCACTCTGGTATGCCCGGACAGAGGCTCCCCTCGGGGCAGACGCTTTGGCACACAGCTGGCCTGTGGGGCCGCGTAAGTACGCATTTCCCCCAGTGAGCCTTCTTGCACAGGTGCTGTGCAAGGTCAGGGAGGACGAGGAGCAAGTCACCTTGGTGGCCCACTCGGACTTGGTTCTCGGACCTCACGCTTCTCTCGACAGCCCCTCCCTGGCGAATCCCCCTGAGGAAGGACCTTCTTTCTCAGGGACGGGGCACGCTCTGGCACCCGCACCCAGACCTTTGGAACCTCCACTTCTGGCCCTTGGATGGGATGCAGAAGATCTAGCCGGTCTACCATCGACCGTCGTAGATACTATCAACTAGAGGTCGACCGATATTGGTTTTTTCAGGCCGATGCCGATCTTTTGAAATCCGGGTCGGCCGATGGCCGATTAATGCAGCTGATTTATTTTGGCCGATATTTGGCCGATATGTGCTTGTTTTTAACCTCTTATTTGAACCTTTTATTTGTAAGATAAAATGTAACACAAATAATTACTTAAGATAGACAAAATTTCTCAACAAATACATTTATTGAACACTTGACACTTAAATTAAAAATGTATAATGTAAAAACATATTATATAAATAATGTATAACAAATATATTAAATAAACAAAGCAGGTGTTTCGAACTGCTCTGAGACACTAAGGTTGAGATCCAAATGCAGCTTTAATTAAGGGGCAATCCAGACACGTAATCCAATATTCAGAGCATCCAAGAGAAGCACAGGCATAACTAGGGATGGGTATCGTTAAGGTTTTAATGGTATTACTATCTTACCGATACTGCTTATCGATCCGGTACTTCAACTGTATTCTTAACGGTTCTTTTTAAGATAAACTTTATATAGGAACAGTGATTTAATTTCAGGAAGGTCTACTAACATTACTGTTCAGGTGTGGTCTAAAAAGAAATCTAATAATCTAGTAATCAATTGTAAAATAACACTGCATAGTTTATCATAGATAGATTAATGCTTATTAATGCATAAGTTATTCATTCAAGAGCTGTAAGTGATTTTCTCTTTGCCTTTTGTTGTTTGATTCGCAGTAATGGCTCAACCGTCACATGTTTAATAGACAGCTTCCCCTTTAAGACCGAATTCAGATCTAATAGACTCCTGATGCAGCATATTTTCTCCCAACTATTTCCATAACTACGTCCATTTAAGACACAAACTGTGTTTAAGTGAATCTCCAAGTCGGTTGTTTAGACATATTTTTGTGTATAGTTGATCGTTTAGATGCGCACATGAAACCCAAAGTAGTCTATACTTTGCTTGTCTCGTTGCTGTCTGTTTCGGAGCGCGCGCCGCCTTGGGAGCGACATCTTTTGCGCTATTTTATTATTAAACGCATCCCGCAGTTTAGCAACAGTAGCATTTTACAACAATCACCGATCGTGCTGATTCTGACGTTAAGTTTGAGTTTTAGGGAGAAATGTCAGTGCACCGCTGTGAAGGGAAGGATGTTGTGCTAGACAGAATGCAGCTTATGTATAAATATTATTTTTATAATCTTTGGAAGGCGAAATATAAAATAAAATCAGACTAATATCACAGATCTAAACCAGGCTACGTTTGAATGTTTAGTTCTGTCACTCATTTAGCTGGGCTGTGTTGTGCTCGCTGTGCGCGAGATCTCTCTCTCTCTCTCTCTGACTGTGAATAGCTAAATTGCATCACAGACAAATGGTTTCATAGAATTATTATACATAGAAATGGCTGGCGAGATAAAATAACTTTCTCTTTATAGCAATAATACATGTATTTTCTTAATTTCTCCAGTACTGACAGCAGAACCGAGCTTACCAAAGCCAGTCCTTCAATAGCCTATAGCGCGTTGGTATCTTTTTTATTACTTATTTCTCTGCATTGAGTGACAACCCTCTCAAATATAAGACACACAAACAGAACAAATAAAAGTCTCAGATTCACTGTCTGTAATTGCAAAATTCTTGCTTACTTATTGTGACATGATAGCAACCATTCTGCTGTGATAATGCAACTTCAACTACGCTATCAATATCCAAAGTAGCCGAATGTCATGTTGCGTTTTTTCTCGAAGTTGGCAGTAAAATATCAAAAGTTTTTAATTAAATATAAATAAGTTATACAAATTTAATCCTTACTGTTTTCTCCAAGGAACTTAGCTCCTTCCTTATAGGCACTGGATGAGGTCTGCTCACTCTGCTGGAAAATGACTCTAGGGGCAGGGTGCGTCAAACACGTGTTCCACAACAACACTAGGCTGCCCACAGATGCGCCTGCCTAATAATCGGCTTGATATACTTGGAAATTGGCCGATGCCGATTATGTAAAAAATGCAAAAAATAATCGGTCGACCTCTACTATCAACCAAGCCAGAGCCCCCTCTACCAGGCATCTTTACGCCCTAAAGTGGCGCTTGTTTGCAAATTGGTGTTCGTCCCGGGCTGAAGACCCACAGAGGTGCGCGGTTAGGTCAGTGCTCGTGTTTCTACAGGAGAGGCGGCTGTCCCCCTCCACCCTCAAGGTGTATGTCGCCGCCATCACGGCTCACCACGACACGATAGACGGCAAGTCTCTAGGTAAGCATGACTTAATTATCAGGTTCCTAAAAGGTGCCCGGAGGCTAACTCCCTCCCGGCCAAACCTGTTTCCCTCCTGGGATCTCTCGATCGTCCTCACAGGCCTCCAGAGACCCCCCTTCGAGCCACTAGATTCAGCTGGACTCAGGGCCCTTTTCTGTCAAAACGGCCCTGCTGATCGCGCTCGCCTCCATAAAGAGGGTTGGGGACACTTGCCTGGAGTTCGGTCCAGCAGACACATACGTGATCCTAAGACCGCGACCAGGCTACGTGCCCAAGGTTCCTACCACACCCTTCAGAGATCAGGTAGTGAACCTGCAAGCGCTGCCCCGGGAGGAGGCAGTCACAGCCCTTTCGTTGCTGTGTCCGGTACGTGCTTTGCATATCTATCTGGACCGCACGCAGAGCTCTAGACGTTCTGAGCAGCTCTTTGTCTGCTTTGGGGGACAGCAAAAAGGCAACGCTGTCTCCAAACAGAGGCTCGCCCACTGGGTTGTCGACGCCATTTCACTGGCTTATCACACCCAGGCCGTGCCCCCCCCTTGCGGGTCTGAGCTCACTCAACCAGGATTGTTGCGTCCTCATGGGCACTGGCCAGGGGCACCTCCCTAGCAGACAGCAGGGTGGGCAACACCTAACACTTTCGCGAGAATCTACAATCTCCAAATTGAGTCAGTATCGTCCCGTGTTCTCTCAGGTCCGAGCCCGTAGAACTCGGTAACACGCTGACGATCTGGCCTGGTGAATCACTTGCGCCTAGCGCCCTTTCCCTCAGCCGAGGTAAAATAGTGCGCCTTTTGTTCCCAGGAGACCCCATCTTCGGATCCCTGGTTGATTCCTCCCTAGCCCTTTTGGGTCTGCAGTTCAGCGGAGGAACTCGCCGACCCAAGCCACTTCGGGTACTCAATCTACCCTTACTGGAATAGGTGCTCCACAGGTTAAGACCTCCTGTTCGGACTCCACCTGTGTGTAATTCCGCGGTACTGTCCCCTCACGAGCAGACTCCCGTGTCTCCCTTAGGCAGTTCCAGCTGCCTCGGTTGCCGTGCTGTAAGCTTCCCCACTCTACGAGGCTGGATCTACCACCGCGCCAACTTTCCCACATAGGTCCTAAGCGGCCATGTGATGTATTCGCCACTCTTTGCCTCCGCTGCAGGGTAGGTGTGGTCTCCGCAGGGTCTTCTCCCCCTGAAAGAATAGGAAACGGGGTAAGACCCCCTTCCCTTAATGCATGTAAGGGCCCCGGCCGTAGTTGCTCAATGCGAGAAACATAAAGAGAAAAGAGGCCCAGCCAGGATTGGCCCGTTCCCAGGTTGGCAAGCATCACCTTGTTCCCCTCTCCAGGGTAACCAGAAGGATTCTGATGGCTTTAATGGGGCATTGGGGAAGGGTACGTGCAGCCTGATACAGCTGGTCGCCTTTGCATGTAAGAAATACCTGTCCGCTCCTGTATCAGCAGTTCACGTACACGGCTCAGCGCATGGCACTTTTAAAGGTGGACCCCTAGTGTCGCTTCTCTGACACAATGTGGAGAGAGCGACAGAAGGGGAACGTCTAGGTTACGTATGTAACCTCCGTTCCCCGATGGAGGGAACGAGACGTGTGTCTTCCCCGCCACATCGCTGAGCCAAGCCACTGTTGTGGCCGGACCATTTCCGGCTCCTCAGAAAAATCCTGAATGAATTTTCCCCGCTTAAATGCCCGTATGTCCGGGGACGGGATATGCAAATACCGTCTGGCCTTTTTTCATAGAACAGAGATATATATCGACACTCAAGAGAGACCCCTAGTGTCGCTTCTCTGACACAACGTGGAGAGACAGAAGGGGAACGGAGATTACATACGTAACCTAGACCATATGGGCCATATGGGCGGCAGTGAAGGCCGTGGGCCTCGACGGACCAGACCCGGGCAGCAAAGGCTTGCTCTGGGGACGTGGAATGTCACCTCACTGGGGGGGAAGGAGCCGGAACTAGTGAGGGAGGTGGAGCGTTACCAGTTGGATCTGGTGGGGCTTACATCGACGCACAGTATTGGCTCTGGATCTGTACTCCTGGATAGGGGATGGACTCTATTCTTCTCTGGAGTTTCCCAGGGTGTGAGGCGATGGGCGGGTCTGGGGATACTCACGAGTCCCCGGCTGAGCGCCACTACGTTGGAGTTTACCCCGGTGGACAAGAGGGTCGCCTCCCTACGCCTACGGGTTGTGGGGGGGAAAACTCTGACTGTTGTCTGTGCATATGCACCGAACAGCAGTTCAGAGTATTCGGCCTTCTTGGAGACCCTGAATGGAGTCCTGAATAGGGCCCCAGTAGGGGACTCCATAGTGATGCTGGGTGACTTCAACGCACACGTGGGAAATGACAGGGACACCTGGAAAGGCGTGATTGGGAGGAACGGCCTCTCTGACCTGATCTCAAGTGGATGTTTGTTATTAGACTTCTGTGCTAGTCATGGATTATCTATAACAAACACCATGTTCGAACATAAGGATGCTCATAAGTGTACGTGGTACCAGAGCACCCTAGGCCGAAGGTCGATGATCGATTTTGTAATCGTGTCGTCAGATTTGAGGCCATATGTTTTGGACACTCGGGTAAAGAGAGGGGCAGAGCTGTCAACCGATCACCATCTGGTGGTGAGTTGGGTCAGGGGGTGGGGAAAGACTCTGGACAGACCTGGGAAGCCCAAGCGAGTAGTGCGGGTGAACTGGGAACGTTTGGAGGAGGTCCCTGTCCGCGAGATCTTCAACTCACACCTCCGGCGGAGCTTTTCAGGCATCCCTGCGGAGGTTGGGGATATTGAACCGGAGTGGGCAATGTTCAAAGCTTCCATTGCTGAAGCCATGGTGGAGAGCTGCGGCCTCAAGGTTTTAGGTGCCGCAAGGGGTGGTAACCCTCAAACACCGTGGTGGACACTGGTGGTCAGGGAAGCCGTCCGACTGAAGAAAGAGGCCTTCCGGGATTTGTTGTCCCGGAGGTCTCCGGAGGCAGTTGCAAGGTACCGACAGGCCCGAAGGGCTGCGGCCTCGGCCTTGAGGGAGGCAAAGCAGTGGGTGTGGGAAAAGTTCGGAGAAGCCATGGAGAAGGACTTTCGGTCCGCACCAAAGTGCTTCTGGAAAACCGTCCGCCACCTTAGGAGGGGGAAACGGGGAACCATTCAAGCTGTATACAGCAAAGATGTGACGCTGTTGACCTCAAACGAGGAGATTATTGGCCGGTGGAAGGAACACTTTGAAGAACTCCTAAATCCCAACACGCCCTCTATGGTAGAGGCAGAGCCGGAGGATGATGGGGGATCAGATTCTATTTCCCTGGGGGAGGTCACTGAGGTAGTCAAACAACTCCGCAGTGGCAATGCCCCGGGGATTGATGAGATCCGACCAGAAATGCTGAAAGCTCTGGATGTGGAGTGGGTGTCATGGATGACACGCCTCTTCAACATTGCGTGAAATTCTGGGACAGTGCCTAAGGAGTGGCAGAACGGGGTGGTGGTTCCCCTCTTCAAAAAGGGGGATCAGAGAGTGTGTGCAAACTACAGGGGTATCACACTTCTCAGCCTCCCTGGTAAAGTTTACTCCAAGGTGCTGGAGAGGAGGGTTCGGCCGATTGTCGAACCTCGGATTGAAGAGGAACAATGCGGTTTTCGTCCTGGCCGTGGAACGACGGACCAGATCTTTACTCTCGCAAGGATCCTGGAGGGGGCCTGGGAGTATGCCCATCCGGTCTACATGCGTTTTGTGGATATGGAGAAGCGTATGACCGGGTCCCCCGGGAGAGACTGTGGGAGGTGCTGCGGGAGTACGGGGTGGGGGGGTCCCTTCTTAGGGCGATCCAATCCCTGTACGTCCAAAGCGAGAGCTGTGTCCGGGTCCTCGGCACGAAGTCGAGTTCATTCCATGTGGGGGTTGGTCTCCGCCAAGGCTGCGCTTTGTCACCAATCCTGTTTGTGATATTCATGGTCAGGATATCGAGGCGTAGTCGGGTGGGGAAGGTGTGCAGTTCGGTGGGCTGGGGATCTCATCGCTGCTTTTTGCAGATGATGTTGTCTTCATGTCATCATCGGTCCGTGACCTTCAGCTCTCACTGGATCGCTTGGCAGTCGAGTGTGAAGCAGCTGGGATGAGGATTAGCACCTCTAAATCTGAGGCCATGGTTCTCAGCAGGAAACCGATGGAGTGCGTACTCCAGGTAGGGAATGAGGTTTTGCCCCAAGTGAAGGAGTTCAAGTACCTCGGGGTCTTGTTCACGAGTGAGGGGACAGTGGAGCGGGAGGTTGGCCGGAGAATCGGGGCAGCGGGGGCGGTATTGCACTTGCTCTATCGCACCGTTGTCACGAAAAGAGAGCTGAGCCGAAAGGCAAAGCTCTCGATCTACCGGTCAATTTTTGTTCCTGCCCTCACCTATGGTCATGAAGGTTGGGTCATGACCGAAAGAACTAGGTCACGAGTACAAGCGGCCGAAATGGGCTTCCTCAGAAGGGTGGCGGGCTTCTCCCTTAGAGATAGGGTGAGGAGCTTAGTCATCCGTGAGGAGCTCGGAGTAGAGCCGCTGCTCCTTTGCGTTGAAAGGAGTCAGTTGAGGTGGTTTGGGCATCTGGTAAGGATGCCCCCTGGCCGCCTCCCTAGGGAGGTGTTTCAGGCACATCCAGCTGGGAGGAGGCCTCGGGGAAGACCCAGGACTAGGTGGAGAGATTACATCTCCACACTGGCCTGGGAACGCCTCGGGGTCCCCCAGTCAGAGTTGGTTAATGTGGCTCGGGATAGGGAAGTTTGGGGCCCCCTGCTGGAGCAGCTGCCCCCGCGACCTGACTTCGGATAAGCGGTTGAAGATGGATGGGTGGATGGATGGATGGATGGATGGATGGAACCTAGACGTTTTTGTTTTATTCTATAAAGTACTGACAACATTTCCCCCAAGTTCCAAATAAAAATATTGTCTTTTGGAACATCTATTTGCAGAAAATGACAACTGGTCATCAGTGATTTTCTAGGGATGCTTCAGTAAGGCTGGAATTGGGCAGATTCGTCTTTTTGAAGGACGCAAGTATCAAGCCACGTACAAGGTTATCCTGGAAGAAAACTTGCTTCCTTCTGCTCTGACAATGTTCCCCAGCTCGGAGGATAGATTTTTTTCCAGCAGGACAATGCTCCATGCCACACAGCCAGGTCAATCATGGTGTGGATGGAGGTCCACCGGATCAAGACCCTGCCATGGCCAGCCTTATCTCCAGACCTGAACCCCATTGAAAACCCCTGGAATATGATCAAGAGGAAGATGATGGCCACAAGCAATCAAACAAAGCCAAGCTGCTTGAATTTTTATGTCAGGTGTGGCATAAAGTCACCCAACAGCAATGTGAAAGACTGGTAGAGAGCATAAGATGCATGAAAGCTGTGATTGAAAATCAGGGTTATTCCACCAAATATTGAGTTCTGAACTCTTCCTAAGTAAAAATATTAGTATTGTGTTGTTTAAAAATTAACATGAACTTGTTCTTTGCATTATTTGATGTCTGTAAACAGTAGTGATGGGTCGTTCATGAACCATTCGTTCATTTTGTTGCAGCCAGGCATGTGCAAAATCCATGCTCATGTTTCGTTAACTTGGCGCAGGGAGCAGAAACAGAGAACAAGAAACAGAACTAATTAGTTCAGCTCCCGAGTCGGTCTTGGGGTACAAGTCGTTCACTAACAGCCGCAAAGTTTCTGTATTGCAAACAGAAGTTACCTAATACTTCTTAATGCTCCAAACATGTTTGAGGTGCTTTATCTTTGCCCTTACAGCCACACAAAGTGTATCTGGTCACTAATTTTAGCTTCTTTATTTCTTGCAATTCTTAACTTTGTGAATATTTCAGTCATGGTGTTTTTCCAACCCCATTGAATCTGGTAATAAAGAGTATTATTTTAAACTTTGAATGACTTATATTCTCATCAGAAAATATCATAGACTACAAGAGCTATAAGGAAACCCTATATTATTTACTTGTTTATTGAGCTGATTTGAAATAAACTGTAATTTATTTTTCCTTCATGACGCATCCACTCATTGTATTATTTATTTATTTCTTATGATTTTGTTGGGAATAGACCCAAATCAAGGGTCTATTCTCAAACTCAATATTTGATTATTTAACAAATTTTACACTTGGGATAAAATATTGTGTCAATAGTTCCTGCATGAAATACATGAAAATAATTAATCATGACAATTCATATGATTATAAAAAGTAATTTATTGCCATACTGATCACGATACAAACAACTGCAATACACTGACTGTGAGCTGTAAAGAAAAAATCATGAATGCATGAATGAGTGAGTCTGGATGAGTGTCAAATGAACAAAGACACCGATCCGAATTCTGAAGTCTGACTCGGGGTGAACTAATCAATTCTGTTTTTTGTATAGCCTGTCACTTGATGAACAAAATTACTTGGAAAAAAGATTTGTTCATTTTGCTGAACAAGACTCAAAGATCCAAGTCAGTAAAATGATACGATCTTCCCATAACTAGAAAAGACTGCATCTTTTTTTGTTATTTTGACCAGTTGTCATTTTATGTGAATAAATGCTCTAAATGACAATATTTGTATTTGGAATTTGGGAGAAATTGTGTCAGTACCTATAGAATAAAACAAAAATCTAAATTTTACTCAAACACATACCTGTAAATTATAAATCCAGAGGAACTAATTATTTTTAATTCTCTTAATTTTTCCAGAGCTTTTCTAGAAATATATTGTGACACGTATCTAGCTCTTTTATGAAGGTGGAATCGGGAACCAGGCAAACGATCCAGTGTAAATATTTTTTATTCGTACACTTTTCAGTCTACAACAATGGTTTGCTTTACAACACATAAATGCACAAATCAACTCAACTGAGTGCGCCTCTCTCTCTTCCTTCTGGACTGCCATTTTAGCCCTCTCCAGCTCTCACTGCAACACAAAACAGCTGTTAAAGATGATTTCCCACATGTGTCAATCCTTACTGTTCTTCATCTCCCGGCCTTGCTGTCCACAGATATTGCTAGGCCATGCCCACATCACCACAATACTGTATATATATATATATATATATATATATATATATATATATATATATATATATATATATATGTACACTAAACAAAAAATACATTTCCCTTTTTCAGGACACTGTATTTTAAAGATAATTTTGTAAAAATCTTAACAGATCTTTATTCTAAAGGTTTTAAACAATGTTTCCATGCTTGTTCAATGAACCATAAACAATTAATGCACATGCACCTGTGGAACGGTCATTAAGAGACTAACTTTATACAGATGGTAGGCAATTAAGGTCACAATTATAAAAACTTAGAACAATAAAGAGACCTTTCTACTGACTCTGAGAAACACCAAAAGTAAGATGCCAAGGTTCCCTACTCATCTGTATGAACATGCCTTAGGCATGCTGCATGGAGGCATGAGGACCTCAGATGTGGCCAGGGCAATAAATTGCAATGTCCATACTGTGAGACGTCTAAGACAGTGCTACAGGAACGATAGCTGATCATCCTTGTAGTGGCAGACCACATGTATCAACACCTGAACAGGACCGGTACATCCAAATATCACACCTGCAGGACAGGTACAGGATGGCAACAACAACTGCCTGTGTTACTCCAGGAACTCACTATCCCTCCATCAATGCAGACTGTCTGCAATAGGCTCTTAGGCTAGACTGAGGGCTTCTAGGCCTGTTGTATGGCAGGTCCTTACCAAAGATCACCGTTAACAACATAGCCTATGGGCACAAACCCACCTTCACTAGACCAGACAGGACTGGCAAAAAGTGTTCTTCACTGACAAGTCATAGTTTTGTCTCACCAGGGGTGATGGTTGGACTTTCATTTATCTTCAAAGGAATGAGCGTTACACCAAAGCCTGTACTCTGGAGTGGGATCGATGTGGAGGTGGAAGGTCTGTCTTGGTGTGGGGCAGTGTGTCACAGCATCATCAGACTGAGCTTGTTGTCATTGCAGGCAATCTCAGTGCTGTGCATTACAAGGAAGACACCCTCCTCCCTAATGTGGTAACCTTTCTGCAGGCTCATTCTGACATGACCTTCCAGCATAACAATGCCACCAGCCATATTGCTCTTTCTGTGCATGATTTTCTGCAAGACAGGAATGTCGGTGTTCTACCATGGCCAGCGAAGATCCCATTTAGCACGTCTGGGACCTGTTGGATCGGAAGAGTGAGGGCTAGGGCCATTCCCCTCAGAAATGTCCAGGAACTTCCAAGTGCCTTGGTGGAAGAGTAGGGTAACACTCACAGCAAGAACAGGCTAATCTGGTGCAGTCCATGAGGAGGAGATGCACTGCAGTACTTAATGCAGCTGTTGGCCACACCAGATACTGACTGCTACTTTTGATTTTGACCCCATTTTTGTTCAGGGACACATTATTCCATTTCTGTTAGTCACATGTTTGAGAAACTTGTTCAGTTTATGTCTTAGTTCTTGACTCTTGTTATGTATATACAAATATTTACACATGTTAAGTTTGCTGAAAATAAAAGCAGTTGAAAGTGAGAGGATGTTTATTTTTTTGCTGAGTTTATATATATATATATATATATATATATATATGACAAACAATTTTATTATATAACCACAAGAAGTGCCCAACAAACTTTTACTTAATTATAGACAACAAACTTGTATGAAACTACAACAAAATACCCTTAAGATAGCGGTTTAACACTGTATTTAATGAAAAACAAAATTTTCTAATTATTGAATAGAAAGGGGAACTTAAGGTTAAGACATGTAGGATTTAATTGTAAATGAGTATTGGTTTGTTAATCCACAATGTCTTAATTTTGACTCTCAAGGGATCACATTTAAGTAGCTGCATTTTAGAGGGCTGTCTTTAAGAGTTTTGGTTAAACTATGAAAATTACTTCCATTTATTGAAAAGGCCAATTTTTCTCCCAATTTTAATCTCACTCACTCTTGGAGGCATTTGTTAACTGCACAGAAATCATGTTTTATGGATAGCACAACTTTTAAAAAGACTATTCAGTGATCAAAAATATGTTCTGAAATTGTAAAAAATTAGACATTTGAATCGTTTTCAGTTGCAGATGATGTTTCTGCTCTACTCCTCCTATCGTTCTTTGTCACAGCAGAGAGAATGGTTGTTTTCGAGGAAAACTGATGTCATTTTCTCCCCCCTTTGTTGCTTGGAGTTTGCAATGGTCTCTAGGGTTGCCCAGACTCTGTTGTGAGTGACATTTAAGCCCAACTGAATCAATGAGACATACTGCTTTGGGGCCTTCAGGTACTGCTGCGACAGAGCCAGAAACACGCACACGTTTAACACCCAGAGGATTTTTGTAACCAGCTTTCTGTTTACAGCACATTGCACCTTAGCCACTGTATATTTTTGTCTTATCAAAAGTTGCCACTGTAACACTGCACAGGCCTAGTAATCCAAAGCTTACAACTGCCGTATGTGTTCATGGTGAACATATGAGCCATAGCCACAGGGCTCAGTGAAGGGCAAGCCAGCCATTGATTATAGCTTTCACTCTTGATAGAATTAATTGTGAGGTGAGGCTGAACAGACCAGCTAATTCAGGTTGATGTTCACTGAACGGCAGCAGGGTGAATTACAGTGACTGAATCAAGATTGATTTATTAGCTAAGCATAAAATCCATATTCATGTTAAAAGATGAAATTGAAATAAATTGTGGCATAAATCAGCCTCTCCTTGAAGCACAAGTTTTCAGAGGGAAATACACCATTGGTTAATATTAGTCAAGCAAATTTCATTTCTGTATGTAATTAGACAGTTATTTTAGATTTTGAAAAATGTCAAATTGCAAGGCAAATTGTTGCTTTCAGTTAGTTACATATTCAACATCCATGGTGGAGACTGATAAGGTTCACTTTGAGCGCAGCTCACTCCAGCAGACTGCAATTAGAGGGTAATGCTGGGTGGGTAGTGCATAGGAGGCTGACATATTTATGAGTGCAGCAGTATGTTCAAAAAGGGGCAGGACTTATCCAGTCAGAAATGATAAGATGGTGAATAGTGCTCGCTATATAACAGGTGGTTGGAGGGATGTTTTAATAAATAAGAGGTAGGTGGCATCAACCAAAAGGAAAGTCAATTAAGAGGCAGATAAAGTTATTATATTGTAGTCTGATTTCATGAAAATTACGTGACTGTCACACATTTGTGCAAAATGAAATTGTATGGTTCATTACATGTATTGCTGCAGTTTCAAGGAGAAATAGCAACTGGCGCAAAAAGCGAGGCAAATGTTCTCCCAAACCGATGAGGTTTTTAAGGTTGATTCTCTAGAGTTTTAAATCATCAAAACCTGTCTCACTACCCTAAACCTTAAACTTAAATCTTACCGATAGTGTTTTAAAAGCCAATGTGAAATATCATTTTGTGGTCCTTCTCCGACACTTTCAGCTCACGTATTGACACGCATGCTCTTTAGGACTTGCATCCTGGTCTTTTGCATCACAAGTGCAATGCTCTATCAGTTGAGCTACTGGTCAAATGTATCATGCTCAAAGCTTATAAATGTAGTTAAGTAATGCAAATGCTAAAGTTTATCGCATTTCAAGTCATGCGATATTGTCAAAGTATTGTGATGTCATAAGATAGCATTGTGTGAGAAACCGCGAAAAACATGTACTGTAAATCTGTCGTTTTACTCATGATTTGTAGTGCCTCTAGTGTTTATTTCACCAGGATACTGCTGTGATATGTAGCTACATGTAAATTATTTTGCAAATATGTAGGCACATATGGACATGGACCGATTATGCACATTATGGCTGGACACCCCCCCACACACACACACACTCACACACTTCTGGTGAATAAGGAAGTCAGAGTTGCAACAATGCAGTGCTGAAACTGAAGTCTCACAGCTTCTTTCATTAAAGTGTTGTTATCCCTTCCCCCTCACCCAGCCTCTGCGTGGGGGACTCCAGTTGCAGACTCTGATAATTGGACACCTTGAGTGAGAAAATCCCCTCTGGAAATATACTCACCTTGGGTAATTGCGTCAGATAAATGCATTGTAAATGTTTGTTACTGAGCTAATTTGTTACTGAGCTAAGTTAGCATAGATAAACAAAAAGGGTCTCTTTCAGTGATGTATCATTAAATGTGGTTAAATGTATCATCAAACAATGCTGTTAAAGTTAAGGTGAAAAATATTAGGACATTTTTGATGTGGTTTAGGCAATGCATTCAACTCTGAACTAATCGCTATTTATAGCTAAATTAAAAGCTAGCTATGATATGCAGTATTTAACAAAAGGGGGATGTGATGTCTCTTCTTCAGATCTTAGAAAGACAGCTTGAACTGTTGGTCCTGTCACCTAGAAACAGGACACACCATTTGATCACATTTATGATGATGACACCTTATTAAGGTGATCCCTTATGTGAAAACTGCATGAGGGTCATTATTTAAGTTTTTAAAACTCACAGATTTGCAAAAATGCACAGAAACAGATGGATCACCAATAGACATCAATACTTTGTATATCTAATACATAAATGAACCCTATTTCCTTTCATGGAATATTCTAAGTTCAATACAAGTTATGTCCAGTCATTTGTGGCATAATGTTCCCCTTCTGTCGCTCTCTCCACGTTGTGTCAGAGAAGCGACACTAGGGGTCTCTCTTGAGCGCCGATATTCACCTCTGGACTATGAAAAAAGGACAATGAGAGTTGGCAACCAATATTTGCATGTCCCGCCCCGGACATACGGGTATTTAAGCGGCGCAAATACGGGAGTTCATTCAGAAAATTTCTTCGAGCCGATGGTCGGTGTCTGCAACTGCTGCGTGTACACACCGAGTTCCTGTTATCCCTCTGCTGCATGCTGTTGGATTCTACGGCGCACAACAGCGGCTTTCTCCTGTTTGCACGGCTGTGCATTCCTGCCCTGAGGCATCGACAGTGCAGATTTAAAAACTCTCACGAGTTTTTCCCTAAAAGAGTGATTTTATTTAAAAGAGTAATTTCCTCTAAAAGAGCAAAACACAGCAGCGCTGAGCGTCCTTTAAGGACGGCGTCTTTATAAAGATGCCCTTCCGCCCCTGTGTTGTTTTTGGATGCGGTAGAGTGCTCTCCGCTTCCGACGGCCACAGGCGCTGTCTCATGTGTCTGGGTAGCGATCACACCGAGGCTGCGTTTGTGGATGGTTCATGTTCTCACTGCGAGAACATGACCATGACAACGTTGCGGTCGCGGCTTGCTTACAACCGTGAGCAAGCCACTCCAGCCGCCCCCCGTGTCGCTCCTTCTTCCCACGGGATTGAGGACGATGTGGCTGGCGATGGAGGCGATTTGGGGATGGCAGCGGGTGCTGCTCCGCCGGGTACTCCCCCTCAGACCACCCGCGTCCCGACACGCTCGTTGATTCCCGTCCGTGCTCGAGGTAGCGGTGACTTGCCTCACAGCCAGTCGGCTGACCCTCTTGCGATGGAAGCCGATGAGCTCGCCGCGGCATCGGAGGGCGGGTTATCTGATGCTGAGGACTCCCTTGGGCTGCCGCTTTCGGGCCTGCACGCCCAGGCTGAGGCCGACGCACAGATGACGAACATGCTTTCCCGGGCAGCCGACAGCGTGGGTTTGGACTGGAACCCTCCATCCTCCCCACAACCATCATGGCTCGATGACTGGTTCCTGGGGTCTGGGTGCCGCTCACAGCCTCACCCCCGTGGCACGCACAACATAAAAGTTACCTCTGCCTGCCGCCAAACCTTCAAACCCTGGACAGACCTCTGCTTCCTAAGGGCAGGAGTACCCTTGCAGCAGGTGTCCCGACGCGTTCTGGTCACAACCGACGCCGCCAAATTGGGTTGGGGTGCCGTATGCAATGGGCGCGCAGCCGCAGGCCGGTGGAACCAAGGCCTGTTGCGCTGGCACATCAACTGCCTAGAGCTGCTGGCTGTTTTTCTGGCCCTGAAGAAGTTTCTCCCGTTAATTCGGAACAAACACGTCCTAGTCAGGACAGACAGCACCACGGTCGTAGCCTACATAAACCGCCAAGGCGGAGTACGCCCCCTCCACATGTCACAGCTCGCCCGTCGTCTCCTCCTTTGGAGTCAGCAGCGACTCAAGTCACTGCGCGCCACTCACATCCCCGGCAACCTCAATGTGATAGCGGAGGCGCTGTCAAGACAAAGCTTGCCCGGCGGAGAGTGGAGGCTCCACCCCCAGTCGGTCCAGCTGATTTGGGACCGGTTCGGCAAGGCTCAGGTAGACCTGTTTGCCTCCCAAGAAACCTCCCACTGCCCGCTCTGGTATGCCCGGACAGAGGCTCCCCTCGGGGCAGATGCACTGGCACACAGCTGGTCTGCGGGGCTGCGCAAGTGCGCATTTCCCCCAGTGAGCCTTCTTGCACAGGTGCTATGCAAGGTCAGGGAGGACGAGGAGCAAGTCATTCTGGTAGCCCCTTACTGGCCTACCCAGACTTGGTTTTCGGACCTCACGCTCCTCACGACAGCCCCTCCCTGGTGGATTCCCCTGAGGAAGGACCTTCTTTCTCAGGGACGGGGCACGCTCTGGCACTCGCACCCAGACCTCTGGAACCTCCACGTCTGGCCCTTGGACGGGATGCGGAAGATCTAGCCGGCCTACCACCGACCGTCATAGATACAATCAATCAAGCCAGAGCCCCCTCTACCAGGCATCTCTACGCTCTAAAGTGGCGTCTGTTCGCGGACTGGTGTTCTTCCTGAGCCGAAGACCCGCAGAAGTGCGCAGTTAGGTCAGTGCTCGTGTTTCTTCAGGAGAGGCTGGAGAGGAGGCTGTCCCCCTCCACCCTCAAGGTGTATGTCGCCGCTATCGCGGCCCACCACGACACGGTAGACGGCAAGTCTCTTGGTAATCATGACTTAATCGTCAGGTTCCTAAAAGGTGCCCGGAGGATAACTCCCTCCCGGCCTAACCTGTTCCCCTCCTGGGATCTCTCGGTCGTCCTTACGGGCCTCCAGAGACCCCCCTTCGAGCCGCTTGACTCAGCTGGACTCAGGGCCCTCTCTCTCAAGACTGCCCTGCTGATCGCGCTCGCTTCCATCAAGAGGGTCGGGGACCTGCATGCGTTCTCTGTTAGCGACGCTTGCCTGGAGTTCGGTCCAGCAGATACTTTCGTGATCCTAAGACCGCGACCGGGCTATGTGCCCAAGGTTCCTACCACGCCCTTCAGGGATCAGGTGGTGAACCTGCAAGCGCTGCCCCGGGAGGAGGCAGACCAAGCCCTTTCACTGCTGTGTCCAGTACGTGCTTTACGTATTTATCTGGACCGTACACAGAGCACCAGACGCTCTAAGCACCTCTTCGTCTGCTTTGGGGTACAGCAGAAAGGGAATGCTGTCTCCAAGCAGAGACTCGCCCACTGGGTTGTCGACGCCATTTCCCTGGCTTATCACACCCAGGCCGTGCCCCCCCCCTTGCGGGTCCGAGCTCACTCCGCCAGGAGTGTTGCGTCCTCATGGGCACTGGCTAGGGGCACTGCCCTAGCAGACATTTGTAGAGCAGCGGGCTGGGCAACACCTAACACTTTTGCGAGATTCTACAATCTCCGAGTTGAGTCAGTATCGTCCCGTGTACTCTCAGGTACTGAGCCCATAGAACTCAGTGGCACGCCCACGATCTGACCAGGTGAATCGCTTGCACCTAGCGCCCTTCCCCCTAACCAGGGGAAACAGTGCGCCTTCATTCCCAGGAGATCTCAGGTTTGGGACACTGGTCGATTCCTCCCTAGCCCTCGTGGGTCGCAGTTCAGCGGAGGAACTCGCTGACCCAAGCCACTGCGGGTACCGGAAGCTACCCTGTACTGGTATAGGTGCTCCACAGGTAAGGCCTCCTTCGGACTCCCCCTGTGTGTAACACCACTGTTCTGTCCCCTCTGGTGAGCTGACTCCCGTGTTCCCTTAGGCAGTCATGGCTGCCTCGGCTGCCATGTTGTATGTTCCCCCCTCTATAGGCTGGATCCACCACCGCACCGACTTTTCCACAGAGGCCCTAAGCAGGCCTCTGATGGTTTTGCCACTTAAACTTGCCTCCCCTCTCGGGTAGGCGTGGCCTCCGCAGGGTCTTCTCCGCCCTGGATAAGGGCTAAGACCCCCTTCCCTCAATGCGTGTAAGGGCCCCGGCCTAAGTTGCTCTATGCGAGAAACATAGAGAGAAATGAGGCCCGGCCAGGCTTGGCCCGTTCCCAGGTTGGCGGCCAGCACCTTGTTCCCCTTCAGGGTAACGATAAGGAATCCTGATGGCTTAAATGGGGCATTGGGGAAGGGTACGTGCAGCCTGACACAGTTGGTCGTCCTGCACGTAAGAATACCTGCTCGCTCCTGTATCAGCAGTTCACGTACATGGCTCAGCGCATGGCACTTTTATAAGTGGACCCCTAGTGTCGCTTCTCTGACACAACGTGGAGAGAGCGACAGAAGGGGAACGTCTAGGTTACGTATGTAACCTCCGTTCCCGATGGAGGAACGAGACGTTGTGTCTCCCCTGCCACGTCGCTGAGCCGAGCCACTGTTGTGGCCGGACCATTTCCGGCTCCTCAGAAAAATCCTGAATGAACTCCCGTATTTGCGCCGCTTAAATACCCGTATGTCCGGGGGCGGGACATGCAAATACTGGTTGCCAACTCTCATTGGCCTTTTTTCATAGACCAGAGGTGAATATCGGCGCTCAAGAGAGACCCCTAGTGTCGCTTCTCTGACACAACGTCTCGTTCCCTCCATCGGGGAACGGAGGTTACATACGTAACCTAGACGTTAATTACCACAAAAATGTATTTTAAGTTGCTACTCCTTCTGGGTTATATTAATGCATTTGCAATGGATGTCAATAGGGTCCATTTGTGAGCTTTTATAAAATGATAAGCTTTACATTTCGACCTTTAAACCCTCCAAATCTTGGCTAAGTGCCTCACTGTAATCTATATTAATTTCGTTTTTTTTTTTTTTTTAAGAAATAGATCAATGATGTGTATTTAAGTCAGTGTATTTGTCATCCTTTCTTCAAATATTTGATTATGTATTGTGTCACGTATTATTAGACAGGCAGATGAAGACTAGCTCAATTACGCAAAAACCCACTGTAGCTCATTAACCACTGTAGCGTATGTTAACTCACTGAGAAATCTGCAGTGATAAAGTGAATGAAAGCCATATTTTCTCAATGAGAGTTTTGAGATATGAGGTGTTGTGAGTGACAGGGAACGTTGACAATGCAACAAAGTTGAGCGAAGTTCAGCCTTTTGTAAATGCAGTGACTCTATTTGACAACTACCAATAGGACTGAAGACGGTGGAGCTCAACTGTCCCATTTCTTGATACAATTGGATTCCACAGCCAGGAACGGTACTAGCAGCCAGCAGTTAGTGACTTGGTGAGTTCCAGCTATTTAATTGCTGTCAATGTAAATGCATCTTTGGAAAAAGGATGAAGATTTAATGCTTCATTGCCATCTGTGACCTGATCATTTTAGTCACTCAACTTGACAGAAGCCTCGGTAGCCCCTGCTAGCTTAATGGATGGATTTAACCCACACAAGCAATGTGACCGACTGTCTGTCAGGAAGCATTTATCAGCTTGTAAGAGTGACTCATCTGGGTCAGGCTGTGCTACAGGTGGGTGTTTGGGTGAATGGACCCCTCAGCTATCCCAGTCTGAGCCCAAGTCCTTTCACGGCCCTGGACACCTGCATCAGGCACAAAGGCCAGCTTGAGCTTTTGTTGGAGTTATTAGAAAGAGAGAGAGTAAAAGAGAGTGAAAAAGGCAAAGGAAGAGAGAAAAAGGGGGTTGGGAGTGATTTTGACCTCAGCCACAAAGAAACAAAGTAACACAAATGGGCCATGGGCAGGCCACAGCTGGAGAGAAGAGTGATGGGCAGCAGGGTGGGTGGTCCAAGTGAGAAGGAATGGGTAAAGACAAAACTAATGACTAAAACAGCCTAAAGAAAAGAAAAACCTAAAAGTACCTGATCAAACCTTTAACAGGCTTCTGTTCAGAACTCGGAACTCAGTCAAAACAGAAGTAAAGATATTGTGTGAGACAGTATTTGGTACACAGACAAAATAGCAGCACTCAAGCACATACCTGCTGTTACGGGTTTGTCCTTGTATAAAGAGAGAGTTTTTGAAATGTTTATGAAAATGAATTTAATTGACACACTGACATTTGCATGTATTAATCTAGTGACACTTTTATCCAAAGTGACAAATGAGGAAAAACACAAACCAAGCGATTAATCATAATGTGCCAATTGTATTCAGAGTGAATCTCATGAAACCTGACAGATAGGTGTCTGGTTCATATTACATCCCACAATCAAAAGAAAGAAATAAGAAATTATATTTTGTGGGGCCTGGGTAGCTCAGCGAGTATTGATGCTGACTACCACCCCTGGAGTCGTGAGTTTGATTCCAGGGTGTGCTGAGTGACTCCAGCCAGGTCTCCTAAGCTCCAAATTGGCCTGGTTGCTGGGAGGGTAGAGTCACATGGGGTAGCCTCCATGTGGTCGCGATTAGTGGTTCTCGCTCTCATTGGGGCGTGTGGTAAGTTGTGCGTGGATCGCGGAGAGTAGCATGAGCCTCCACATGCGGAGTCTCTGTGGTGTCATGCACAGTGAGCCACATGATAAGATGCGCGGATTGTTGGTCTCAGAAGTGGAGGTAACTGAAACTTGTCCTCCACCACCTGGATTGAGGTGTGTAACCACGCTACCACGAGGACCTACTAAATAGTGGGAATTGAGCAATCCAAATTTGGAGAAAAGCAGATAAAAAAAGAAAAAAGAAAAGAAATTATATTTAGCCAGATAATAATTATAGTATATATATATATATATATATATATATATATATATATATATATATATAGTACTAATTTTGCATTGTGACATTATTTTCATGACATTAAAGCACTCCCCACAATTCTCTTTGGGGTCATTACTGTAATGCAAAAATAAATATAAAAATAAAATTAGTTTGAACAGGGCAGTACACGTTAGAAACACATTTTACATACCAATAGTAAAAACACCACTTAACACTTTGTTTAACTCGAAGAAGGATGTGGGGTGGTCATTTCAAGACATCTTGGATCTCAAGGTTTGAACGGAGTGCAAGGTAAAACTGGTGTGCATCACACTCTTTCTGTGAGGACCAGAGGTGTAGTGGTAAAAAAAGAGGTGGGTAAACTATAAATTCTGGTGGACCACGACGTGGTCACCCGGTAAGGTGGGCCACTGCCTACCGGTGTATGTGTATCCTGATGACATCGCTATAGGCTATCATTTGATGGTACTACCAAGGATATCACTGGTTGTTCCCTCATCATAGGTCACACAATCACTATTCAATTCATACATTAATCTAAGTTCTTGTTAAAGAGACCCAAGAAGGAATAATATGGTTGAAATCTATAAAGTTTACTAAATGACCAAACAGAGAGAACAAAAATATTTAAGAGAGATAGAGAGGGAGGCTTATATCCAGGGCTTCCAATGCAATGCACTTGTACATAATGATTAGGGATTAATCGACTATTTTCATAGTCGATTAATCTGTTGAATATTTTCTCGATTATTCAATTATTTGTTTGGTCTATAATATGTCAGAACAATGTGGATCAGTGTTTCCCAAAAGCCCAGGAGTATGACGTCCTCAAATGTCTCGTTTTGTCCACAACTCAAAGATATTCAGTTTACTGTCACAGAGGAGAGAAGACACTAGAACATATTCACATTTAACAAGCTGGAATCAAAGAATTTTTGCCCGCCACAATATCAACGCTGACCGCCACACATTGATTTTCGATTTATTTTAAATTTTTTACTAAAGCCTATTTAAAATCGTATTTGATTGCAGAGAGCCGTAGCGCATTCGCGCAGCACTAGGCTACCTCTCGCTCGTCCCCCTCTCTCTCTCTCTCTCACCCGTACCTCTCGAGCTCTCTCTCCGTCATGGAACACCGCTGCATAAATCTGTCCAACACAGCACTGTCAGTTATTACTTATTAGCCAGCATGCAAGGAGCCTAGCTAATAAGGAGAGCTAAGTTATTGTTAGAATACAGCTGGATTTTTGAGGTCAGCACGCTGTATATAGCTGGTAGTAGTCAATATCGATGCACGCGCATGGGAAACACTGGCAGCAGCGCATTATGAAAGACTTCGTCTTAGGTTTAACAACCTATGAAACTAATAATGAACAATATGAAACTAAAACGACATAAGCTTAATTTAAAATGGCTTAGGAACTATCTATTTAGAGGTGGATAAACGCAATTTAGAGGTAGATAAACCCACTTTGGAGGTGGGTAAACGCTATTTCCGAATTTTGGGAGGTGCGTAAATGGCGTTTACGTGCGTTTAGCCTCCACTACATCCCTGGTGAGGACCATTTAAAAAGACGTTTGAATTCAACTGTTGTATTCAGGCATCAAGAGCAGCCATGTTAATTAATCCTCCAGGATTATTAATGGTGGGTCAATTGACTGTGTTCACTGAGAAGAATACTTTATAACCCTCCAGCAGAATAGGGACATTGACACACAGGCCAATCTTCCCTGTGTTTCTTCTACACACAGTTTATCTGAGCAGAATGGTTTGCATAAGAAAAAAAGAGTAGGTAATTCTTGTGGGAGGTCCATCTCATTTCCATATCCTCAGGGCCCTTGTAATTTAGCTACATATGTCCTTTTTCTTATAAGCTGTTTCCCCCTTCTCATTCACTACAGTAAGAATGGCTTTTTTGTTGAATCTCTGTTTGTCTCGGCCATGGCTGTGCCAGCCTGATTTGCAATTGAAAAGGGCTGATTGTACTTGAACTAACTGAATAAGCAACGGGTTGGTTTAAAGAGTGGACAGTGGAGTGGAAAGGTGGATTTGTGTGTCTGCCTGAAGCTTGTCAATGTTGAGAGCTGTCTGTGCCATTGGATTAGGAAATATCAGATCTAATTGTGATTGTCATGAGCTTTCACAGAGCAAAATGGTGGAATTTGTGCCTCAGGTGTTGGCTCTGATTGGCTGTTCCCTGCAGACTTCACACTGTCCACATTAATTTAAGCTTGACTTTTATGAGCATCTGTTTTTTTTTCTTTGTGCTGCTAAATTAATTAATGTTAATTGGATTGATAGCATTAATTTAGCAAAATAAACAACTATGCCTTCTTTCTAGAGTCTGCAAAAACTGAGCTGCCTGCAGACAATCTGCCTGAACACCCGTTGTCTGCACATGCACTTTGAGTCGACTGTACTAAAGCATATTACAGCAAGCAGATGTAGTTGTTCGCGATGAACGCGTCCATATGGACTCGCAGTCAAAGGGTATACTTTGCAAGGCTGAGGGCAAGAATTGAAAAATATATATACCTAAGCCTTACAGGTGCATGCATTACGTTTTTTTCTCATGACGTCTAGGGATTACACTGACACCTATCATAGATACAGCATCATCATTTAAACACAGTAGTTTTCAGTTACTGATGCCATTGTAGAAATCACAATTCACTGTCAGACATTATTAAATTAATCCACGAGTGAAAGTGTCCAATTAAAGGATGGTTTAAATGAGTATATTTCGGTTGGTCATGTGATCCTAACATGGCAGCCCCCATTAGGAGACCCTCTCTATGTTGAATAAAACAGCATTTATAAGGTTACTAAAATGACTTGAGTCTTCCTCTCATCTGAATTGTCATGATTTTATACATATGCATTAAAATTGCATTGAATTTCTTTAAGAGTAAAACAAAAATTAATAAGTGCACCTTTATAGGTGCTATAAGCTAAAGCAATGTTAGCTGTTCTGGAACTTCCATCCGCCACCAATTTAGATATGCCCCCTCTATCCAAAAACTTGCCCTTCAAAAGATACTATTATACCATTGAGACTGTGGCCAACTAAAAGAACAGCAGTCCGTCTACTCACATTGTCAGAAACTGTCCATTGTTTTTGAAGATTACATCACTTCCAGTTCTGTGGTTGTGGAGTTTAAGGACTATGGTTGTTGTCGGGAGTGCCATTGTTGATGGCTATAAAGCCCAATCTGTGTAATTCCACACTCAGTGCAAATGAACGCGGAGCTAAGATATTTCTCTGGCTGGGCATGCAATGGATGTGAATAGTGTCAATTTGTGTGCTTTTATAAAATTATAAGCTTTACATTTCTTCCTTTAAACCCTCCAAAAATTGACTAATTAACTTCCATTGTAAGTGCCTCACTGTAAATCTAAATTATTTTTTGTGGTAATAATCAACATTATGCCACAAATGCTGTAGATTGGTCTTTGTGTTAGTACATTGAAAGATCTCTGTGTGGGGGGAGTGGGTCTCTCCATGTGACACCTAGGATTCTCTGCAGAAACCTGATGTTAAAAGACTCCAGACTCTTGATGTATCACCTATACGGTGTCCAAGCTTCAGCACCATACAGGAGGATGAAGCTGAGAAACACAAATTACTTGACAAACTGCTACCTCGCTGTTAATGCTCAGCTTCTTGTTGTCGAACACCC
The DNA here is from genome assembly GCF_025860055.1 of Xyrauchen texanus. Taxonomy (NCBI): domain Eukaryota; kingdom Metazoa; phylum Chordata; class Actinopteri; order Cypriniformes; family Catostomidae; genus Xyrauchen; species Xyrauchen texanus. The sequence continues at coordinate 31,430,682 of NC_068301.1, forward strand.
ATTTGTGGAGCCGACCAAAGGCAGTGGAGGTAAGATTTATGCGTGCATGGGTACCCTCATCAAAAAGGCAGGAAGGTGACAGGAAGCTTAAAACATAGCAGAAGTGTTTGACAACCTTCAGGCAGACACCAACTATATAAAATTCAGGAGTGGGTGATAACCAGAATTTTCAGAGGCCTGGTATACGGCACACACAATGTCCAACGTGCATTGCATTGCATCAAATGTGTGGGAAAGCAGGGCGCAATCATCCTGCATATGGCAGTGCTTGTAGGTGGACGTTGAAGAGGTTCTATCCAGTCTAAACTGGAGCTGGACACCATCATCTGGGCAAATGATCTCCAGTCCATTACAGCCCTGGGCTACAGAACCTTTAGGACTTCCTAGGTCAACCAGCTTCATCTCAAAGACTATGCTGGTCAACCAGTTTGCCGGGAAAGTTTTGTTCATGAACATCTTGGGTATTTTTGTTCACCGATTAGAGCAGCACCAAACAAGCACTATCCAGCCTGGACCAGCATGGATATTCATTCTGGTCTAAGCTGGTCTTTTCAGAAGGGATTTGTCTTCTAACAATAATTGCATAGTACGAGTAGAAATTACATTATTAGATTTTGATCCAGTACTTTTAAATGTTTAATCTGTTAAAAACTGACATCAACAAGAAATCTAATATCCGCAAGTTCAACTGAGGTCATAGCCATAGCCCAACACTCCCTATCAGTTACAAGTGGAACGTGAGGGTGATTTGTCTGTCAAATGCAGTTTTGGCATGTCATCAGTGGATGAGGTGCATGAGGATATGTTGAGAGATGCCTAGTCCTTTGCTCCAAAGCATTTCCATGTTTTCAGCATGTATTCTAATTCAAGTTCATTAAAGCAGATATCAGCTAACATTTATCAGGATTTATCCTTGTCACTCTACCCCAGATAAAGAAAGGATGACACTGAATACAAATTACCATCCCACTTTTTTACTCACAGTACAGTCAGCTTGCAACTGTTTCTTTGCTCTGCTCCAGATGCTAAATGATACAGCTGAGAGCTTAAAGGTTATCAAGAGCTGATTTATGAAGTGTTTTCTCATTTTTCTTCCACAAAAAGCTCATAAACACCCTTGACAACAAACTGTGATTTGATGATATTAATTATCAATACTTTCAATTAGAAAATGGCAAGCAGACACATTTGTTCTGAGCCGTGTGCTCCCTGTGGAGAGGAAGGGTCTGTGGAGCGTCATTAGGCAGGGCATGATTGCACGACGGTCGACCTCACTCATTTACAACTAATCAGTATCTCATGTCCATTAAACTGCCAGCAACACTAAGTAGAAACTCAGGAGTCTAGCAGAGGATTGCTCAACACTGAGTGTAGAATGTGTGTTTGTTTTGGAAGTTGGTGAACGTATGTAGTTTTGAGTCCTCCTAAGTTCCTACTTAGAAGTCATAATTACTGCTGCCGTCATGTGCACCTTAGAAGCTTCTACAGCCGAGTTGGGTCTTTCATTATGTAAGAATAATCTACGGTCAGCATGCCATTATTATAAAATACACGCAGACAGGGTAGTCAGGACTATCACCCAGAAAGGGGTTTATTTTGTGATTTTTTGGGCTACGTACCATAAAAATAATAAATGAACGTGAAATAATGATTTGAGTTTAACTTTATTTTAACATTATTGAATGAGAAGGAAAAAACTGCAGAGTCTCTAGAAACAGCTGAATTTTATATTGCAAAATGTCAGTTTTTTTTGCACATTATCCCACTTATTACATGACTACTTGCCAAATAAATAAATATTACAATATAAAAAATATAAAATGACATTTTGAGTTTTATGGACTTAAGAAAAAAAAGGAAAAATTCAGTTTTCTCTGTAAAAACACTGATTTGCCGGTTATATTAAAATTATAATTTTAACTATTTGAAGTTTATCTTTCAACATCCAATTTAATGTTCATTTATGTTATTATTTTTTTTCTTGCTGTAAGTTAAAATTTCGGCTGATTGGAATGCTCCTGTCTGTCTGCACTCCTGTCTGAATTGACCGCAGCTGAAGCAATTGGACACACTGCAACAAAGAGCATTAAAAACAACATTTATCATTTGAATTTCATTATTACATTGATATCATTTGAAAGCTGAGGCTTTGTTTTATCAAAAGCAATAGAAAGCCCCAAAATGTTTTTTGTAATAAAATGTCAGAACTTATTTTTAGCGTGTCATAATTATTGATTTGTTTATTTAAACATTTTTTATTATTAGTTTATTTGTAGAGATCACAGAGTGATACGAGAAGGAAAGATGACTTGCTATATCCGGATAACCAGTGAAACATCACTTTATCCCCAAATGTGCAGTCATTATTAAGAAATATGTGACCGCTGGATTGCGTGATTGACCAATCAGAACTGTGTATTCCAGAGAGCCGTGTAATATGACGTGTCACGCATTTAATTTGAAAAAAAAAACAACAAAAAAAATTCACAATAAACAACAGCAAAAACTATTATTTTTGTACCAATTGATAAGCATAAGTGAATACACCTGCAGTACTTTTACATGACCGATTGTTTATTAATGCATTACTTTATAAATTATTTACATAATTTGCATAAAAATAACCGAATAGGGTCATTAACTTTATGTTAGTTGTTGTTTTATATAAAAATTAATACTATTGAAATAAGGCACTGAAATGTAAATATATATTTTTAAAATCACTGCTTTTAATCATCTTTCAAGTCAACTTGCCACTTTCCCGGGTATCACCTAGAATACAGAGTTTCCCATTTGTGAATACAACTTCGCTTTGTCAGTCATGTGCTCGGAACTCTTAAGTAAATTAGTCCGACTCCACATGAAGGCCACATCTGACACTGGGTGCATTTAAGCAATGTTTTTAAAGAAATTTGGGCATTTCCTGACAAAGACAGGAAGCTTTTTGTTGTGCTGGTGTAACTAAAGGAATTTTTAAAGGAATATTTTACCCCAAAATGAAACATTGTCATTGACTTTGTCACCCGACCAGCTAAAACAAAACTTGCTTAAAAGTGCTAAATGTAAGATTGATAATAAGCATTTGAAAAGGGTACTGAATGGGCAGTCCAAATTCAAAATATTAGAAAGTTGTCTGAAACACCACAGACTCGAAGCTCATGCGGGTTGCCAGAATGAGGATACACATGGGTGCAGCTCGCAGTGTTGTTTGCCTGCAGGTGTCGAAATACTATTGGTGAGTGGGCAGTGGGCGGGATCATACAGAACAAAACATAAACAGAAATTCCGACCCGAAATGGAAACTTCAAAGTAGAATATACTAGCTGTAGCACTGTTATCAAAGAAGCCATTATTTCAACTTGATATGTTTGCTAATTTTCTAATGACCTTTAAGGTTGCTTGTTGAGTTTTGTTGTTCTTCTAGCCTGGCCAAGCTGATGTTTAGCTGGTCACCCAGCTGATCTCCAATCCTGACCAGCAGACAAAACCAGCAAAACAGACCAGCTTGGCCAAGCAGGTAGACCACCTATGTCAATTCTCATTCTTTCTCTCTCTCTATTACCATAGATCTAAGATGGCAGTGCGGTAGCACGCAGCGGCCACTCCGGATCCAAAATGGTGCTAGTTTTGTCACTTAGCCCGACTTTTACTGCACATGGACATCGGAGAAACCGGTGTTCATGTCTACCATCGCCAGACACTGCTAAAATATAAGATTCATGCAACAACCAAGCTGCATAATGATCTGCAGGAGAATCTACACAAACTCGGCTTGCTGCGGAGACCAGGCCTCCAGTCCTCAGTATCACATGATGCGGGTGACCGGGGGAGGGGACATCGTAAGTGGTGTGCGTGGAAGCGAAAGCGCGGCAAGAGGACGGGGGTCCATGCTAGGCTAAAAACAAACCCTAGACGGCCGGCTCTCCCGTCTATCTTGCTCTCAAATATTTGCTCCCTGGACAATAATCTGGACTACATCTGACTCCAGCAGACTACGCAGCATGAGCTTAGAGACTGCTGCGTCTTTGTTTTCACAGAGACGTGGCTCAGCGACAGAGTTCCGGACACCGCCATTCAGCTAGACGGGCTCATCTCATTTTGTGCCGACAGAAATGCAGCTCTGTGCGGAAAGACTCGTGGTGGTGGCTTGTGTGTTTACATCAACACGAAATGCAATACCTCTATGCTAGTCTCTAGTTACTGCTCATCGCTGGTGGTGCTTGTGACTGTTAGATACAGACCTTTTTATTTACCATGGGAATTCACCACTGTTATTATAACCGGAGTTTACATTCCCCCCAGCGCTAACGCTAAGGAAGCACCCAGTGAACTGTATGGGGCTATTAGTGAACTGCAGAACTCACCCTGACGGACTGTTTATTGTCGCCGGAGATTTCAACCATGCAAACCTCAAGACAGTGCTCCCTAAATTCCATCAGTATGTGGACTTTGCAATGAGAGGGGTGAACACGCTTTATCTTGTTTACACAACCATCCCAGGCGCGTACCGTGCGGAGCCCCGCCCCCCACCTCGGCTACTCAGACCACATCTCTGTTATGCTAATTCCAGCATACAGACCTCTCGTCAGATGCACAAAACCGCTCCAGAAGCAGGTGAAAACCTGGCCAGCAGGAGCCATCTCTGCTCTTCAGGACTGTTTTGAGTGTACTGACTGGCACATGTTCAGGGAGGCTGCAACATATCGCGACTCTACCAACTTGGAGGAATACACAGCATCAGTGACCAGCAACATCAGCAAGTGCATTGATGATGTCACCTTCCTTAAGACCATCACCACATGCTCCAAACAAAAGCCGTGGATGACTTCGGAGGTGCATGCGCTGCTGAGGACCTGAGACTCTGCCTTCAGAGAAGGCAACAAAGCTGCCCTAAGAATAGCGAGGGCCAAACTGTTCTGGGCCATCAGAGAGATAAAGCGTGCACACACCCAGAGAATCCACAGTCACTTCCAGGACAGTGGTGACACACGGAGCATTCAACACAATCATTCCTCAGCACCTGAAGACACCTCCCACTGCAACTGGATCCTGGACTTCCTGACTGGGAGACCTCAGTCGGGAACAGCATCTCCACCACCACCACACTGAGCACTGGGGCCCTCCAGGGCTGTGTGATCAGTCCACTGCTGTTCACTCTGCTGACTCACGACTGTGCAGCAATGCACAGCTCGAACTACATCAATAAGTTCGCCAATGACACGACCGTGGTGGGTCTCATCAGCAAGAACGACGTGTCAGCATACAGAGAGGAGGTGCAGTGGCTAACAGACTGGTGTAGAGCTAACAACCTGTCTCTGAATGTGGACAAAACAAAAGAGATGGTTGTTGACTTTAGGAGAGCACAGAGTGACCGCTCTCCGCTGAACATCGAAGGCTCCTCTGTGGAGAACGTCAAGAGCACCAAATTCCTTGGTGTTCACCTGGCGGAGAACCTCACCTGGTCCCTCAACACCAGCTCTATTGCCAAGAAAGACCAGCAGCATCTCTACTTTCTTCGAAGTCTGAGGAAAGCACATCTACCACCCTCCATCCTCACTACATATAGAGGGACTATTGAGAGCATCCTGAGCAGCTGCATCACTGCCTGGTTTGGGAATTGCACCGTTTCAGACCACAAAGCCCTGTAGAGGATAGTGAGGACAGCTGAAAAGATCATCGGGGACTCTCTTCCCTCCATCAAAGACATTTAAAAAAACACTGCATCTGCAAAGCAACCAGCATTGCGGATGACCCCACACACAAACTCTTCACCCTCCTGCCGTCTGGTAAGAGGTACAGAAGCATTCGGGCCCTCATGGCCAGACTGTGTAACAGCTTCTTCCCCCAAGCATCAGACTCCTCAATACTCAGAGACTGGACTGACACACACACACACACACACACACACACACACACACACACACACACACACACACACACACACACACACACACACACACACACGTGTCCTGAGTTGCACTTTAATTATTGTCACTTTATCCCTGGCTGCTACCTCAATAACTGCTATGTCCATAGAATGACATGTTGTTTTATGTAGCACCATGGTCCTGGAGGAACGTTGTCTTGATTCAATGTGTACTGTACTAACTGTATATGGTTGAACGACAATGAAATCCACTTGACTTGACTTCTAACTGATTTTACTTGTGAATATAAGAACTGATTACTTGTCATTTTCTCTTGCACATACACAGCCATCCTCTTACAGTATATCCACTTATTTCTCTCTCTTTCACTCTCCATCCTGCCCCTACATGAAATATCAATCTCTGCCCATGAAAAATGGAGGGCTCATGAATAGTTTACAGGCATGGGGGGGTCAGCGGTTTCAGTTGTGAGCTCTTCAGCAGGGAGTAGCAGCCATGTCAGAGCGAGCTCTGCTGTTAAGCTTCACACAACGGGAGGCGAGAGGAGACGCTGATCTCAAAGCTGCCTTTAACACATCAAGAATTAATGGGCACACACCACTTGCTGTTTGTCTTATAATGAACTAGTGAGAGTACTGCGGAAGGAAGCCACTGTAGAAATTAGTGTGTTGAAGAAATGAGGGCTTCAACTAGTTGCTGGTGTCTGCCGAGAACTTGCTAGAAGTATGGATTGATGAAATCATGGTGATTGTATGATCCTGCAGGCTGGATCTGTTCGATGTGAAGCCTCTAGTTTCACAGCCTGGGAGAGGAAGGCATTGTTTCGGAATAATATTTTTTGAATAGGCCAGTGGAGGCAGATAGTGATTCAGTAGCTGAGTCAAATTCTGTGTGCTTTGTAGGCTTCAGCCTGCCCACTGCAGTGCGTGTGTTGTGCACAATGACCAGTCCATGAGAAAGCTCCCACCTGTGAATCTGATCAATATTCTGCTACTCTTACCACAACACTCGCACACTCACTCTCTTTCTCACTCACTCATTTACTTATTCGTTCATTTGCTCATTCACTTACACTTTCAATCCCTCCCTTATTCGCTCATTCCCTCGCTCGCACACTAATTCACTCCATTCATTCACCCATTTACTAATTCTCTTAAATATTTATTCACTTACTCTTTCATTCATTAATTTGTCCAATTACTCTCTTATTCCTTCACTCACTTATTCATCCACTCTCTTACTCTCTCACTCATTAATATGCTTTCTCACTATCTTATTCGTTCACCCTTTTGGTCACTCATTCACTCACCAACTTCATCTCTCAGTAATTTACTAACTGATCTTACTAACTCACTCATTTGCTCTCTTGCATTCATTCACTCACTCTTTGGCAAATTCATTCACTCATTCATTCACTCACTCACTTACTAATTCTCTTGCTCATTCATTCTCTTAAATATTTATTCACTTACTCTTTCATTCATTCACTAACTCATTCATTCGCCCACTTGCTAATTATCTCACTCATCTGTTCTCTCACAAATTCTTTCACGCATTCTCTCACTCATTTATTTGCCCTCCCTCCCTCACATTACACATTAATTTACTCACTCATGTTCATTCACTCATGCATTCACCCACTTACTAATTAAATCACTCATTAATTCGTCACTTACTAACTCTCTCATTCATTTGCTCTCTCACAAATTCTTTCACGCATTCTCTCACTCATTTATTTGCCCTCCCTCCCTCATTCATGAACTGAGTTTTTTTTACGCATTAATCCACTCATTCATTCACCTATTTACATTCATTAACTCTCTCCCTCATTTATTCACTCACTCACTCACTCATTCACCCACTTACGAATTAAATCATGCATTCATTCGCCCACTTACTAACTCTCATTAATTTGCTCTCTCACACATTCATTCACTCATTCTGTCACTCATTTATTTGCTCTCACTCTCATTTATTAATTTACTCAGTAAATGCTGGAGGCGATTTGGGGGCTCCAATAGGTTCGGTACCGCCAGGTAATCCCAGCGGACCGCTCATTCCCCAGCACGCTCGTTTCTTCCCGTCCAGTTCTGGGATGAGACAGTTCAGTGCCAGCCTAATGTCTCTTTCGGAGCTTGTGAGATGAATGAGATTGTGATCGCTGCATTGGAGAGCACCGTGGTGATGTCGGACGCCGAGGACTCAATGTGGCTAGCACCTTTGGGTGTGCCGGACCAGTCTGAGGCCGATGCGGAGCTGACCGCCATGCTTGCCCGGGCCGCCGCGAGTGTCAGGCTAGAGTGGAACCCTCCGCATGCCCCTGAACACTCGTGGCTTGACGATTGGTTCCTGGGGTCGTGGCACCGCTCACAAAGAACTGCATGAGGGAAGTTCTGACCCCGATGTGCCACAACGCTGTACTACCAGCTGAAATGTTTGGGACCTTGTCTCTACTCCTCAGCACAAAACCTGAATTAATAGATGCATTCCAGCTCCTTTTTTACGCGTATGTCCAGGGGAGTGGCATGCAAATTGTTATTGGCCTTTTCTCAAAGTTCTTTGAGAAAAGTGTTTCTCACAAGTGTTTTGGGGCTCCCAAGAGTGACCCCTAGTATCACTACAGCCACACAACTTCCCGTTCCCTGAGTTTACGACAGTAACCGAGACGTTCTGTTTAAAGTGCATATTTTGGCATTTTTCAGTGTGTGTGTGTGTGTGTGTGAGAGAGAGAGATGGTAAAATAAAATTAGACTGAGAGATTTGTCTATGTGTACTCATTGTTTTGTAATGATGTATATAATGTGTTCATTTGAGCAACTTTCTACCTTTCAGTCTGACTTGTCAGTCACTGACAGGCGGACTCTAAAAAACTTGCGTCCTGGATGAGCAAGTTATCTCATAACTGCTCATCTGCTTCTCGAGGATAATGTGAGTTGGCAGTGTTTGCTGATGCCTGCTGGGTGTTAGAACGTCAGTGGCCTGAGAGAGGCTCGGATTGGTGCGGTATGAATTGTGATTGTTCTGAATCATGCTGCCATCAACATTGTCCTAAATTCTGACGATGCTCCCAGACAAATCCAATCTAAAGTCTTAATGGTTACGTGAGTCGTGTCATTGCTGAATCAGCAACTGTGTTGTGTTGATCTGATTACAAAGTAATTACTGTAATTTAATAAAAAATTTTGTCAAAAAGGAGTGTAACACATTACACTTTTTGTAATCAGATTAGATACTGACTTGCAATAATGTAATATCACACCTGCAGGACAGGTACAGGATGGCAACAACAACTGCCAGAGTTACATCAGGAATGCACAATCTCTCCATCAGTGCTCAGACTGTCCACAGTATCACGGTTCACAGGTTTTTGTCTCACCAGGGGTTATGGTTGGACTTGCGCTTATCATTGAAGGAATGAGTGTTACACTGAGGCCTGTACTCTGGAGCAGGATCGATTTGGATGTGGAGGGTCCACCATGGTCTGGATCAGTGTGTCACAGCATCATCGGACTGAGCTTGTTGTCATTGCTGGCAAACTCAATGCTGTGTGTTACAGGGAAGACATCCTCCTGACATGACCCTCCTGCATGACAATGCCACCAGCCATACTGCTCGTTCTGTGCGATTTCCTTTAAGACAGGAATGTCAGTGTTCTGCCATGGCCAGCGAAGAGCCCGGATCTCAATCCCATTGAGCACGTCTGGGACCTGTTGTATCAGATGGTGAGTGAGGGCTAGTGCCAAAAAAACGTATTGCACTTTAATCTGTTTTGAATACTATTCTGATATTAGTGAAACTTTGTAAAATTGCACTTTTTGTACCACTCTCTCCTTAAGATGATTCACTTATGTTTTCCTATTTTCCTAAGTCGCTTTGGATAAAACTGGATTTGGATTAGTTGTTGAATCTTTTTATGTTCCTACAAATATTTACACATGCTAAGTTTGCTGAAAATAAAAGCAGTTGAAAGTGAAAGGATGTTTCTTTTTTTGCTGAGTTTATATATATATACAAAATACGTGACAAATTACATTTTACAGCAAAAGTAACCCTCCAACCATATATATATATATAAATTATGTTCATTTTGTATATTATGTCTGTTTGTATATTAGTGACAGCAGAAGGGCGTTATGATGGGGAAAAGCATGGTGCTGAGTGTATGACAATGAACAAGGAGGGATTCTAGACATTACATTTAATATGTCAAGTGGGAAAACAAAAAGCTTTTTTGAAAAGTCTAAAAGTAGGGGTTTTACAATGTAACTAAAAAGTAAAGTAATTATTAATGTGATTAATTTTCCATGAATTAATCAGTAAAACCAAATTACAATTTTACAGGAAGTAATTACAAATTTGTCATACATTACTTTTTTTATTGACTTACCCAAAACTGCCCAGCAATGTGTCCATGTTACAAACCCTTTTTGGTCTTGGGAAATTAGGGTGCAACATTTAAAACACTGTGCATGTACTGGAAAACAATCATATGAACGAGTTTAATATAAGGTAAGTATTATTAATTTATTATAAAGAATAATGGTAGAAAAATTAACCTATGATAAGTATTTACATATATAAAACTTTAAGCCAAGTAAAAATTATTACAGAGTGGTGAAAAGAGAGAAGAACTTGGACCGTGCCAAAACCAAATAAATAAATAAAACAATAACCAATCTTACTAAAAGAAAATTAACACTTCTAATCTAACCCAATAGTTAGACTTCACAAAGCGCCCTAAATAAACTACTCTAACTATAACCCAAAATAAAAGGGGTGGCACGCGTCACTAACCTAGTGTTCTAACACAATTGAAAACCTCAGTGTGGCACATGTATATTACATGATATCATACCTGTCCTTTTTCTTTTCCCCATTTAACATCGGTTTTACAATTAGGTTAAATTAATACAAAGAGAGAAGATTAAAAGGAACGAAGGAGCCGTGATACTAAGGAATCAAAGAACACAGACTTTGCCATAAATATTACCAAGGGACATGGATGATACAGGGCAAATCACTTCAACAGGTATGAATCAAACAAAGAAAGAGATCCGCCCACTTTCCACGCAGGTGCTCTTTTATACTCGCATAGCTCGCCCTCATTGGTGGAGACACGCGATGCCGTCAACATGCGTCTCCAAGACTGACAGATGAACGAGCCAATTCAGTATGTCAACCTGCTGAAAACGAAAGTAAAGAGCGAGAGACAGAGGGAGAGAGAAGAAAAACACAACACTCCAAAACACAAGTCACACTTATTACATGGGATGTAACAGTCCACAATCAGCAGGAAAACCAGCCAGTCTTGCAGAACTGTGTCTTTACTGACCCATCACTGTGTTACACCTACAAGCCTGAAAAATATTGGTGTTGCTGCATATTGTCCTCCCCCTAAAACTTCATGTACTGAGCTTTACCGGGAAATCTGGGTTTGGTATATTTGCCCACAGTCATACTTGCAGTTCAGTTCCTTTAAATTATATGATGTCATTAATAATATACATTCCTTAAGTTTGATTCATGTGGAAAAAGTATTTTTGAGGTTTACCGAGCCTATAAATAAGGCTTCGGAGAATGCGTGGGGAAAACTATGTGAGAACCAAGGAAAGAGCTGCCGGTGCATATGAATATAGGTGACGTTTGTGAAAACTTAGTGAAGGGGTGTTCACACAGCGATTAAATAAAAACGCTATTGCAAGTCATTCCCCTGTTAAAATAAAACTGTGTAAACAATCACCAATTTCTATTCTATTTTGTGCTGGTCTTTATGATGAACCAGCAAAGCCATGTGAAACAGCTACCAGTGGGAATGCAGACAATGGGAGCTTTTCCAAAATCAGGCAGAATGGTTCTCCCTTTTTAATCGTGTTCCATACCAATCTGGGCTTGTTGACATGGTTACCGTTTTGTTTTCCATTGTGGTGCTGTGAAATTAGGATTAAAATGGGCTGAATGGGCAAGTTACCAATCATGAGTTGCCATGTCACTAAAGCCATTTCACCAGCACTATTCTCTGTCCTGAGTATGGTTAGCTAACCATGCTGAGAAATCCAGACCATGAATGGTTTGTAATCATAGTGTACTGAACAGAACCGTGTTCAAGTGGAAATGCTAGAAAATGATGGAATGTCTACTAACACCCAACTGTACAATGACATTGCAACCTCCAGTATTTTATTCACTATCATTGTGAACGCATCTTAACTTTGCTTATGTCAGGGGCCTGGATAGCTCAGCAAGCAAAGACTCTGACTACCACCCTGGAGTTGTGAGTTCGAATCCAGGGTGTGCTGGGTGCCTCCAGCCAGGCTTCCAAAGCAACCAATTGGCCTGGTTGCTAGGGTGGGCAGATTCTCGTGGGCTACCTTCCTCGTGGTCACTATAAGGTGGTTCTCGCTCTTGGTGTGGTGCATGGTGAGATGTGTGTGGATGCTGCAGTGATTAGCGTGAGCCTCCAGATGCTCTAGGTCTCCGTGGTAACCCACTCAGCAAGTCATGTCATAAGATGCTGTCTCAGAAGCGGAGGCAACTGAGATTCATCTTCTGCCATCCGAATCGAGGCAAGTCACTACGCCACCATGAGGAATCAGAGTGCATTGGGAATTGGTCATGCCAAATTGGGGAGAAAAGAGGAGAAAAAACTTTAATTTTTATTTTGGATCCATTGTTTCTGAATTATGGAGAGTTTTGGTCTTTGTGTGTGTTAAAGAGGATGTGTGAGTGTTGGTGGTATCTGTTATGGCTCGATGGGGGTTAACTACTTTTATTCCAAACCTCCTCCCAATGGAGCTGCTGCACAGAGATTAACTCTACCACATAGGGTGAGTCCACACTGCACAAAACACACACACAAACACACACCCACACCCACACACACCCACACACACTCATCCTGTCCTGCCCTAACTCATGCATTCATTTATCTATGACACGCAGACAAAACGTTCTTTAACATCCTGAAAGTGTTTTGCTCAAGCTGCGGCCTGCTCATTGTTTGCTGACCACACAAAGGAATTTTTATGAGAACGATTGACCTACAGATCTAGTGCTAAAGTATAAGGAGAAAAGTCTAAAGCATTATGGGTAATATGAAAATACCCATTGACAATTCACTAGAAAGCATTGTGTTCCTCTGTAGATCCCTTAAGAGCCATGAACAGATCTGGATTCTTTTAGAGGGAATCTACCCTTTCTTTCACTCTTTTTCTTTCTCTGGAAGTGATTAAACCAGAGGGGCAGACTGAAACAATTACAGATAACATTGATTAAGTTCCATCGTTTGAAGTGAAGCATTTTCCTGGGTCTCATATGCTCGTGTTTCCTTCGCCCTCCTTTGGCCGAATCTGTAACACTCAAACGTGTGCGCTAAGGAACTTAAAATGATTCTGTAAGGAAACATGAGTACTTTGAAGATGGTGGTGCTGTAGCTGAAAACATACGGGTCATCTAACATACAGTATGTCATCCACCCTAATTATAAAGACTTCCTCTTGCAGGCATTTTCCATTGTTTTTAACCTTAACGCTTTGACATGATAAGTTGATCGATATATCTCCGAGGTGCTAAATCAGTCAATATTCTGAATTTTTTAATAATCGGCCTTGTTTCTTGAGGGCATTGAAAATTTTCTGCTTGCATGTGAAGTGACTGAGACATGTAAACGTGCCATCATGTTACTACAATAATAGACCGGTGTGCAACACAATCTCATTTAAACAGTCTGCATATCAGACCTGCGACAGACGTGTTTGAACTCATTATGTTAAAGTGCTTGACTGTTTCATTCTCCCTCTCTCTGTTCAACAGTTCCATGTAACTTTTAACTGTCCTGTATAATGATAAAAAGGCAAATATCGATTAAACGAATATAATATACCATCTACCAATATGCACATAGTATGTCCACACTAATCTGTTTTGATTTTAAATGTCCGTTTTATGTTTTCGATTGTCATAGTTTTCCAAAGTACATTGTCCTAGACAGCGCTGTAAAGTGTCCGTTTTCAGTAGAGATAAACGTTGTTCCAGTGTAGATTAGAGGTGTAAATGTAGCAAAATCAATGCATTTTCAAATGAAAGCATGTGGAAGTGGCCTATGTAAAGCTCAGACTTGGCAGTCGTGACATCATTTAAAAATAACCAATATGTGAGTGTCCTCAACACTAAAGGTAGTGAACACTTTTCTGTTTGATATGCAATTGTATTATGCCATTGTTACCTGGAGTGCTTTCTTCGTCCATATTTTGCAGGAACAACAGCCATTTTGGCGTTATGGGTGTTTCCATAGAAAAAAATAACTTCCAAGGTCCAATGAAGTGAACGACTCAAGAGTAGAATCTCTGAGACCACGTCCACACTAATCAATAAGTGTCATTGTTTTCAAAAGTATGTGGTTATTGTTTCTTGTTCAGGTCTCTATTGTAAAAGAGATTTAAATCTCAATTGGACCAACCTGGTTAAATAGTTTAAAGTTTAAATTAAATCAAATATTTAGAGATTTTTCAAAAGGCTCGGTTTTAAGTGTAGGAAAAACACTGTTCAAGTGTGGATGAGAGGAGTGACCGTAGCATAATCGATGAGTTTTTCAAACTAAAGCATATTTGTGTTAATGTGACCTGAGTTTCTATTACATAATTACATACATGGGCATACTTTCTTTTGGAACTAAGTTGAAGCATTCACTTTATTGGTTCAGTGTGTAAAAATAGATAGGTTGTGACTGTGAATGCAAGAAAGCTTTTTATGTATGTAATTGGCTGGAACACATTTCTGGATATCATTGTTAGAAAAATAACAAATATGATTTACAAAGGTGTAAAGTGGACAAAACGGTAAAGAATAATTAGCTGTGGTTAAGTGTTATGACTATGTGCCAATTGAGGACAATTAATCTTTTAACAATGGGAATGAGAAAAAAATAGTTTTTTTTTATAAGAGGGCAAATAACTCCCAGTGAATTATCTCTAGTATCACAGCCAAGTCTTCTGCTCTATTTCAATATGAGTTCTTCTGTTGTGGCACTTCCTATCTTGACACTAGAGGTTTTCTTATTTTAAGAAGCATTCATCCCCACTCACAGGAACTTGGCCCAGTCTGAACTACAGTAATTTAAGACTACAAATAGACTGGGATCCAATGAATAATTTCTGGGTGCAACTCAGAGACAGCTGTAAGCTCACACGTAGAAGCTCATAAGAACTCAATGATGAGTTTGAGGGGGATGTCTCAGTAATCTCAATGCATATTATGTGTAGTTGTTTGTGTGTGTCGGTAGCACCAACAAATTGAGTCATATCATGCCTTGCAAAGGTCACAGGGTTTCATGCACTTTGCCTGCAGAATTTTGCAGTGAGACAGTAAGAACATAGGTCACTTACACAATAAATATTGCAAATGAAATCTCTTTAATATCTCTATTGTGTCTCCTAGACTACAGTGAGATTGAACCTTTGCTGAAGTCTCATACTTCAATATTACTTTGGAGAAAAATACCCGAATAATTTAACACATGTCTCATCTTAATAGAGGACCAAACTTGCAAAAATTAATAATACATAATGAGAGAATAGTTAAAGACAAAAATAATTGGTCATGAGGCATCAGTGTATTACTCCTTGTTAATTTAGAGTCTGGGGGACGGAGCTCTAACTCCTATCAGGAGATTATGGGAGAAATATTTAAAGTTGTTATTGGAGGAGGGAGTGTGGGCTAGGATTCTAATAAAACGTCAAGTCTGTATATAGAGATGCAAGGGAGCTTCAGATAAAATTTAAGATTTTACATAAATTCTATTGGACCCCCTGTAGATTGTATAGACTTGGTCTCAAAGACACACCCACCTGCTGGTAATGCAAATCAGACACAACCCATGTTTTTTAGTGGAATTTTGGTTGAGGATTCAGAATTTTATGTGTGATGTATTGGGTATTCAAATTACATTTTGCCCCAGACTGTATTCTAGGCGATGGGACTGTTATATAGGGGATGGGTTCATAAAGAACTGGGTCCTGGTGGGTGTCATGATTGGAAGGCAGGCCATCCTTAGGGGATGGAAGTCAGCTGGAGTGCCCTCGTTTCGGGAGTGGTGCATGGAGTTGGGCAGGGTGGTGGCAATTGATGGCTGTGCAAAATGAGTTTATTTATTATAAAATGGGGCATTTATTTGTATTTTTTGGAGGGCTCTCATGGGGAGACAGTGGAGGGAGATAGTCAATGTTAAATGTGTGTTTGCGTTCTTACTGTGTATTTTTTTTTATATACTTTCTGTTGATTTATCGTTTATTTATGTGTCATTAATTTATTATCAAACCACTTTGAAAAGTCTTTCAAAAATGTAAGTCGCTTGAGCAATGAAATATATATATCTATATATCTATATATATATATATAGATATATATATATATATAATTTTATACACATTTTATATACATTTATTTTATTATAATGCATGTATATCACAAATCCTTTACAGCTAATGCGCACAACACCAATGAACCTGTCAGTCCAACAAGTACAATGTGTTGTCAAAAGCATTAATTTCATCAAAGGTATTAATTTAATATATACGTAGTAGGGATGCAACTAACGATTATTTTGATAATCGATTAATCTAACAATTATTAGAACGATTATTCGACTATTCAAATTAATGCAATGATTAATCTTTAGCTCTTAACCGATTATTCAGCTTGTGCCCCGATGTAAAAGTTTGTATTTAACATGCTTACAACAATAATGAGGACAAAATCATCTTTAAAAAATACCTCTAAATGACATTCACTGAACTAAAGGGAAAAAATACTTTTTGTTAAAGGGTTAGTTCATCACTTCTCACTGGAGCTTACGCTACACCTATGTTATATGCCGGAACTCGACTCTCTCGCAAACGCGAGGACGGCCGTAACCATAAGCCAGTGATTATAGTTTATAAAGTTTTATACCACGGGTCTGTTGAATGCTTGATTCTGATTGGTTCACAGATGTTCTAATGTGTGCAATTATTTCTTAAGTAAACGCACGGCTATAAAGTTGTTCCAGGTCTTGACCGCATGAAGGTTCCATGTCACTTTGCCAAATTATTTCAGTTATTTCAAAGAGCCCTACAAGCTACCAACACAAAATAACAATATAAACAAAGTCATTGGCTCAAGTAAATTGGTTAAGAATGTCTCCCCCGCACTTATACACACACACACACACACACACACACGCATGCACACACACACACACACACACACACACACACACAGAGAGACTTTAGTCTGAACCAAAAAATAGAGCCGCACCCCCACAACTTGATCAATACAACAATTTCTATTTTCTGAAATAACTTTTAATGTTTCAATATATTTCGCCCTAATCAGCCTCACATAGATGTAGTGTAAAACACCACACTACCCCCCACCCCCTGTTTTCACACACACACACGCACGCACACACACACACACACACACACACACACACACACACACACACACACACACACAGAGAGCGAGAGAGAGAGAGAGAGAGAGCAGCGCAAGCCTCCGTTGCTGGTTCTAACATGATGTTTTCGAATTAGCAACGAAGACTTGATCTGTATTAAAGCAAAATACACTTGGACAATACAACAATCTGAGATATCTGTTGGAAAAACACTTGAGGACACACATTATTATACCCGTAATGCACACACTTGAGGCCAAAACATACTCGTGAGAGAAAACAGAGTCGTCATGACAGGGCACTCCTGCATCTTAGTAGGGATGAAAAAAAGTGGTTACTTCTGACGAGAGCTGCAAAAAAGGTATTTTAAGGTATTTTTTCACTTGGTTATACTTCTGCAAGTGCAGTAAAAACAAAATATACTTATATTATACTATTCTCTAAAAGCAAGTCTAAATATCTTATATGCTGCTTCTCAGGTGAATGCATCTTTTTTAAAATTATTTATAGATATTTTAAAATATTGTATTTTTAATATTATATTCCAGTTTCTCAGATTCATTTTTTTTCTTCTGCAGTATAGTTCCTAAAGTAAATGTAAATTGTTTTAAATTAGTTTAGATATTTTTATTGGAAAACAAGTCAAAACAATTCAAAAAATTTTGTTGCAGTGTATAATGGGATGAAGATTTCCTCTCTCACCTTTCTGTTCAATTCAATCCATCTTTAACTCACAAAAGAACAAACTCTCTATCATTAATAAAGCTGCGTATTGCCAATTTTCTTCACGTTAAGTAATGCACAGTGACACATATATTCTGATTCAATAAGTCTTGAGTCAACACATTATAATCTAGATGCAGCAAGCGTGCGCTCGAGGGATGAGCGTTAACCTGACAGAGTGTGCATCAGCCGGGTGCAGTTTAAATCTCTCCCCCTCAGATCTGGACATCCGCGCAACTCATAGAAGAGGTGCTGACCGCACAGTGAAATGCCAGTTCCCCTTCTGTCGCTCTCTCCACGTTGTGTCAGAGAAGCGACACTAAGGGTCTCTCTTGAGTGCTGATATTCACCTCTGGACTATGAAAAAAGGCCAATGAGAGTTGGCAACCAGTATTTGCATGTCCCACCCCCGGACATACAGGTATTTAAGCGGCGCAAATACGGGAGTTCATTCAGAAAATTTCTTCGGAGCTGATGGTCGTGCATGCAGTTACACACAAAGTTCCTGTTTAATCCTCTGACGCTCTGCATGCTGTTGGATCTGACGGCGCACAACAGCGGCTTTCTCATTCGTGCACGGCTGTGCATTCTTGCCCCTGGGCGCTTCGACAGCGCAGACAACTCGAAAGAGTTATTCTAAATGAGTGAATTTCACTCTAAAAGAGCCAAACACAGTGGCGTTGAACGTCCTTCTCAGGATGCGTCTTTTTAAAGACGATTTTCTGCCTCTGTGTAGTTTCTGGATGCGTTGATTCTCCCCACCTCTGACGGCCAAAACTGCCTTGCATTCCTGGGTTGCGATCACACGCAGGCAGCGTTTTTATGAATGGTCTATGTTTTCAGTACGAGAACATAGCCATGACAGCATTGCGGTCGTAGGCTTTTTCTTGTAGTGAGAAAAAGGCGCTTCAGCCGCCCCCCGCGCCACGCCTCCTTCCTACGGGATTGAGGCAGGCGCCGCTGGCGATGAAAACGATCTAGGGACAGTGACAGGCTCCGTTTCGCCAGGTGAACCCCCTCGAAACCCCCCGCCTCCCCGGCACGCTTGCTTGTTTCCATCCGAGCTCGGGATGAGCATGCTCTCCAATGGGTTATGTTTTCAGAGTGAGAACATAACCGCGGCAGCGTTGCGATATCTGCTTTCTCTTGTAGTGAGAGAGAGCCATTTCAGCCACCCCCCGCGCCTCGCCTCCTTCCTACGGGATTGAGGCAGGCGCCGCGGGCGATGGAGAACGATCTGGGGAGAATAACGGGACGCTTTCGCCGGGTAAATCCCCTCGAAAACCTCCCGCCTCCCCGGCACGCTTGCCTGCTTCCCCCGAGCTCGGGATTAGTGCGGTCACTTAACAGCCTACCGCCGGTCCCTCGAGCTCCCCAGCATTGGATGATGACATCACCGCTGCATCGGAGTGCGTAACAGCGGCGCCGAATGTGGATAACTCGCCTGGGCCGCCACCATCGGGTCTCCACCCAGTCTGAGCCTGACGCAAGAAGGTCCGCTATGCTTCCCCGGGCTTAATTGGTTTCCGCGGGCATGTGCGCCGGTCCCAGACCGCTCCCCCTTGCACGCCATGGCCCCCTCCTGCAAGTCCACCGGGCCAGGGCACTTCAAATCTGCACTTGGGTAGCCTGTTCTTGACGTGCTGCAGGAACTGCACTCAAACAGGCGATGGCCACTCCGTGGTCCAGAAACGCAACAATGGACAGGCAGTACGGGAGGCAGACAAAGCACGCTTTCTCAAACGCCCCCGTCTCCCAGCTCCGTCCATTCGGCGACACCACTTGACGACTTCATCCAGCAGTCCTCAGTGGTGAAGAAACAGACCAAGGCTATTTTCAAGCAAAAAAGCATCCTGCCCTGCCGCAAACCTGCCGCCAGGGGCCATGCCCTGTCTGCTCGCCAAGGGCGTCCTCCTGCGGCTCTCAAGAAAGAAAGAAAGTAGTGCTCCGCCTCAACTAACAAGTGAGTGGGCCCAGCTCTCAGCCCCAGCGTTGAGCTCCCCGCAGAAGTTGGACACCCATCGTCTCACGGACCCCCTTGAGGTCCCAGAAGGCTCCCAGGCGCTCCTGAGATGACAGACCCAGAGACCGAGACGTTAGCTCCGAGCTGGTAAGACCACTCCGTTCCCGGTGGAGGGCCGGAAGGAGAATTTTTTGTTAAATTCTTTACACTCTATAGAGCTATTTCCTTGTTGTCTCTGGGGTCACCTGGCCCGCAAATGCCGTTCTCACGGCACTCTGCTTTCAGGCCTCAACAGTCCCGGCTCCATGGACGCGGTGTCCCCGCCTCCAGCCCCACGACTGTTCCCCAGCTTTCACTGCCCAACCCGTCACGCTGGCTGCACCGGACCATTGGACTCGGTTACGCAATTCAGTTTGCCAGGTCTCCGCCCCCCTTCGTGGGCGTACATTTTTCCGCAGTACACAGCCAACATGCCCACTCCCTGCGCGAAGAAATCGCCTCCCTTCTATTAAAGGACGTGATAGAGCCTGTCCCTCCAACCGAAACGAAGAAGGGTTTCTACAGCCCTTACTTTGTTGTACCCAAGAAAGGCGGCGGCTTACGACCGATCTTGGACCTGCGAGTTTTCAATCGGACCTTGTCCAAACTCCCATTCAAAATGCTCACCCAGAAACAAATTCTATATGGCGTCCGGAATCTAGATTGGTTCGCAGCGGTAGACCTGAAGGACGCGTACTTCCACGTCTCAATTCACCCTCGACATCGCCCCTTCCTAAGGTTCGTGTTCGACGGCCAAGCGTATCAGTACAAAGTCCTCCCCTTCGGCCTGTCTCTGTCCCCTCGCGTCTTCACGAAAGTCGCAGAGAAAGCTCTTGTCCAGCTCCGAGAAGCCGGCATATGCATACTCAATTACTTCGACGACTGGCTCATACTGGCCCACTCCCGAGAGTTACTATGCGCACACAGAGACCAGGTGCTCAGCCACCTCAGCCGTTTGGGGTTTCAGGTCAACTGGGAAAAGAGCAAGCTCTCCCCGGTCCAGAGCATCTCTTTTCTCGGTCTGGAGTTAGACTCAGTCCCAATGACAGCACGTCTCTCCAACGAGCGTGCTCAGTCAGTGCTGAAATGCCTCGCTTCCTTCAAGCCAGGCTCATGGTCCCGCTAAAGCGTTTCCAACAGCTCCTGGGGCATATGGCATCCTCTGGCGGCAGCGCTGCTGGGGTTGATGCATATGAGACAACTTCAGCACTGGCTCGGACTCGAGTCCCGAGGCGAGCATGGCGCCGCGGCACGCATAACATAAAAGTTACCTCTGCCTGCCGCCAAACCTTCAAACCCTGGACAGACCTCTGCTTCCTAAGGGCAGGAGTACCCTTGCAGCAGGTGTCCCGACGCGTTCTGGTCACAACCGACGCCTCCAAATTGGGTTGGGGCGCCGTATGCAATGGGCGCGCAGCCGCAGGCCGGTGGAACCGAGGCCCGCTGCGCTGGCACATCAACTGCCTAGAGCTGCTGGCTGTTTTTCTGGCCCTGCAGAAGTTTCTCACGTTAATTCGGAACAAACACGTCCTAGTCAGGACAGACAGCACCACGGTCGTAGCCTACATAAACCGCCAAGGCGGAGTACGCTCCCTCCACATGTCACAGCTCACCCGTCGTCTCCTCCTTTGGAGTCAGCAGCGACTGGAGTCACTGCACGCCACTCACATCCCCGGCAACCTCAATGTGATAGCGGACGCGCTGTCAAGACAAAGCTTGCCCGGCGGAGCGTGGAGGCTCCACCCCCAGTCAGTCCAGCTGATTTGGGACCGGTTCGGCAAGGCTCAGATAGACCTGTTTGCCTCCCAAGAAACCTCCCACTGCCCGCTCTGGTATGCCCGGACAGAGGCTCCCCTCGGGGCAGATGCGTTGGCACACAGCTGGCCTGCGGTGCTGCGCAAGTACGCATTCCCCCCAGTGAGCCTTCTTGCACAGGTGCTATGCAAGGTCAGGGAGGACGAGGAGCAAGTCATTCTGGTAGCCCCTTACTGGCCTACCCGGACTTGGTTTTCGGACCTCATGCTCCTCACGACAGCCCCTCCCTGGCGAATTCCCCTGAGGAAGGATCTTCTTTCTCAGGGACGGGGCACGCTCTGGCACCCGCACCCAGACCTCTGGAATCTCCACGTCTGGCCCTTGGACGGGATGCGGAAGATCTAGCCGGCCTACCACCGACCGTCATAGATACAATCAATCAAGCCAGAGCCCCCTCTACCAGGCATCTCTACGCTCTAAAGTGGCGTCTGTTCGCGGACTGGTGTTCTTCCCGAGCCGAAGACCCGCAGAAGTGCGCAGTTAGGTAAGTGATCATGTTTCTTCAGGAGAGGCTGGAGAGGAGGCTGTCCCCCTCCACCCTCAAGGTGTATGTCGCCGCTATCGCGGCAAGTCTCTTGGTAAGCACGACTTAATTGTCAGGTTCCTAAAAGGTGCCCGGAGGATAACTCCCTCCCGGCCTAACCTGTTCCCCTCCTGGGATCTCTCGGTCGTCCTTACGGGACTCCAGAGACCCACCTTCGAGCCGCTTGACTCAGCTGGACTCAGGGCCCTCTCTCTCAAGACTGCCCTGCTGATCGCGCTCGCTTCCATCAAGAGGGTCAGGGACCTGCATGCGTTCTCTGTTAGCGACGCTTGCCTGGAGTTCGGTCCGGCAGATACTCTCGTGATCCTAAGACCGCGACCGGGCTATGTGCCCAAGGTTCCTACCACCCCCTTCAGGGATCAGGTGGTGAACCTGCAAGCGCTGCCCCGGGAGGAGGCGGACCCAGCCCTTTCACTGCTGTGTCCAGTATGTGCTTTACGTATTTATCTGGACCGCACACAGAGCACCAGACGCTCTGAGCAGCTCTTCATCTGCTTTGGGGGACAGCAGAAAGGGAACGCTGTCTCCAAGCAGAGACTCGCCCACTGGGTTGTCGACGCCATTTCCCTGGCTTATCACACCCAGGCCGTGCCCCCCCTTGTGGGTCCAAGCTCACTCCACCAGGAGCGGAGGAACTCGCTGACTCAAACCACTGCGGGTACCGCAAGCTACCCTGTACTGGTATAGGTGCTCCACAGGTAAGGCCTCCTTCGGACTCCCCCTGTGTGTAACACCACGGTTCTGTCCCCTCTGGCGAGCTGACTCCCGTGTTTCCCTTAGGCAGTCATGGCTGCCTCGGCTGCCGTGCTGTATGTTCCCCCCTCTATGAGGCTGGATCCACCACCGCACCGACTTTTCCACATAGGCCCTAAGCAGGCCTCTGATGGTTTTGCCACGTAAACTTGCCTCCCCTCTCGGGTAGGCGTGGCCTCCGCAGGGTCTTCTCTGCCCTGAATAAGGGCTAAGACCCCCTTCCCTCAATGCATGTAAGGGCCCCGGCCTTAGTTGCTGTATGCGAGAAACATAGAGAGAAAAGAGGCCCGGCCAGGCTTGGCCCGTTCCCAGGTTGGCGGCCAGCACCTTGTTCCCCTCCAGGGTAACGATAAGGAATCCTGATGGCTTAAATGGGGCATTGGGGAAGGGTACATGCAGCCTGATACAGTTGGTCGTCCTGCACGTAAGAATACCTGCTCGCTCCTGTATCAGCAGTTCACGTACACGGCTCAGCGCATGGCACTTTTATAAGTGGACCCCTAGTGTCGCTTCTCTGACACAACGTCTCGTTCCCTCCATCAGGGAACGGAGGTTACATACGTAACCTAGACGTTTCGGAGTTTGTAGTTAATTACTTGATCTTCTTGCATATTATTTGAACTTTAATAAAGCTAAAATGCATTAAAACTGCATTTAAGATATAAAACCGGGGGGTTCATTTTAAAGAGCTCCGACTCTTATTCCACAGTGAGAGTGCTTCTATATTTACTTATTTAGTATTTTTTAATAATTCCTTGTACTTTGTGATCTACATCAGCTGAAGCTGTTTGGAAAGTTTAGAGTGCATCTGGACTGTGTGTAATACCTCCTCTCCTCAGTCAGGCGCGAGCCGCAATGCTGCTCTCGCACGTCATCGTTACAGTTTAATGTAATCTCATGCTACTTTAAATGAGATTAATCGACTATTCGACAGTGATCATTTTTGTCAACAATTTTTTATTGTTGACGTTGTCGATAACGTCGACTAATCATTTCAGCTTTATTTGAGAGCTCCACAACAAACATCCATGGTAAACCAATGACTCATCTTAGTAGGCCCTGGAGACATGGTGTGATTTGCAAATGATAGCTTGCCACACAGCCCAGGGTAAATCAAGCTTGCTGTTTAAACCAAGTAAAAGCCTGCCACTTAACCCCCTCCCACCTCCCGCTGCCATCCTCAAGATTGCCTGCATTTTTATGCTAATCACAGGGTCTGTCACGTACCCAAGGAGCCTCCTGTGCATTGGCCTTACATGCCTGTCCACAGTCCCCCTAAGCCCACTTTCTCTTAAATCTTTTTTTGTCAAAAATCCCTCCCCTCCATCCTTTTGCTCCCTTTCTTTGGAGAATAAACAGTGAATGGCGCCGACTCCTCTGGCTTCGCCACAATATTTGCAGCATATAAGATAAGTACTGGCCAGGTCAGTGGCCTTACAGGGCTGTAAAAGGTCCTGCATTTGTTGGCTGTGTCATTTAAACAAGTCAGTTAGTCAGTGGTGACCCAATGAAAGCCACTCATGCACAGGCTGCACATTACATTACCTCCCATCCTCTCATTTCCTCCCTTCTTTGTGAAGTTGAAGATTACCTCAAGGCCCATAAAGCAAGAGGCTAGCAAACAAACTGAGCATCATATCTTTTACACCAGTGTTGGGGAAGCTACTTTAAATCTATAGTTTTTGCCAAGCAACAAGGTAATCATCATTTAAATTAGTTTGGCTACAAACAAGCTACTATTTTGAATAATTTGATACTCTCCAGTTTACTAACAAAAATTAGCTACAACTTCATCTAATATATATATATATATATAAATATATAACTATAAAATGATAAAATTTACTTTGATCAAAGCTACATTTTTCTGACACAAAAACTGGGTATTTGAATATATGAATTGATCTCAATTAGAGTTATGGCATTAAACTTATAAATGTACACTAAATAGAATTATGTACATGTGACGAGGAAGAGGCGGGAACCAGCTGAACAGTAAACATGAAGTTTAATGGTAACTTAAAACCAACATAAACAAATGTGCAGCACGGCCGCGTGCGTCTTTTTCTCTCTCTCGAACCGGCACTTCCGGCCACCCCTTATCTCGCTCTCCCGCTGATCAGCTGATTCAGCTCCGGCCATGCGCCATCATGGCCACGTACTCCTCCTCTTCACAGTACACTAAAGTTTCACCACAGTGGAAAAAAAATACACCCTTATTTATATACTGTAACATCAAAACATTGTTTAACTAAATACTTTATATACCGTATATTCTGGTCAATAATTAGAAGACTTAAAATGCAGCACAGGGACTCAAATACTGTTTTTTGGAATCAGTTAATGTAACTGAATACTAGCCTATGAAAAAATTGAATACTCACTTATTAATACACTGTAAAAATAAATATTCTTGTTTGTGATGTCTTAATTTTAAGTTGGGTCAACTTAAGAGGGAAAGTTGTTTAATAAGAACATAAAGCTTACTCAAAATAACTTACTTTTTCACTTTCTTTGTTCAATCAACTTTAAATTCTTATTTGGTTTGAACTGAATAGATACGTAATTTTAGTTAAATGATCATGTAATATTATTGATAACTATAGATGTAATTATGGCCATCCAATTGTTAGAGAGAAACTAAATTGCCATTTGGTAGTAAATGGCCAGTTGAAGATCAGAAAACATCATCTGAACTCTCAAACATATTCAGTACATACTTCAACTTAAGCTAGTTAAAGAGTCTCAACCGTTTACACATGAATCATAATGATGGTGACAATCATCAAACACTGAGTAAAACGATGATCTTTGAATGACTGCTAGATGACAAATAAATGAACAAGACAACAATCACAACAACCAGCAGTATTAATAAACAAACAGTAATATTTTTTAAATAATATTCAAAGACAATAACACTGCAATTGGCATAATTTTGTTTGATTAGTTTGATAACTTATCACTAGTTTAGCCAACAAAAACTTGGATAATTGAGTTATTCAAGGGTCAAGATCAATCAAGGGTAGATATTGTAACTTATGTTAGTATAACTAAAAGGCAAAATAACTTTTGTCAAAATCAAAGATATGGTCACACAACAGTTTACGCTCCATTCAAACGTATCCGATCGAGGGAGAACAGAAATATAAGCACATGCCAAGAAGAAGCCATCGAGTGTGAAACCATATTCTTTCCATTGCAGTGTCTAATAATTTCCCTTCCACAAAGCCTAGTGTGACCATGGCTTAACGTACAATTTAAGCAGTATTAAATTAAATGTTGCTATTAAAAGAAGACTAAAATATCAGTCAGGGACTCATTGACTTGTTATTTTAATTGGATTATCTACACCGAAATGTATGATTCACTGGAATAAATCAGACATTCTCAGTTTTCTTGGTTGTTGTAACATCTAGATGTTTTTGTTCATGTTTTGTTTATGTCTTTTGTTTATGTATTTTTTTTTTTATGTATTTTGAAATGTTTGTTCATGTTCCATGCCATGTTTTGACTGTTTCCTTGTCATGTGACCTTCCTGTTTCATGTGTCTTGTTTTCATTGGTTCATTGTTTGATTACTTTGTTATCAGTTCTAGTTTGTCTTTGGTTTTAGTTTATTGTCTTGTTATCTTGTTTAGAGTTATGTTTGTTCATTGGCATATATTTACACATGTCCATGTATTTAAGACCTCATGTTTGCCATTGTCTCTTATCGAGTATTGATGTTTGTTTGTGAAATTGTTCATGCCACGTTCACAGTCAAGTCAAGTTTATGGTTTGTTCAAGTCAAGTTTAGTAAAGTTCATGGTTATGTTTTGTTTTGATTCACATTTTTAGTCAGGGTTTTTTGATGTTACATTTTGGAATAAACTGCACTTGGGTTCTTCAATTCATTGTCTCATTGCCATTGCCAGCTACACAATGTTACAGTTGTAAAGCTGTGGGGGCAGTACAATGTGACATTCAAAAACATTTTTTACGCTACTTGTGAGAAAGTAATTGTTACAAGAATAATAGCTGAACTACTGTCAACTGCTACTGAGCTACTGAAAAATGTAGCTAAATTAGAATCACAACTACTTTGTTAGGCACGCCCCAACACTGATTGACAGTTGGTTATTTTCACAGCCTTGTACAGTGACTTGACAGTTGCTTTTTTAACATTCGCTTTGCTGGAACTTGCTCCACCCAAATTGTTTTCTCTTCTCTTTATTCTTGTCATTTAGACTTGGAAAAACACTAATGCGAGTCTCAGTTTATGAGGATGTCTCAAAGCATTCATTGTTTACACAAGGTTTGGAGGTGGCTCTATACATGGCCATTGGACCCAGGTGGGTTCAATTTCCACTTGTCTTTCTTTTTACGGTGAGAGAGATCCACACACACACACATTTGTCCCAGATCTCGAATAATCTTGCTCTACCTCTATGTATTCTCTCTCTCCTGTTATAGGCATGTGTATGTGGAGGCATGCAAAGATCCACAATCCATAACATTTGTTTAATAGACTTGAAAGAGAGCATGCCCCGGGAGTGCTGAAGATTGATTGATGGATGGAGACAGGTAAAACCAACAGGTGGGCAGAGGTGAGGAAATGGGATGAAGTCAATGGAGAGAGAAGTAGAAGAAAGGGGTAAGTTTGGGTTTGAAGTGAAAAGAATTGTCGGAGCCATAGCCAAGAGGTTAGTTCACACTCTCCAGACATTTTGAGCCTTAGTGCTCCCACACGAGATGCATGTTTGAATCTAAACTGCTTTGTGTCTTGATCCTATTCCCTTCTCTATCTCCAAATAAAAAAAGTGGCAAAAGAGAACATTTATTATTTAAATTGGAAATGAGAAAATTCCTAACAACCGTTCTTTTTGGGTAAAAAAAAAAAACGAAACATAAAAGTACAGAGTTTAAACAGCACATCACCCTTTAGATTATAAACATGAACATAGGCTTGTTTTTTTTACACTGAACACAAACATTTATAGTAGCATTTATTCTTGAAATAGCAGCACATATATGTCACTGCAGGTACTAATTATTTTACAATAGAAATAGGCAGTAAATGGTAATTGGAATAATGGCTTATATTCTAAAATATTTTATTTCAGAATGTAAATGTCCGCAAGGCAGGTGAAAAATTACAACAAACCTTTAACCTCAACTTCAGGGCACTGACATGCACTGAACGGGGGCTACAGGGCTACTGTCCCTTTTGTTCACAAATGTAAAGGCGGAGGTGCCTTTAAGAGCGTGGAGATGTAAGCAGAAGTGACTTTAATAGACACATTTTATTCAAAGAATGGAATAATCTAACTGTCTCTCAAAATTGTTTCTTACAGTGTTGACAATGTAACCGTTAAAGTACTCTTGGTTTTATTTGTTCCCAAGTGTGATCAAAATAGCTACTAAAGGGTAAACCTTTACCTTGCCCTTGCTTGTCTGATAATTCACGTCCCTTTAATCAGTGGCAGACAGCAGGGCATTGAGCCCATACTAATGGCTCAAAACCATAAACATTACATTTTCCAAGATGTCAGTTTCCTGTTTTCCCAGGCACACAGGTCGTGGAGTGAGCTTTGGGAGTCATTGCGAGGTCAGCCTTCCTTCCAGATAACCCAGCTGAGGGGGAGAGAACAAGAGATACCGGTACACTAAATCACGTTCTACTGTGACTAGAGAACATTGTTCAAACAGCCACTGATACAGATACCTTTTCAAGGAGTAGCACCGGAAGTGTGGCTTATGCCGGAGGTGCCAAAAGGTGTAGAAGTGTATGACTTCCCTCAGAACACCCCCACGCATGCAATTTCTAGTGCAAGACTCATGATAGCATAGACCTCAAAACACAAGCGGAGCCAGTGTCAGCATGCCCACTGAAGCGTAGTAATGTTCTTTAAGAGCTACAGTACATACAGCACTCTTGTTCTTGATATGGAGTTTGGGTGGAATTATTATGTCAGACCATTACAGGTTTTTCTTTTCGACTCATTTGTGAACTATGTTTCACTGGAGTGTTCATACCACCAGGTTAAGGTGGAGTGGATTACCACACATGAGTAGGCCTATATTAAAGGTGCAGTATGTAAGATTCAGAAAGCCTTGTTATTAATAACACTTGTGGCCATTAAGTGAACTGCAGCCAGCTGCTTTTACTCGTGATTATAAGCAAGCTTAGCCCAAAACAAAGAGAGAACATGATTCACCAGCATCATGTTGACAGATGAGGTAACATACTTAAAATTACAGAGTTATGATTGTTTTGCTACAAACTTTGAGACTGTATATTATATTTGACTCTCCAGTGCTGGGACAGGGCTAAAACAAAGTGTGAATATACAGTATCTCACAAAAGTGAGTACACCCCTCACATTTTTGTAAATATTTCATTATATCTTTTCATGTGACAACACTGAAGAAATGACACTTTGCTACAATGTAAATTAGTGAGTGTACAGCTTGTATAACAGTGTATATTTGCTGTCCCCTCAAAATAACTCAACACACAGCCATTAATGTCTAAACTGCTGGCAACAAAAGTGAGTACACCCCTAAGTGAAAATCTCCAGTTTCTATGCATGTTAAGGCTGAAAGAGAAATTTCTTGGGTTGTAAAAATTTGCGTTCTTCTGATTTTAATCGACAGAGCTCTTGCTTTTCCTTGGCACGTACTTGAGCTTTGATGGGTCAGTTTCTTCCCCTTTCCTTGCTCTTGAAATGTCAATTCGGAAGCATTGTCAATGCGTTAACCCTCTGGGGTCAACGGACGAGCCGGCGCGTCCTGCTGGATATTTTCGTCATTAGAGCAGAAACAACTTAAAATACTCCGTCATTTTTGGGTATACAGATAAATGTAAGACATCATTAGAGACTATAAAGGGTGTACTTTAATTTGTGTGCACTCACAATAACAACAAAATCTTGTGCTTTTGTAAAATAAAGAAAATAAAAAGGGTGAGCTGTAAGCAGTCTCTGTGTTCACGAGCATATTTCAGAAACACGTCAAAAAAATGAACTGAAACTCCGCGAATTCTTATCACACAAACATGAAACATATGTCTAAAGAAAGCTTAAAATGTCTACTTTTAAATAAAACTATTCCAATTTAAAACAAATATTCTCCTGCAATGCAATCTGTTTGAAACAAAATGATATACAGTTCCCCTTCTGTCGCTCTCTCCACGTTGTGTCAGAGAAGTGACACTAGGGGTCTCTCTTGAGCGCCGATATCCACATCTGATCTATGAAAAAAGGCCAATGAGAAGTTGGCAGCCGGTATTTGCATATCCCGCCCCCGGACATCAGGGTATTTAAGCGGCGCAAATATGGGAGTTCATTCAGAAAATTTCTTCGGAGCCGATGGTCGTGTCTGCAGTTGCTGCATGTTACACACCGAGTTCCTGTCATTCCTCTGCTGCATGCTGTTGGATTCTACGGCGCACAACAGCGGCTTTCTCCTGTTTGCACGGCTGTGCATTCCTGCCCCTGGGCGCTTCGACATTTGCTGATTAAAAAGAACTCTCACGAGTCCTTTTTTTCATAAAAGAGTGATTTTATTTAAAAGAGTAATTTCCTCTAAAAGAACAAAACACAGAAGCGTTGAACGTCCTTTTAAGGACGCGTCTTTATAAAGATGCCTTTCCCGCCCCTGTGTTGTTCCTGGATGCGGTAGAGTGCTCTCCGCTTCAGACGGCCACAGGCGTTGTCTCGTGTGTCTGGGTAGCGATCACACCGAGGCTGCGTTTGTGGATGGTTCATGTTCTCACTGCGAGAACATGACCATGACAACGTTGCGGTCATGGCTCGCTTACAACCGTAAGCAAGTCACTCCAGCCACCCCCCACGTTGCTCCTTCTTCCCACAGGATTGAGGACGATGCGGTTGGCGATGGAAGCGATTTGGGGATGGCAGTGGGTGCAGCTCCGCCGGGTACGCCCCCTCGGACCACCCGCACCCGCCATGCTCGTGGCAACGGCGACTCGCCAGCCAGTCCGCCTACCCTCCTGACACCGAAGCAGATGAGCTCGCCGTGGCATCGCAGGGCGCAGTATCTGATGCTGAGGACTCCCCTGGGCTGCCGCTTTTGGGCCTGCACGCCCAGGCTGAGGTCGACGCACAGATGACCGACATGCTTTCCCGGGCAGCCACTAGCGTGGGCTTGGATTGGAACCCTCTATCCTTCCCACAGCCATCACGGCTGGACGACTGGTTCCTGGGGTCTGGACGCCACTCACAATCTCGTCCCACCCTAGTCCCGTTCTTCCCGGAAGTGCATGATGAGCTGATGTCTTCTTCCGCACCCCTCTCCACTCGTCACACCGCCACCTGCTCATCCGCCCTCGCCACCCTTGACGGCGGAGCGCGCCACAGGTACACGCCGATTCCCCAGGTGGATAGGGCAGTTGTGCTCCACTTATGCCCCGGAAGCCCTACCACCTGGCGGGGCCGCCCTGTACTCCCTTCCCGGACCTGTAGAGCAACATTCTTGCTGCCCGCAAAGGCCTACAGCGCCACCGGACGCGCCGCTTCCACCCTGCATGCTATGGCTCTCCTGCAGGTCCATCAAGCCAAGGCACTAAGAAACATGCACGGGGGTGGTCCTGATCCCGACAGGGTTCCTGCAGCGTGTCGGGATCAGGACCTTCGGAGGTGGTAAGACCGCTCCGTCCCCCGGTGGAGGGCCGGGAGGAGAATTTTGTGATTTTTCATTTGCGGTACCCAAATTGTCAATAAAATAGCTATTTCCTTTGTCTCTGGGTCACATGGCCCGCAAATGCCGTTCTCGCGGCACTCTGCTTTCAGGCCTCAACAGTCCCAGCTTCCTGGACGCGGTGTCCCCACCTTCAGCCCCACGACTGTTCCCCGACCGGCCGGTTCAGACGAGTCCAGAGGACGCCAACATCAGACCTCCTCCTCAGTCACGAACCCGCCCCCTGCCGGGCAAGGTAAGTGCTTTGAGTCTATTCTCAGCACTGGAGCCTCTGGCCGCTCCACTGCCTCCTGACGCCGCATTACCTGTTCCGCACCGCTGCGAAGCCCCGCCGGGTATGTCCAAAATACTCAGTATAGCATGGAGTTTAGAGGCGTGGCTTTCACTGCCCAGCCCGTCGCGCTGGCTGCACTGGACCATTCGACTCGGTTACGCAATTCAGTTTGCCAGGCCTCCGCCCCCCTTCGTGGGCGTTCATTTTTCCGCAGTACACGCCGAACATGCCCAGTCCCTGCGTGAAGAAATCGCCTCCCTTCTAATCAAGGACGCGATAGAGCCTGTCCCTCCAACTGAAATGAAGAAGGGTTTCTACAGCCCTTACTTCGTTGTACCCAAGAAAGGTGGCGGCTTACGACCGATCTTGGACCTGCGAGTTTTCAATCGGACCCTGTCCAAACTCCCGTTCAAAATGCTCACCCAGAAACAAATTCTATATGGCGTCCGGCATCTAGATTGGTTCACAGCGGTAGACCTGAAGGACGCGTACTTCCACATCTCGATTCGCCCTCGACATTGACCCTTTCTACGGTTCGCGTTCGACGGCCAGGCGTATCAGTACAAAGTCCTCCCCTTCGGCCTGTCTCTGTCCCCTCGCGTCTTCACAAAAGTCGCAGAGGCAGCTCTTGCCCCGCTCCGAGAAGCCGGCATATGCATACTCAATTACCTCGACGACTGGCTCATCCTGGCCCCCTCGTGAGAGTTACTATGCACGCACAGAGACCAGGTGCTCAGGTACCTCAGCCGTTTGGGGCTTCAGGTCAACTGGGAAAAGAGCAAGCTCACCCCAGTCCAGAGCATCTCTTTTCTCGGTTTGGAGTTAGACTCAGTCTCAATGACAGCAAGTCTCTCCAACGAGCGTGCTCTGTCAGTGCTGAAATGCCTCGCTTCCCTCAAGCCAGGTACCGTGGTCCCTGTAAAACGATTCCAACAGCTCCTGGGGCAAATGGTATCCTCCGCGGTGGCCGCGCCGCTGGGGTTGATGCATATGAGACCACTTCAGCACTGGCTCCAGACTCGAGTCTCGAGACGAGCATGGCGCCGCGGCACGCACAATGTGAAAGTTACCACCGCCTGCCGCCAAACCCTCAAACCCTGGACAGACCTCTGCTTTCTACGGGCAGGGGTACCCTTGCAGCAGGTGTCCCGACGCGTTCTGGTCACAACCGACGCCTGCAAATTGGGTTGGGGCACCATGTGCAACGGGCATGATTCCATAATTTTTTCCTCAACATTGAGTGATTCCGCATTTTTTTCCTCTACTTCATCTGGAAAATATGTCATTAATTAAAGTAATGTAATTTTTTGAGGTAAGTTTCATGAAGCAAGAATGTTCAGCTATTTTGTGATTTGTTTATTTGCTACGAAGTAAAAAAGCTGGGTGAACATCCTCTATGTGTGGTATTTCCACACTTTTTGCCAGGGGTTGTGAGAACTCATACAGTAGCAGTAGTTTGTGCTACCTTAAATCAAGCTGCTTTTTGAGGAAAGGTGTGCTTTTCTTTTCTAAGCAATGTGACTTTTCGATTTTCTTTTTTCGACTTTTCCATTTTTGCCTTACGGACAATAAATTGGACAAAAAAGTCCCATAGACTTATATATTGAAGGAGGGACCTGAGCTAAACTCACTGAGCAATACATTTCCCAACGTCATCTTCTGCTGTTGTAGTTCATCCACCTCATTCTGCGATGCTATTCTGCTCACTACATTTGTATGAGTAGTTATCTGAGGTACAATAGCCTTTCTGAGAGCTCGAACAAGTCTGGCCATTCTCTGTTGACCTCCCTCATCAACAAGGCATTTCCTTCACTGAGTTATTTTTTGGCACCATTCTGAGTAAACTCTAGAGACTGTTGGGTGTGAAAATCCCAGGAAAGCCGCAGTTACAGAAATACTCAAACCAGCCCGTCTGGCATCAACAATCATGCCACTGAGATCATATTTTTCCCCATTATGATGGTTGATGTGAAATTTAACTGAAGCTCCTGATCCATATCTGCGTGATATTATGCATTGCACTGCTGCCACATGATTGGCTGATTAGATAATCACATGAATATGTAGGTGTAAAGGTGTTCCTAATAAAGTGCTCAGTGGCTGCCTATCTAGGGATCAGAATATCATAGAGACTGTGGTGAACAGTCGGACCAGATTACTTTCCAGGAGCCAGTTTATGGCAGAGCCCCTCCCTAACTGTCAAGGCAAAGTAGAGTGGCTCCATTTTGATTGGATCGTGGTAGGACTCAAACAAATGCCAAGCATAGCCATCAGATAAGCTACTAGGACAACTACCAGATACTTCAGAAATTAAGGCCCTGGACCTTCCAACACGTTGGAAAAGATTTCTCATTGGTCCATGAGTGATTTCTTAGCAACCACTCAAACCCCCATCCTAAGGTTTGCCCTAAGACCAGAGGTGAGAAGGACCATGACAATTCTTCAAGACCTCCTGAAGCAGCATTAACATACCATGTGGCAAAAGCTGAAACAAAGAAGCCATGAAAACAAATCTTCATACAAACTTTTACTCCTAACATGGACACCAACTGAAACACATCCACTCCATGTTTGTTCACAGAACGGTTTATGCAAATTGCAGTTGTTCAATTAGCACAATAGTTCACACAAACAAAACTATGGTGGTATAAATTAATGTGTGCGTGATATTTAATCTTTCAATATCATATCTCTATATCTTACCAAAAATGCCAAGAGTATTTTTGAAGAGGTTTGAAAAAGGAACAATGCATAGATGAAACTTTTAAGACATTGTTCTAACTATGTACTCTAAAATATATGCAAATGTTCCACACAGAGAAGGGAAGGTGAGCCACACTGTGTGGGCCCCCTCCGATGTCAGCAGCCAATCATAACTCTGAAACAAGAAGCACCAAACTGAAATCTCCTCATCAGGAAAGTATAAAACTATCCTTTGGATGAGCACTCCTTTGTCCTGATTCACCGTCCAGAGGGTTGTTAACAGGACACACTTCTGTAACATTCTTAGAGTTCTCAGAGTTCTCGGCTGTTCAGATTCGGGTGTAATAACAGAATAATAATCAACAGTGATATAACAGAATGCAACGTGCTAAGTCTCCACTTCACAGAGAGAGAGAGAGAGAGAGAGAGGATAACATATTACCCAACATTCTTAGTGTCCATCTGAGAGAGAGTAGAAAGTACCAAGTCTCACTACAAGAGACCACTGCAACGGCAAGTTCCAGATGATGAATCATACGACATATAGGTATATAGGGCTGTATATCTGTGTGTTCCAGGCTGATTCTCTCTGTGCTTCTAGGAAATCAGCATTCCTCAGTTCCTTCATGTCCAAAGCTGTAGAAACAGAATTCAGCTCCTTCCCCACTGTAACGTGGCCCTGAGCCCCAGAGGAAGACGTCACCTTCGCCAAACTCAGTAATCTATCAATGAGGACATACATTTCACTATGTAACCTCTTTCCAGAGACCCAGGCATAAGTTTAAACTAGATTAGATTACATAACCTGTGTATCAAATTAAAATACTCTTTATATAAATAATCATTATTTGTTTAATTAGGAATAAGGTTTTCACCTTATTATTTAACAGAGAAACGGCAATTTATCTTTCATAAAATAATAGTGATATTTTGCCATTGCTACATCCAATTCAAAACTTACTTCGTTCCATCCTATGCACTTTATTTACCTATTCATTTATTTGATATTTTAGTATATTAGTACCATTTTGTAGGTTTTGTTAATATTGTTTATATTTTTGTAAATAAACTCATATTACAACTGTGTGTTCCTTGTGTTGATGATACAGAAGAGCTCTAAAGGGTTAGGCTGTTCTCCAATCCTTCAGATTATTCAGATGACCAATTTTCTCCAGTTTACATATTTGTAATTTATTGGATAAATATCCATTTGGATATATTTTTTATACTGTTAAGGTGAAACTCCTGATAGTTAATAATCACAAATACATACACCTTAAGTGAACTGTAATCAAACACCACATATTTTGGTGTCTTGTGTGAGGCCCAGTTAATTTCAATTGGTGCCAGGGTGATTCTCACTACAGACTTATGAACCACCGCCTAGCAAAAACCCAGAACACCTTAGCAACCATATAGCAATGCCCTGTCAACCACCCACAACACCCTGGAATCGTGGGCAAAATTGTAAAAATGCAGTTTCTTAATATTGTATGAGTAGCATGCTAGTTGAGTATGCTAATTTAAACAGAGCCAGTGAGTTATAAACTGAGCCAAAATAGAGAGAATTGAGTTTAGACTGTAAGATATAAGCTGTATGAATTCTGTGAATAAGAGGTTGATTTAGAGAGAGAGCGAGGTGCGATGAGAGCTCTCTCTCATTCTCTCTCTCTCTGTTTACTGTCTGTCATTGTATACTGTGTTGGCCCAATGAGCCACAAGAGCACTGACAGCGGAGCTAGAGGTGAATAGGAGGGGGCGACGGGGGGATTAGACATTAATGCATTTCTTCACCAGCTTAATCCTTATGATTACACCACAAATAAATACAACTTAGGCCTACTTTATCTTTTCAATTTAATTCATCGAGCACTTGCCAGCGAGGTTGTGCAGAAACGAGGGCGGAAATACCGGGACACCTACCAGAAAATATTTACAACAAACATGCAAGTTAGTCCCTGTCATGCATGTATAATGTAAAAATATGCCCTCTCTCACTCTGCATTCATAAGAAGCTTTAATGTCAAAATGAGTTTTCAGCCCTGCTGTGGAGCTTTTTTATGCGATGATGAGTGCTTATGTGAGCGTGTGAGTTTGTGTCGCTGGGCAAAGATGGGCAGGTGGACATGCAGTATGTAGAATATCAAATGTGCATGTACAGTATGCACTTTATGTCCAGTATACAATTGTTCTGGAATAACCTACTACATTTGCCAAAATGTGCAGTATTCAACAGAGCACACTACATGGAATACTGTATCCCTCCAAATAAGGCGCTCAACTTCACCATTAATTTCCATTGTCACAAATGAATTGGAAGGAATGTCAGCTGCAATCTTCAAAGTTTAATTATTTTATCGGACTCACAAAAGTTACGATGTTTAAAAAACATATCTGACCTACAATTACCTTTGTTTGTTGAGGTGGTCCAAAATAGCTTGTCAGAGCGATATTTCAGATAAATGTTGTGCTGGCTGTTAAACAACTTCTTACTGCCATTGGTTTACGTGATAGGTGGGTGTGACCCAGTGCTCCACCTACTTCTATGCAAGCATCATTTTCCAGCTGAATCCTTCACTTAGTCGAAATCAGTCAGCATGTACACACTGGGGTGCAGAGTGTGGTCTGTTTCCAAACATTTGGAAACAGACCAGATTTTTGCTTCTACTCACTGACTTAAATATGAGGTCATGTGACAACAATATTTGCAGCTATTGTTTGCAGCACATGTATTTTAAGTCTAGGCCTTTAGTGCGATTCATTCCATTAAGAAAACAGTTTCATGGGGACCTGGATAGCTCAGTGGTAAAGATGCTGGCTACCACCCCTGGAGTTAGCTAGTTCGAATCCCAGGGCGTGCTGAGTGACTCCAGCCAGGTCTCCTAAGCAACCAAACTGGCCTTGTTGCTATGGGGTAACCTCCTTGTGGTAGCTATAATGTGGTTAGATCTCAGTGGGGCACGTTGTGAGTTGAGCATGGATGCCGCGGTGGATGGCATGAAGCTGTGTCTGTGGCAACGCACTCAAATTGAATTCCAAACATGGGCAATGTCATTGTAGCCAACCTGATGAGCACTTTATTGTGCAAAGAGAGGAAACTGTGGGACATGAGAGGGAACAGGGAACATTTTATGTTGTAACAGGAGGTAAATGCAGCAAAATAATATTTAAATGTTTACTCTAAAGACTTGCGCTAGTCCAACACTATTGTTCGAAGAGCCTGAAGTTGATTTGGATTGTCTTCTGCTGTCTTTATATTAAATCATTATGATTTTTCCCTTTTCATTTGACTCTCTGGAGCTGCAAATGGTTGGGGGTGTTTTTTTTTTTTTTGGAGAGTTTCAGACAAGTGCACAAAAGCATAAAGTCACAATCGATTTCTGCTTTGTTGTTGTTGCTATTTGTGATGGCGCGCAGCAGTCTGATAGTAATCATGCCTTTATTAAAGCAGTCATAGTATTCCCTTGGCCCCAAGGAGTACACACATTCTCCATGCACATGTCTGCGTCTCTGAACCTGCGCTTCGTGTTTACAGGATTATTCATGTGTCTCCCAT
Source organism: Xyrauchen texanus (assembly GCF_025860055.1). NCBI lineage: Eukaryota > Metazoa > Chordata > Actinopteri > Cypriniformes > Catostomidae > Xyrauchen > Xyrauchen texanus. The sequence continues at coordinate 31,469,070 of NC_068301.1, forward strand.
AACTCTGTTCATAGATTCGTCTGTATACACAAGACTTTGCATTGGGATTGATTTGCATGGCAGATGCTGCACTTTGTTAGTCTTGGTTGTTTATTTGCTGAGACTGTATTACCATGGTAAGAAATGCTGAACAACAGGCTGGATCTGTTCCAACTCCAATGTTAGCTTTAAGTTATTAATAGCAATCCATAGTTACAGAACATTCCCTTTCTAACGCAGAAAAACACCAACATTTTCTCTGTCTCTTTCTGCAGAAGTAATTTGTCTATAAAGAAAACAGCAGGCATGTATTTCCTTATCTTTTAGCCCTCTATGTTTAAAACGTCTAATGACAGTCTGGTCATTTAAATAGGTGGTGGCTCCTTGAGTCCCTGTAGCCTGAAGAGAGAGATGTATCATCTATAGATCTCGTGTATGAAAAGACTATAAAATTATTGGTTGCTAAAGGTTTGCTCCTTTTAGAAAGGTTTATGTTCTTATCAGACCCTCTTTTACTATCTTAACTTTAAAGTGCACAAATCACTTTAATGATAATTAATGGGACAAATAGCAGACAAAATATTGACTGCCTGCCGAGATGATAAGCTTGGCGAAATGCTAAGAAGAAACCCAAAATGGCAACACTCAACAAAAGTACCAAAAAGTATTACATTAGCATGGCTTAGCATAGTAGTATTATGGTGTTCTTAGAAGTTCCTGATCTGATACCATAAAGCACAGCTACTTTTTGAATGGTAAATACAATGAATTTCTAATTATGTTGCTTTAAAACTACAACATGGTTAGGGTGCAACTATATACAAGGCCAAGATAGATGGAGTTGTAGTGGTCAATGTTTTTTATCTCTTTTTTGACCCAATAAATAAATAAAACCAGACATTGAAATAAGTGCATATCTCTAAACCAGATACATTTGCAGAAAAAATACATCATTTTCAAAAAACTCTCCATTCACCCAGTTTCTCATCCATATTGAAACGTATGAAAACTCATAAATCCCCTTACTGCACATGCGAAAAATCGGCATTCATGTATGGTCTGAAATGCAACTGTCCTCATATTCCATCGTTGGACAGAAATTCCTAGTAAACTTCCTGTCGCAATGTGAAGGTTGTACAAGGTAACATTTATCTTTAACAATGCTATCAAAGTGAATAGCAGGCACAACAACACAGTCACAAAATGGGCTGCCATGGGTTGAATGGATTACATGAAAATGTCACATGACAACAAATACATCATTGTTTTCAAATATCTCTGTTTCCCCTGTCCACACAACAATGCCAAGATGGTGTTTTCAAATTCATCCATTTTGGAGAGCGTTCTCATAAAGCTTTGTTTTTGCTGTCAAAAACACCATCTCAGTGTGGACGCAAGGCTTATACGTAGAAAAAAAGATGCATTTTCAAACAAAACCTATTAGTGTGGACATGGCTTGATTTTGTCAATGAATTTGTAAGATCTTTAAACCAGCCTCAAAAGATTATCATTTTAAGATGACATTGTTTAAGATGGAAACACTTAATTAATTAATTTATGTTTAGATGGTATTAGACTTGTTGTTATGATCAAAGTTCAGAATGTATTACCATGAAGACCAAGTGCAATGTGGAGAATTTTGTGTCCATTTACATTTTTTTATTTTGTCCTCTCTCTCTTTTTTCTTGTCACTTGTAAATCTACTTTACCCTCTCACTGCACATTCTTTTGTCTATTTAGTCCAGTTTTCTCTCCCTCTGCCATGTTTTACTTTTTCCTCCATCCAGCACAGGAGTGTAATGGTATATCGGACTGGCTCATGTAACCAGAGCTGCATTCCTTTATTGCACATGACATGCTGTTTTCCCCCTGCCAACACAGCCAGTCTAGTGCAGGCCTCAGGTTTCAGTCCAGAAAATCTGCCCTGGTCTGTCATCAAGCCCTCTAGCCCTGGGAGATGCCTGCCAATTCAGAACTCACCTGATTAAGGTATTTAGCTGGGTTTTCACTCTGGCTCTGTGCCTCTCCTCCGTTCTGAAGTTGCTCCTGAAGAATGTCTCAGATTTAGGCAACCCTTTTACTCAATCACCAATTAAAAAGAGACACTCAACTCAGCAAGTGAACAGTGGATTCCTGCATCAGGATGTGGTGATCGTGATTTTGAAAAGCAGTGTTCCTTGATCAGTTTCTTTTGTTGGTCCCAGAACAACATTCACGTTAAATGAACATAGTCCATCTCTAAATCATAGGTTGAGAAGAATGGTGTAAATGCTACAACCCAAACCTTAACCATTAACTAACCTTAAATCAGAGGGAAAATATAGGTATTTAATGCTGTTGAAGGTCCAGCCCCAGGTCTAATACAGGGTTCCAGACAACTCAGAGTTCTCCCACCTCCTACTTGAAAATAGCCACTGAAATGGTGCTCGAGGTTGGTAATGGACTTAAAGTCAGGGCACATCAATTAACTCCAACTTAAGAAAGAAGCCTTTAGTGCGTGGCTGTGTTTTTTTCAAAGGTATAGACACATTTTTGTGTATTTTTACAGAACAGGAATGGCTTTGCATTTATGGTCCTATTCCGAGTCTACACTTTAGTCAAGTAATGCCACATAGACCAGGTAGGTAGATGTCCAGTGTGCAGCTTGCATCAGAGGTTGGCTAAAGGGCTCATTGAGGGTGTTTAGTGGTCATAAAGGGGCACTCATGAGCACCACTCTGAAACCGAAAATGACAAATGGGGCACCCTATGGTCTTGTGGACTTCATGGACATGCACATGCGTTTGCCATCGCAAGTCCAAATCAAGGGCACCATTTAGGACAGGGCCAAAACCTATGAACATAGACAAAGTGGTTGTGCATCAATGTATGCTAATGCTAGTTAGGTTATAGCCAGCTTTAGCTAGTGTTTACATCACATCTGGAAGACTGTTGACCATTACATGATTGAAATGCTTTCAACTCGAGTATTACCACCTTTGACTTCAACTGTAAGGTGGCATAAGCCTAACCCTAAAATTAAGACTAAAATCTGATTGTTTGATTGGACTATTGTTCCAAGACTGAGAAGGATGTTGATCCAGGAACACGTAAAATCCTGGTGAGCGAAAAGATGCTTAAGAAACCAGTGATCAAACTGATCTGCAAGGCACAAGGTCACAACTGACTGTTAAGGCATTTGTCCCTTAGCAAATTTCTGCTTTCCAATGCTCATTGGAAACATGTGATAATGATAAACCTTCTCTAGACTCGTTGGGGAGATCGAATTCAGCTTAATTTGCTCTGTCACCTTGAACAAATCCATATGATTAGTGACAACTGTTCCCATAAGCCAGCCTTATTTCCCAAGAAACACAAGCATCCCTAGCCCTCCAAATTATGAACACAAATTTGAACTGCTGCTCTGGAAATTCCCTTGCCCAGCCCCACTCTCTTTCTTTTAGCCACATTAATTGGATTCCTTAATTATTTCCAGTAATAATTGTAAGAGTGATTGACGGTACTGGTGAGAAAAGTTCTCTGGCTTGTCTGGTCTCTACTTCCCGCTGTTAAACTGGGTCATTAATGAAATATATCCTGCTCCAACTGTCACTCAGATTAAAAATGATGTCATGAGTCACATGACTTCCAATTCTAATTAGACTAACTTGCACTTCCCTGGTGCAGTCAATCCACCGAAGAGGCAAAGCTGCAGAGGGAAAATTCATTTAAAAACCCTCACAAAGGGTAGGAGGAGGAGTATGCAAATTTTGGGGGAGCATAGGCAGACAGTTTTAATTACCTTGTTAAGTATACCTGTGAAGCCCGCAGCAGTCAGAGGGATTTTGAAGATTTGTTTCAGTAGCTGCAGAAAACAAACTGATATGACATCCAACAAAACAATACCGGTTTAACCACAGTAATCTTTGTCAACATTCAGCCATGGTTGCTGTCTGCACTACATGTGCATAATACAGTTCACGTCTTCAAGTTTATGGTCTTGAAACATTTTCCAAACATTTCATGGACACATGAAATTGTCCAGTTTGAGTAAAACATTATGTATAGGTTAGCATAAGGTTCCTGAAAATGTGAAAACTTACAGAAGACTTAATTTGCCAACTTCTTTGAAAGTTTTCAGTCTCAGAATTTTTTAAAGATATCTATGAACAATGCTGTATTAAGAATGTTGAACTTGTAACATCATAAGGATGTTCCAATAACGTTTAAATTAATATTAAATCTTTTTGTATTGTTGCTGTAGTTTTCATATATATGAAATGGAGTAAGAGTTTTGGGTGACAATGTAAAAAAAGGTTGTATAACAGTTATACTGTTTATTTCCATGTTTGGTGGTAAAATATGAAACATCTCAACTCTACCTGCACAAACACCTACAGTAAGTACTTATACGATGTACTTGGATACAATGATATGCAATTACTAAAGACTGCAATTACTTAAGTATCATTTATACATTTTAACAGAAAACTTGGAAGCAAAACATGTTGTAGTGGCAGATCAACAATAAATCTTCACTGATACACACTCCCACAGAAACTTCCTGTGTTTTCTTTTTGATGCTGTAATACATTGCTGTTGTAGAGAAAATGTTTAGTTGAAATTCTATAGCCTGGAATGTAAAACATGTAAAACTGTAAGGATTTAAATGTTAAGTGGATGATAGGTTATGTTCTTTAAGGTGACATTAGGATGTTAGGACAGTATTCTAGAGTAGGATGCCCCTTTAGACACCTGCTAATGTGTCTAATTTAACTGCATCTGATCTCTCTGAGCTCCCTTTGTTTTGTGTGCATCTGGAGAGTGCTCAGAGCCAAAATCTAATCTATAGAAAGGAAATTGATCAAAAGAGAGAGGTAGTGAAAGAAATTGCATAGGAGATATCTGCAGTTTGCTCAAAACCCCAACAGATCGTGACAAAATCACTTTGATCTAAAACGCCTAGTAAATTCAAGGGTTATCGTTCGTAATACCTCTCTTACAGAAAATCTGCTGTATTTGGCACTTGGCAAGAGCTAATTTCGCATGTTTTAGTGCAAGAGATGATTTTTCATACTTTGCTGTCACTTATTCAGCCCTTGGACAGACCTCTGTTTTCTATCGGCAGGAGTCCCCCTACAGCAGGTGTTCAGACACGTTGTGGTTACTACAGACGCCTCCCAGTCGGGCTGGGGCACCATGTTCAAAGAGCACACAGACACTGGATCCTGGATAAGGCTGCGGCTGGGTTGGCTCATCAACTGCCTAGAGTTGCTGGCTGTATTACTTGTGCAGATTCCTGCAGCTGATCCGTGGCAAGCACGTATTGATCTGCTCAGACAACACAGCGACAGTAGTGTATATAAATCACCAAGGCGGAGTTCGCTCTCGTCGCATGTCACAACTTGCCCGTCATCTCCTCCTCTGGAGTCAGCAGCGGCTGAGGTCACTGCACACCATTCATGTCCCGGGCAACCTCAATGCCTCAGCGGATGTGCTGTCACTGCAGGTAACACTAAGCGGAGAATGGAGACTCCACCCTCAGGTGGTCCAGCTGATTTGGAGTCGATTCGGCAGAGCACAGGTAAATCTGTTTGCCTCCCAAGAATCCACCCACTGCCCGCTCTGGTACTCTCTGATGGAAGCCCCCCTCGGCACAGATACGCTGGTACACAGCTGGCCCAGGGGGATGCACAAGTACGCATTTCCCCCAGTGAGCCTACTTGCACAAGTCTTGTGCAAGGTCAGGGAGGACAAAGAACAAGTCACTCTCATGGCCCCTTACTGGCCCACTCGGACTTGATTCTCGGATCTCATGCTCCTCACGACAGCACCTCCCTGGTGGATTCCCCTGAGGAATAACCTTCTTTCTCAGGGAAGGGGTACACTCTGGCATCCGCGCACAGACCTCTGGAACCTCCACATCTGGCCCTTGGACTGGATGCGGAAGATCTAAGTGGTCTACCACCAGCCGTTGTAGACATGATAACTCAAGCCAGAGCTCCCTCTACCAGGTACCTTTATGCTCTCAAGTGGCGCTTATTTGCAAATTGGTGTTCTTCCCATTGTGTCCCTCTTGCCACAACACTGTACAAGCCGCTGAAATTGCCGGGACCTTACTCTTGGCTCCTCAGCTCAAAACCTGTCTGAACAGATGCATGCTTCCCTCCTTTTATACCCGTATGTCTGGGGGAGGGGCAAGCAAATTCTGTTCACCAATTTTCATTGGCCTTTTCTCAAAGATAAGAGGTAACCGAGACTCTCAAGAGAGACCTCTAATGTCACTACATCGACACAATGTCTTGTTCCCTTCATCAGGGAATGGAGGTTACGACAGTAACAAAGACGTTTCCAGGCTGGCTGGTGCAACCTAATTCATTAAAGTTGTAAAAAGCCAGCTAATTCATTTGGAACTGCCTGTTTTCAGCATGCTCCTGCCATTTTTGCATGTGATATGCATCATACTGTACATGAGTGGAAAGTGCACAGTCCATGGGCGTGCTGTTCGAGGATAAGACTTGAAGACTTGTGGCTATGCTTAGACTGTGAGCTGGTAAATAGCTGCCAGTTGTTGCTTGGTGATGTCTGTATAGTTGGCAATGTTAGAAGACCTGGACCAAGGCCCATAGCCTCCCAGGGGTGTTTACAAGGCAAAGGCTGGCCTGCCCCCCTGACTGGGCCCCTGCTGGCTGTTATCAATTATAGAGTTGGCAAGCAAAGTCTGGCCACAGCAGCTCAGGGCTAACAGAGGGGAAACTGGACAAGACAAGGGCTAAAGAAAGAGACAGACAACACAGACTAGACCTGCAGACATAGGTTGCAGTCAGAGTAGAGACCAATTGCAGCAACTGAGGGACTAGAAACATTTTAAAGAAAGGAAAATACCATAAAGTCTGCAATATGCACTTGGCAAAGAGGAGATTAGCCACTTTTGTGTCTGTTTTCTTTCATATGCCCAAGTTTGTGTGCAGTCAGCTGGCATGTATGGGTTTTATGACTGGATGGAGGTATCTATACTGCCTATGTATTTACTCTAGACCAGGGGTTTTCTTAAGTGTTAAACAGTAAGACCTTAAATTCAGTGTGACAGACTCATTCATTAATGCATCATGCACGATGAGTTATAAATATTGGGCAATACATATTTCTATTAATAATTTGAAACAGTATTTTGCATTATTTTTTATTAACAATATAGCCTACCTGTTTGTCCTTATTACAATGGGATTCTTAAATTTTTTCACCTATTGTGATAAAACCACATGTGCCAGTCTCCGTCTCTTTGTTAATCAAACACAAACACATGAAGACACGTTGACCCGATTTCATGATGAATGTTGTGATTTTGGATGAAAAAACAAAGGCAGAGGTATATGGCTTTATGATAGATACGTGAGTGCACATGACCGGTTTTGAGTGTACACGCACTCTCTGAAAGAGAGCAAGGAAATTTAATTGTAGTAAATCCGCATACGAGCGGAGAGATTCACTCTCATGCAACTAGTACAGATGTGCTCTTGCATGATATGCATTGATATGTATTTAACAGAATTATAACACCATATCTATTTAGCCAGTTATTTTCATTTATTGTCACAATACATTTGTATTGTATTTATTTATTTATCTTTTGATTTTACTTGGTGAATTTATCATAATACTCTGTGCTTCCCCTGACATGCCAGGACACCCCCCTGGGGAGGCAAACCTCACGGTTTGAAAACCATGGCTCTAGACATACTGCAGATGTCTTGGTATTAACTGATGATCTTCTTTCATCTCAGACATATTGACCTAACTGCAAAAGAATAAAAGAAATGATGGAGATTACTGAAGGAGAGTTCACAGCATGTTGCAAAAAGCAGCCATCTGTACAGCTGTAATTCAGACCTGATGGAAGGGCCAACCTTACATTTGGGCCAATCCATTTCCACTTACTGTGCAGCTGAGCAAGAATGTGAATTAGCCAATAAGAAAATTAGCTTAATTTGAATTAATATGTTAAATAACTAAATCACCTGATCCTGAGGAATGTGATTCTCTTCTTGACTTGTTGGACTGGTTCTAAAAAAAGTGCTGGTTTTAACCATTGCAGAATAGATAAAAAGGAAAACAATAAATTTGCTTTCGTGTTTTGTGAAAATGTGATTGTTAAACTCTAGGAAAGATACAAAATATTATTATCCTCAACTCTGGGTGAATTTATTTTCCAACATAGATCTCCCAATTAGATCCCAATGTGATCTCATCAATATTTTAACGGTTTCTCCTAGACAGCAATGAGATTAAACAGAGAGATTTTTTCAACTTCTCTTGGAGTTACTGGAGAAAGAGAACCCAGTGATCTCACATGTTTCTCCTCTAGAGTTTCAGAAGAGATCTCAACAATGACCATGTTTACATACACTTAAGAAAACTGTTTATTATAGGGTTTTTGCATAAAGCAGCATTCTGAAATGTCATTACACTGTTAAAGTGATTAAGAGAAATCGGTTTAACACACCTAGGTTTCTCCTGGAGAATGTGGCTTATGTGGCCATGTAAACCCATAAGCTGCGTTCTTACTGTTTAAAAAGGGCACATATGCGTGAACAGACAGATAACAGACGTCATAGAATGGAGCCCAACAACAAGTCAACACAGTGAAAGGAATCGTTTGGTTACGTATGTAACCTCCATTCCCCGAGGGAGGGAACGACACGTTGTGTCGGAGAAGCGACACTAGGGGTCTCTCTTGAGCGCCGATATCCACCTCTGATCTATGAAAAAAGGCCAATGAGAGTTGGCAGCCAGTATTTGCATGTCCCGCCCCCGGACATACGGGTATTTAAGTGGCGCAAATATGGGAGTTCATTCAGGATTTTTCTGAGGAGCCGGAAATGGTCCGGCCACAACAGTGGCTCGGTTCAGAGACATGGCGGAGGAAAGACACAACGTGTCGCTCCTCCCTCGGGGAACGGAGGTTACATACGTAACCAAACGTTCCTCTTCTGTCGCTCTCTCCACGCTGTGTCGGAGAAGCGTACACTAGGGGACCCATTCCAATCTTGCCATGTGCTGAACCGTGTACGTGAACTGCCGATACAGAGGCGGCAGGGATTCATCCAGTGCCACGCATCGCCTGTACCCGGCTGCACGCACTCTTCCCCAATGCCCCATACTGAACATCGGGATCCTTCTAGTTACCCTGAGAGGGGAACAAGGCGATGTTTGCCAACATGGGAACGGGCCAGCCTGGCTGGGCCTCTTTTCTCTCTATGTTTCTCGCGATAGAGCAATCACGGCCGGGACCTTACACGCATATAGGGAAGGGGTCTTACCCAGACCCCTGCGGAGACCACACCTGCCCTTTATCTTGGGGAGGAAAAGTGGTAGACACGCCACATGGCTGTCTTAGGGCTCGTGTGGAAAGTATGGTGCGGTGGTAGATCCAGCCTCGAAAGGGGGAGTTGCTACAGCACGGCAACCGGGCAGCTGTAACTGCCTAAGGGAGACACGGGGTCCGCCAGAAGGGGACAGAACCGTGGAAATACACACAGGGGAGTCCGAGCAGGAGGCCTTACCTGTGGAGCACCTATACCAGTACAGGGTAGCCATCAGGGTACCCGCGAGTGGCTTGGGTTGGCGTAGTTCCTCCGCTGAACCGCGGACCCGGAGGGCTAAGGAGGAATCGACCAGGGTCCCGACTCGGAGTGGGGCTCCTGGGAAAAAAGGCGACTACTTAACCTTGACGCCAGGAAAGGGCGCTGGGCACAGCTGATCCACCCGGCCGGTCGGTCTCACGTGTTACCGAAGTTCTACGGGCTCGACCTGACAAAACACAAGACGCTAACCGACTCAACGCTGAGGTTGTAAAACCTTGCGAAGGTGTTGGGTGTTGCCCAACCCGCGGCTCTACAGATGTCTGCTAGGGAGGTGCCCTTGGCCAGTGCCCACGAGGACGCTAACACCCCTTGTTGAGTGAGCTCGACCCGCAAGGGTAGGGGCATGGCCTGGGTGTGATAAGCCAGTGTGATGGCGCCGACAACCCAGTGGGCGCAGCCTCTGTTTGGAGACGGCATTCCTTTCTGCCATCCCCCAAAGCAGACAAAGAGCTGCTCAGAGCGCCTGGTGCTCTGTGTGCGGCCCAGGTAAATGCGCAGGGCGCGACTGGACATAGCAACGAAAGGGCTGGGTCTGCCTCCTCCCGGGCAGCGCTTGCAGGTTCACCACCTGATCTCGGAATGGTGTGGTAGGAACCTTGGGCACATAGCCCAGTCGTGGTCTTAGGATCACAGACGTATCTGCCGGACCTAACTCCAGGCAAGTGTCGCTGACAGAGAACGCTTGCAGGTCCCCGACCCTCTTGATAGAGGCGAAGCGATCAGCAGGGCCGCTCTTAAGAGAGAGGGCCCTGAGTCCAATTGATTCAAGCGGCTCGAAGGGGGGTCTCTGGAGTCCTGCCAAGACTACCGAGAGATCCCAGGAGGGAACTAGGCCTGGCCGGGAGGGATTCAACCTCCGGCGCCTCTCAGGAACCTGAGGATCAGGTCGTGCTTACCCAAAGACTTGCCGCCTACAGGATCGTGGTGGGCGGCAATGGCGGCAACATACACCTTGAGGGTGGACGGGACAGCCTCCTGTCCAGCCTCTCCTGTAGGAACAGGAGCACTGACCTAATCAGCGATCTCTGCGTGGTCTTCAGTTCGGGAAGAACACCAATCTGCGTAACAAGCGCCACTTTAGGGCGTAAAGGTGCCTGGTAGAAGGGGCTCTGGCTTGGTTAATTGTATTCACAACGGTCGCTGGTAAGCCGGCTAGCTCTTCCGCGATCCCGGCCCAGGGACCAGACGTGGAGGTTCCAGAGGTCTGGGCACGGGTGCCAGAGTGTGCCCCGCCCCTGAGAGAGGAGGTCCTTTCTCAGGGAATTCGCCAGGGAGGAGCTGTCGCGAGAAGCCTGAGTTCCGAGAACCAAGTCCGAGTGGGCCAGTAGGGGGCCACTATCGTGACTTGCTCCTCGTCCTCCCTGACCTTGCACAGCACCGTGCAAGAAGGCTCACTGGGGAAATGCATACTTGCGCATCCCCGAGGGCCAGCTGTGTGCCAGCGCGTCTGTCCCGAGGGGAGCCTCTGTTAGGGCGTACCAGAGTGGGCAGTGGGAGATTTCCTGGGAGGCGAACAGGTCTACCTGGGCCTTGCCAAACCATTCCCAAATCAGCTGGACCAACTGGGGGTGAAGCATCCACTCCCCACCGGGCAGGCATTGTCGTGATAGCGCGTCCACTACGACGTTGAGCTTGCCGGGGATGTGAGTGGCACGCAGCGACCTGAGTCGCTGCTGGCTCCTTAGGAGGAGACGCGGGCGAGTTGTGACATGTGGCGGGAGCGTACGCCGCCTTGGCGATTTATGTACGCCACCACCGTGGTGCTGTCCGATCTCACGAGGACTAACGGGAGAAACTTCCTGAGGGCGAGAAGGATGGTCAGCAACTCCAGGCAGTTGATGTGCCAACGCAGCGGGGCCCCTTTCCAACGGCCCGCTGCTGCGTGCCCGCTGCACACGGCACCCCACCCGGACCGGGAGGCGTCGGTTGTGACCAGAACGCGTCGGGACACCTGCTGCAGGGGCACTCCTGCCCGTAAAAAGCAGAGGTCTGTCCAGGGTCGGAGTGTTTTGAGGCAGGCGGGGGTGATCCTTACCCGATGCGTGCCGTGGTGCCATGCTTGTCTCGGGACTCGAGTCTGGAGCCAGTGCTGGAGTGGTCTCATATGCATCAACCCCAGCGGCGCGACCGCCGCGGAGGACGCCATATGCCCCAGGAGCCTCTGGAAAAGTTTTAGAGGGACCACTGTGCCTGGCTTGAAGGAAGCGAGGCAATCCAGCACCGACCGAGCATGCTCACTCGTGAGACGTGCTGTCATTGAGACTGAGTCTAACTCCAACCCGAGAAAAGAGATGCTCTGAACCGGAGTGAGCTTGCTCTTTTCTCAGTTGACCTGAAGCCCCAAGCAGCTGAGGTGCCGGAGCACCTGGTCTCTGTGTGTGCATAGTAACTCTCGAGAGTGTGCTAGGATAAGCCAGTCCTCGAGGTAGTTGAGAATGCGGATGCCGGCTACTCGTAGCGGGGCAAGAGCCGCCTCTGCGACCTTCGTGAAGACGCCGGGGGACAGAGACAGGCCGAAGGGGAGGACTTTGTACTGAAACGCCTGGCCGTCGAACGCGAACCGTAAGAAGGGTCGGTGTCGTGGCAGAATTGAGACGTGGAAGTACGCGCCCTTCAGGTCTACCGATGCGAACCGATCTAGATGCTGAACCTCAGCCAGAATATTTCTCTGCGTGAGCATTTTGAACGGGAGTTTTAACAAGGCCTGATTGAAAACTCACAGGTCCAGGATTGGTCGTAAGCCGCCGCCTTTCTTGGGTACAATGAAGTAAGGGCTGTAGAAACCCTTCCTCATTTCGGTTGGAGGGACGGGCTCTACCACGCCCTTGGCTAAGAGGGTCGCGATTTCGCGGCGCAGGGAACTGGCATGCTCGCCGTGTACTGCAGAAAGCGGACGCTCCTGAAGGGGGCGGACCGGGCAAACTGAATTGGCGTAATCGAAGTCGAATGGTCCGTGCAGCCAGCGTGATGCGTTGGGAAGCTAAAACCACGCTTCCCAGCTCTGGCGCTTAGGGGCACCAAAGGGACGAGTATTTTGGACGTACTCGGCAGGGCCTCGCGAGCGGGCGGAACAGGTAATGCAGCGTCGGGCGGCTTCGTTGCGGCCTGAGGCTGGGGTGCTGAGAATAGACCCAAAGCACTTACCTTGCTCCGCGCACCCGCAGGGGCGGGTTCGTGACTGAGGAGGAGGTCTGCTGGCGCCCTCTGGACTCGCTCTGAACCGGCCGGCCGGGGGCAGTCGTGAGGCAGGCGGAAGGCGGATCGCCGCATCCGTGTACCGGACTGTCGTAATCTGAAAGCAGATTGCCGTGAGAACGGCATTTGCGGGCCAGGTGACCCAGAGGCAAAGGAAATAGCTCTTTATTGAGAATGTGGGTACCACAGCCCCCGCCAGGGGTGTGGCAAATGAAAAAACAAAGGATTCTCCTCCCGCCCTCCACCGGGGACGGAGCGGTCTTACCACCTCCGGAGATAACGTCTTGGGCTCTGGGTCGGCTGTCTCAGGAACGCTTGGGAGCCTTCCGGGTCCTAGAGGGGGTTCGTGAGACCGGGGGCGTGCGCCGCCTGCGGGGTGCTCGACGCTGGGGCTGAGAGCTGGGCCCGGGTTGAGGCGAAGCAGGAGCTGGTTTCTTCGCAGGGGGACGCCCTCGGCGGGCAGACGGGGCAGGGCCCCTAGCGGCAGGTGTGCGGCGGGGCATGATGTGAGAGATGGCCTCCGTCTGCTTCTTCACCACGGAGAACTGTTGGGCGAAGTCCTCGACGGTGTCGCCGAAAAGGCCAATCTGGGAGACAGGTGCGTCTAGGAAGCAGTTCTTGTCGGCCTCATGCATCTCGACCAGATTGAGCCAGAGATGGCATTCCTGGACCACTAGGGTGGCCATAGCCTGTCCGAGTGCCTGCGCTGTGGCCTTCGTCGCTCTCAGGGCGAGGTCGGTCGCTGAGCGCAGTTCTTGCAGCACATCAGGATTAGGTCCACCCCCGTGCATGTTTCTGAGTGCTTTGGCCTGGTGGACTTGCAGGAGGGCCATCGCATGCAGGGTGGAGGCAGCGCGTCCAGCCGCACTGTAGGCCTTCGCGTTGAGCGAGGATGTTGTCCTACAGGGCTTGGATGGGAGTACGGGGTGGCCACGCCAGGAGGTAGGGCTACCGGGGCATAGATGGTACGCAACTGCCCTATCGACCTGGGGAATCGCCCCGTATCCGTCAAGGGTGGTGAGAGTGGAGCGGGTGGCACCTAGACGAGCGGAGAGCGGGGCTCTCCACGTAGACGTCAGTTCGTCATGCACCTCGGGGAAAAACGGGACCGGGGGGATGCGTGGCCGCGAACGGCGCGCTGCCCCCAGGAACCATTCATCCAACCGTGAAGGCTGTGGGGAGGATGGAGGGTTCCAATCCAACCCCACGCTCACGGCGGCCCGGGAAAGCATGTCAGACATCTGAGCGTCGGCCTCAGCCTGGGCCTGTTGGCCAGAAGGCGGCAGTCCAGGGAGTCCTCGGCATCAGACATCACACTCTCCGATGCAGCGGCGAGCTCATCTGCTTCGGGCTCGGAGGATAGACAGCCGGGCCGTGAGGCGAAGCCGCTATCGCCGCGAAGCGTAGACAGGGACCAGCGAGCGTGTTGGGGAACGGGAGGTTCGCGGGGGCTACCCGGCGAAACTGCACCCGCTGCCGCCTCAAATCGCCTCCAGCGCCAACCACATCGCCCTCAATCCCGTGGGAAGAAGGAGCAATGCGGGGTGCAGCTGGGGTGGCTTGCTCTCTGTTGAAAGCAAGCCACGACCGCAACGTGGTCATGGTCATGTTCTCGCAGTGAGAACATGAGCCATCCACAAACGCTGCCTCGGTGTGATCGCGGCCCAAACACACGAGACAGCGCCTGTGGCCGTCTGAAGCGGAGAGCACTCTACCGCATCCAGGAACAACACAGGGGCAGAAAGGCATCTTGAAAAAGACGCGTCCTGAAAAGGACATTCAACGCCGCTGTGTTTTGCTCTTTTAGAGAAATTCACTCTTTTAAGGGAAATAACTCTTTTAATACACAGTATGTGTGTGTGTCTGCGCTGTCGAGCTCAGGGGCAACAATGCACACCGTGCAATGCGAAGGAGAAAGCCGCTGTTGTGCGCCGTCAAGATCCAACAGCATGCAGATCGTCAGAGGAAACAGGAACGTTAGTGGTGTGTAACTCGCAGCAAACTGCAGACAGACCATCGGCTCCGAAGAAATTTTCTGAATGAACTCCCGTATTTGCGCCGCTTAAATACCCGTATGTCCGGGGGCGGGACATGCAAATACTGGCTGCCAACTCTCATTGGCCTTTTTTCATAGATCAGAGGTGGATATCGGCGCTCAAGAGAGATCCCTAGTGTCGCTTCTCCGACACAACGTGGAGAGAGCGACAGAAGGGGAATCAGCATTTCTGGAAGTACAGTGGGAAAATTATATACACTATAAACTATACCCATTTATGCACAGGGATATAAAATACAGACTGTCCCTCACGTTCGTGTATATGGGCTTGTGCGTTGGGGGAGTCCCAGAGTTTTACGTAAAAGGCAAACCCCACTATTGCAGTGCAGTTCAGCTGGAGGTCATGATGTAAAGAAAACAAACACCACAACAACTCAGGAATATCTGGATATAAAACAAAGCAACAGAGAATAAAATAGCTAAGTCTTCCTTGGATGCCATGTTTGTTATTTACACAAGTGTCATAGGGAAATTACATTACTGTGGAGAAAGCTGCTTTCCTACCAAGCCACATGTATACAGGAATAAAGAGTAGAGCGCTTCTTATGTGCATGTAAATGGAATGCAACTTTCTCCCAATAAGCCACTTTCTGATGTCCATGTCAATGTAGTCAATGGTGCTGTGATTAGTCAAGATACCAAAGTCTAAAATCAAAAGTCAGAGATTTCCATGTGAACTCAAACATTCCACATCAAAATCCTCCAAGATATTTCTGCTATCCACATAAATTTTTCTTGCTCTATACTTACTGCATACCAACAACCGTCTTATTTGTGTCTATTCTTCTTTCTCCTAATTATGTTAGGAGAAACATTTAAGACACTGAGAACTGCACTATATCTTGTGAGTTATGAAAGAGCAACATCTAAGCAATATAATTTTCCTCATTGCATTTTCTTCAATGATTATTAGGGTGAGTAGTACAAACAGCAATACAAAGTTGCTGTTCAGGTTTGTCTCAAAGCAATTGGCTTTTTGGCCGTTTAGATGTACCTCTGTGTCATGTGATCACACAAAGTGACTGTGAAGGCCAGCCATTTCCTTCCCCTTTATAGAGTGGGTGTGATTGTGTGTGCTATTGTGTGTGACCTGGCAGGGGATCAGACAAGTGTGGCCAAACCTTACCCTCACCACAACTCCATTCAGCTGCATGACAAACCAGGCGGAGCAGCATGGCCCACTGCCATAATATTCTGCCTTTTATATGTACAGATATTATGGGTGGCTTTGTGCGTGAGAGTGAAAGAGAGCCAGTTTGTCGACAGTCCCCGTCAGCCCTGTGTTCCGAGTGTAATGTTAAACTGCACTGGGAAGCCCGTGGGAGCCCGAAGCCTGTGGGAGCATGTGGCACTTTTCTCCAGTGCAGATGACATCTTTGGGGGAAACATGATGTAGGGCATCTGGCTTCTTGGCATTCAAATCCATTTCAGCCTTTGTCTGCTCTAAGAAGTGTGAAAAAATTTGGTTTAATTTTACAGCTCTTTGGTGCATAAAAAGTGTTTTGTCATGTACTGTAGGTATGTCAAAGTGCAGACGTGTTACAGAAAATAAAGAATATGTTGGCGAACTTGCGAGCAAATATTATCATCAGATTATTATAATTGAAGAGCAATTAAGGATAAAATAATGAATAGGCTGCCAATATCTCCTGGATCATGGCAGCCAGCATTCATTTATCACAATGTTCATTACAAATGGGGATTACAGTGTGATGCTAAAAATATTTTTCAAATAAAGAACACTTGTGAGTGTGAGGAGTGCCAAGTACCAAAGTTTTTCTTTAATTAACACCTTTATCAGAGGAGTGAGAGTTTAAAAAAAAGACTGATTCCATCAGGTTGAAAACTACACTGACAACATCTGTTCTGTTGGAAAATCTCAAATTTTTATATGAACAGTTTCATTACTTTCTAACAAAACTCTTTGTTTGATTTGTACAGAACTGAATTTAACACTGAAAAAAGTAATGAAAACATATATGACAATATCCTGAAATTTAAGGTAACGGGACACAGATATAGAAAGAAACAGAAAAGAGAAATGACTGTGGCATTCTTACTTTAGGTATGATACACATAGCAAAATGTAAATTTCACAATTAATGAAAATATCACCAAAATGGTCATATTTAATCATTAAATCACAAAAGGCTGTGATTAAAAGTAATAGCCTACATGGTCTGTGTGTTTCAAAGTGAACAGTTGATATATTCTATACTCAGATGATTTTACCATATGATTTACAGTCACAGATATATATAATGACTTTGCTGCACATCAGTAAGTGGTTAATTAAGATTCATATTTATAACAAAAGAAAGTTTTATAATGAACTAATTTTAATTTAGGCAGCTTTGTTAGTCCATTTCAAAACTTTAGCTGTTCTTTTTCCTCAAAACAAAGGCATATTGGAACACTTCTGTAATGCTGTATTTAAGAATTTGGTTACTCCATAAGCATAATCAAGAATGTAAACTGAGCCTGCGGTATTATGATGTTTGAGCACTTAGTCCTTAAGTTTAAAACAGTGCATACATGGCAAACACAGCATCAAATGTAGTTAAGCATAAACTAAACAAGAATTCCACCTGAATTGTTTTGAAATTCATCAGCATGTCAGGCTCAATTCGATGAATATTCGTGCCTTTCCCTGAAAAAATAGCTGTAGAACACCCCAGGGGGTATGTCGGGCAAATTTAAACAAACATTTCTGGACCAATACCTTATGTCTTGGAACATCATTCGGTTTCTTTGCTAATGCTCTTTCCCTAAGAGCCAACATGTCAGATAAGTTGTGATGAATTATCCTCGACTTTCTAACCTTTAGAAAGTTTAGAGCACTAGAGTTCTTCTGGAGACCAGCATTATCTGATATACCCTGCCCTCATTTGGATACGAAATGATGGTCTGTAGAGCATGACCAGAGGGCCAGGCTTCCTTTTCCCAAAATGCCCCGATCACTCCACTGACCACAACCCTCTGGGACTGCCTTTCCTAAGGCACAGTGGAGGGTTTTCATTCAACTCAGTGCCGTTGAAGCACACATGTTAAAAGCCATCAAGTCATAGTAGACTGTATTGCTCAGTCCATTGCTCCATAAACCAAGATCTCGTGAGCTTGCTTTCCTCTGTGAGGCTAACTGGATGAGATCTAAAACATGTCAGCTGAGAGCGAGACGGATCTCTCAACCTTTGGACAAACAGCCAGGGTTTTGTGTTATCATAAGAGCAGAATCTGTGTAATCTAATAGGCCGCTTGCCCAGTGGGAAATTGAGGAGAGCTCTGTGGATTAGAGCTGGTTGAAAGGCGACAAGCTCATAGAATACACTTGTTGGACTGTTTTCCAGTCGAAATCCGGCATTCCCACTGTGACAAGACTACAGACATTTGTGGAAGTTCTGTAAATGAGAGCGGTTTTTGGAGTAATCTGATCTTTAGTTCTTCTGGGCATAGTCTCACTTTACCAGACTTTTGACAAGCAGCATAAAGTCCTGTCCATATTTCAGCTTATTCAAGCCATTTAGACTGGAAGAGACCGTCCGGCCGACCGACATGTAATAAACCAATCAAAGGTCATTTTGTTTTTACATTTAGGGTTGGGGTTGTCTGAAAACAGGCCTACACCTTAATAATGGACTGAAACAATTCAAATAATGAAAAATACAAAATAAAAATACATTCAAATAATCACAGATAATAGATGTTTTTTAGATGAAAATAGAATATTTTTTCTCACCTTCTTTCTGACCTGCTGTCATCTCCCTAGGCTGCTCTGAGGACCGCTTTACTGATAGAGTGTAGCTTGACAGAGTTCATTGTGGTTAAACCTATTTATTTTCTCGTCTGCTTTGTTTACTCTCTTCACTTTGTTTACAGCTTCACTGCTGTATTCAGGCTCAGCGGTTAACCTGCTAATACGCAATCCCCCCGCACACGGTAGTGACGTCACTCTGCATACATTTAATATATAATTTACCGTCTATAAATGTAATTAATGCTAACAAAATATACATCTTTTCAAAGGTCTAAGGATTTAACATTGATATCCGATCTCTGTTTCACGATAGCAAAGCTCCAGAAACAGCAATTTAGTTATTTGTGCAGGAGTACAAATGAAAACATGCCATATCAAAACGGGACTTCATACCTTTGTTATGAAAACATGATCGCAAGATGAATCAAGTTCGTCACACTTGGGTCAATTGTCCATGACAAGCATTCTTTGAAAAACATCCAATAGCACTTTTTGTCCATAAAAGTGATAAATCTGAGAAATAGTAATATATTCTCCATTGTTTACATGAGATCTCGCCTGAAAGAATTACCCTTCATCATCGTTCTTCAACAAACTATGCAATCTGAGCAGCATTCATGTTGTAAAACTGTATATGATCTTATATATTAGAGTCTCATAAAAAATTAGCCTGTCTCCAAAGTTTATTTTTAAAAATGTGTAGTAGTTTTATTCATAATAGCTGAGCAGTGCAGATTTTGTTTCTTCCTGAATGGCAGAGCCTTCATTTTACTCTGTATGCCGGCAGCGATTTTCAAGAGAAAAAAGCTTGCAGGAACCTCATTTCTTATTAGATCATCTTCAAATTTTAAACATAAGTTCTTTAGACTTGTAGCTTTGAGAAAATTGTATTTCTGTTGCCTTGGTACTTGGTACATCCAGTCCTCCCCCCCCGGTTCTGTTCTTCCCGGAAGTGCATGACGAGCTGACGTGGTCGTGGAGGGCACCTCACGTTATCCTGAGGCCGCGACCTTGGGCTACTTGCCCAAGGTTCCTACGACCCCCTTCAGGGACCAGGTCGTGAGCCTGCAAGCAAGCTGCCCCGGGAGGAGGCAGACCCAGCCTTCTCGTTGCTGTGTCCGGTACGTGCTTCGCATATCTATTTGGACCGCACGCAGAGCTGGGGTTGAGTCGGTCTCGTCCCGTGTTTTGTCAGGTCCAAGCCGGTAGAACTCGGTAACGCGGCACAAACGAACGGGTGTTCCGCTTGCACACAGCGCCCTTCAACAAGTTGATCCAGTGCGCCTTCTATCCCAGGTTAGCCACTAAGTGTCGCTCCCTGGATGTTCTCCTCCCTAGCCTTCTGGCCGGCGAATTCAGCGGAGCAATTCGCGGCAAGACCCACTACAAGTCACAGGTGCTCTGTACTGGGGTCGGCTCCACGGGCTTAGTTCCCTTTTCAGGCAAACTCCCCGTGATGTATTTCCTGCGGTATGGTCCCCCTGTCGGCGAACTCACGTTTCACTTGGGCAGCCCCGCTACATGTTACTTCCCCCTAGACTGGGTAGGATGTGGCCTCTGCAGAGTCTTTTCCCCCTGAAAGTATAGGACCGGGAAAGACCGCCTTCCCCGAGGGATTTCATAGCGTTAGGATAGCATCAGCCGCTTCACGTCCTATGTAAGAGACATAGTGAGAAAAAAGGCGCGGCTGCCGGGCTTGCTCCCATGCTCACGTAGCGCCTGTTCGTCCCCTCAGGGGTGCGGGTAACCTAAGGTTTGTATGTGACACCTCTTTGGGGGCATTGGGGAGGGCAACGTGCAGCCAACACAGTCGCCTCTAGCACGCAGTAGCCTGCTTGCACCTGTCTCGGCAGTTCACGTAACACGTCAGTGCGTGCCATTTTTATATGGGACCCCTTGTGTCACTTCATTTGACACAACGTTGAGTGAGTGACAGTAGGGGAACGTCATGGTTACTGTTGTAACCTCCGTTCCCCGAGGGAAGGAATGAGACATTGTGTCCCTCCTGCCACAGCACTAGATCTACCACTGGCTCCTCAGTGCAAAATCCTGACTGGCACTCGCTTCCCCGCTTCCCTTTATACCCGTATGTCCGGGGTGGGGCATGCAAATTCTGTCTGCCAACTTGACATTGGCTTTTTCTCAGGTTCAGAGGTACGTTTGGCATCTCAGGAAGACCCCTTGTGTCACTTCATTAGACACAACGTCTCATTCCTTCCCTCGGGGAACGGAGGTTACAATAGTAACCATGACGTTTCCTCATATGAACTGGCCATTACTTTTGTTTTTCAGGGTTTTCCAAAAAATAGCCACATACAGTACACCCAAAAGGGGTTTGGACCCTTAAGCCACACTTAAAAATGAAATTGCATAAAAAAATTATCATTGCATTAGAAGCAAACTGTCAAACCAAGTGGCATCTGCAAAGAAATTGCGCAAGACCTTTGCACAGAACAAACTTTTCTTCAAATTACTTTTCATCCAACTTGTACCAAGGTGAATTTTAATGGAGGTTTTTTGGTGGATGTATGAAATCTGATCACCTTAATTTCACTTTACCTATCAGAGTAACCACAGGGTAGTTCATCACATTAACTATGGACAAGTTACGCTAACATTTGTCAACAAGAAAAAAAATGTTGTCCTAATTTAAACAATACATCCATTTTGGTCCCACCTTATACTGTATTAGGTGTCTTTAAGTACTGTGAACCAGTGTCAGAAATTAACTTTTGCCCCCTGCATTTGATTTTCAGGAGGATTCTTTACATTTTATGAGGGCAAACAATTAACTATATAAAACATATACTGTGTGTTAACCTTTTAGGTCAAATACTTCATTAACATAATGTTCATTAACATAAACAAGAGATATGTGGAGCAAGAGGTTCTTTGACTTTTTATCTGTTAGCAATGGGCTCGCTCACATGTGACATGTTAAGCCAATCGGCTCGCATGGCATACGCTGATAGGTTCTCTGACTTTTAATCGGGCAGCCATCATCTTGTGTCTCTCTCCTTGTCTTTAATTTAATTTGCTTAGTTTTCCTGTTAAGCTGGTTTCTCTGTAGCAGTTTTTTTCTCTCAGAATGCTATTTTGCTCAGGTGATTTTCTGGGGGATCCGTCTAATAGCTTGCACAGTAAGGTCTGCATTGGACATGACACTGTAGAAGCGCGCCTTAATAAGTTAAGCCTTAGACAAATCTGGCTGGCACACATTGCTATCTTAGGTCATTAGATTAAATATATCCATATATAACTAGTTTAGTAACTACTTAAATAATCTCCAGACTTTTCTAGCTCAGGCACACATTATGAGTTAAGCCACTAGTGTTTAAGCCATTCAGCTAAGCTGGCTGAAGGACACATAGAAATTTAGTTCATTAGCACACCTAGCTGGTGTACACTCTGTGCACATAGCTCAGAGCAGCAGCAGTACATAAGTCTTGGTGACAGATTTTCCTAGAATAGAATATTAAGAACTATATCAGATATTAAACAAACTTTAATTTTTTTATGCCGAAAGTGTGCGTGTGCTAACCTTTCCTTAACTTTTTTTGGTTTTAAATTTTGTTATCTAATGGAATGTATTTTTAAGTTTGGCCTAAGGATCCAAATACTTTAGGACCTCTGTACTTGACTAATTTATAGTATGTAGTAAAGTATAATTTAGCACTATGTAACTGTGTGTTGACCATTATTTTGCCAAGTGGGATGTATTTACAACATCTTGTACTGGTTTTGGAACAACATTCCTGTCAAACAAACATAATCCTAATCCCCACTAATGTTTAACTATCCCTAAAATCAGATAGAAATTATAATGTTGTTGAAGCCCCAACACAAGCCCTCACCTGAAATCTAACTTTAAAATCTATTTGATAAATATATTATTACAGGACAAAAGAATGTTGAACCAAGAATATGACCTACTTAGCAAAATTACTGTAAACGTAACAACGGATAAATCACCCATTAGAGTAGGAATTTAGTTTTTTCAGAAGTACAGAATGGCATTGCTGGACATAGCTCTAGTGACTAGATTAATTTAGGATACTACATACGATTATGCCACATTTCAGAATGGAGCAAAATGTAAATGCAGCGAGCAAATTGAAAATGTGAAGAATCCATTCTAAGGGTCAAGTGAGATCTGTACCGCTATTGTGCTTTTAAAGGTTGTAAAATCCCTTTTCTGAAAGAGTTTGGAACAGATTTGTCTCAGGAGCCAGCCTGTGTTTCAGTCTGCTGTCGTATGAAGAGACGTCTTGAAGAGAGACTGAGCAGGCCACATGCCAATGCCCCAAACGGTAAAGAGCCCAGAGTGCCAAAGCGCCTGGCACAATGACAACTTGCACATGGTGCCGGCCAACGATTAACATTACTGTCAGTGTTAAAATTATAAAACAGAATACTGCGACTTAAATAATGCTTTCATTTGGACATTGGAACAGGGCCACTTCACAATGGACATGATGAATGCAAGGTGTTCCCCACTGCAGGTTTAAGAAGAGTATAGTGGTATAGCTTGCCTTTTTTCTGTGTAGATAATATAATCTGAATAACAAGAAGTCTTTGTGTGTAAAAAAATATTTGTATTGAATAGTATTTGAATAATGCATGAAATTGGGCGCTATACTAATTATACACTTTGAGTATAAAATAGTTCCAAACTCACACCCTACACTGCTCTCAATAGTCTGTTTTGAAATGGGTGGTGTTTCATTCATTAACAAATTAGTGTTTTTGAGCCAAAATTTAAGTGAACAAATCGTTCTCATTTACTTCTATTTTTCAGCGATGAACGACAAGTTATCGCAACCTTTTGGCATAAATATGCAATCTCTGAAAATATTCACTAAATGAATCCGTGAATGAGATCAATACGAACAATAAATCAAAATCCCCACTACTCTTTGGAATAGTACGAACACAGTGAAGCAGAGTGATTCAAGGTTACAGTAAGACACTTAGAACTGAAGTTAATGGAGCCAATGCGTAAACATTAAAATACTCACTGTTTTAAAAGTATAGCCACAAGACATAAACAATATGCATGTTAACATGATTTTAGTGTGATAAAATCACTTAATAATAATTTTTGTGCAAAGTTATTTCAAAGTCGAAATCGTTTTTTGTGGTAATCAACATTATGCCACAAATGCTGTCAAGTGAGCTTAATTTAAGTATTGTAACCTGAATATTCCTTTAATATAAAATGTGCACTCAGGAGTGTGTTGATAGCCATTTTGCAATGACGTTGAACATGGCTCATCCAATCAGAATTTAGAGTCAGATCTATCATTTTTATGATGTGCATTTAAGCAAGGCTGGAATATCTTTATACAATGCTAAAATATATGCTTGTTAGTGTTACCAAGGGGATCGTAGACCATTTTTTCCTCATTATTATATGTATGGGAAACATTTGACTACATAAAGTGAGTGACAGTATTAAAGAAAGGTGTAAAAAAATTCCTATATGTAGAACTTTGGGAAATCTATTAGCATGATAGCTCCTTGGTTCTCTTACGAGAGGTTCTCTCATATTGCATAAGCTAGCTTACGCTACGGGAAAGATTCATCTTTTCTGAGATATTGAAGCCAAAAAATTATCCTTAATTTTGTATCATTTGTCAACGCAGTGCAGCAACTGCAGACCTTGAGCGGGCTAGCTAGCGAGCTCATTGTTTGCTCTGCGGCAACTGCTGCAGCATATAGATCTAACTTGGCTAACTCGGCCCAATGAGAGGCGTCCCGCTTATTGCATCAAAGCCCGCCAAAATGGGCGTGGCTAGAGTGCATATAAGCGTAGTTCGTGAGGCTGGAACCCTGATTTTCATCTCTTCAGCGAAGCTCTTCGCATCTCTGAACTGGAAGCCGCGTCGCCGCTCGAGGGGCATCTAGCAAGCTTGGACAGCTCGAAGAAGCCGGCCGCCTCCGCCACCTTCAGCCATCCTGCGAGCTACGCCATCCTTATCCTTTTTAGAGCAAGCTAGTTCTTAACGAACTTCACAAAAGAGTAACGAGCGTCTTTTTAAGATGCCTCGCACCACTTGGCGCTTCATGCCACGCCCTCTCAGCGCGGAGACCGCCACATCATCTGGCGCCTCTGCCTGGGACTGGGGCATGCAGAGCTCGCCTCGCTGAAGGCGGATGCGACCTCTGCGAGGAGCTTCGATGTCGACCCTGCGGGCTCGTCTCGAGCGCCAGAACCGAAGCCGCCGCCGCCTTCCGCTCGCCACGCAGGAAAAAGCGCCGCTCCCAAAGGCTGCCAGAACCGGTGATAGAAGCGACTGCCTCGCCGAGCCTCTCCTCGAAAGCATCGCCTCACCCTCCCCGCCCCGGACGCCGCAGTTGCCGCCCAGCGGCCGCGACTGCTGCCATCTCGGAGGACGAGGCGGAGGATAAGGGCTGTTCCATCATGGCTTCGGACAGCGAGGAGTGGTCAGGCTCCCACGCCTCCTCCTCGGCCCAGGAATCCAGCAGGACCCGCACTGGAGTCGAAGGGGAACTAACACGCCTCCTCACACAGGCCGTCGACCGCCTCGGGCTCGAGTGGTCACCACCCCCTGAGCAGGCTCCCAACAGACTCGACGGCTGCTTCCTTCAGAGCCGTCGCCACGCAACACCCGCGGCCCGGGCCGCTCCCTTCCTGCCGGAACTCCACACACAAGGGCTACTCCTCCATCCCCCCGGTCGAGGATTCGGTAGCAGCACACCTTTGCCCACCCTCCGCGAGATGGCGGTCTAAGCCAGTGCTCCCGTCTAAGGCCTGCAGAGTGACTTCCGCCTATGTTGGCCGTGCCTATTCCGCCGCCGGCCAAGCCGCATCTGCTCTGCACTCCATGGCCATCTTACAGATCCTCCAAGCGGACCTTCTTCGGGAGTGGGATGAGAAAGGCAGGCACCCAGAGGCTGTTACAGATCTAAGAAGCGCGACGGACCTCGCCCTTCGCGCCACCAATGCTGCAGTCCAAGCTCTAGGGAAGTGCATGGCCTCACCGACTGTGACCGAGAGACATCTGTGGCTAACGCTAGCCGACATGGGAGAAGCAGAGCGCTCCATGTTCCTCAACTCACCGCTCTCTCCGACCGCTCTCTCCGGCTCCGCGGTGAGTGGCATTGTTGACCGCTTTTCAGAAGTCCAGAAAGCCACCCAAGCCATGAACCTCTTCCTGCCGCGTCGCGCTAGCTCCTCTGCAGGCCGCCCACGTGACCAGCCTCCTGCACGAGCCTCTTCACAGTGCCCAGCTCAACAAAGTCAGACTTCTCAGCGTCGACAGGGCGGCCGCCCTCGATCGCACTCAGACAGCCGCCGCAGACCGCCGCCCCGCGGGCCTCGGTCTAAGGTTGCGCTGAAACCTGAGCAACCGAAGTCCTCCTAGCCTTGTTGAAAAAACGACGGCTCAGTCCCGCCGCGGCCGGACCACCGTCAAAGCTTCGCCCCCTGTCAAAACAGGGCTATTTGCCCCTCTCTCAGGCTACTACAGTGGTGGATTCAGCAGCCAACAAGCCGGTTATACTGCCCTCTTGCCTGCACTCAAACGCTGTTTTCACGGCAACCCAAAGAAATCTTGTAAAGAGCAAACATGCCTTATGTGTAGAAAATTTGCCCACAATCCAGTGTTCACCCCTACACACAAGCATTACACTTCCCGTGTTCCTATCAGAGCCCACTCACATAAAGCGGACACAGCCCGCTCGAGTGTTAGAGTCAATAAACGCGCCCATGAATCCGTGCGCGTGCCCCTTCTCTGGCCGCTCTGTCACACGACCAGCCTTATGTGTAGAAAATGTGCCCACAATCCAGTGTTCACCTCTACACACAAGCATTACACTTCCCGTGTCCCGATCAGAGCCCACTCACATAAAGCGGACACAACCCGCTCGAGTGTTAGAGTCAATAAACGCGCCACGAATACGCGTGCGCCCATTCTCTGCCCGCTCTGTCACACGGCCAGCAAACACTTCTCTGTATGTAAGTCCCGTGCCCGTGACTATGCTCGCGCATCACTTAACAGATGTGACTCTTTCCCCATTCACCTCAATCGGGAAGTCACTCACAGAACAGCCTGTCCCTGCTGTCTGCCAGCAGTTCAGCGCGCTGTGTGCGGCAATCAGGGCGATTTGGCCATTCACCCTCTAGCGTTACGCTTCAAAGCGTGGGAAGCTATCCCAGGGATATCCAAATGGGTGTTAAGCACAATAAAACAGGGCTATTTGCTACAGTTCGATCGCTGCCCTCCCCGCTTCAGAGCGCGGCTCGAAACTATTGTGAACACGGAAGCAGCCTGCATGCTTCGTTCAGAAATAGCAAACCTTCTGTGCAAAAGGGCCATAGAGAAAGTGGCGCCTTCGCTGAGCGAGTCGGGGTTTTACAGCCGTTATTTTCTTGTTCCCAAGAAAGACGGCGGCCTCAGACCAATATTAGATCTCAAGGGTTTGAACAAGGTGCTTGCAAAAAGACCGTTCAAAATGCTTACAATCAGGAAACTCCTCGCGCATACGCGCCAGGGGGACTGGCTTATCTCTCTCGATCTGAAAGATGCCTACTTTCATATTCAGATTCACAGGCCATTCTTGAGATTCGCCTTCGACGGCCAGGTTTATCAATACACCGTCCTTCCGTTCGGCCTGTCTTTAGCACCCCGTACTTTCACGAAGTGCATGGATGCGGCGCTCGCACCTCTGCGGAGTCAGGGCTTACGAATTCTGAACTATTTGGACGACTGGCTGATTATGGCACAGTCACATACGGAGCTTCTGTCTCACAGAACAGTTCTCCTCAGCCATCTGAACAGTTTGGGTCTTGCAGTCAATTGGACCAAGAGCTCACTACAGCCCAGTCAGGCAATTTCCTTCCTTGGAATAGAACTAGACTCCGTGGCAATGACGGCTCGCTTATCTACACAGCGCGCACGCCGTGTTCAGCGACTAGCCGCGTCCTTTCAGATGAACAGCCTCACGCCTCTGAAAAAATTTCAGAGAGTGCTAGGTTACATGGCCTTCAGTACTTCAGCTGGGTTTACTGTGCATGCGCCCGCTTCAGCATTGGCTAAACACCCACGCGTCTCGCCGGGTTTGGGCCACAGGCCGCCAGCCGATCAAGGTGACTCAGACCTGTATTTCAGCTCTGCAGCCCTGGACAGTGGCCGAATGGTATCAGCGGGGAGTGACGATGGGAGCTGTATCTCGCCGAAAGTCATCTCGACAGACGCGCCCAACACGGGTTGGGCGCGGTCTCGCGAGGGCTCTCCGGTTTTTGGCCTATGGTCAGTTCAGGAAAAGCTCCTTCACATAAATTGTCTGGAAATGATAGCGGTCGAGTGCACGCTATGCGCTTTCTCCCGGTCATTCAGGGTCACCACGCCCTGGTCTGTTCGGACAACAGATCTGTGGTATCCTACTTAAACCGTCAGGGCGGTGTCAGATCCAGGAACCTCTTCCATCTGGACGAAACGCATACTGAGTTGGTCCCAGTGCCACCTGCGCCGCTGAGGGCGACGCACGTGCCAGGCCACCTGAACGATGGCCCAGACAGACTGTCCAGAGACAATATTCCTCCAGGGGAATGGTCCCTGCACGCTCAAACAGTCCAGAAGTTATGGCGCATATTCGGCAGAGCAGAGATCGAGACCTCTTGCGTCAGAAGAGAACTCTCACTGCCCAATATTTTTCTCGAAAAGCGAGGACGCGCTGGCCCAGGACTGGCCCAACCGCCCGCTTTACGCCTTTCCTCCCGTCTCGCTATTGCCACAGGTAATAAAGGATCAGGGAAACGCGTCACTCGGTGCTCCTCATAGCCCCGCGTTGGGAGAATCAGACATGGTTCCCGGAGCTTACGCAGCTGTCACTGACAGCGCCGTGGCCCATCCCAGTGAGAGCAGATCTCCTCTCTCAAGCTCGCGGCACGATCTGGCATCCCCACCCAGAGCGCTGGGCGCTGCACGCGTGGGTGATCAACGACTACCCGTCGCTCTGCCAGAAGGGGTAATAAACACCATCATACACGCTAGAGCCCCTTCCACAAGAAGAATCTATGCGTCAAAATGGTCTGTGTTTTCAAAATAGTGCACCGACAGAGACCTGGACCCACGGACATGTGGGGTGTCATCGCTGCTCGTGTTTTTACAAGAGCTGCTGGATAAGGGCAGATTCCCATCCACGCTCAAAGTGTATGTGGCGGCCGTTGCGGCGTTCGCTGAACCCCTGCACGGCCAGTCACTGGGAAAAAACGAGCTGGTCATCCGCTTCCTCAAGGGAGCTAGAAGGATGAACCCCCGCGCTCCATCGGTTCCTATCTGGGATCTTTCTATAGTTCTCGAAACTATGCAAGCCCCCTTTCGAACCGCTTCAATCCGTGGATTTGAAATACCTTTCACTCAAAACCGTTTTTCTGACTGCCCTGTCATCAGTCAAACGTGTGGGAGACCTTCACGCCTGTCAGTCTGTCAGCGCTGCGTGTCTTGAGTTTGGACCAAGTGACTCCAAGGTCATTTTAAAGCCTAGACACGGCTATGTTCCCAAGGTGATCGGTACTCCTTTCAGAGCACAGGTAATTTCCCTATCGGCGCTGCCAGCATCTGATAGCGAACGCGACGCCAATCGCCTTTGCCCAGTCAGAGCACTGAGATTGTATACTGCGCGCTCGCCTCTTTCAGACGCTCTGAGCAGCTTTGCTTCGCTCGGAGGGCACACCAAAGGTCTCGCGCCTCGAAACAGACACTGTCTAGATGGATAGTGGACGCTATTGCTGCCGCGATACGTGTCAAAAGACCTGCCATGCCCGTTGGGCATTAGGGCTCACTCCACTAGAGGCATGGCCTCATCGTGGGCATGGTCCAGCGGGATTTCCATTCACGACATATGTGTGGCAGCGGGCTGGGCTTCCTTCCACCTTTGTCAGATTTTACAATCTGGAAGTGCCCGCCCTGCAGGCAAAACTACTAGCGGTTTAATACGCTACAGCTCCCCTGGTGAGCTGCACTGATGGGACTCATTCCACACAGACCGGCACCGCCGCTCTGTCGCTCCCTTCCCACTATGTGCTTATGTATTACACACACACTGGCCCGCACTCTTGCCGGCCAAATATTATTTCCCCACTCACAAGGGCTCCCCGGGTCCCCCCACCCCGGGGCTCATGCAGTGGATGCTTGGCGCGCACAGCGTTGACAATGGGTTCCCGTAGCGTAAGCTAGCTTACGCAATACGAGAGAACCTCTCGTAAGAGAACGAATCGGTTACCTAACGTAACCTCGGTTCTCTCTAGATGAGGGAACGAGTATTGCGTAGCTGGCTGTGCTCGCGCCACGAGCGACTTTCGCTTCATTCAATGAAAACCAGGGTTCCAGCCTACGAACTACGCTTATATGCACTCTAGCCACGCCCATTTTGGCGGGCTTTGATGCAGTAGCGCTGGACGCTTCCTCATTGGACGCGAGTTCGCCCAAGTTCGCTCTATAGGCTGCAGCAGTTGCCGCAGAGCAACCAATGAGCTCGCTAGCTAGCCCGCTCAAGGTCTGCAGTTGCTGCACTGCGTTGACAAATGATACAAAATTAAGGATAATTTTTTGGCTTCAATATCTCAGAAAAGATGAATCTTTCCCGTAGCGTAAGCTAGCTTACGCAATACTCGTTCCCTCATCTAGAGAGAACCGAGGTTACGTTAGGTAACCGATTCGTTTCTTTGTTCAATCTGCATATGCTGCTTATTATGTTGTATTGATCATGTGAGAGTTCAAGCGTTCTGGTGTGGCGAAATGCAGAGAGAAATATGAAACCTTATGCTTGAGGCCATTCTCTGCTCTTAATCACATGACTGCAATAATTAGAACTATGAGGTTTTGGCTGCTGCCTTAAACACAACACACACACTCAGTCAGTTGTGGATCATTAAGCCCATAGAGCCATGCTGCTGAGTCATGATTGGTCAACTGTAACCTGCAGCTGTGTGTGCATGCGTGTTTAAAAGACATCATGAATATGGCCTTATATGTACAGTACATGTTGGTATTCATTATGGTCTTCTTATCCATGTTTTCTGTGTGTGTGTGTGAGAGAGAGAGAGAGAGAGAGAGAGACATAGAGAGAGAGAGAGAGAGAGACAGAGAGAAATATCTACAGGTGCACGAGACCAGGTCTGTGCAGAAAGGGAACATGAGCCCAGGGCCATGGATGCACAGTAAGAGAGAGAGTGCATGTAAGAGTGAGAGTTGTTTCAAATGCAAATCACCTGCTCCACTTCAGACAATAAAGCCCTCTATCAAAGCAGCTTGTAAAATATCAGCACCCTGTGGCTCCATTTATAAAATGAGAGAGGGGCCTGGCTTCCAGGACAAGCCTGTCTAAGTGCCCTCTACAAGTCTGCTGTTTAACACACAGGCCCTAATGAGAAAGCAAGCAAGCTGCATTAACACAACACTAATGTTAATAACGACCACACACTCAAGAAAAACAAGTCTCACAGAGGAAGCCTGATGGTTTTATCTTCCGTTCTCTCTGAAATAGACATTCCACTGTCTGAAATACCTGTCTACTATATAGAGGCAGGGCAATGTATCTGTAACTAAAATAGGGCCCTGGTTCTGGAGTGCACCTCCATGTAATTCATACAGTATATTGCAGAAACATCTCAAAGATGATCCAGAGAAATGGGATGTACCTGAGCGAAATAGCTAAAAACTATGCTTTGTGTCATAGCAAAGGGCCTGAATACTTAGTTTAATGTGATATTTCAGTTTTTATATTTTTTATAAATTTGCTCAAAATAAACTGACCTAGCAGCTAACACTTTCACTCATGGTGTTGTACTGTACTTCCCAGCCTTGTGCTGCTGTTTATCTATCTGAAAATTCTCACCCGCTAGAGGCCAAACGTGTGCAAGGGATAGATGTTATATAAAGAAAGTATGAGAAATCACAAAAAATAATGCAACCAAATGCTACAATTTACTTAATAATAATAATAATAATAATAATAATAATAATAATATCACAATATGTTAATGTGGAGCGGAGGGGGGCCGATTGGTGACAGGGCGCGCGATATTCCGACCGGCCCCGCCCCCCTCCGCTCCACAGTTAAATATCCATAATGTTAATTAAATCAACTTTAATACATATACAGAACAACCACTTTTAATGTTTGAATCAATCATATCTCTCACTAAACACTGTATGAATGTTTATTTTTGCCTTATTTTTTCAGTTGGCATGTAGGAGTTGATAACAGTTTACTTAATAATCTCATTCCATATCTGGATAATTGCTGCAATATCATAGAGCATATATTTCCTCCTCTATGATATTGCATTTTATTTGTTTTGAACAGTATGTTAACTTAATAGCCAAAATACTTAGACATACGTGAATGAGAATAAACAGGAAATAGTCATGTGTTTCAGTCACAATGCACATGATGTAGTTTAGAGGCAATTTAGAGACATTTAGAATGTTACAAATGGCTATTTCTATTTAAATAAATGTTGTATTCTTAAAATGTTCTATTTGTCCAAGAATTCTCTTGTAGAAATGCAGGTCTTTGGCATTTAGGAGCTGCTAGTCATAAGTAATAAAATAAAATATAAATATAAACACCATGGGACCACGCAGCCATCATACCGCATACGTCTCCTTGTTTTACTTTTATTTGCAAAAGGAATATCTGGAAATCAAAAGTGATATTTCCTATTGACACACTAGAACAGAAGACATAAAGTAACCATCTTATGACAAATGTTTTTGTGAAACATCTTTAGCTTCTAAATTAAATATGGCAATATGCCACAGGTTGGAACTGGAATGTACTGTTGTTGTGTGGAAGTTCTTCAAACATTCTCCCTTTGTTTTCCATGTAAATATGTTCCATGGCATTTGGAATGACTTGAGGATGAGTAAATAATGACAGAATTTTCTTTTTTGGGTGAACTACTCTTATAAAAAAAAGACTGTGAATATGTGCAGTCTGTTTTACAATGGTAACAGTGCTGTCACACTGTAAACACTTCCTGGGAAGCCATTCAGACTCTTGTCTGTGTGTTAGGCTCATTGGAGGAGCCAGCATGCTGAAATGTTATCTTCTTAGTGAAGAGCCCCAGTGGAGAGTCTCCTCTAGATACATATGATGTGTATTTATGTGTCAGATTGTCCAGGACCCACACAGCACATTATCAGCCATTAACAGGGAGGAAACAGCCCCTCTGAGGGGGGAGTTGGCTAGCACACAGTCCGATCATGTTGACTGATTTTGATAGGGTCATGTTAGGAGCATTAGTCTGAGTGAATGAGAAAATGTGTTGGGAGGGATGGAGGGCGGTGGGGTTATTTATACATTATGCCCCTGAAGTGCATGTAATGATAGCTCAGAGACGTCTTTGCAGGCTTTCCCATGCAGGCCTGGGAGAGGAAGCTCTGGTCTGTTGATGGAAGAAGCAGACCCTCTTCTTGAAGATCCAGTGTCCGGATCTTAGAATGGAGCTACATTATCTAAGGTTCACTAATAGTGATCGACCAATATGTTTTTTGTTTTTTTATTTATTCTAATTGCTGATGCAATATCGACAGAGCAGGGTGGCCTGCTATAATGATAATGCTAATATACACTGATCAGCCACAACATTAAAACCTAATATTGTGTGGATCTCCCTCGTGCTGCCAAAACAGCGACAAACCGCATCTCAGAATGCTATTCTTCTCAACACAATTGTACACAATGGTTACCTGAGTTACCATAGACTTTGTCAGTTTGAACCAGTCTTTCCATTCTCTGTTGACCTCTCTCATCAACAAGGAAATTCTGTCCACAGAACTGACGCTAATTGGATGTTTTTTTGTTTTTGGCACCATTCAGAGTAAATCCTAGAGACTGTTGTGTGTGGAAATCCCAGAAGATCAGCAGTTACAGAAATACTCAAACCAGCACATCTGGCACCAACAATCATCCATGCGATTATCTAATCAGCCAATCATGTGACAGCAGTGCAGTGCATAAAATCATGCAGATATGGGTCAGGAGCTTCAGTTAATGTTCACATCAACCATCAGAATGGGGAAACATTTTGATCTCAGTGATTTGGATCGTGGCATGATAGTTGGTGCCAAATGGTTTGGTTTGAGTATTTCTGTAACTGCTGATCTCCTGGGATTTTCACACGCAACAGTCACTAGAATTTACTCTGAATGGTGCAAAAACTAAAAACATCTAATTAGCGTCAGTTCTGAGGACGGAAATGCCTTGTTGATGAGAGAGGACAACCGAGAATGGCCAGACTGGTTGGAACTGACAAAGTCTACAGTAACTCAGATAATCGCTCTGTACAATTGGGGTAAAAATAATATAATCTCAGAATGTTATTCTGAGATGTGGGTTGGCGCTGTTTTGGTGGCACAAGGTGGACCTACACAATATTAGGCAGGTGGTTTTAATGTTGTGGCTGATTGGTGGATGCAATGTACTGTATTTGATATCACACCTTTTAATATGATAGTAAATGACATATGCATAAAATTACATATACACATGTTTGATCTAAACCGATATAGTAGGTGCTTCAGAGGAAGATATTTCACAGTAAGAATTTTCTAGATTTGCACAAGTTTAGTAAATTTCAGGAATTAAAGGTGCACTCTGTATTTTTTTCTCGTCATTAAAAAACATTTACTCCTAAAAAAAATTATAGTTATTTTGAAACATTGGTGTAAAATCATGAAAAATCACATGAGATGAAGACTCCAGACAGGGTCTCCACATGGGGGCTGCCATGTTAGAATCACATGACGAGCCAAATACAACTCGCTTAATTTCAGGAACAGTCCTGTTATTTGACACTTTCATCTGCATCCATGGCGCTAGGTGTCACTGTAGGTTCAAGATGACAAAAAATGCAAAAGTTACCGAGTGCACCTTTAAATATTTGAAACAGAGATTCACCATTACAAAAGTTTATATATCGATACTGTTATGTATACCCTGTCTTGTTTTTCCGTTGCCCTTTGTTTGTCATTTTTGTCACTTTTGTAGTTCCTTAGTTTTCACTTTTGGCACCCTTGTAACTCCATAGTCTTGTTTTCCCTCGTGTTCACTGTTCATTGTTTTCACCTGCCCTTGTTAATTTGTCATTTGCTTCTGTTAATCACCTTGTCATCTAGTTTGTGTTCTGGTTGTTCATTGGCCCCTTTGTCCCACATTCTTGTATTTAAACCCTGTCTGTTTGTTCAGTCTCTGTCAGTCGTTGTTTGGTATGGTTGAATGTTGTTGTACGTGAATGTTATGGTTGTTTCTCCTGCCTGTGGATGTTTTTCATGTTCATGTTGTTTTCCCCTCGTGGATATTTCTTTGTTCCTGTTTGTTTGCCCTCACTTTGATTTATAATAAAGAACCTGCTTTTGGATCCGCACCTCCTTGTCTGCCTTCACTCCTACATTCGTAACAGAACGACTGACCCACCATGGATCCAGCAGTACTATGCGCCAGATACCACCTGCTCTGCCTGAGGCAAGAGGACCGTCCTATTGAGGCCCACGTCCGCGACTTCCTTAAACTGGCGGCTGTTGCGGACTTCTCGGACACCTCCCTGGTTGTCTTCTTCAGGGAAAACCTGAGTGGCTGGCTGAAGGAGCGGCTGCCGCCGGCATCACGCGGCTGGACTCTCCGCGACTTCCTGGAGTTAACCTTGCTGTTGTGCGGCTCCCCGTTCACGCCTGCCCCGGTCTGCGAGCCAGAGCCCACGCCTGCCCCGGTCTGCGAGCCAGAGCCCACGCCTGCCCCGGTCTGCGAGCCCGAGCCCTCGTCAGCCACGGTCAGGGAGCCTGAGCCCGAGCCCTCGTCAGCCACGGCCTGCGAGCCTGAGGCCACGATGACCAGGAACAGCTTTCCAGCCTCGCCAGTCGCATCAGCCCGGAGGAAGAGGAGAAGGGGAAAAGTCTCTGCTCACCAGCCTCCGCCTGCCGCAGCCCCGTGCCCTAAACCCCCCGTGGCTCTGCCTTCAGCACCCAGCAAACCCAAGCCGGCACGTACCACGACCGTCCCCGAGCCAGCGCCTGTAGCCTCAGACGTCAGTGAGCCAGTGCCGATAGCCTCAGACGTCAGTGAGCCAGTGCCGTTAGCCTCAGACGTCAGTGAGCCAGTGCCGTTAGCCTCAGACGTCAGTGAGCCAGCGCCTGTAGCCTCAGATGTCCCTGAGCCAGCGCCTGTAGCCTCGACTGTCCCTGAGCCAGCGCCTGTAGCCTCGACTGTCCCTGAGCCAGCGCCTGTAGCCTCGACCGTCCCTGAGCCAGCGCCAGTAGCCGTAACCGTCCAAGAGCAAGTGCCTGAAGCCTCGACCGTCCAAGAGCCAGTGCCTGAAGCCTCGACCGTCCAAGAGCCAGTGCCAGTAGCCATGACCGTCCAAGAGCCAGCGCCAGTGGCCGTGACCGTCCAAGAGCCAGCGCCAGTAGCCAGGACCGTCCAAGAGCCAGCGCCAGTGGTCGTGCCCGTCCTAGAGCCAGCGCCTCTCGAGCCTTCCAGGGCTCCTCCTCCCGAGTCTTCCAGGGCTCTGCCTCCCAAGTCTCTCAAGTCTCTTGAGTCTTCTAGGGCTCCTCCTCCCGAGCTTTCCAGAGCTCCGCCTTCCGAGTTTCCTGAGCTTTCCAGAGCTCCGCCTTCCGAGTTTCCTGAGCTTTCCAGAGCTCCGCCTCCCGAGCTTTCCAGAGCTCCGCCTCTCCAGTCTCTCGAGCCTCCTAGGGCTCCGCCCCTCAAGCCTCTCGAGCCTTCCAGGGCTCCTCCCCCAAGCCTCTCGAGCCTTCCAGGGCTCCGCCCCTCAAGCCTCTCGAGCCTTCCAGGGCTCCGCCCCTCAAGCCTCTCGAGCCTGCCAGGGCTCCACCTCCCAGGCCTCTCGAGCCACCCAGGGCTCCGCCTCTCGAGCCTTCCAGGGCTCCACCCCTCAAGCCCCTCGAGCCTGCCAGGGCTCCACCTCCCAGGCCTCTCGAGCCACCCAGGGCTCCGCCTCTCGAGCCTTCCAGGGCTTCGCCTCTCGAGCCTTCCAGGGCTCCGCCCCTCAAGCCTCTTGAGCCACCCAGGGCTCCGCCTCTCGAGCTTTCCAGGGCTCCGCCCCTCAAGCCTCTCG
Organism: Xyrauchen texanus; assembly: GCF_025860055.1. NCBI lineage: Eukaryota > Metazoa > Chordata > Actinopteri > Cypriniformes > Catostomidae > Xyrauchen > Xyrauchen texanus. The sequence goes on from NC_068301.1 coordinate 31,505,780, forward strand.
AGCCTTCCAGGGCTCCGCCCCCCAGGCCTCCTACGGCTCTGTTCCCAGAGACCCCAGAGCCTTCTAGGGCTCCTCCTCTGAAACCTCCTACGGCGCCACCCCCTTCAGCCCCGCCTCCAGAGACTTCTAGGTCTCCTCCTCTTCAGCCTCTTACGGCGCCACCTTCCTCGGCCCCGCCTCCTGAGCCTTCCTCGGCTCAACCTCCAGAGCCTCCCACGGCTCCGCCTCCTGGGCCTCCTGAGCCAGCATCGGCTCCGCCTTCCTCAGCCCCGTCTCCTAGCTCTTCCAGGGCTCCGCCTCCAGAATCTCCCGAGCCTCCCACGGCTCCGCCTCCCGAGCCTCCTTCAGCTCAGCCTCCTGCGGCTCTTCTCCTCGAGCCTCCCTCGGCTCTGCCTCCAAAGCCTCCGACGGCTCCACCTCCAGAGCCTCTTAAGCCTCCTACGGCTCTGCCTCCCGAGCCTTCTATGGCTCTGCCTCCCGAGCCTTCTATGGCTCTGCCTCCCGAGCCTCCTACGGCTCCACCTCCAGAGCCCCCTACGGCTCTGCCCCCAGAGACTCCAGAGCCTTCCAGGTCCCCGCTCCTAAAGCCTCCCACGGCGCCACCTCCCTCAGCTCCGCCTTCTGAGCCTTCCAAGCCATCACCCCCCTCGGCTTCGCCTCTCGAGCCTCCCTTGGCTCCGCCTCAGAAGTCCCCTTTGGCTCCGCCCCTCGCGGCTCCGCCGGCCTCCCCAGTGGCCACTCCTCCTCCCAGGCCCCCTGAACCAGTCCTTGCACCACGGCCATCTCCTAGGCCACCAAGACCGGCCTCTGTCCTGTGGCCACCTCCCAGGTTCCCCAAACCGGCCCTTGGCCCACGGCCTCCTCCCAGGCCCCCTGAACCGGCCCTTGCCTTATGGCCAGCCCCCGGGCCATCTAAACCTGTCCCTGCCCAGTCAATACCACCCCGGCCTCCTAAACCTGTCCCTTTGTGCCCCGTGGACTGCCTAATTGCCCCTTGTGCCCCCATGGACTGTCTCATCTCCCTTTGTGCCCCCGTGGACTGTCTCATTTCCCCTCGTGGCCCCCCTTGGACTTCCTGCCTGCCCTTTGTGCCCCCTTGGACTTCCTGCCTGCCCTCTGTGCCCCTTGGACTGCCTCCTTGTTCTTGTGCCCCCCTGGTCTGCCTGTCTGCCCCGGTGCCATCATTTTGTTCTCTGTGGGTTTTCTGTCTTTTGTCTTGGGTTTTTAGGATCGTCTGGAAGCCGATCCTTTGAGGGGGGGCTCTGTTATGTATACCCTGTCTTGTTTTTCCGTTGCCCTTTGTTTGTCATTTTTGTCATTTTTGAAGTTCCTTAGTTTTCACTTTTGGCACCCTTGTAACTCCATAGTCTTGTTTTCCCTCATGTTCACTGTTCATTGTTTTCACCTGCCCTTGTTAATTTGTCATTTGCTTCTGTTAATCACCTTGTCATCTAGTTTGTGTTCTGGTTGTTCATTGGCCCCTTTGTCCCACATTCTTGTATTTAAACCCTGTCTGTTTGTTCAGTCTCTGTCAGTCGTTGTTTGGTATGGTTGAATGTTGTTGTACGTGAATGTTATGGTTGTTTTTCCATGTTCATGTTGTTTTCCCCTCGTGGATATTTCTTTGTTCCTGTTTGTTTGCCCTCACTTTGATTTATAATAAAGAACCTGCTTTTGGATCCGCACCTCCTCGTCTGCCTTCATTCCTACATTCGTTACAGATACCAATATACAATTATTAAGAACAATATCTGCTGATACTGATAGTTTGGTAGTTCTGCTTGTTTATGCCTTGTTTCAAGTCACTGATAAGTAATTACACAACTTCAAAAGACATTTTAAGAATTAATTTATTTCCTATGTTTCTACATGTCTTCAATGTTTCATAGTAGCTAATCTCAGTTATAAACAAAACACTGAAACATAAAGCACATTATTAAGTTTTAGCCATAGCATTCTTAACTCAAATGAATTGAATTCTGATTAACTTCTATCAGGCTCACATTATAGTCTCTTTTTAGCTTAAGCTGCCTTCACTGTAGCTTTAACAAACTCATCATATTCCTTGCCATGTCGAGATTTAAGGTGAGTAGTTGTGCCACGTTTTAAAAGTGATTCAACTTCGTGAATTTCTAGCTTTACAAAGCATACAAACTGCACCTCTGCTGTTATTGTCACCCAATTCAAAGTAATTCACATGAGACATTTTCTTTCACACATAGCAAAAGTTTTAGGCTAATTGTCTATTGCTTATTTCTGCCCCTTGTGATTGACAGTAAATAATCATATCTAATCATCGGCTGTTTCTACACAATCGGCAGATGTCCAATAGTGCAGATAATAGCTTTTATCAGCCAAGAGATATTCAGTTCTTTAGTTTAATCCAGAGAATAAAATGCATAAGCACTTTAAACATCACTAGCTAATGTAAAACTAATCGGCCAAATGGGAAAATGCATCGACTGATGCTAATCATTAAAAAATACCAAATATGTTTATTTGATTTATTGGCCTCTGCGATATATTGGTTAACTCCCTACACCTGTGTATTCTCTTTGCCTTGATCTAGAACTCCAGAACAAGTTACCAACCAAAAATGTATTTAAGTTATTATTATTGGGCTAAGCCTTTATTTTAGATTAAAGTAGGGGTGAAAGAGAAGAAATATAACAAGAACATTACCCAGGTCAGACTCAGACCTGGTTCCCAGTAGCAAACATTGCAGAGCATGTTCATAGCCCACTGCACCACAGCTTTGTATACATTGAAGTTTATAAGGTTGAAATAGTTATTACACAGCTCTAAGGGATAAATCATTCTGTTTGGTCAGTAGCAGAATTTTGTGGTAATTATTTATCTTTTGTGTGTGTATAATGACTGGTATAACTGTTTTAGCAGTCTGCTGTGTTTTCTTCTCGCATCTTCTCAGTCTTAAGATTTCAGCCTGATACTTGACTATGGCAATATTTTTGCAAACCAAAATGACATGCCTCATTACATGTTTTGCTGTAGTTTCCCAGTATAATGTCCAGCGTGGGGCACCGAATGCGAGTGAAATTATGTTGTAATCAGACAAGATTTTTAAGGTGAATATTAGATGGATGTTTTAATGAGTAAAACGTACCTCCCTTACATAAAATTTTAATCTGAACCTACCCAATAGTGTTCAAAAAGATAAATGAGAGTTGAACAAAACAGATATCCTTACCCTAAACCAGCGTTTCTCAACGGGGGCGTTTGGACAGTGTTGGGGGCGGTGTGAACGAGGCAGCAGAGAGGGGGGCGCTCTGGCACAAATGGGGGGGCGTTACTCAGAGGTACTCAACAGGCGGCCTGCGCAAAAATCTTTTCAGCTCTTCTCCTTAGCCTATGTCTTCGTCTTGCTCGGATTACTGCTGCCACTTCACCAGGAGGATATGCCAGGAGAGCCGCTTCCTAAGTTACACATGCTTTTAAGAGGCAGAGAATTTTCAGCACAAAATAGAGGCGCTTTCACCGGCTTTTTCTGTACATAACGCGGAATACATAATTAGAGCATAATTAGTGCTCAGGGCTCACACTAATGACCGTAATTAATAAAAAAAAGTGGCTGTTTTTGGCGTCATTTTTTCTTCGGTTCAGTTCAGGTGGCCGAGCTGTTGTCGATCTTTGTTCGATCATTTGAAATCAAATGACCGTTTGTAGGCTATTCAAATTTGAAGCCTAGTATATATTGCCTAATTGAGTGCACGAACGACCGCTGCTTTTTCATTGGCCATTTAGGTTAGTTACGTTATTGTTCACGTGATTGGTTCATCTTAAAAAAATTTGTGTGTGAGACTGAATTTGTTTGAATTTCTAAATACATTTGCAATACCTTTCAAACAATCCATGTGTTTTTGCATTTTTTTCCAAACACAATATTACACAACTTGAGGCTTTTACATGTAGTTTAAATACAATAAGAAAGTTCTGTTTCAGTTTTTTTTTTTTACCAAAAACTCAGGCTTCAGGTATCAGTGTTGCAATTGTTTGGCTGTAATAGTATTTCTGAAGTGTTTTGTTTTTGTTTTTGTTTTTTTTTGGGGGCGTTAAGAGGATCATGAAGAGGTCAGGGGGGCGTTTGTTCAAAAAAGGTTGAGAACCACTGCCCTAAACTAACACCTAAACCTAACCGATAATGTTTTAAAAGCTAATTCAGCGTGAAAAGCACATTTACTGAAATCAACCACGTCATATTGTGTTGCTTCTATAGCACTTGCGCTTCACTTTCACTTTTGTTTAGAGCGTCCTTGTCTGGGCTCGAGGTTAGGTCTCCAAATCCAAAGTCCAACACTGTATCAGGTGAGCTACCACAGAAGATAATCACATTGGACTAAGTGTGTAAATGTAGGTGGGTCTCTAATACAAGTATTCAAATGTATTGTTTTTCAAATTACTCTATTCTATAGCATATTAATGTGTGAGTAATAGATCGAAAAAGATGTGTTTATAAAGTTAGAAACAGCATAGTACCCTTGATTTGTGTAAAAGTGAATAAAAGCTAATTTCACCAGGAAGCTTCAGCAAAACGTAGAAAGCAGCATGTAAAACTCGGTTTGCAATAATTTTGTTATAATAATGTTCATTCTATAAGACTAGGTTGCACAACAGATGATGGTGTTTGTGTTTAAATTCTTTATTTTACTGGACAAATCATTTACATGAGCAAGATGCATTTGTGTAGCATCATGAATGGGTTTTAAAGGAGCTTCCCTTCATGGCAAATCTAGTGCAACCGACAGTTGAGTGATATACATGATTTATTGGTTTTCTTATCTTCCCTGAAATCAGCACCTATGCCTCTCATTATTACAAGACAAAAAGGAAATCTGTTTAAAGTATAAAGCTCAGCTCTCTTGGGGTTTAATCCAATAGGGGGTGATTAGATAGGGCTGCTTTCTGCTCTTATAAGAAGCTCATTGTATAGTGGCTGAATGGAGCATAGAATCGTTGCCTCCGAGAAAATCACGGGACCGTTCTAAATGCATTCTTCTGTATATTGCTTATATTATATTGCTTGTGCTAATTTGAAAGTCATAAAACATGCCGAAAAGCTTCTAGAATAGTCTAGATTCCAAATAGTCTAGCTTGTGGTTCATATCTGATTTTGCCACAGCACCAAGATTTTACATTGGACATCAAATAGAGACCCAGTATATTACCAAAATAGTTTCAGACACGAGTTAACAAACATTAAAATGCATTAAAATTACTGTATCAACTGCACATTCCCAACAATATGCAGTATATTGCATTCAATTTGTAAATGCACAAACCATATGAACCTACATTTAGTCTAGGTCATATTTTATGTTACTTTGCATAGTTTTCTTCAGGGCTTTCAATTATGATCAGGGTATATCACACAACCTGTCCATGTTCAGCCAATCTAATTTGGCTATTTTCTACCTGCAGAGTTTGATTTTATGCACCGCCTTGGACCTTAACAACTAAAGATATGGTAAGCGTTCTCTTATCTCATTAAAAAGATGATAATAAGACTTTTATTTAGCTATAACAATGAACAATGATATGGTTTGTGGATTATAATGTTTTATTATTTGCATTTAGCATTGGGCTAGCTCCTCTAAGAAAAGGCTGGTTAAAAATAGAAAGGACATAAAACTGCCTCATCTCAGCTGTTGAGATTATCAGTTGTGTTTTCCCGAATCAAACGGGTTGTGACTCACCATTGGATATTGGCCACTTGTTGTTACTTTTGAATCTGCACTGGCCTTAAAAAAAAATCAATCTCGAGTCTGCAGACAGCAAATGTACCATTTTAAATAAATTATTTTAGATCTACAACACATTTGTTCCCAGCAAAGCAGTCTTATGTCCTCAAATACTCATTTGCTACACAAAACACTTGCTTAAAAGTAGTTAAAATAAAAAAATAAAAAGGAATTTTAAAATGCATAGTACTATTTGGAAATTAGGTCTACTCTGCAGGTCTTGTACATACATATTAGTGTGTAATTATTAAATTTAATTAGTATGTAATTTATTTGTGGGGTGTCTTCATGTAGCAGTAGCAGAACGCAATCTCTCGGGTCAGTGATTTAGTAAAGAATAAAACTAATTAGAGCCATGCTTTGGGATATGTATATTTCATGACTAATGCTCAAGGGGCCAATTTGAAACCATAGTGCTCTTAGACCACCGATCTGGACGATTTCTTGACAGTAATGGGCTAGTCATGTTATTCAGCAGTGGAGTGATCGTTTCTTAGCTACAAAACTTTGTGCTGCACATTCACATCCACATATTCCTACCCAGAGGAAGCGTGTTTTAAAGGGATGGTTGCAGAACATTCAAACAGACTTTTAAACAGGGCAAGAACAAAAGACAAAAGGGAAAAGGTAATCGCTTACCTGACCTAAATGCTTGGTATGCTTTGTTGTGGAGGATCTACATGAGTCAAGGATAAGAGCAACCAAACTCTCCTTAAAGCACATTTTAACAAAAAATTAATAGGGGGCAATTGATTTTTATTTTTTCAGTTTCCTTTATGACTCATAGACTTAAAATCCTGACATTTTTTTTATAATAGAAACATGACACAACATAAAACACTGTCAAATCTTTTATCAGTTTACCTAAAACAATTTTTTTTTCATGTGGTAACACCTAAATTAACTTGTTTAATTGAAGTCAAAAATATAATTTAACAGAACTAAATCAAAATTATTACTAATCTACTATTTAAACAACTTCTTCTTATTTTCTTCTTCTTCTTGATCTGAGACTAAATATTGTCACCTTCCTAAAATAATGTCCTAAGTCATTCAGGTTTTTCAGAAATTTTACCAGAGGTGGCCAGCATCATGAGGAGATGATTTAGGCAAAACAATTATTTTTGTCCAAAAATGACTTAGGACATTATTTTAGGAAGGTGACGAAATGTAACTCTAACTCCTCCTAGAGCAGGGGTGCCCACATCCATCCATCCATCCGTCCATGCATCACCTTTGTCTGTTGATGGATTAAAATTGAATAAATTGACTATCATTTAATTGCCAAAAAAAGCATTAATCAGCCAACTAACAAAGGACAATTGCATCAATGTTTATTTCTGCAGTTAATCCAGGATGGACTTCAAAGAATTATTCATTAACCTTAAAGTAAAAAATAAATAAATAATAATAATACAAAATATTGTTTTTAAATCAATGGACATTATCACTTAATTAATTTACAAATTTAAAACCAATGTTGCACTGCACATAAATAATATTGGCATTATATTCATAATGTTAGCCAGAGGGGAACTGGTCCTCACAGTGAGTCTGGTTTCTCCCAAGGGTATTTTTCTCCATTAATCTACATCTTATAGAGTTTTGTGTTCCTTGCCACAGTCGCCTTCAGCTTGCTTACAGAGGTTCTAAATACAATTATTATTTAATTATTTATTTTCTAAACACAATTTACAATCATATTTAATCAAACTACACAATGATCACACTAAGAATTTATAGATATTACAGTTACATTTTCTGTTAATGCATAATTTCCTGTAAAGCTGCTTTGAAACGATGTGTGTTGTGAAAAGCACTGTACAAATAAAAATGACTTGACTATTTAAAACTTTCAGACTAGGCTTTTTCAAGCCAAACTCAAAGTTTGTGTCTACAAACGTTACTTTTCTAGTTATTTTTAAGATGTTATACGTCATAATTATTTAAAATGGGCAGTGTTGTGTGTATTCTGTTTACAAGGAACTTATTTACTGTAATCTAATTACTTCTTAGTCAAAAAGTAGTGCAACGCATTTATATATTAAATTCATGTAATTACATTTCAAATGATTGTAATTAGATTATAGTTTCTGACTTTCAATTAAAGTAATTACTTTTAATTACATTACCTTGTTTACACATATTTTGCAAATAATATTATTTATGGTGATTTAGTAATTTAATCAATACTGGAAATTGGTTAAATCCTTTAGACTAATATATATTGATCAGCTAATGAGTAACAAACTCCTTTGGGTAGAACATCTATAACTAGACATTTTGACCTAATTGCATTTTTTCAAGAGATTGAAAAACTTTAAGAAAGAAGTAAGAAAGAATGGGAGATTACCGTGAACTGCATGGTTTTTGGCTAAATATTCTCATTAACGAAATGGATAATATCATTATGTGGGGTGGAATGAAGAGTGACATTGTAACTTGTATATTTATCTGATGTTTTTTTTTTACAAAAGAATTGTTAAATTACACAGTAATTTGATTAAAAACTGTGCAGACTGTGAATCAGAATTAAGGCAAATGATTATCACAGTCACTTGAAAAGAGAAAAGCGTCATTTGATAGCGATTACACATCTGATAACATTAGTGTATGTGAACAGAACTGCTTATAACATCTCATAATACACTCATTTTGATGCTGCGCTCCACAGGGATGTGTGCTCTCCCCACTACCCTACACAAATGACTGCACTGCCAAGGACCCCTCTGTTAAGCTCCTGAAGTTCGCAGATGACTCTACAGTCATCACTAGCCTCATCCAAGAAGCCGATGAGTCTGCATACAGAAGGGAGGTTGAACAGCTGGGCGTCTGGTGCCGTCAAAACAACCTGGAGCTGAACACGCTCAAAACAGTGGAGATGAAAGTGGACTTTAGAAGGAACACCCCAACACTGACCCCCCTCGCCATCTAAACAGCACTGTGGCAGCAGTTGAGTCATTCAGGTTCCTGGGCACTGCCATCTCACAGGACCTGAAGTGGGAGACCCACATAGACTAAATTTTGAAAAAGGCCAAGCAGAGGAAGTTCAACCAGAAATAGACGCTGCTGATACAGCTCTACTTGGCAGTCATTGAGTCTGTCCTGTGTACATTTAACTGTCTGGTTTGGTGCAGCTACTAAGTCAGACATCAGAAGACTTCAGAGGATAGTTCGGACTCCTGAGAGGATTGTTGGCTGCTAGAACTGTACACACCCAGAGTAATGAAAAGGGCTGGTAAAATCACTCTTGACCCCATTAACCCAGCGCACTACCTTTTTAAACTGTTGCCCTCTGGCCGACGCTTCAGAGCTCTGAGCACCAGAACAGTTAGGCACGGGAAGAGTTTTTTCCCTCAGGCCATCCACTTCATGAACAGTTAAAACTGTCCCCAATACTTTCCTTTTTGTCAACACAACCATGTGCAATATTAAATCCATTCATTCCTACTTATATCTATATTTAATTTATATTCTTTAACAAATCATTTTTTGATTTGTATGTAATGTACTGCACATAACTGTATATCTGTATCTAAAATATATGAGCAACATTATTGCTCTATTGTATATTTGCTGCCCCTCTGATAAACCTGCTAACGATTTTAAGGCACTTTTAGATTCATTGGATCTGACTCAGTCCATATCCTGTCCCACTCATAGGTTAGGTCACACTCTTGACCTAATCATCACTCGTGGGGTGACAGTGTCAACTTGTGAGGTCCTGGATTTTCCCATCTCTGACCACTCTCTCATACGGTTTGACATCTGTGCTGTTACTCCTGCTCCCACGCCCACGCCCCCCCATTGTCATCGCATCATTACCTCATCCACAGTTGATGACTTTGTTGCTGATTTCGCTGTTTCTGATTTCGCCTATACTGCTGGATTGGCATCGCCTCTATGTCCTGACCTTTTCCTCTCCTCCTTCCACACCATCTGCTCCCAGATTATGGACTCTGTTGCGCCCTACAAGGTAAAGACGACCAAAGGTCCTATGGACCCCTGGCTCAATGATACAACTAGGGTCGTCAGGCATCAGTGTAGACAGGCTGAACGAAAATGGAAGAAGGATAGGCTGCAGGTGTCACTGGAGATGTTTAGAGACAGTCTTGCCACCTATCAGAATGCAGTGAAGGAAGCTAAAGGACAGTACCTTTCTAATCTCATCAATAGCAACAGCCACCGTCCTGGAATCCTGTTCAGCACTATTATTGCTGTTATGAATCTGTGTCTGTTGCTTTGAATGATGTATCTGAAAATACATGCAATGCTTTCAAACAATACTTTTTGGACAAGGTTTTGTCCGTCAGGCAAACCATCACACAAGCCCCTGCTGTTGCCATGTCCACCCGAGCGGCGCAATGTGTGCTGGAGAACTTTGAGGCTGTTTCTCTTGTGGACCTCAAAAAAGCTGTCCATGAGTTGAAGCCTACCACCTGCACTCTAGATGCTGTTCCTGCTAAGATTTTGAAGGAGGTTATTGACATCATAGGTCCCTTCCTCGTCTCCTTCATAAACACCTGTCTTAGTTTGGGCACTGTGCCCGCTGCTCTCAAACACGCCATTGTTAGACCGCTGCTCAAGATACCCAACCTTGATCCCTCCATACTTTCCAACTTCCGTCCAATATCTCACCTGTCATTTCTGTCCAAGTTGATGGAGAAGCTGGTTTTCTCTCAGCTTCAGTCTCATCTCCAACTGCACGTCATTGGTGATAAATTTCAGTCCGGTTTCAGGTCTAGACATAGCACCGAATCGGCACTATTGAGGGTCCATAATGACATTCTTGGAGCACTGGGCTGTAAAAGCTCTGTGGTTTAGGTGTTACTGGATCTGACCGCTGCATTTGACACCGTGGATCATGCCATTCTTATCTCCCGTCTTCAACATGTTGTCGGTCTGCAGGGCGCGGTGCTCAGTTGGTTCTCTTCTTATCTCACTAACAGAACCTTTTCAGTAATGCTTAATGACTTTTCCTCCTCAGCTGCCCCTCTGTCTTCCGGTGTGCCTCAAGGATCTAGTCTCGGTCCGATTCTATTTTCATTGTATATACTGCCACTTGGTAAACTCATTTCCAATCACAATGTTCATTTCCATTTCTATGCTGACGACCTCCAGATCTACCTTCCTGTGATTCTGAGTAATCGTTCTGCACTGGATCCTCTGCATAACTGCCTTCAGGACATCAAACAGTGGCTTTCCCAGAATTTCCTTCATCTGAATGAGTACATTCTGTTCAATCCAGACTCATCCAATAGGTCTCTCAGTTTTGGTCCTCTAACACCTCAGTTTGCACCCAATGTGTGTAACCTGGGTGTTATTTTTGACAAAGGTATGCAGTACGATAAGCAGATTAGTGCAGTTGTGAAGGCAAGCTTTTACCAGTTAAGGCTCCTGAGTAAGGTCAAACCATTTCTGTCCAGAGCTGACCTTGAAAAAGCCATTCATGCCTTCATCAGTTCGAGGATAGACTACTGCAATCCCCTCTACATTGGATTTAATCAATCACTTCTCAATAGGCTTCAACTGGTACAAAACGCAGCAGCACGTCTCCTCTGCAATGCCACCAAACGCTCACATATCACCCCGATCCTCCGCTTGCTCCACTGGCTCCCGGTGCGGTTTAGGGTGCAGTATAAGGTCCTGCTGTTCGTGTTCACGGCCATTAATGGTTTGGTCCTGGCCTATCTCACAGAATTACTAACGGTCCACCAACCAGCCAGAACCTTGCGCTCCTCTGAACACACCTCTCTGGTGATTCCAAAGTTTAAATATAAAAAGTTTGGAGGTCAGTCATTTGCTGTCCAGGGCCCAAAACTGTGGAACGCACTTCAACCACACTTACGAAGTATCACCATGTTGAGTGTTTTTAAATCGCAGTTGAAAACACATCTATTTAGACAAGCTTTTAACACGTAGCCTCCGACTTGACTCGATTGCTATTTTTATGTTCACTTATGTTTTTTATATACTGTTGTCTATTGATATTTTTACTGGAATGCGCCTTGTGCACCTTTTGGCTGTTGTAAGGCGCTCTACAAATAAAATTTGATTGATTGATTGATTGATTGATTTCTGTTTGTATTTATCTGTTATAGTTTATTTTTATGTAACTATATGTATATATGTTTAAATGTATATGTTTGTATGTATGTATATATGGTTGCACTCTCTTTGCACTGTGTTTCCTTGTGTGTAAGCATACTTGGCAATAAAGCTCATTCTGATTCTGATTCAGATTTTTTCATATCACCTTTACGAAGACCGAAATCAATATCTAAATGAATTAATGTTAAGTTATTAACTTTAATTTACCTTGGAGGGAATATAGGGTGTACTTGGTGATGTCATACATGTTAATATGAGAATGAGGAATTACACTTTAACCCATAGTATGCTCTTCTCAATATTTATTTAAAAAAAAAAATAAAAAAATTAATGAGACGTGTTATCCTCTCTAGGTACCTCATTTCACTATTAAAACTGACCAAGCAACGTTTGTTTGTTTTACATATTTTTGGATAATTTCGCTAACATTTCAATTGAAACTACTCTCATTGTAAAAAGGCAAATGCTTGTCAGATAAATGGCGGTGGTGCAACAGTTGCTAAGACAGGATTGGTCAGAAAACTATTAAGGTGGGGCTTAATGAAGGGTCAATTAATCCATGTTAAAATTGCCCAGTTTGCCCAACTGAATCCATTGCCATTGTAAGAGGGAAATGCATGAGAAATACTTATTAACTGTATGTAAAACAGGTTAGCTGTCTTTTAGTTAACTGTCTCATATTCTAAACTTTTCATCATCTCATTATCTGTGAGATAATAATAATGAGATAATGAGACACTGCTGTTGCCTCGTGGAGTAAAAATAAAACTCAAGTTCACAATGTGTGTGAAATGAACAAAGCAAACAGCAATCTCAGACCATGCCTGAAGAAAAGCATTTCACTTTCGACATCCCCTGAAATCCACTTCAGTTTTGAAACAAAAAGAGAAAGATAAGAGACAAAGAAAGCAGACATGGAAGAGATGTCACTATCTCTTCGCATCCCGCCACTGAACAGTTAAGAGACTTTTGTGGTTTCTGCAGATCTTAATTTAAGCATACGGTTTAGTATGTTAGCGCCAGCAGCTATATGTGTGTTCACTTTTGAAATTGTTGAAATGTTAAGTTCACTGATGCAGACATGCTTATAAAAAGATTAAAAGTACTGACATTTGGAGAGTTCTTTGTGGTTGCTTGGATTTACAAGGTACAATTGGCATCATTAGCTTTTATGGGGGTTATGCCCATAAACTTGCACCTGTCATGCGAGTGATGTGGATCGTTTTAAAGGCGTGTGCCAGTAGGAATGTGGCCCGCTAGCAGAAGTGTATTCAAATTTCAAAGGTCAAGGAGCACATACTTTGCAATTCAGCTGTATGTAGTGCAACTACTTTGTTGTGATACACCATTAAAAATAAAGTTGCTTCACCTGAGGCTCAGCAAAGAGCCTTCTTCTCATAAACACATTGTTCTTTTTTTTACTGTGTAGGGTTCTCAAATTTGTAATTTGGTTCTTTGGATATGTAAAAATCCTGTATTCTCTGTTTTTAAAATCAGCATCAAACAGCGTTCACTGAACATTTTATTTCTGTAATGTGATGTATTTCAAAGTGAAACAGACTTGATTTGATGCATACTGATGCTACGTCCACATTTATTTGATAACGTCGTTTCCATTTTCGAAATGCTCTCCGTCCACACTGATGTTTTCAAGTGTTTTCCAAAAGTTGCTCGTCCACACTGAAAAGTTTGAAAACTTTTAAATCCTCTGAAATCTTAGTGTGCATGTGAAAAATGCAGTTGTCCTCAAGTTCAGGTGCCGAACAGCTATTCCCGAGTAAACTTCCCATCGCCTTTGAACGGGAAGTTTGATGGGCCGCCATCATGATTGTTTAGGGTTGAATGGATCACATGACTGTGGGAACCGATAACCAGTTCTTATACGGAACTAGATCCTTTAAAAAAAACAAAAAAAACAATGGACTATGATTTTCAAGACTTTCGGTTAAGTTAGTGGCATGTTTCTGCCGATACAGATGCAACACAAAACTAAAATACTCTGATAGTATTTGCTGCTGCTTGATCCCTTTTAGGGCTGGGCGATATATAAAATATTAACAATATAATCGCAATGATTTTGCTGACAAAATAAAATTCAGCAATATCTTGTTTATGGCGACGATTTTAATACGCTTTTTATTTGGCCATTAATGTTTCTTAAAGAGCATCAGTTGACTAATTTCACAATGATCAAAATTGCTTTGTAAAATGTGCAAAGGCTGCAGTGAAAGACAGAAAACATGCCTGTGTGTGCTTCAGAAGGTGCGCCGTTCAGTGTTTTTAGCACTTTTATAGCAGTTTACGTGCATTGTGAAAGAAAAGTACCAGAACCTGCAGGTTTAACACTTTCTGTGTAAAAATAAAAGCTTCAGGTGAAAGAGCCTAAATAAAAGCTCCACGTTGTTCATTCACAAACAGTTTAATAGTAAAAAAAGAACACATATACATATATATATATATTGTAATAAACTTTGTAATATGGCACTTTTCGTACCACTGTCTCCCTAAGATGATTTGCTGATGTTTTTCCTCTTTCCAAATGAATAAATGTAAAAAAAATTAATATATGAGGGTAATGATGCTTTTTATTAATCTACTATGTATCATTGTATAAAAATATAAATGTACATATCATTGAAAATTATTAGATCTCATTCCCAATTTAGTGAAAAACTGTGAGGAACATGCCTTTGTTATTTTGAAATAGATTTTTATTCACAACCTTTAATACATTTTACCCACAATGGTTGTGTGGATGAAATGATTGTTCTTCTGATTTAAAAAAAAAGAAAAAGTGTAGCGCAGAAGGCAGACGAGGGGTGAGGATCTAAATGCGGTTTATTGAAAATAATAAGACAAACAAGACTGGAACAAACAAAACATCCACGAGGGGAAACAAACAAACAAACAAGGGAAAACATCCACGACGGGCTCAGGCAGGAACACAGACCAGAGTATACCAGACATTAACCCACCCTTCCACCCTTCCTTCCTTCCTTCCTTCCTTCCTTCCTTCCTTCCTTCCTACATACATACATACATACATACATACATACGACAATGACTGGAGAACCAACAGGGTTTAAATACACAAGGATAATGATGACTAAACGACATGCAGGTGAGAACAATGAAGTGCATAGGCAGTGATGAAGGCAGGGAATTAAGTGTAGTTTATAACAGGTGACAAGTGAAACACGGAGCAGACAACAGGGGATCGTGACAGTTTGACCCTTATTGTCACGATCCCTTATTGTCTGTCCCGTGTTTTCCGTTTCACTCGTCACTGCTCACGTTCCTTGTCACGTTTTCCTTGTTGTCCGCCCCTTGTTTCACTGTCTTTGCGTCAAAACTACATTTCCCATCTTTCCCGGCTCTCTCTGCCAGCACAGTGTTATTGTCCGCACCTGTTCGTGATTTTGTTATCACCGTGTCCGGTCTATTTAAACCCGCTTGTTGTCCCGTTCCTTTGTCGTTTGTTGAATGTTGATGTTCGCTCCCATGCCTGTATTCCCGTGTTCCCAGTTCCTGTGTTTTCGTGTTTTGTTTTCATTTTACCCATCGTGGTAGTTTCATTTGTTCTTGTCTGTTTATTTCCTTTGTCCATAAACCCGCGTTTGGATCCTCACCCCTTGTCTGCCTCCATCTGCGCTTGTAACAGAACAAACGACCAAAACAATGGATCCAGCGGTTTTGCAAGCAAGCTGCCGTCTGCTCAGCCTTATGCAGGGAAACCGTCCGGTGGAAGACCACATCCGCGATTTTCTCGCGATTGCGAGTGCCACCGACTTCCCTGACTCCTCCCTGGTGGTGTTTTTCCAGGCCAACCTGAATTGTGCGCTCCAGGAGCAGTTACCACCGGCGACGCGTGGCTGGACGCTCCGCGATTTCATTGAGGAGACTCTGCTGGTCTGCGCTTCGCCGTTCACTGTGGCCGTCATCGAGGAGAACCCTGCCACTCCTCCCACAGTGGTAACCCTCCATTCGCCCGTGGTTCGTCCCTTCACGCCTGCCTTGGTCAGTGAGCCTGCACGGTCCACTTCGTCTGCCCGGAGGAGGAGGAGAAGACGGGCTTCCGCCTCCCGGCCCACGCCTGCCCCGGTCTGTGAGCCAGAGCCCACGCCTGTCACTGTGAGCGAGCCAGAGCCCACGCCTGTCACTGTGAGCGAGCCAGAGCCCACGCCTGTCACTGTGAGCGAGCCAGAGCCCACGCCTGTAGCCTCGACCGTACCTGAGCCCGCGCCTGTAGCCTCGACCATCCCTGAGCCCGCACCTGTAGCCTCGACCGTCCCTGATCCCGCGCCTGTAGCCTCGACCGTCCCTGAGCCCACGCCTGTAGCCTCGACCGTCCCTGAGCCAGCGCCTGTAGCCTCGACCGTCCCTGAGCCAGCGCCTGTAGCCTCGACCGTCCAAGAGCCAGCGCCAGCAGCCATGACCGTCCAAGAGCCAGCACCAGCAGCCATGACCGTCCCAGGGCCAACGCCAGTAACCAGGACCGTCCAAGACCCAGTGCCTCCCGAGTCTCTCGAGCCTTCCAGGGCTCCTCCTCCCGAGCCTCCTAGGGCTCCGCCTCTCAAGTCTCTCGAGCCACCCAGGGCTCCGCCTCTCAAGTCTCGCGAGCTACCCAGGGCTCCGCCTCTCAAGTCTCTCGAGCCACCCAGGGCTCCGCCTCTCAAGTCTCTCGAGCCACCCAGGGCTCCGCCTCTCAAGTCTCTCGAGCCACCCAGAGCTCCGCCTCTCAAGTCTCTCGAGCCACCCAGGGCTCCGCCTCTCGAGCCTCCAAGGGCTCCTCTCGAGCCTCCCAGGGCTCCGCCCCTCAAGTCACTCGAGTCTTTCAGGGCTCTGCCCCTCAAGTCTCTTGAGTCTCCCAGGGCTCCTCCTCCCGAGCCTCCTAGGGCTCCGCCTCTCAAGTCTCTCGAGCCTTCCAGGGCTCCTCCCCGAGCCTCCTAGGGCTCCGCCTCTCAAGTCTCCCGAGTCTTCCAGGGCTCCTCCTCCCGAGCCTCCCAGGGCTCCGCCTCCCAAGTCTCTCGAGTCTTCCAGGGCTCCTCCTCCCGAGCCTCCCAGGGCTCCACCTCTCGAGCCTCCTAGGGCTCCGCCTCTCAAGCCTCTCGAGCCTCCTAGGGCTCCGCCTCTCAAGCCTCTCGAGCCTTCCAGGGCTCCGCCTCTCAAGTCACTCGAGCCTTCCAGGGCTCCGCCTCTCGGGCCACTCGAGCCTTCCGGGGCTCCGCCTCTCAAGTCACTCGAGGCTTCTAGGGCTCTGCCTCTCGAGCTTCCCGAGCCTTCCAGGTCTCTGCCTCGCATGCCTCTCGAGCCTTCCAGGGCTCCGCCTCCAGAGCCTCTCGAGTCTTCCACGGCCCTTCTCCCCGGGCCTCCTATGGCTCCACCTCCCGAGCCACCTACGGCTCCGCCCCCAGAGCCTCCTACAGCTCTTCTCCCAGAAAGTCCCGAACCTCCTACGGCTCACCTCCCGAGCCTCCTACGGCTCTGCTCCCAGAGTCTCCAGAGCTTTCTAGGGCTCCGCCTCCTGAGCCTTCCACGGCTCCACCTCCCGAGCCACCAGGGCTTTCCATGGTTCCGCCTCCCTTGGCTCCGCCTCCTGAGTCTCCCTCGGCTCCGGCTCCTGACCCTCCTATGGCTCCGCCGCCAGAACCTCGTTCAGTTCCACCTCCTGAGCCTCCACCGGCTCCGCCTCCAGTGGCTCCCTCAGCTCCGCCTTCTGAGCCTTCTAAGCCATCACCTCCCTCGGTTCCACCTCCAGAGCCTTCTAGGCCTCCGCCTCTAGGACCTCCTACGGCGCAACCTCCCTCGACTCCACCTCCAGAGCCTTCCAGGCCTCCGCCTCTAGAGCCTCCTACGGCGCCACCTCCATCGGCTCCGCCTCCAGAGCCTTCCAGGCCTCCGCCTTTAAAGCCTCCTACGGCGCCACCTCCCTCGGCTCCATCTCCAGAGCCTTTCAGGGCTTTGCCTCTAGAGCCTCCTACGGCGCCACCTTCCTCGGCTCCGTCTCCCGAGCCTCCCATGGCTCCACCCCCTGAGCCTTCCTCGGCCCTACCTCCCGAGCCTCCCATGGCTCTGCCTCCTGAGCCTCCCACGGCTCTGCCTCCTGAGCCTCCCACGGCTCTGCCTCAGTTCTGCCTCCCTCGGCTCCACCTCCCGAGCCTTCTGCGGCTTCGCCTTCCACGGCTATGCTTCCCAGGCACCCCGAACCGGTCCTTGCCCTACGGCCACCTCCTAGGCCACCTCAACCAGCCTCTGTCCTGTGGCCACCTCACAGGTCCCCTGAACCGGCCCTTGCCTTGTGGCCAGCTCCTGGGCCACCCAAACCTGTCCCCATAGCGTGGCCGCCTCCCAGGCCACCTAAACCGGCCTCTGTCCTGTGGCCAACTCCCAGGCTCCCAGAACCGGCCCTTGCCTTGGGGCCAGCTCCCGGGCCATCCAAACCTGTCCACCTATTGTGGCCGCCTCCCAGACCACCTAAACCTGTCCTTGCCCGGTCAATACCGCCCTGGCCTCCTCAACCTGTCCCTACCCGGTGGACGCCCCACAGGCCACCTGACCCGGTTCCCTTCACACACCCCCAGAGTCTGCCTGTCTGCCCCTTGTACCCCCATGGACTGCCTAATTGCCCCTTGAGCTCCCCTTGGACTGCCCTCTTGCCCTTGTGCCTCCTTGGTTTGTCTCTGTGTCCCTTGTGCCCCCTTTGGTCTGTCTGTTTGCCCCTTATGTACCTTCTTTGTCTGCTAGGACCCCCTTCACTTCTTGGATTATTTTGTTTGCTTTCTTTTGGATCGTCTAGAATCCGATCCTTTTGAGGGGGGGATATGTCACGATCCCTTATTGTCTGTCCCGTGTTTTCTGTTTCACTCGTCACTGCTCACGTTCCATGTCACGTTTTCCTTGTTGTCCGCCCCGTGTTTCACTGTCTTTGCATCAAAACTACATTTCCCATCTTTCCCGGCTCTCTCTGCCAGCACAGTGTTATTGTCCGCACCTGTTCGTGATTTTGTTATCACCGTGTCCGGTCTATTTAAACCTGCTTGTTGTCCCGTTCCTTTGTCGTTTGTTGAATGTTGATGTTCGCTCCCATGCCTGTATTCCCGTGTTCCCAGTTCCTGTGTTTTCGTGTTTTGTTTTCATTTTGCCCATCGTGGTAGTTTCATTTGTTCTTGTCTGTTTATTTCCTTTGTCAATAAACCCGCGTTTGGATCCTCACCCCTTGTCTGCCTCCGTCTGCGCTTGTAACACTTATGAGCCATTTTTTATTATTATTTATTATGTGAAACCAGTGTAATGAGATTCTTGAGTGAAGGACTCTTATGAGTCCACCCTTTTTAGTGAATAAAAAATAGCATTTCTTGGTGACAAAAATTGCTAACGAAACCATCAAGGAACAGGAATCATTATTATAATTATCATTATATATCAAGATTCCTTACCATTCCCATCCCTGTAATTCCTGCACAGTATACACATTTTAGATGATTTGTTGTGATGTATTGAAATCCCATTGCTTTCTTTTACAAAGCTCAAAATGCTTGTCTTTATATTTTAAGTGTTTTGTTTCTAAATATAAACTGAATTTTGATGGTTTTGTGCTTTCAGTATTGCAAAAAACACATTGTAATTGGCATGTTTATACTTGCTGTAAGTGAATCCACATTTAATGTAGACTGAGCTGTATTTAGTTTCTTTGTATTGTTTAATTAATGGTTTTTGAGGATGGTGGCATGTCAGACAACCTGTCCATTTGCGCATCTGCCAAATTTGGCTAATATAGCTTCTACGAAGTGAAAGACAAATTTACATTTATTCATTTGGCAGATGCTTTTATCCAAAGCGACTTACAAAAGAGGAAAACATAAGCGAATCATCTTCAGGAGACAGTGGTAAAGTGGAAAAGTGCCATATTACAAAGTTTCACTAGCATCAGAATAGTATTCAAAACAGATTTTTTTTTAGTGACTGGTTAAGTGCTCATGGAAAATATTGGATGTAAAGCTTTCAGTGTCAAAAAAAAGATATGGGAATTGTTCTCTCTTTCCTTTTAAAAGTTTATATTTATTTTGATATCCTAGCTATGACTGAGTATACTGTATGGCTAGTTGCATTTTATTATTTGCATTTACTATTGTTTCCCCCTGCTGTCTGTGACAGAACTGTCTGTCATATCAGAACAGACATGCAACATATTTTAGGTTGTGACCTACCAGTTGAGAACCACTGAAGTAGAGAGTTAAAAAATTAATTGTGGAAATTATAATGGACTCAAGATGGCACCGAGTATGGCTGCTGAATTGCAAGCTCCGACACAACACTGCAGTTTATTGTTTGTTTTGTTTACAGTTTTTTTTTATTTTATTTTTTTAGATGTTTTTTTTAGATGTTTTTTTTAGATGTTGTCTGCCTTATTGTATACGACAGACAAACACTTTTTGACATTGGTTCTGCAATTACACCCCAAAAACCGGACTTCAAATTCCTCAATGCCGACCCGCTGTTTACAAACACACCAGCAGAGCCCTTTGTCTGGGCTGCCGAGCCGCAGAAACACAGAAGGAAAAAGGGAAAAAGAGCCGGCGTCCTCATCAGAGTAAGACATCGCGCAAATCAACCCCCGTTACCCAGTATACTACTGGCATACCGGTTTTAAAGCCAATTTTAAAACAATCGCACCAAAATACCACCAACACATCAGCTTCAACACACGAGGGGACCGGGTTTTGGACCATTGCAATTCTCCTTTCCGGGATGGCTACAAATCCCTCCCCCGCCCACCATTTGGCAAATCAGACCACTCTTCCGTTCTGCTTCTGCCCACTTACAGGCAGAAACTGAAACAGGAAGCACCCACCCTCAGAACTATCCAGTGCTGGTCGGACCAAACAGACTCTATGCTACAAGACTGTTTTGATCACGCGAACTGGGAGATGTTACGGTCCGCCTCTGATGACGACGTCGAGGTTTACACTGACATCATAACGTGTTTCATCAGGAAGTGCGTAGAATACGTTGTTCCGACCAAAACAAAATGGATCTACCCCAACCAGAAACCATGGGTTAACGGCGATGTTCACGTGGCACTTAATGTGTGGACCTCCGCTTTTAATTCCGGGAACACGGAGGAGCATAAACAAGCCAGTTATGCCCTCCGTAACTCTATCAGAGCAGCCAAATGTCAGTACAGGCACAAAATTGAAGGACAGTTCAACACCACCGACTCTAGAAGCATGTGGCAGGGAATTAACACCATCACAGACTACATAGGGAATAAAAACTCCACTTTGAACACCGCTGCCTCTCTCCCGGATGAGCTTAATATATTTTATGCTCGATTCGAAGACAATAACACCACCCTCGTGGAGAGAGCACTCGCGACCAACGCTACAGAGGTTGGTTCATTGTCCATCTCTGTTGCGGATCTAACCTGATCCTTCTGACTGGTGAACACCTGTAAAGCCACGGGTCCAGACGCCATTCCGGGCCGCGTCATCAGAGCGTGCGCAAACCAACTGGCTGGTGTTTTTACAGACATTTTCAACCTGTCCCTCTCCCTATCTGTAGTCCCCACATGCTTCAAAACGTCCACCATTGTGCCTGTACAAAAGCAATCAAAAATCACTTGCTTAAATGACTTGTGTCCTGTTGCTCTGACCCCCATCATCAGCAAATGCTTTGATAGGCTAATCAGAGATCACATCTGCTCTGTGCTGCCCACCTCTCTGGACCCATTGCAGTTTGCCTACCGCAACAACCGCTCCACTGATGATGCCATTGCATCTACAATACACACTGCTCTCTCCCACCTGGAAAAAAGGAACACATATGCGAGAATGCTGTTTTTAGACTACAGCTAAGCATTCAACACCATAATGCCCTCCAAGCTTGATGTGAAACTCCGGGCTCTGGGCTTAACGAGCTCGCTGTGCAGCTGGATCCTGGACTTCCTGTCAGGCAGACGTCAGTTGGTTAGAATGGGCAGCAACATCTTCTCATCACTGACCCTCAACACTGGAGCCCCGCAGGGCTGTGTTCTCAGCCCACTCTTGTATTCCCTGTACACACATGACTGTGTGGCAACACATAGCTCCAATGCCATCATTAAGTTTGCTGACGATACGACGGTGGTAGGTCTGATCACTGACAATGATGAAACAGCCTACAGAGAGGAGGTGCACACTCTGACACGCTGGTGTCAGGAGCACAACCTCTTCCTCAATGTCAGTAAGACCAAGGAGCTTGTAGTGGACTAAAGGAAGAAAGACAAAGAACACAGCCCCATCACCATTAATGGAGCACTGGTGGAGATAGTCCGCAGCTTTAAGTTCCTCGGTGTCCACATTACTGAGGAACTCAAATGGTCCGTCCACACTGAGGCCATTGTGAAGAAGGCTCACCAGCACCTCTTCTTCTGAGACGGCTGAGGAAGTTTGGAATGAACCACCAGATCCTCACACGGTTCTACACCAGCACTGTAGAGCGCATCCTGAATGGCAGCATCACTGCCTGGTACGGCAATAGCACTGCCCACAACCGCAAAGCCCTGCAAAGTATGGTGCGAACTGCCAGACAAATCATCGGAGGTGTCATCCAGGACATATATAACAGGCGGTGTGTGAAAAAATCTCAGAGGATCATCAGAGACTCCAGCCACCTGAGTCATGGGCTGCTCTCACTGCTACCATCAGGCAGGCGGTATTGCAGCATCAGGACCCACACCAGCCGACTACATGACCGCTTCTTCCCCCAAGCAATCAGACTTTTGAACACTTGATCTCTCATGATCAATAATCAGCACTGCCCTTTATTAATCTTATGTCTCACACTGGACTGTCATAATTATATTCTCCACAATTCAACTGTTGTATATATATTTTTGATATACTCTTTATTTTTTATGTATGTGTATTCTATATTGTGTGTATTGTTTACTGTACATTGTATATTATTATTGTGTTGTGTAAGTATGTGTACATTTGATTATGTAAATTGTGTTGTGTAAGTATGTTGTTTATTGTAATTGGTATATGTCTCGTCACTGTCATGACTGCTATGTTGCTCGGAACTGCACACAAGACTTTCACCTACTGTTGCACTTGTGTACATGGTAGTGTGACAATTAAGTGATTTGATTTGTTTTGATTATAAAGGTTTTCCTGTGGCATCAGACTGTAAAACCCTTTTTTCTAATTGGAACATTTATTTATCTTTGTAAAACTTTGTATAAAAAAACAGTGACGTGAATGTCTGAAAATAAAATTAGAAAATAAAATAAAATTGTGACTCAAAAGGATTTTATAAGAGATGTACTGTACATATATGAATGGAAAAGAGACAAAGCGACTCTACAGTACGTTGCTCGAGAAGAAAAAGGAGATCATGGTACAAGACAAAGCATTCAAGAGAACAACACAAGCAAATCTGCAGCTGTAGCCTCTAAATACCACACATTTACACACACACACACACACAAGCACGCACACACACATGAACATAGATACATTCATTCCCTCACAATCAGAGGCATTGTGGTTTTAACATCACTAACAGTGGATCACCTCTGACATTAACCATTAGCTCTGGCATGTAGTCATGTGAAATCATTCTCTACCACTCTGTGTTGATTGTGTTATTTTTATTCCTTCTATCCCTCGTAGCTGTTGGCTAAACAAGGCAGTCTTGTAATTCTATGCACCAGAGAGACATGAACAAGACAAAATGTCACCAAAATCCTCCTTTGCATCCAGCAGCTCGGGGCAATATTCCTCATGGTGGCACCTACTGAATAGAGCAGCTTAATTGTGGTCTGATCAATATGTCAGTCCGATTTTATGGAGCCTTCTAGATGCTCCTAAAGGCCTTGTTCTCTGTACAGATGGAGAAGAGAAACCCGATTAGCATTAATATCCTTCCTTCCGTTCTCGAGGTGTAGCATTTCACACAGTCTATGTAAGAAGCAGGAGCATCATGCACCAATTTTATTAATTTATTTATTTATTGTTTGAGGGGGCACTAGTGGCAGTCCGGGGCTCACTTCGTGCAACAGGCAAGATAAGACATGACAAAAAAACTTTGTAATCCAGTCCTTCATGAGTATAAAATGTGCTAATCTAATGCAGGGGTTCTCCAAGGTGATACTCAAAATCTCCTCAGTTTATATGTTAGAGGCCTTTTCTGTGTGGAGTTTGCATATTCTACCCCTGTTTTTGTGGGTTTCTTCTGGATGCTTCCATAGTCCAAAGACATGCAGGTCAAGTGAATTGGAGACTCTTAAATTGTCTGTAGGTGTGAATGAGATTGTGAATGAGTTTGTCTGTGTTAGCCCTGTGATGGACTGGCCACCTGTCCAGGGTGTTTCCCTGCATTCGGCCAGAGACAGCTGTGATAGGCTCCAGCACTACCTGTGAACCTGCATAGGATAAACAGCTATAGAAGATGGATGGATGGAAGTTGACACTTTATTAATTAGGTGTT
Organism: Xyrauchen texanus; assembly: GCF_025860055.1. Taxonomy (NCBI): domain Eukaryota; kingdom Metazoa; phylum Chordata; class Actinopteri; order Cypriniformes; family Catostomidae; genus Xyrauchen; species Xyrauchen texanus. The sequence goes on from NC_068301.1 coordinate 31,530,118, forward strand.
AATGGGCAAGTGATCTCCTCCAAGTGCTAAAGATTCAGACAAGAGTGCTACCTATCAAGTTGTAGTTCCTTCAGTTCTACAACTGCAGGTGTTGTGTTTGGCTCATGATAGTGCATAGTCTGGTCACCTAAGAATTACAAAAACTTTTTTAAGCATTTTGAAGCATTTCCTCTGACCAGGTTTGAAATATGATGAAGTGAAGAGCTGTAAAACATGTCAAACTTGCCAGCTTGCTGGAAAGCCAAACAAAAAAGTTCTTCCTGCTCTTTTCTGCCCAATTCCTTGTGTGGGAGAACAATTTTAGCATGTTCTAGTTGATTGCGTAGGCCCTCCTGCTGAAAAGACTAGCATTGCTGGTCACCAGCTTATGTTGTGTTTTAGGTGCTGGTCCCCCAGCGTGGGATACTGGGCTGCTGCTGTCCCCACCAGGCTTTTAAACTAGCTTAACCAGCTTCATCAGAAAGACCATGATGGTCAACCAGCTAGACCAGGACAAAATCAGCACTAACCAGCATAAACCAGCCTACACCAGCATGGGAATTTCAGCAGGGCCCTTACTACCCAAATCAAAATCTAGACTTCAGTTCCTGCTGACCATAATGCATGTTACTACTAGGTTTCCAGAGGCATTTTCTCTGCATAACACCACTGCTACTTCATTGGTAAGAGCACTGGCAAAATTGTTTTAGAACATTTGGTCTTCCAAAACTTCTTTTAAGCCATGTTCAAACAAGTTCTTCAGATATTAGGATTTCAGCACAGAATATAGTGCACTTCAATGTTGGCATCAGATATTAAACTCTTTGCTACACGAGTACTCCTTGGCAACAGAAAGGTACTGGGATGACGGTGTCCCCTTTGTTCTGTTTGCTGTATGTGAAGATGTACAAGAGTCACTTGTATTTAGCCCTGAAGAACTTGTCTTTGGACATACTCTCTGTGGCCCTTTGAGTATATTCAAAGATAAGTGATGCCTTTTAACTCTGCCCCTAAGACCATTGTGATGTCATAGTTGTCAGTCATTTGTGAAAATGTCTAAATGATGCTGTTGCTTTAGCAAAAGGAACCCTGTCTTCTGTACAAAACTCCATGAAAGGCCACTTTGACAAGAAAACTGAGCAACACTGACTATGTAATTAGTACTCCAGAAAGAAAACGTCTGCCACATTAACATGCAGAAAGAATACCAGAAAGGGTAAGTTCCATGTCAAACTCTGCCAAGTCAGTCTCTTTTGATGAAAATGAGCCCCATAGGTCTTTGGTGGTAGTAGTTTCAGTTCCTGCTTATCCAGAGATTGAAGATGAGCTTGTACCTTCTTATGCTTCACAACAGTAAACTGTTAAATTAAAAATCGTCTCATTTGCAGTATTTGTAAGAAGCTTAATGAGATGACATAATGCAGCTAGTAGGTTAAGTTTCTCTTAGAGAATGGATTAACTAAACATAGTTCCAGTCCTTCTTGGAGTTTCCTTGTTTAATATTCCTAAGTCAGATGGTACCTTTAGATAACAGGAAGGTGAATTCTGTTACTATACCTGATTCTTACCCGCTGCCAAGAATTGATGCTAGATTTACGGAAATCATATTGGCAGTTTCCTTTAACAGCTCGAACCTCAGAGATTTCAGCTTTTGTGACACTTACTACAGTACTCTGTGATGGGCTTTGGGATGCAAAACTCTCCAGCAACAGTTGGTACACTTGGTTATGGCTGACGTATGCAATTGTAATGCATATCTAGATGAATTGGTAATTTACTCACTTGACTGGAAGCATGATGCCAATCTTCTTAGAGAAGTGTTCTTTTGTCTTGCAAAAGCTGCTTTGACTTTGAATCTTGCCAAGTGTGAGTTTGTGAAGACCTTCATAACCTATTTTGGGAAATAGGTTGGACATGGACAGGTATAGCCTGTTAAACAAAAGGTTGCTGCAAACACTGCCTTTCCAGCTCCCACTACAAAAAGAGAGCTCTTTATGTGTCTTGGTATGGCCAGTATTATCGAAGTTGTTGTAAGAACTTCTCAACTGTTGTTACCCCACTTACCAATTTACTGAGTCCCTCTAGATACTTAGAGTTGACATCTGAATGCCAACAGGCATTTGCCACTGTAAAACCTCTGCTGGGTATTTCCCCTGTACTTGTTGGTCCTATCTTCAATCTACTGTTTAAGTTGGTGTTTGATGCCATTTTTTTTTATGCAGGAGCAGTCCTGTTACAGGAGGACGAGGATGACCATCCAGTGGGCGATTTCTCCCATAAGTTTAAGCATCAATTCAAGAATTCCACAATTGAAAAAGAGGCTTTGGCAAGGCTACTTGCTCTGCAACACTTCGAAGACTAGGATGGTTCATCTCATGTACCTGTAGTAGTCTTTACAGATCACAACCCAAATGTAAATTACTTCTCCGTCTTGTTTTGTGATGATCCATGTCTTTAGTGGCGTTTCAGCGGACCTTTGAGAGTGGTTAACCTAATAATGTAAAGTAAACAACCGTAACGCTAACATCGAGAGGCACACCGCGTTTAATATTTGTTGCTAGGTTAATCCACATGACAAAAATGAAATGCCACTCACCCGAGTGAAAACCAAACGACAGTCATTGTGGAGCACATTGGTCCCGAGGTCGTTGACCCAACCACTAACAAAAAAGTTGTATGCCTCCATAATTTTGTATGCTTTCATTTGTTTTCTGGAGTAGAAGGATGTCTAGAGGACAAGGTAGTTGCTTATATCTACTCCCTCGATTGCAGGCAAGTATTCAGTTGAAAAATCGCTCCTATTCATAACATATGAATCACGTCCAACATATGTTGTGATTTTCTGTTTTTAACTTTCTCTCATAATAGCGTCTAAACTAGTACAGTACAGACTTTCCTCCATCTTGCTCCTTCTGCTTTTCACTTCCTGCCCTCCATCTGATTTTTGCATGTCATAAGAACCATGTGACTGCAATTAAGCTATTTCAGAAATGAGAAGTACCCCAGGTCTTCTCCATTCTGCTTTTTAAATCAAATGCAGTTGCTCCAGCCAAGCCATCCACTAACTGGCCAATCAGCCATGGGGACCTGGGCTATGAGAGCCTATAAAAACACCCAAGCTGGTGGAGATGGATAGAAACACATACCTGAATACTTGATGTATGCATTTGTTGTACAACATTGTTTTATTGTTTTTTTGTTTTGTTTTTTGCTTCTCTATGCAGACTCTTTAAGCTCACCTGAATTTGTTATTTGTATTTTTTATTGGGAACAGCACTTCTGGAATCAGCCACGTTTCAATAGGCATGAGGTTTCTAGTATGAAGGTTTTTGTCTGTTATTAGCACAAATATACCCTAACATGCTTTATTTCCAATAGAGGAAGTAATCAAAGGCTCAACATGTGCTAGCTGCTCATGTCTCTTTTTTTGGCAGCACATTGTTTATTGTTGTCAAGGCTACCAGAAATAATCCCAAATTAATGGCCCTTTTTCACCTGAGTGATGTACAGTATTGATTATATTTTTATCCCCTCACTCTTCCTGAATGAAACAGTTACGGTTGACGCACAATCAACATGGTTTTTGGAGTGTTATCACAATGCACACCTTTGCAGTCAAGGGAGAAACCGAGATATCGATGACCATCTGATGATGGCCCTGGTTAAAAAACAAACAATAAAAGAAAAAGAATAAATACCTTAAATCAGCCTAATGGCATTTAGGCCACACCAAAGGGAATGCAATTGTGACAGGTGAATCGTCGACAAATGGTCCTTTTCCATAGAAAGCGACAAGAATGTAAGCTCTTGTTGATCTCCCAGTTCTGGTCAGGCTAGTCTGTACTGGTTTTAGAGAGGTTTAGGGCACTTTTCAGCTGGCCAGGCAAGGAAACACCAGCTTAAACCAGCTAAAAGCAACATAGTTTGGGTTGCAGCCGGTTGCAAAAAAAACTACTTATATTAACTCTGCCTTTAATGACAATATCCTTACAATTCTAACTAAGATTTACAACCGTGAAGTCTGATTGCTTAGAAAAGTGATAACACACCTCTCCTCCACAGGCCACATGGTTTGAGGTATCACTTATGTCCATAGTACAAACAGTGCAAGACATGTTACACACTGGAATTTAATACTTAAGGTTTGTTCAAAGATGTTATTGATGTATATGAAATAGTGACAGGTGCTTAAGTGTAAATACCCTCACAACAGACTGGATGAATACTGAATGTTTCCAAACAAACTGATTGTAGTTTGAACTGGATCAGATATATATGATCCATATTATAATTGTAGATATGACATAAAGGAACAATTTGCCCCTAAATGGAAATTCTGTTATCACTTTCAGTCGTTTGCCATTCCAAACCCATAGAATGTTTATTTTTTTCATTGAAACACAAAAAGGAGAAATTTTGAATTTTGTATTTTTTTTTTTTTTGTATAAAATAGAAATGTTTGTCTGTTCCACACACAAAGCTTTCATATGGCTTCCGAAGACTTGGAAAATAGTCCACCATTATTTTGGACTACATTTATTGTGCTTTTATGTTGTTTTTGTGTCCTTTTTTAACCTTGACCAGTGTGGTTTAAGGAACTACTGTATCATTGTATAAAAAAGTGTGGCATGAAGATTCTTCAGAATGTGTCCCATGGAAATACTAACAGCATATTGTTTGGATCAACATAAGTATGAGTAAATAATGACATAATCATTTTTGGGTGAACTATTCCTTTAAAAACAATGCAAGCCTAAATTATATTGCTAAAGTGTAATGATTAGGGCAGCTTCAGAGCTGATAAATTATTCTCTTCATTAGGCCTACTATGTAGTCCAGAGAGAAGAATCAATGTTTAGCCTGGTAGAGCTGTAAATTACAGAGGCCCCGTTTACACCTTGAATTAACATGCATTTCATTTCCGAATAGTATTTGGATATACCAATCAAAGTTACCCATGCAAAATGGAAAAAGCTACTTACATATTACATCATCAGAGGCTATGATCTGAAATGCGCAAGTGAATATTCTAACTCTATTCCAATGGAATCATTAATGGAATAATGTTCATTGTTCGGGTGACAAGTTTGCAAGATGCAAGTTGTGTTCACATTGCCATGGCAGAAAAAACTAAAAAGTCAAGAAACCACAACACAGCACTTTAACAACAGATGACTGAAGCGTAACTTCATTAGATAATGAAATAATTACATACGTAATTGAATATGGATAATGAAAACACATTTGTATTTACACCTTCTTTGAATGTGGTTAGAATCCATCCCTGTGTAGTGTATATAGGGGTTTCAATTAAAGTTCGCAAACTGGTTAGTGTGGCGGTGTTGTGTTATGCTATTAGATTAGCCTTACTGTGTATCCAATTTGGTGACTGCAGGTTGCGCATGAGTGGTGGATTGCCCTGGAAGAGTCTCTTTAGGACTTCCCGTGAACTTTCGTCAACCATAGCAGCCATTTGTTATCTGGGTCAACACCAATGAAAACAGTTTCATTGATGCATATGAACGTTAACGCGTTCCACAACACACAAATAAACAGTATTCAGTTAACATGCCCAGATTCTCACACTATTATATATAGCGAATTCGGTATGATAAATGTACACGTACGGGTTAAAGTGTCGGGTACGTTACCATTGTTTGTAAGGGAAACAGTATGTGTAAGATAGGAATGTATTTCTACATTACTACGTAAGGACATTTATAATGGAAGTAGTCACGTTTGACAACCGTTATAATTTAGATAAATTACTAGATTATTTTCTGAATAAATTCTCCACCATTAAAGTTGTCCAGCTCACAATTACTACTGTAGGGAATTAGCTTTAATAAGAGATGTATGATTGATTCTCTTACTGGAGTAATATTATTCTCATGGCTAATTGACAATAATATTACACATATAGGTATAGCTTTGAAGTGAAATCCTTTAGAAACAGGGATGAGATTATTTATCAAAATATACCACAGTAAACATATAATTAAAAGGGAAACATGAATAATTAATCATAACTCGTTATAATTAATATTGGTAAATTTGGATCAGTTAATAGAATCAACTTGAGGTAGCTGAATTAACATTACAATCAATTTATCTGTTCATCCAGCAAACACTCAGTATTGATTGTCTATCAATTCTCAGAAAGGATATTTTTCATGGCCACACAAAAATAACTCTTTCTTAGCATGGAGCTGAGATTGAATTGTTAAATTTACATTGATTTACAAGCAGACCAGAAGCACAAGATCGCAAGAATGTACACAAAAAATGTATTTAACTAAAACATGAACACATAACTAATCTAAACAAAAACATACACACAAAATCACTCATACATGGGAAAGGGAAAAGTGAAAATAAAATTAAACTGGAACAGAATAGGGGAAATGCAGTTATGAAAAGAGTCATTTTGACCATTTGAGAAAACAATCCATTTCTTAGTTTAAAAGCACCTTTGTTACAAAGAGATTTTCATGTCTTATACTAAACTAAGTTCAGTTAGTTACTAGTACGATACTTGCAATTGCCTTGGCTGTTGAGAGCCTGGATAAAGTCGCGGAAGAGCATCTGGATGGTTCCTCAAATCGATGGTTTTCAAGTTGCAATCAATTTCTTCCGTGTTGTATAAATAAATTAGGATGCACTCTGGTGTTCATTCACTCTGTGGTCCAAGTAGTTGCACATGGCTTGAGGTGTTGAGGCCTGCCAGCCTGCAACCTCATGGTCAGCATGACCGTGCAGCAGAGGGTCAGGGGAAAAGCCAGGGGAAAGAGTAAGAGGCTGGATGTGTCCTTTTATCTCCTGATGGAGATCCCTCCTCTCGAGTCTGGCTTGACCAATGAGAAAGGAGCAATTCCCAAGCGGGAAATGTTCCTTTGTTTGGAAGCTGACTCATTTGCATGATTGGGGGATAAGTTGTTAATGTGTGCCCGTTTATGCTCTGATTAATATAGCAAGCAAACATGCATGCTATCAGAATTATATATATATATATATATATATATATATATATATATATATATATATACACCACTTTGCAATGTGTCACACAAGGATTCATTTGATAGGAAACATGGCAGAACTAATTGTACATTATCTGGTAGTTCTGTCATAAGTCATGCATAAAACAGTATACAATACAAAAAACACTTTACAAAACCGTAATGATCCTATACACAGTGTCCTGGGGATATACATGTGAAATTATGGACAGTTTGTCTATAATTTAATGATGAAAGGTCTGTTGTTCTGGCCTTTGTGTTCATTTCCAATGGGGGACAGGCGTGAATCACGCTTTCTGCATTCCTTTGCTGACAACGATCAGTGGGGGATCCAACATAGATGGAGCCTGTGTGGGCCTCTGCTTGCTACAGTCTTGAGACATATGTTGGCTTGTTCATTAAATAATGAATAAATGTGTGTCTGATTGGTCCAGATGCTACACCTGACCACCTCCCAATGTGGTTTCAGTGATCTAAACACAATGTGTTTTGGGTGCATTTACACCTGTTATGTGGTCAAGTGCTATCCGATAGCAATCCAATCACCGAAAAGGCCAATGCATTGTCAATGCAAAGTATAAATGGTAAAGAAAATATTTCAAGTGCGATTGGTGTTTGATTATCTCAACCATCTCGTACCACACAATCTATAAATTATTGGAAATTAGCTTAAAAATTATTAATTTAATCCAAAGCAACTTCCTGTACTTAAAGGGACAATCCACCTGGAGCAAGCTGGTGGATACAGTGGTTATAATTCATGGAACTTTCCTGGTGTGCGTTTCACGTACAACAATGTAACTCACTGCTTAACCACCATATTACAATGCATCATTGGAGAAATTAACTAGCGAGTCATGACTGTTTCCTGAAACATTATTAATTATGTTGCTCATCTATTGTTCGAACACCATTTGTTCAACAACATAGAGCTCTCGCTAATTGCGTTATGCGGGGGTTGGAGTAATCGCTTCTGAGAAAATGACATTATAATAGCTAATTTACACATACACCAGAAAGACACTTAAGCAAGAAAGCTGCTGAACACACAAAATCAGCATGCACCGTGTAATGAGACAGATGTTCTCAGATGTTTCCCTCTACATCAGACATTGGGATTCCCCTGGGGCGCTTCAGAACATGCAATAATGTGTACTCTTCAAATGGGTGTTACATTCAGAAGTGATCTTCCATGTGCCCTATTCCCTTCAAAGTCTTTACCATCCACTGTGAGGGCAGTAGAGGGCAGAAAGAAGTGGGGCTCTGAAATAAGTCATTTGTTACTGACTTTTTAAGGCATTTTTATTGAAAAATTCAAACTCTGGAACTCCAGGCAGGTGTCGCTGACAGAGAACGCTTGCAGGTCCCCAACCCTCTTGATGGAGGCGAGCGCGATCAGGAGGGCCGTCTTCAAGGAGAGGGCCTCGAGCTCAACTGAGTCAAGCGGCTCAAAGGGGGTCTCTGAAGGCCCAAGAGGATCACTGAAAGAACCCAGGAGGGGAACAGTCTTGGCCCGGGGATGATTCAACTTCCGGCACCTCTAAGAAACCTGATAATCAAGTCGCGCTTACCCAAGGACTTGTCGTCCACTTCGTTGTGGTGGGCCGCGATAGTGGCTACATACACCTTCAAGGTGGAGGGGGACAGCCTCCCCTCCAACCTCTCTTGCAGGGAGGAAAGCACTGACTGAGTGACCCAGGGAGAGACCCACAGAAAATACCTTTCTCTTCCCAGCCCTCCACCGGGGGATGGAATGGTCAGCTTACCAGCTCCAGAGCAAACGTCTCGTTCCCTGGGTCATCTGTCTCAGGAACACTTGGGAGCCTACCAAGTCTTCGAGGACATTAGGGAGACGGGGACATGTGCTTCATGCAGAGTGCTCAACACTGGGGCTGAGAGCTGGGCCCAGGTTGAAGCGGAGCTGCCTGACGTATGGAAGCCACAGGGGGATGCCCTCGGCGAGCAGGCGGAGCAAGGCCTGTGTCTGTTCTTCACCGCGGAGAACTGCTGGGTGAAGTCGTCAACGGTGCCGCCGAATAGATCGAGCTGGGAGACCTAGGTTTTGAGAAAGCGCACTTTGTCTACCTCCCACATCTCGACCAGGTTCAGCCATAGATGATGCTCTTGGACCACAAGGGTGGCCATGGCCCGTCCGAGTGCCGGCGCTGTGACCTTCGTGGCCGGGGGGGCCCTATTGGTCAGTGATCGCCGTTCCTGCAGCACATCAGGAACAGGACTACCCAAGTGCAGATCTTCAAGTGCCTTGGCCTGGGGGATTGCAGGGGGGCCATAGCATGCAGGGCGGAGACAGCTTGGAGCTGCTCCACCATCGAGGGTAGTGAGAGCGGAGGAGCGAGGAAGCCGGTTTTGGGCAGTAAAAGGTGCCCTCTATGGCTTCCTCAACTCGTCATGCACCTTCGGGCAAGCATAGCGGACATCTGCGCATCAGGCTCACACTGGACGAGCAGACCCGGAGGTGGCAGCCCAGTCGAGTCATCAGCATTAGACACCTTTGTGACACTCTCCGATGCAGCTGCTCGCGGGGTCTGAGGGAGTAAACAGACTGGCCGTTAGGCGATCTGCTCTCACCTCGAGCCTGGACGGAAGCAAAACGAGTGTGCTGTTGAGCGGGTGGTTCGTGGGGACTTACCCGGCAAAACCGAACCCGCTGTATGCCCCAAATCGCCTTCATAGCCAGCCGCAATCCCGTAGGAAGGAGGCGAGGCATGAAGTGTCTTTCACTCATTTTGAGGGAATAAAAACGCGACCGCAACGTTGCCATGGCTATGTTCTCGCACTGAGAACATGAACCATTCATAAAACGCTGCCTGCTTGTGATCGCAGCCCAGGCACACAAGGCAGCTCTTATGACCGTCAGAAGTTTAGAGGAATTCAACCGCATCCAGGAACTACACAGGGGCGGAAAACATCTTTAAAAAGACGCGTCCTGAAAAGGACGTTCAACACCAGCTGTGAATTGCTCTTTTAGAGAAATAGACTTGTGTAGAGAAGGAGAAAGCCGCTGATACGTGCCGTAGATCCAACAGCAAACCCTCTGCAGAGGTGAGTGGAACAGAAGTGAACTCAGCTCACTGATCGCACAACCGCTCGTCTCCGATGAAAAAATCTGACTGAACAAATGCACGATTCCCTCCTTTTATACCTGTATGTCCGAGGGAGGAACATGCAAATTCTGTCTGCCAAATTCTCATTGGCCTTTTCTCAAGTTCAGAGGTAAACAATGCCTTCAAGAAAGTACTCTAGTATCGCTTCATTTGACACAACGTCGAGTGAGCAACAAACGGGGAACTTTGGAAAACTGTTTTTCTAGTTATAAGAATAAACGTTACTAAATTTGATAAGAGTTGTCCAAAAACAAGACAAAATATCTATAACAAAATTATGATATTTTGCTTCTCAAGTATTTTAACTGGAAAACAAGACAAACATATTCTGTAAGAAAAGGATTTTATGGTTTCACACAGATTTTTTTTAATTCCCACCATTTTACTGATGGCTTAATTTATCCACTGCTGAGAGAGACCAGCAAGAAACAGCAAAACACACACAGAAAAAGAGAGATGGAGTGGGAGAGAGAGAGCTTATGAGGGAGGGTGGGTATCTTTTATGACCACACATCCTGTAGCTGCCCATTAAAGCTGTGGCATTTTTACTGTCTCATTTTGCTTAAACGGTCACTAATATGAGGAGGCTCACTAGCACTCCCTATTTCCTCTGTCTGGCTCCACTGACTCTTTGTAGTTTTTTTTGTTTTTTTGTGTGTGCAGGAAACTCTCTCTCTGCTGGCTGATGATGTGAGAGCAAACGCAGGGCCACTGAGGTGCATCCTATTGATCACGGCAAGCTGAGAGGGAAGCAAATAAAAACATCCTGAAACGAGAGACAGAGAGATGTGAGAAAGAGAGCAGCAGGTAGTCCAGACGATTTTTTGATTGCCTTTTTGATGTTAATTTTTCTGTTTTCTAAGGTAGCACAGTTTACCAAAACAAGTCCCATAGAACAGGATCCTTCTCCCAAATAACCAAAAATTCTACCTAATTAAACACTTCAGTGCCTTTGGACTGCAGGGCTTTAACACTTTAAACACTACTTAGTAGTGTTTAAAGTGATGAAAATAATTCATGCTTCTGTTCACCAAGGACACATTAAATTACAGTTAAGACATCTATAATGTTGCAAATGACTATTTCTGTTTTAATTAATTGTGTATTCTTCTCCAAACTGTCTTTCTTCTGCAAGACACAAACAATCATTTTTAGAAGAATATTTCAGCTCTGTTAGTCTTTACATTGCAAGTGAATGGTGGCCAGAAATCTGAAGTTCCGAAAATATAGAAAACATACAAGTAATCCATTAGACTCCAGTGGTTTAATCTATATCTTCAGAAGTGATATAATAAATGTGGGTGAGAAACAGATCAATATCTATGTCCTTTTTTACCATAAATCTCCACTTTCATATTCTTTCACATTTTGAAAGTGAAAGTGTAAGTTTAGATTTAAGGTAAAAAATGACTTAAATATTGATCTGTTTCTCACCCACACTTATCATATCGCTTCTGCAAATATAAATTAAATATTGATGTTTATGTTTCCTGCATGTGATTTTTGGATCAACAGAGCCGAAAAAAAATCTTTATGTTCTGTGGGAGAAAGAAATTAGGACACAGTCCATAAATATTGCTCCGGTCACTCCTTCAATGTAAGTCAATAGTAGTAGTGATGCTTGCCTTAGCAAACACCTCTAAAAATCATTGAATTTGAGGTTTGAACAAAGAGAAATGACAAATGAAAGGGGTAAAGAAAAATTATTGTCACTGAGAGTAACTGAATTTCAGAAACACTCTTCTTAAATGCAAAAGGGACAAGATGATATTGTTATCATAATGGTTGGGGATTCACTGTATCCAGGAGCAAAGCTCTCAGCTAGACTATGATTCTGCTGCTGATGGAGACAGGACACGCTGGGCCCAGAGAGATTAAGCATATCTCACTGCTGAACAAACCTTGTAGCCCTGAGGCGATTATGTTGCAACCCAGGAGGGCGAGATCTTGGAGAGAAAGTGAAAGAAAAATATGGAGGTATTCCAAGAAAACCAGATATCCAGTGGTGAGGACGTCGGCAATCTCTTGCCCGGTTTACACCTGGTATTAAGATTAGTGGTCATGTGAGATGGATCGCCGTATTTAAACCTACTTTTAGCACTGTTCATTTGTAATCGGCTCACAAGCCGGACCAAGCCTGGAGCCAGGGAAAAGGTGGAGCAGTCGCCTTTTATGACTTGTTTCCACACTGTTCTAATTTTACCTACAGTCAGAACGCAGATGCAGAGACAAAGAGAGTTGGGGGGGCGAAGGGGTTGTAAGTGTGTGCCTAGGGTGAGAGGTGGTTTGTGGGGGGTGGTAATGGCGTAGTATTGGTTTATTGACTGCCCTCACAGCTGGCAGTCTTCAGATGAAAAGAGATGTTCCTCAAGTGCTGACTGCACATCAGACGACAGGCTAAAGGAAACAAAAGGAGTCAGAAGTCCCTCCCAGCACACAGACCCCCTCATCAACACACACATACTCCCAATGGGCCTTTCCATCCTTAGAACAAAACTAGCCTTAAGCAGAGAGATTAAACAATTCATGAACAATTTAAATTATGAACAATTCATGTCATATGATACAAAAAGTGATTTGAATCCATTTAGTCTACAGAACTGTCTTTAAACTGGCAATGAAGCCACATCTAAAGTTGCACATAGACTATGCTGTGTTTACACTATGGGGGTCCAGGTTTGGCAGTTTAGCATAAGCAGTTAGACCCTGCTGGTAGATAAGCTAGCAAAAAGCCTGTTTCTCCATTGACAGGCATTTAAAAGTATCCATGTATTGTGAAGAAATATTTTTTTTTTAAAGCTACATATAAATCACACACAGACACACAAGCACACACACACACTAACTCCTGGATTTGAGATCAGAGGTCAGGTCTGTGAAGGCTTTGTGCATCTAGTGGTGTCATAATTAATTCAGTTTGGGTCATTTCTGGGGTCCCAAAATTGTCTCTATATCTTACTTTTTAAAGCAGAATGTTGTATCAAAAACCTCAAGACCTTTTTGTGCACAGCTTACAGAAAACAAAATGTGTACTGTTGTCATGCCCACAGAACATTTAAAGGCATATTTAATGTGGCATTTCATTTAACAGAACGTGAGTTACAAATGCAACCATGGTTCTATTTCATGCCTCCTGAGGGTGGCTCAGCCTATGGACATTGGATATTGCATAGTAGGGAACGAGAAATAATTCCAACAAAGAAATGCAAGCGAGTCCCCAAGCCCCGCGCTCCAAAACAAACAAACAGGTGATCCATTTTGCGGAGTGACGCAGTAACAGAAATATAATATCTAAGCACACTCACAGGGCACAATAGTGAACTGTGCTCAACCTCCATGTCCGTAAAGGCATCTAAATCTATTGAGTTGTTCACAAACTGCTGGGACAATACTTTAGGAAGAAAAGATGGATTAGGCCAAAAGTGTCACACATGCAAACTCAGGTTTTCATCGCAAACATTAAGGGCTCACCGTCATTACAAGTGCATGAACACTGCTGAACACAAAAGAAGATGTTAAGAAGAATATCTCAGCTAAAAAGTCATACACATCTGGGATGGCATGAGGGTGCGTAAATGATGAGAGAATTTTGACTAGCGGTGTACTCAAACTGCTGAGCTAAAAGGATAGTTCACCTAAATATGATAATTTTACCATTTACTATTTACTCACCCTCATATTGTTCCAAACCCATATGACTCTGGCCACAACCACACTTTTTTATTAAAAACACACTGATTTTGCTAATTTTATGCCTCTCATTCACACTTTATGATGAGAGAATTTTCATTTTTGGCTGAACTATCCCTTTAAGACAAAAGGAACAAACACTTTTGTTGTTGTGTGTGTTTCCACTGTGTAGCTTTTCTATCCCTATCTTGGTTTTGAGGAATGATTCTCATTAACTGCCAACAAAATGCTGCTCGTATTCAATTGCATAAACATGTTCCGTGGTGCATCTCTCCAAAGCCCTCTCTCTGATTTGACTGTTGATTTATTGAGTTTACCTTTCCTCCATGAATTTTAATGTTCACGTGCCCTGCTTTCAAAGTCTTTTCATCAATATTTAAACTTCAATATATACTTCACAATCACTGACAAATTGCCCCAAGATTTCAAAAATGTTTGACACCTTCATTAAAATGTATCAAATAATCTGGCGGGAATCAGACTCCTTCAGCCTCTAGAGCAGCGGTGAAGCGTTTATCTTGAGTGGCTCCCTCTCGACACCAAGACTTTGTGCTGTTGTTTTTAATAATAGTGGGTCTGATTAGAACAGAGTACCAGGGAACAACAGCCACGTAAATCAGCCACGTAAATCAGCCCCCTAACGTGCCGTCTGTCCATCTGGAGCGCTGTGAGGGCCCTCATGCTCCATAATCAAAGCTGCTATGCTCTCAGAGCTCCTCCGCTCTCTAGGGGAAATCAGTGATCACTGAAACCCTCCACGGCACAAGTCTTCTGTGTGCAACAACCCATTGAAACACATTTATTCTGTTTAACACAAAGGCTGAATGCAGAAACCTTATACGTGTGGATATACCTGTGAAGTCACATAAATTGAATTCATATTAAACTTCCAGACAGAAAGAAGAAATCAGTCTGAACTCAACGTTGCATAGGCTACACATACAATTAGCAAAATCAACTACATCCCTGCAACATTATAAATGCTATACTTGATTTTTCTAAAGACTTATACAGGTCATAGTATACATTTATTTTAGGGGCATAAAGTATTAGGTGGGGGATCTACTAAAATAGGTGGAGAATTCAATACCGGAGTTTCCGGACATGGATGCTTGTTGTGGTACAAATGGCGGTCACACTGAACTTTGATTCCCTTCCATTCATACATAGAGCAGGAACAAAACACTATGCATAGAGGTTTCATGTTATGCTGGTTACCTGGCTGCAAAGTTCAAGTTTGGGGAACTCTGTTTAATTGAACCTTTTATTGGACATCGGTTTCTTTTATCATTTTGCTATTGCCAGCATTCTATAAAAGCAATAAGCCTTATATGTGTTGTGCTTATGAACATCCCTTAAACAGAGGTAGAGTAGCCAAAAAACTGTACTCAAGTAAAAGTACAATTACTTGACAAAAAATGACTCCAGTAGATGTAAAAGTATTATGTTACTAATTAATTATATTAAGAGTAAAAATTATCCAAATAAAATAATTTTCAATTAGAGAGTAACTAGTAACATTTATATGCAACATAATGGATGGTTAATCTCCAATATTCCATTACATAATACACATTTAATATGTATAATAATAAATAATAATAACTAGATAGGTACATTTCCTGAAGAACGTGTGAGTGGTGCTTGCATGGCAAAACTCATCACCAAGGGTCTCAGTATACTGACCCAAGTGAAACGAACCAACCCGTTCCTCTCTAGGATGTTATGGTGAAGATATCTGGATGTTGTTCTATGGTTACTAGGGTGTTCCATATGGTTGCTAGGCTGTTATCAGGGTGATCCTCAAAAGGTTCCTTGTTAGCCTGAGTCAAATGACCCTACACTAAAGTCTCTACAATGTTCTGGTGCTGAGATATGTGTTTTGCTACTTGGTTTCTAGGGTGTGCTCATTTAGTTGATAGGCAGTTACTAGGGTGATACTCAAAAGGCTCCTTGCTAGCCTGAGTCAAATGACTCAACCCGAAAGTCTCTACGATGTTCTGGTGCAGAGATATGTGTTTTGCTATTTGGTTGCTAGGGTGAGCTAATTTTTTTGCTAGGCAGTTAGCAGGGTGATACTAACATGGCTGCTTGCTATCTGAATCAAAAAAGCCAACACTAA
Source organism: Xyrauchen texanus (assembly GCF_025860055.1). Classification (NCBI taxonomy): domain Eukaryota; kingdom Metazoa; phylum Chordata; class Actinopteri; order Cypriniformes; family Catostomidae; genus Xyrauchen; species Xyrauchen texanus. The sequence continues at coordinate 31,546,053 of NC_068301.1, forward strand.
AGTCTGTATGATATTCTGATCTGAAGATATCGCTCTGAGCCATTCTGAATAGAAAAGAATAGGGTTTGTTTGCTAGGGTGCTCTAAATTGTTACTATAGCATGGCTAAGTAGTTTCCAAGTGGATTCTTGAAGACTGATTTCTCAACCAAGTAAAACAAGCCAAATCTCATGTCTGTAGGACATTCTAATCTGAAGATATCCCTCGCAGCCATTTTTAATGGAAGTCAATAGGGCTGGTTGCTAGGGTGCTCTAAATGGTTACTAGGGCATGGCTAGCCATTGACCAGAGACCAAAACTTTAACTTCTAAACTGTATTTTTAATGGGAAAGGGGCCCAAAGCAATATACAGTCAGGGGCCCCAGAATACTTTGCTACGGCCCTGGTAACACTAATAACAATTTAATAATAATTATTATTATTATTAATGGTAATTCTATAATAATTCACCCTCATGTTGTTCCAAACCTGTTTTACTATCTTCAATGCAACACAATAAATGAGGTGTCAGACAGAATGTTAGCCTTATTGTCACTATTTACTTTCACTGCATGTTTTTTCCTCCATATTTAAAAGGGAATGGTGACTGAGACTGTCAATCTCTAAGGGTGTGTTCATACTTGGCAGGTTTGGTTTGATTAAATCAAACTCTGGTGCGATTGCTCTGTTAGTGCGGTTCATTTGAACAAGTGTGAATGCTGCAATCTGAACCTTGGTGAGCAGGACTAAATGTATAATTTTCTTTTTTATCCGGACCAAGAGGACCAAGAGAACCGATCTACAAGTGTAAGCACACCCTAACATTCTGTCTAACATGTTTTAGGTTCCACAAAATACACAAAGTCACACAGGTTTGGAACAACATGAGGGCAGGAAATTATGACAAAACATTAATTATGGTTTCACTTTAAGGACGCTTGTCAGATTTGGACAATATTCCATTACATAATACACATTTAATCGCATGATTCCACAGGACCAATCATATATAATGCTGAATAAAAAGAAGCAAGATCATGCTTTTATTAATGGCTACATTCGCTAATTCACAGCTATTTTTGAAGCCCTTAATGGATTCTTAGTGTAGTTACAGTATTTTCAGTGTAGAAAGAATTTAGATATTTAGTTCTGTAAAGTAAGGGTAAACTATCACTTTATTTAGAAGCGTGTCGGGCTTATTTAAGTTCAGAGCTTGTTCTCTGTTGTCCATGAGAAAAACGCGCCGCATCTGTGAATCGCAAACTTGCTGTGCAGTGTGCATGCCCAGAGATGTGCTCCAGTAGTCACGTGACAGGCAAAGCAAAAGGCATTTACACTTAATGCGGATGTTTACCAAAGTTCTCCAATGTAATCCTAAAATGTACTCATGCAAATGTAAGGAAGTAAATGTAATGCTTTACTACCAACCTCTGCCCTTATCCATGGTAAAATCATTATTACTCATGGCCTTAGGTGGCCAAAAAGAATTGTTTTTTTCAATTCTCAGACCAATTTATTGGAAAAGGCTGAATGAAGCGCCTTTTTAGAATTTCTTTCAAGGTCTGCATTTTAGCAGTTCATTTATTCTAAAGAACATTGTTTAGATCTTTGTTTTTCAAAGCCAAAGCTTAGGGGTCAAAGGTCATGGGCAGTGCATGCTCTTTAGTGATGCAACAGCCCATCATTCCAGAGCAGAGTGGGAGGGTCTTTGTCATTAGGGAGTAGTCACAGATTAATCTAACAGCTTTTTTCACCATTACACACACACACAATTTACTTAATGAATTACCACATAATGTCACCATTGAGATTATAAGTGGGCAGTTGATGTGAAATGTTACAGTATTTTACTGTAATCACAGAATTTTTTTCTTTTATATTTGTTATAATTTGTCTGGAAAGCAAAGAACACAGAATGTCCATAGATATAACATTATCTAATGCAATTCTGTTGTAACTTTACAGCAATATCAGTCTTCATTGTCAACTGTGAAATACAAAAATATATCAAAATTAACAATGTGGATTTGAAATGTATATTGGCATAATCTAATATCTTAAAAAAATGGTCATGAATTTACACATTGCCCCCACACACACATTTTATTTATTTATTAATTAATTAATACATGAAAAATACTATACTAAATATTTATCAGTAAAACTTTACAACAAGGTGCTATTTCTTAACATTAATACATGGATTAGGTATCATGAGCTAACAAAAAAGGACTGTATATAATTTCTGCACCAAACGGAATTGCAATATATATTTTTTTTCTTTCTGCATACGCCCCCCCATCTGCTGTTGGTCAATCAAAGAGATAGTCTCACCCCCAACTCACACCATTTGTTGAGTAACATTGTTGGGGTGGGTATAAGCAGGTTGCACAGTGTTTACAAGAAAATTAATCTATGAATGCTTACTAATAGTTGTCTCTACGTAACACAGAAAAAGATACATAATTCAGCTTTAACATATTGCATTAACTACTGTTAACATATACAACATTTATTGTTAAAACTGTATTTTTAGGCATATATGTTGAAACTAAAATTAAACAAGATTAATAAATGCTGTAAAATTATTGCTCATTGTTAGGTCATGTTATGTAATGTTAACAAATACAACTTTATTATAAAGTGTTACCGATCTATCTGTTTTGTTACCAATAATTGAATCCTGTGGCATCCCTTTTTAAGTTAGGAAGAAATAGAGTTTAACCCTCTACTAATAATTAAAGAAAGAGAGTGTAAAGGGATAAATGGAAAGGAGGAGGTGAGAAACGGATTGATAATATAAATAATAGTTTTAATGAAGAACTAAACAAAAAGACAAACACACAAAGACGTCAGACAGCTGTCCGTAAATCTCTCTTTCTCTCTTGCACTGCAGCTTCCAGTCGGCATTTATCCCTCTCTGAGGCTTGATTAGCCTGATTAGGGGCCAGGTGTGCGGAATCATAAACCAGCCCCACCCTCAACCCTGTCACATTCCTCCCTCATTCTCTCAGGACGGGGTGCCCACGGCATTTTGCTTGGGGAGGGGTGTGCCTTCAGCACCGTCTGCCGGCAGGTCATCCCCATCTACCTGGATGAGGGAGGGGACAAGGGGAGGGAAACAAAAACAATTGTGGCACCTACACGCCTTAACGGCGATCATGCCAAATTAAAAAAAACATTTTAAAAAGAGAGGGAAAGGCAAACAAGGAGCGGCAGTGGAAAAGAGAGAGGAGAGAGAGAGACAAAGCAAACTCCACTTTCAGATCATAACCAAACTAACATATATATTAAAAGACACCACACACCAAAACAAAGAAGAATGGAGAACTGTCAAATGAATCAAATCCAGCAGAGATACAGACAAATATATCCAGGCCCTCAATCAAATCTAATCACTACATTTATTAACAAACTATTTGGAATGAACAAGGATGGTGTACATTTAGCTACAAATGAAATCAATAATATGTTTCAAAAAGCAGCCTGTAAAAGTGAGTTGAAAAAGAAAGGAAAACAATATCCTAAAAAAACTAACAAAACAGAAAAGTGGTTTGACACAGACTGCAAAACATTAAGAAAACATCTCAGAATATTATCAAATCTGAAATATAATGAACCAAACAATACAGACATAAGAATTGACTACTGTTCCAAATTACAACAATACAAACAAACAATTCGAGTAAAAAAGCATCACCATCTCACCAAAAGCTTACATGAAATTGAACAATCAATAAATCAAAATCAGTTCTGGGATTTGTGGAATAATTTGAGCACAAAAAAAAAAACAACACGATTTGCCAATCCAAAATGGAGAAATCTGGAAAAAACTTTTCAATTACACTCGATGATTTGGTTCATAAACTTAAAAGCCAAAAAATGCCAAAAATCTTGTGGCGCTGACAACATCCTGTGTGAAATGCTGAAACACAGCACACCTGACCTGCAGACAGCTGTGCTTAAATTATTCAATCTTGTACTTAGTTGGGGCTGTTTCCCTGACATCTGGAGCCAAGGACTCATTACCTCAATTCACAAGAGTGGGGACAAATTGGACCCTAATAATTTCAGAGGCATTTGTGTGAGCAGTAATCTGGGGAAGTTATTTAGTAGTATTTTAAATAATAGAATTGTAAACTTCCTTAACGAACACAATGTCCTGAGCAAGAGTCAGATTGGCTTCCTTCCAAATCATAGAACTACGGATCACATTTACACCCTAAACACCCTAATCAATAAACACATAAACCAGACCAAACAAGGGGAAATATTTGCATGCTTTATTGATTTCAAAAAAGCATTTGATTCGTTTTGGCATGACGAACTATATTACAAATTGTTACAAAGTGGTGTAGGGGTAAAGTTTATGACATCATAAAATCGATGTATTCGGACAACAAATGTGCAATTCGATTTGGCAACAAACAAACAGAGTTCTATACCCAGAAGAAAGGAGTACGACAGGGCTGTAGTCTGAGTCCAACACTCTTCAACATTTACATTAATGAATTAGCGGTGCAGTTGGAACAGTCTACAGCCCCTGAACTCACTCTGCAAGACAAAGACATCAAGTTTTTGCTCTATGCAGATGACCTGGTGCTGGTGTCACCCACCCCACAGGGACTACAGCAACATCTGGACCTACTGGAGGAATACTGCCAGAGCTGCGCCCTGGCAGTAAACCTGAAGAAGACAAACATTATGATCTTTCAGAAAAAGCCTTGATGTCAGGAACACAGACACCAGTACTCTCTAGGCAGCACCGTCCTAGAGCACACAATGCAGTATACTTACATTGGGCTGATTATCACTGCATCAGGGAGCTTCAGTAAGGCAGTGAATGCACTTAAAGTAAAAGCTTGAAGAGCTCTATACGGCGTTAAGAAAAAGTTCTATAATATTGAATTACCAATTCCAATCTGGTGTAAGATCTTTGATAGTGTCGTACAGCCCATAGCGCTGTATGGAAGTGAGGTATGGGGTCCACTCAGTGATCAGAACTACACATAGATGGGACAAACATCCAACAGAAGCCCTACACACAGAATTCTGCAAATTAATTTTGAAATTACAAAGGAAAACACTCAATAATGCATGTAAGGCAGAATTAGGACGATTCCCATTGATTATTAACATACAAAAAAGATCTAAAATTTTTTGGATGCATTTAAAATCAAGACCTTCGGCCCCTGGCGGACGGAATGTCCTGCCATGTTTTTGGTGGACGGTAGGGGTCTCCCCCGCACCTGGCAGCGGTAACCGCTCCTGGCTGTTGGTAAGGAACCCCTCCTCCCCTCGCGGTCGGCCGCTCCTCCGCTTCCAGTCGGCTAGGCTCCTCCGTCCTGCGGTGGATGGCCGTGGCTGCTCGGTTGGGGTGGATGGTAGTGGCGAGGACTCTACCACGGCGCATCCCTACTCCTTCCCGGGTTTCGGCACCAGTGTAAAGGGATTAATGGAAATGAGGAAGTGAGAACCGGCTTGACAATATAAATAATAGTTTAATATAAAACTGAAACAAAAAGACAAACACACAAAGATGTCAGACAGCTGCCCGTAAATCTCTCTCTCTCTCTTGCACTGCAGCTTCCAATCGGCCTTTATCCCTCTCTGAGGCTTGATTAGCCTGAATAGGGGCCGGGTGTGAAGAATCACGACCCGGCCCCACCCTCAACCCTGTCACAGAGACATTTTTAATATTAATAAACAAAATAAGTTAAGGCTTTACTTATCTGTGTGGATGCGAGCATGTTGTAGTCTAACTGTTAAACAATGTAGCATATAAACTTTTTATCTTGAAATGTCCTCTAGTGTGACATGCAAAACTTTGTACAGCATTTTTCAAATTGTATTATAATTATTTTAAATGCAGTTTTCATGAAATTCTCTTCATATTAAAGAAGAGACAACCTGGAATATTTGCATTTCCTATTTTACACCACAGGACAATGAAATGAACTAGTAAAATCGAAAAATCGATTCATACACTTTTCATTTTACAACCGTATACATTATAACTGTATATGTATACATTGCAACCGAAAGTCTTGATGTTGAAAAAAAAATCATAACCATGTGTCTTTGCCAACTATATCTACATACCAAACTGTGTGGCTCCCATACACATTTGAGATCCTTTTAAAATTAAACACACTCAGTCTAGCGGGTAGCTAACGCTATCAACCCCCATGCTGGCCGCAGTGACCTGCTGCTGAGGAACTGAAATCCAAGTTAATTAGCACATTAAACTCTCAGGATGTTTGTTTTTAAAGGCTCAGGCTGGACGGATGGCTCTCTGCTCATATATTTTAATAGGGTCTGGCTGGGCAGAGACCCGACACTCTAGGCGTGGCTGCAGGAGGGGGTGATCAGGCTCAGGTATGTGCAGGTCAGCTCCCCGCGTAAGAGAGAGCGTGATCCTGAGAACCCTCCTGAACACCATATGTGCACCATTAGAGACACATCAACAGCAGAGGTTGGAGAGAAAGAGAGAGAGAGAGAGAGAGAGAGAGAGAGAGAGAGAAACAAAGTAAATTTTACATTTTCTGAAGAAAATATGAGTGGCGTTTTTCCATGCCATACTCATGGCCACCATGCTAGGGTTTTGTGGGTGGTCCCTTTGAGGTTACTAAGGTGTTCTTTAGCATGTTGCTATGTAGCTACCATCTTCAGGATGGTTGCTAGGGCATTGGTTAGATGGTAGATTGTTACTTACTCACCCAAGTCAAAAGAGCCCATCCCGAAGTTTTCATCATATTCTAGTCCCTAGATGGCTCTGTTACATCCTTCATTCCAGCACTCAATTGTATAGAACACATATTGCATAGGGAAAAACAGTCTGAAAAGTCTGTTTTCATATTTATATATATATATATATATTAGGGCTATCAATTGATGAAATTTTTTTATAGAATTAATTACATGGTGTCCCGATTAATTAATCGCGATTAATTGCATTTAATCACATATAAAAATATTTGCTAAGAAAGCCCCTCATAAAACAATAATTCAATATATAATGATGATATAATTATACATAGTTATCTTTAAATATTTAAAAGTTATATATATATATATATATATATATATATATATATATATATATATATATATATATACAGTTAATTCTGGTCCTCAAATCTGACTGGACGACAGACGTTCTGATGGTCTGACACCATCAGCACTCTGACGCTTCACTGTGTGTGTATCAATCCGCTTGTGTTTGTGCCATCCTAAACTAAAGTGTAAGAGCAGTGCATATGTGTTGAAAGCTACTGTTTGTCTTTTGTTTTTGACATTACATAAGTTAGCCAGCAGGTGGTGGCAAAAGATAATTTTTGTGTGTAAAGTGAGCCAGTTACTTGTTGATTAATAACTTGTCAGAAACAGCACAAGCCATGATACTATTTCTGAAGTGACTTTTTTGAATACATCATTTACAACAAAAAACAACTCGCTGTAAAACTAAAAAACAAAACAAAATACTGAAGCTCACACATGCCCATACGTTCAACACTTTCAGCTGTGCCACATGAATTTCCAATTGAAAAATAATTTTCAACCTGCTATCACCCAATTCACAGTGAGATCAGTCTGCACATTGGGTGAATCTCATAAAACCTGGGTCATATTTCACCCCAAAATCAAAGGAAGAAGTTATATTTTGCTTAAAATGATGAGGGACCATTAAGGTTTGTTGCATTGTGACATTATTTTCATGACAGCATCTCAATCCTAAAACAGCCCTTAAGGGCTCTTTTTTGGTGGATAAAAATATCCAGATGATGACCTCTAACCCTGACATCTCTGTGAAGTGGACGTTGCCTCTGGCTCCACAACCTCTGGGACTCCATAATTCTCAGGCGTTTTTTCTCATTGGTTTCTCTCTCTCATCTCTCTCTCTCTCTCTCTCTCTCTCTCTCTCTCTCTCTCTCTCTCTCTCTCTCTTTAGTCTTCTTACACTTTCTTGCTCTCTCACTTCTTTTATATTTTCTTCTTTGTCTTTGATATCCTTTCTATTAGTCCAGTTCAAAACAAGCCAACTTCCCTGGCACTCAATAGGTCAATATGTTTACATTTTCTGTGTTATGTTCTCTAATAGCTTCAAGCACATACAACGAACCTGAGGTTGCATAGAGAATGTTTATGTGAGGCCAAACAAAGCCCTCTCTTGCTCTTTCCTCTAAATTGAGAATATATCTCAAAGTACCTGAAAACAGAATTCATTTGGACATTGGTTTTCATAGAAAAGAACCATTACAGAAGCACAGAAACCTAAAGCATGGAATGTCCTCTAAAGGAATTTCTTTTATCTTCTACACCAACTGTGAGATGACCGAAATACATTATCATGTGTGTGAAGGTGTTCATTTGAAAGAAGTGCTGGTGAAGGCATTTCAGAGGTCCTTGGATTTAAAAAAAATATATAATCCATCACTGTCGACATGACAAAAACCGTCACATGCCATAATTCAACAGGTTTACTCACTGAAAGGGGGGAAATTCAATTCCTCATTATTTCTGTCTAGATTTAATACAGATTTCTAGCGGTTCTGCGTTATAGAGACTGGATTGAAACATGTGACATCTTGACAGGCTTATATCGTTCTCCAGGATATGATAGCTTTTTATCATAGTTAACACGTTTTTCTAATTTGTGTTGGCAGATAGATTCCTGTGCAGGAGATGCCAACCTCTGTGTCTGGCAGGCTGGCAGCGTGCCCACTGCGACTTCTGCCCAGTTTCAAGAACCTAATACCCTTTCCATTCTCTAATCGTGTTGGGTGTAATGCATTACTAAGTAAATTATTATATATATATAATATATAGATTTTGGAATCTCAAGTAAACTGTCAATTAAAAGAATACTTGGCAGAGCACAACATTTGAACTGATGTACATTCAGGCTTTAGAGCTGGACACAGCACTGTTACAGCAACTTTGTTGCTATTAAATGACATTATAAATGCCTTGGATAAAAAACAACACTGCGCTGCCTTATTTGTGGATCTGTCCAAAGCTTTTGACTCTGTTGACCATGAGCTATTGCTAAATAGACTAAGTAACATTGGATTGGGAAACACAGCTATCAATTGGTTCAAAAACTATCTTACAGAACGAACACAATGTGTTTCTATAGATGGTCTTAAATCAGACTTTTTAGAGATTTCTAAGGGTGTTCCTCAAGGCTCGATTTTAGCTCCTATTTTATTTTCTATATTCATAAATAATATTGGAAAGGATGTGCAAACTGCTAAACTACACCTTTATGCAGATGATACTGTGATATATTCAGTTGTCCCTTCACTGAACCAAGCTATAAATTACCTTCAGTTAGCCTTCCAACAGCTACAAACTTCATTACATGGCCTCAAGTTAGTGCTAAATACTAAGAAAACCAAATCTATGACGTTTTCAAGGGCTCGTTCCCAATCCCAAGATAATATAAATATTAATACACTAACTGGGGACTTAATCGAAAGTGTCTCATCATATAACTATTTAGGTTTTTGGCTGGACAACAAACCTTCTTTTAAAGTTCATGTTGAAAAGCTTGTAAAAAAGCTGAAACTAAGGCTGGGGTTTTACTTTAGGAATAAGGCTTGTTTTAATCTGTTAGCTAGAAAAAAACTCGTGCAGGCTACTTTTTTAAGTGTTTTGGACTATGGTGATGTTGTCTACATGCATACTGCCTCTAATACTCTCCACGCTTTAGATTCTGTGTATCATAGTGCTCTACATTTTTTAACTAACTCTGGTTTCCGTACTCATCATTGTACGCTGTATGAACTGGTAGGCTGGTCGTCATTAAGTCTACGTAGACAACTTCATTTGCATATTTTCCTATACAAGGCCATGTTGGGTAAATTGCCGGGATATCTATGTAATCTCCTGATGAAAAATTCCAGCAGTTTTCATCTCCGATCCACGAGGTGGCTTTCTTACCAGGTTCCAAGGGTTTTTACTGAGCTGGGGAAAAAAGCCTTCTCTTACTTTGCGCCATGGTCTTGGAATAACTTGCAAAATTTGCTACATTTAACTGATCTAGTCCCATTAAATGATTTTAAGACCATGTTAAAATGCCATATAACTCAAAAATGTAACTGCCATATGTGACCTGTTCCTTTCTATGTGTGATGCTTGTTTGTTTGTTGACCATGTTGTATTTTGTATTTAAATTGTAACTGGTGTGCCGTCTTGGCCAGGTCTCCCTCGAAAAAGAGACTTTAGTCTCAAGGGACTTCCTGGTTAAACAAAGGTTAAATAAAATAAATTACTGTAATTAAATTATTACTCTTAATTTTTCAGTAATTTAATTACAGTTAATTCTGTATATAATATAGAAAAATTATATTAAATCTAAATTTAACATCCAATGTTAAAATATATGTTTTCTAATTTAAATCTGCCCACTTAACATCTTTGGCCAGTGAATAAGATATTTGATTTTATATGATTTATTTGAAAGAATTAAAAGAACATTTTCATGTCTATCCTTGTGTTTTTCATCTGGTCGAGGTTAATAAGGAAATTAGTAATAAGTAATGCTATTACTTTTCAGAAAGAGTAATTAGTACAGTAATCTAATTACACTGTAGAAGATGTAATTAATAGTTAGTAATTCATTATTTTTTTTAGAGTAACTTACCCAAAACTGTTAAGAACCCTGATCCTCATGTCACCCAATGACAACACTTTACACTTCACACCAAGGAATGTAGATTTTAATTTTTTTATTTAGAAAATGTGAGTGGCGTTTGCCTCTGCAAAACACATTGCCATGATGTTAGGGTACTGTGGATGGTTGCCAGGGCATCACTTTTCGATTTGTAAGGTGTTTTTGAAAATGTTTATTTATTTTTTGTTTTTTTTTCGTTATGCGATTTTTAGGGTGTTCTGGATGGTTGCTGGGACATTTGGTTGCTAACTGGCCCAAGTCAAATGAACACACCACTAAGGCCTAAAACATACTCTATGTAAGGTATGAAGGCAAATGCATCTTGCAACACAACCTCAATTTCACATGTCATTGTGTTATGAAATGTTTCAGACCCCGATTCATAACCCAATGTACCAGAGGTGGGGGACTCGAGTCACATGACTTGACTCGAGTCTGACTCGAGTCACAATTTTCAGGACTTGTGACTTGCTTGATTAAAGTACGAAAATGACTTGACTTGACTTTGACTTGAGAACAAGTCACTTGAGACTTGACTTGACTTGAAGTGGAAGACTCGACATTGACTTGAACTTATAATAAACAAACAGCAATACAATTAATTAAAAAATATATATATTGTGACGTCAGCATCACTATCGGCATCTGTGCCTTTAACATGGCAGACAGTAGTCGAGCTCCACAAATTGTCTCGTTTGGCTATACAGACTTTGAACTGGATCGTGCCTATAAAAAAAGATTTGCCAGTTGCAAAATATGCAAGGCACGAATATCCGACACGACAACCACAACGTCAAATTTCGTTCGACATATCAAGAAGAACCACAAGGAAGAAAGTAATCTCTTTATAGTCAGTTTCACTAAGATCTACGTTATAACGATTACTAATGTAATGAATTAATCTTTTCTGTTTGTCATAATTTGGCCTTGATGGCATATTATGTTTTTTTCTTATTAGAAATGTGACCATGGCATTATCATTATACTGTTACGTCTCGTAAATAGATGTAACTTATTGGGGAATTTGACTATAACAGTGGCGTAGCCTGAGTTTTTTAATGTTGATTGGCATCTTAAAATGAGCGGGCAGCTCAATATTACATGTAGGTTATAATGTATGTATTAAATGTGCGCATTTTCAAGTTTGTGGACTGCGTGTGGAAACTATAAAGCATTGCGCATAACGTTACTGCATGACAGGCTAACATGGAGGCGCCGATGTGATCACTAGCACGCACCTAAACATTTCTAAGGGGCTGTTTAACTAGGGTTGCCAACCGTTCCGTATAATACGGAATCGTTCCGTATTTGACACATAAAAGTCTTGTTCCGTATTGAACTGATACGGAACGCACTTTGTTCCGTATTTTTGAGTATCAATTCAGTGCAAATCCATGACAGACACATAGCTTCTATTCTAATATATATGTCAGACAGACTATGAATGAACGAAGACCTGCTTTAATGCAAAATTCGGGGACTTGGCGCCCCCTTGGCGGGCTCTGACCCGCGCTCGCGCCATTGGATGTGCAGTTGCCGCAGCACAGCCTATGAGCGAGCCAGACGGCATAGATATATGCAGCATAGATATATACACAGCTGTGCAGCTGCAAATGCGTTTTACATATAGGCTTCAGTAAATCGAGGAAAAGGAGTTTCCGAAGACATTTGTTGGCTATGATAAGAAAAACTACTAAATTAAAAAAATATATTTTTTTGCACTTGAAAGAACATTCTAGAAGTCTACTTCTATTGAATAAGTTCGCACAAGGCTACAGAAAACTGTTGTGGTTGGAAACCCTATGTTTAACGTTACACCTGGCCACTTCATGCGTTTTCTCAGATCGGATAGCTGATTCTGATTTATCAAAACGATTCCATTTACACTTGGTCACATAAATGTGGTTTTGCAAATGGATTTTCCTTAAATTACATTATTTTTAAAAATTTAAAGAATGTTTGTGCATACGAAAATAAATTTGTTTTAATGTTTACAGGTAATGTTAATGTCTGAACGTTTTGTGTAAACAACACAATTTTATTTTATTTTCAGATATTAATGTAGCACAGATATGCATATGATTAATATGTAGCAAATGTATAATAAATAAGATACATAATATATGTATACAAGTTCATCTTTTCTGTGCAAAAATAAATATGTATCGAAACAATTTACCTCTATTTATTTTAGTAGTGTGACTTGACTTTACTTGAAACTTATCAGGACTTGACTTGACTTGCTTAGGTTGAACCCTTGACTTGACTTGACTTGTTTGATTTATCTGAACTGCGACTTGAGTCTTGACTCGAGACTTGATGGTTAAGACTTGAGACTTGCTTGGACTTGACCATGTGTGACTTGTCCCCACCTCTGCAATGTACAGTTTGCATTCTAGTGTGAATGGTCTGCTTCTGTGGTCAGTTTTCTCTTTAAAGTCAACTACTGTCATGATGGAGCAAACAGTTTGAAGAGAATATTGCTGACAAGTAAGTTGAAGTCAATAAATTTATAGCAACTAACCTGAATTATGACACTTCCCTTTTAAAGGCAAATATGTTTTAGGTTAACTCTATGGCCCCCTTGAGGTTTGTTCCTGCCATGGTAGCACAAGAATGCAAATTATGCCTGTTCAACAGAACTGAGTGTTGGCAATGCTGTGGCCAAGTGATCCCAACTGCATTCACCTACTTGCTTAGAGTATGTTTCGGCTTTTTAATATCTTTTTTTTCCATAGGGGAATTGATTATTAACGCTAACTTACAAACCTTTAAAGACAGGTCACCATTAGCTTCGAGGTTCTTAATAGATGTTATATACTACTGCTGAAGCCATTATTCCGCACTATTTCAACTTAAAAAAAAATATGTTTATTAGCAGAATTCCTGGTGAAGAACTACACTATTAATGATCCTGAGGGGTAAAATCCACCAATCAGAGAGCTATGGCAAACAAACAGTGACTCAGAAGGAGCTCAGTAGCGTCTGCCAACTCCCATGATGCACTGTGAATGATGCAATCGAGTCAGTGTTCTTACACTTCAAACTCCTTGTATATGTGTATATATCTGTATATTTTTCAATAAATGTAAAATGTATTGATCCTATAAATCAATAGTTTTAAAGCAGGCAGGCACTGTTAACATTTACATTTATTAATTTAGCAGATGCTTTTATCTAAAGCAACTTACAAATGAGGAATACTGAAAAGACGATCCGTCCTAAGGAGGCAATAATATGAGAAGTGCTGTAATATATAGCTTCAAATTCCTCAGAGAAGTACAATTAGGGAGGAAGGTGAGAAACAATTGTGAAAGAATGGATTGATTTATTTTTTATTTAAAGAAGCAAGAAGAGATTAGTATGAGTTGGTCAAGTGCTCACAAAAGAGATGCACCTCTAGATGTTTTTTGAAAGTATCTAGAGAATCAGCTTCTCGGGTGGAGTTCGGGAGTTAGGAACGATTGAATTGAAAGTCAGAGAAAGTAATTTTGTGCCTCTATGAGATGGCACCATGGGGCACCACATACTTGGTACATAGTATTGCAGAACCAGAGGCTGTTCTGTATGCAAGAATCAATGCATTGAACTTGATGTTGCAAGCAACCATAAGCAGCCAGTGCAGTTTGATGAATAGATGAGTGACGTGTGCTCCCATGAAGATCAAACGTGCCATCACATTCTGGATTAATTGCAGAGGTTTGACTGTACATGCAGGAAGTCCTGCCAGAAAAGCACTGCAGTAGTCCAGTCTTGTTATGACAAAAGCTTGGACAAGAAGTTGTATAGCATGCTCACATAGGAAAGGTTTGATCTTCCCAATGTTGTACACTGCAAAAAAAGCTTGATCATTCAGATTTGCAATGTGGTCTGTGAAGTTCAACTGATGGTCAAACACAATCTCAAGATTTCTGGCTGTCATGGATGGTGTGATCATTGATGCCTCTAGCTGAATTGTGAAGTTATGTTGTATAACTGGGATTGCTGGAACAATGATAAGCTCTGTCTTTGCCAGGTTGAGTTGGATGTGATGTTCATTCAACCAATACAAGATGTCTAAAAGGCAGGCTAAAATACGTGGAGCAACCTTAGGATCGTCAGGCTGGAATGAGAGGTAGAGTTGTGGGTCATTGGCATAGCAATGATAGGAAAAGCCATGAGCCTGAATGACAGATCCCATTGATGTCATTTATAAGGAAAAGAAGAGGGACCCAAGCACTGAACCCTGAGGTGCTCCGGTAGCTAGTTGGGGTGACTTGGACACCGGAGCGTGATTCCCATAATGCCCATTTCAGAGACTTTGGAAAGGTTTTGTTTTCATATTATGATGTTTAAGCATTGGAGATGTTAGCAGAGAATAAAAAGAGCAGTGAAGGTTACATTCAGACGTCAGCTAGATCTTTTGCCTTTTTTTTCTTTCAGCAGCCCTGAGATTGGAACCATGTCCACGAAGAACATCAGAAAGCCAGGCATGTGATGGTGTAGCGCAGACTGGCCTGGAGGAGAGGGGACAGATATAGTCTAGACAAGATATTGATGGAGCAAAGAGTGTTAGTAGCATTATTGGCATCAAGCGAGGATAACTGGTTTGAGGAGGGAAGAGAGGATGAGACCATATGATGACCAAAGATTTATGTGAGAGAGAGGAGATAATGCCAAAATGAAACCTGTGGAGGAGTGTGTAGCAGGCTAGGTGGCAGATATTTGTACCTAAAAAAAAATGTTTAAGAAATTATCAGAAATATGCAGCGGGGTAACAAGAACACTGTTGCACTCCATAAACAGGACTAAATGCCACATGGTTGTCATTTTGATTTCATGGGGTTATCTTTGATTCCTGATAATCCCCATTACTCACCTTTTTATTTTCTCTGAATTGCTAAAATCCACCTATGGCTCTTTAATGAGAAAAAAGTAGCATTTTGGAGTAATAATAAAACTATGAATGTGCTGCATACATAAACACAATAAAATGAAGAGATTAATTTGTAAGAGAGATTTATGGTATATAAAAACAAAAACTTTGATAATGAACATCATAATTTCATTTTTTATTTCTTCAGTTATGAATAATCTATTATTTAATAAGTATGTCTCATCTTTAATTAAAATAAACTTCTCAGCGATAAGCCCCAGGAATGTTTGGCTTTCAGAAAGTATCTCCTCTCATCATGGCTCATCTTAATGCTTTGTTCTGCCGGGTTTTGCTTCTTCCATTGTGGTTGACTGTGGCTTCATTAGTGGTATTCTCCACATTATGAGGCATTAGTGTTCTTGATCCATGTCATTTTTGGCTTGTGTCTTTTCCTATCGCTCCCAGCTGCTGGCTCTGGCTAATTAGTAGCAGAGACTGGAACAGAAGCAGGGAAGAGCTTCAGAGGACAGGAGCTGCAATGCCTCTCTATTATTTCTCTGGGACACAATTCCTGGAAGTCTTATTCCAGCCATAAAGATCAGACTGGAAGGTTCTTTGCATATACACACAAAAACCCACTCTCATGCATATACACACAAAAACACACACTCGTACAGTCTGTCTCTCATACAGTATGTATGTAGGAAACACAGAAAAGAATATGACTTACCTTTTCCTTCTAGAGAGCATTTGAAAGGATAAGTCATTAATAATTGTGGTCAGTTTTCCTGGATAATCAAGACTATACATTTTATAAGTGTAAAGGTTTAGAGCAAGGAGCTAGGTTTTGTTGATTCACTCAACTGAGCATTAAGAATTAAAAACCACTGTTTGGAGAGCATTTAACTGAGCTAAACAAGCACAATCTGTGATTGTTTCCTGATTGAAAATATTTCATTAAATGTGTTATCCTAACCAGCAATTTAGGAGATTTCAGTTTTCCTACTTTGAAGTAGCTGTACTTGTATGACTAGGAAATAGCCTGGAGGTTTTTTTACGAATTAAGGATGGGCATTCTGGTCATTATGTCTACTGAAGTACTTGAAGTGATTACTCGAGTACTTGTCAAATACTCGGGGGGCACATAGACATCTATATACAAAATACACTCATTGAGCACTTTATCAGGAACACTTTTGTCCTAATAAATTGCCTGATGGGGTCTTCTGCTGTTGTAGCCCATCCGCCTCAAGGTGTGATGTATTGTGCATTCTGAGATGTTGTTCTGCTCACTACAATTGTACAGAGTGAATATCTGAGTTACTGTAGACTTTCTGTCAGCTTGAACCAGTCTGGCTATTCTCCATTGACCTATCTCATCAGCAAGGAATTTCAGTCCACAGAACTGCTGCTCACTGGATGTTTTTAGTTTTTGGCACCTTTCTGAGTAAATTCTAGAGACTGTTGTACGTGAAATTCCCAGGAGATCAGCAGTTACAGAAATACTCAAACCAGCCCATCTGGCACCAACAAACATGACATGGTCATGATGATTGATGTGAACATTAACTGAAGCTCCTGAACCGTTTCTGAATAATGTTATGAATGGTACTGCTGCCACACGATTGGCTGATAAGTTAATCACATGAATAAGTTGGTGTACTAGTGTACCTAATAAAGTGAGTGTATGTATACATCTATGTACATATACTGTTTGACAGATATTTTTAGCTGCCGCACTACATCCCATTGTTGCTCAGTGTCTTGCATATTCATTATAAAAGGCTGTTATAATGTAGTCTGTTGCAAAAAGTATGAAAATAGCAAAAACAAAATATAATGCCTCATATTTTGTCATAATCGGAAAACTCGCTGGCCAACTTAATGGAAGAATGCTCTCTGCACTTCCTTCACATGAGTACATTAACAAGGCTATAAAAACGGCATGATTATTGATTTGCATGATTATACTAACATATGATTACTATACAGTAATCCTTTTTTATTATTTTAAGATGTTACACTAAAGTATACTGCTTCACATTTCATATCAACTAGCCAGAAATGTGTTTTGACATCCGCCAGTACTAGTCTATGACACTTGACAGGAGGAAAAGAGGATTTTATTTAGACTACTTAAACTTTTTTTCTTATTTCTTATTTATTTACTTAATCCAATTGGAATAAATTCTTTAACTTTGTTCAGATATGGTGAACACACCACACAAATAGGACCATTTAATTTTTTTCACTTTTTTACACCTGTTGTGTTCACGGTCAAAAATGACCAGCCATTGATTAGATTAATTAGACTACAAAATACAGAAATATTAAGTGTTCAGGAGCATCCCAATTCTTTAGATGAGCACATATGTGGATGTGTGTTTGCACACACAATGTCCTTGGACACGTGTACACACACACACACACACACACACACACACACACACACACACACACACACACACACACACACACGTGTGTGTTGAGGGCCCTTATGTGCATCCTCTTTCCATGTACACTTTTTAAGGGATATTTCAAGATCTCCTCATCTTAATATGTTGTGTTTGGGCACGTTTGAATCGGGATAGTCTGCTGTAAGTAACAATATGTCATTTTTTATGTTATATGTATGTTTCAGGAAGAAATAAGGAAAAAAGTGAAAAAAGAGGCTCCTGATTATAATATTAATGTGTCAGTGGGAATTTCATACTCTAGAACTCACAGCAGTTTGGCCTTCGATTACATTTAATTGAAATAGTTATTTTTCTTCTTATTTTTTATATAAATTATATAGACAGGGATGTTTTATGTTGCATTTTATGTTTTTTAGTTCATGCTTATTGTGTTATTTTAGTGTCACGTGTGTTAACCTGATAGTGTTTTGTTTTTGTGTGAGACAAGCGACACTGTGCACTGCCTCTACATATTTATTGTGCATTGCTCCTGAAAGGGCAACTAATTCTAGTCATTATGTGACCATTTGTTTTACCACCTGTACTAACTACTATGGTAGTTAAAAGTGCAAATTATATATGGTAGAGAACTGTAAAATATACATGCACCAAAATGAGCAAACTGCCTTTTTTTAACCATACATTTAACAGGATAATGTATTTAATTTCTTTTGCAGTGCAGGTTACCTCATTTTCCATTTAATTAACAGTAGAAATTGTTATACGATATATTGTTTATCGTCTTAAAGGCAGTAGAACAAATACCATGATACAAACTTACAAATTAAAAAAAATATGTCATTATGTTTTCCATGTTACAATAATGAGAATTAGGGTGAATGTGCTTAAGTGTCATATAAATAATGCCATCATGCCTGATGGTCCTAATATTTGATTTTACTTCTTTTGATTTTGGTGTGAAATATGAGACGGTGAGATTAATCCTTTTACACTCTCTGTCTCCAAATAAGTTATTTGTGTGCACATTTAGAACACAGACAATTTTTTTTTACAGTGTGTGTACTGTATGTGTAATTGCTTGTCTGAGAGACTGAAATGCAGAGGAACGAAGCGAGAGAAAGAGATGAAGAGTGTGAGCAAGAAAAAAATTTGTTGTCAAACAGTAGAGAGTGCAGCATGTGTTTCGTAACCGGCTGTGCTGGGCTGGTTATAATAACTGTGAAAAATCTCATTAATTTAGTCAGACTCGGCTGCTAACTCACTTATCCCTGGGCCCTTCTGAATGCCCAACTAGCTTCATCTCCATGGTTACAGAAGAGCAATGCTTTGCACGTACACTCAACTTTTTGTGTGTTCCTGATAGCTCTTTACAAACATTGTGTGACTTTAGGGATTTGCTGAGGGAATGCCATGGTTTTGTGTTTAATTCACACATGGTTTAGGTTCAAATCCAACAGCAGGCATATTCATTTTTAATAATAGAGCAGAGTTTCCTCAGCAGGCCAGGGTTGTGACCTCATTTGCTTTGTTGGGCGGCTGCAGGAAGGACGGTCAGCCTCTTTCTTTCACACCATGAAAACCTGATGAGGGTTGAGGGCTGGGAAAATAAGCTCAGTCTATTGGGTAAATAAACGTTCTATACATTTTATTTAATGCAGCACATATACAAGATTTGATTTTCATTGTACTGGTGCTTACTAGGTGCTAGTTGGTTACTTACCAGCCTAAGTCAAAATAACCCATACCTAAGATATTCTGGTCTCTCGATGTTGCTTGGGTCCCTCCTTCCAACAATAATCAAATGGGAAATTGGCATGTTGCTTCCGAATGTTCATGTACCCAGAAATCAACCCATTCTGCTTAAATACTGATAAGTGCCATCCCCCATCAGACCCCATTTCTGCATCAATTAAAATGTGTTCATCTTTACCTCTGACACTACTGATACCACATTACATGAGCAGCTTCAAAAACACTGGTTCCCCTTCTGTCACTCATTCAGTGTTGTGTCAATGTAGTGACACTAGTGGTCATTTTTGAGAGCCCCGAAACACCTCAATCTTTGAGAAAAGGCCAATGGGAATTGGCGAGTGGAATTTACATGCCACTTCTCCAGACATACGGGTATAAAAGGAGAAGGATTGCCCACTCTTATTCAGATTTTTTCTACAGAGCCGAGCGGTTGTGTATCAGCTAGCTGAATCCCACTGCTGTTCCATTCTCCTCTGACAGAAGCGTATGCTTTTGGATATACGGCACATATATATTACTGAAAAGAGTACATTTTCCTCTATTACAGCAACACATTGACATGTACATCTTTTTAAAGATGCATCTTTTTTATGATGCCTTTCTGTCTTTTTGTGATTCATGGTTTAGGTCCTTATCTCTCCACCTCCTGACGGCCACAGGCGCTGCCTCATGTGTCTGAGCCACGATCACACTGAGACAGCGTTTGCGGATGGTTTGTGTTCTCATTGTGAGGACATGATCATAGCAACATTGCAATCGCGGCTTTTCTTCTTCCGAGGGAAAGCCACTTCAGCCGCCTCCCGCATTGCGCCTACTACCCAAGGGTACAAGGCCGGCCTAGCTGGCGCTGAAGGTGATATGGGGAGTTCAATGTGCACGGTCTTGCTGGGTAAATCCCCGTGGACCTCCCATCCCCCAGCATGATCATTTGCCCCCATGATTGGTTTCTGGGTACAGGGCGCTGCTCACAGCCATACAGCACATCTTGCTCCAGTGCGGCTCAAGATCCCATACCCTGTCTGCTCACCAAGGTCGTTTCCCTGCGGCGGCGAAAGCCCAGGCCGCTCCGCCACAGCCCGAGCCTAGATCTTGACCCCAGCGTAGAGCCCCCCGCAGGAAGTGGATGCCCCATCTTGGAACTCAATGGGGCAAATGAGCGAGGCACATCAACTGCCTAGAGTTGCTGGCTGTACTTCTCGCCCTGCTTAGGCTATTGCCATTGGTCCACGGCAAGCAGGTGTGGTCTGGTTTGACAACACAGCGGCGGTGGCATATATAAATCACCATGGCAGCTTACGCTCTTGTCGCATGTTGCATCTCGACCGTCACCTCCTCCTCTGGAGTCAGCAGCGGCTGAGGTTGCTGTGGGCCACTCACATCTCAGGCAGCCTCAACACTACAGCGGATGTGCTGTCGCAGCAGGCGATGCTCAGCGGAGAGTGGAGACTCCCCTCCAGGTGGTCCAGCTTTGGAGTCGATTTGGCAAAGCACAGGTAGATCTGTTTGCTTCCCGGGAATCCTCTCACTGCTCGCTCTGGTATGCAATGACAGGAGCCCCCCTTGGCACAGAAGAACTGACACACAGCTGGCGTGGGGGCTGTGCAAATGCACGTTCCCCCAGTGAGCCTACTAGCACAGACACTGTGCAAGGTCAGGGAGGACGAGGAACAAGTCACCCTTGTTGCGCCATATTGGCCCACCCAGACTTGGTTCTTGGACCACTTGCTCCTCGTGACAGCACCTCCCTTAAATTCCCCTGATGTGGCATGTGTTCTCTAAGTGGTGTTCTTCCCGTAGCAAAGACCCCCTGCAGGAGAAACTAGAGTGGTGGCTGTCCCCCTCCACCCTGAA
Source organism: Xyrauchen texanus (assembly GCF_025860055.1). Classification (NCBI taxonomy): domain Eukaryota; kingdom Metazoa; phylum Chordata; class Actinopteri; order Cypriniformes; family Catostomidae; genus Xyrauchen; species Xyrauchen texanus. Next base: position 31,567,584 of record NC_068301.1, read on the forward strand.
GGTGTATGTTGCTGCAATAGCAGTGCACCACGATGCAGTTGAAGGTAAGTTCATTGGTAAAAACGACCTGATCATCAGGTTCCTGAGAGGCGCCAGGAGGCCGAATACTCCTAGAACGCGCCTCTTTCCTTCAAGAGGGTCTGGGACCTGGAGTTTGGTCCGGAACACTCTCACATGATCCTAAGACCTCGACCGGGCTATGTGCCCAATGTTTCCACGACCCCTTTAAGGGATCAGGTGGTAAGCCTGCAAGAGCTGCTCCGGGAGGAGGCAGACCCAGCCTTGTCGTTGCTGTGTCCGGTGCGTGCTTTGCACATCTACTTGGATCACACGCAGAGCTTTAGATGCTCTAAGCAGCTCTTTGTATGCTTTAGTGGACAGCAGAAAGAGAACGCTGAAATGCTGAAGGCTTGCCCACTGGATCATGGATGCCATCGCATTGGCTTACCAGACCCAGGCCGTGCCCGCCCCCTTGTGGGTTCGAGCACACTCTACAAAGAGTGTGGCATCCTCGTGGACACAGGCCAGTGGCACCTCTCTAGTAGACATCTGCAGAGCATTTTACAATCTTCGGGTTGAGCCGGTTTCGTCCCGTGTTCTTTCATGTACGAACAGGTAGAGTTTGGTAATATGGAACAGCTGGCTGTGTGTATCGCTTGCGTATAGCGTCTTTCTCCTCCTCTGAGGCGAAAAAGTGCACTTTTACCCCCAGTCGAGTTAACGAAGTTTTGGACCCTGGATGTCCTTCCTCCCTCGCGAATTCGGTGGAGGAGTTTGCAGCCAGACTCACTAGAGGTACTAATATGCCCTGTACTGGGATAGGTGCTCCACTGGTGCCAATTACTCCGGAAACCCCATGTGATGTATTTTCCGCTATTCTGAAAAAATAGAAAAGGAACAGATCACCTTCCCCGATGCATATAATAGCGTTAGATGGCCCCAGCCGAATGTAGTACTCTGTGGAGAGATAACATAGAGAGAAATGGCCGTGGCTGGAGCAGTCTGTTCCCATGCTAGTTACGTTGATTCTCCCCATCATAGATGTGGGGAACTACATGACGTCTTTTGGGGCATTGGGGGAGGTTACATGCTGTCTGATGAACCTGCTATTATGCACACAGCAGCTTGATTTCACCTGCATCAGTTGGGGTAAGGGAGCAGGATTAATAAAATATGTACTCCTTTTTGTGAGGATTAATACCTCTAAATCTGAGACGATGGTTCTCAGCAGGAAACCGATGGAGTGCGTATTCCAGGTAGAGATGGAGGTATTGCCCCAAGTGATGGAGTTCAAGTACCTCGGGGTCTTGTTTTTGAGTGAGGGGACAATGGAGTGGGAGGTTGCTCGTAAATTCAGGGCAACACCTGCTGGAGCTGCTGCCCCTGCGACCCGACTTCAGATAAGCGGTTGAAGATGGATGGATGGATGAATGGATGTACTCCTTTTGTCTTTATTACATCATTTACAACTAAAAATGCAACATAGTAATAGTAAAAGTAATTGTAAAAGTATTAGCACACCTCAACAAGCCATTTGAAGCATAATTTATGCCTGTAGCACAAATGGATGATGAGTTACAAGCCAAAGTTTAATACTTATTCAAAACTATGTAAGACTTGTTACATGTGCTAAGTATGAGCAATAGTGTTACAATAGTCTTGTAATTTTATGATAATTCTATTCATTCGTACAATTTGTATCCAGATAATGATATTTCAGCTGATTAATCAGATATCCTGATTTAGCAAGTCAAATAAAAAATAAATAAATTGTGCAGGAATCTGACCCATGCTTAGTCAATGAAACTGAAAACAAAAATAAACATAAGATGTGATTTGAAAGACCAGAGTTTTCCACAGCTAATTAAGCAGCATAATATTTAATTACATCAAAATAAACCCCAGGCTGTACATTTTTGCTAAACAGTATGTGCGTGGAAAAGTTTCACTTGTGTGAGTTACTATTCATGTGAATGTTACTATTCTTACACAGCACAACTCAAGCAACCGCAATACATCAATGCACAGTGCAAAGAAAGCTTTTATAACTTCCTCTTTTAAGTGCAAAACAAGTGCAAAGGGGGAGAGGGTGGAAAAAGAATTATGTGCAAAGAGGTATGGGGTTGTACAGGTAGCAGTATAATTATAAAAACTAATATGTAACCAAAACTGTGTCCCAAATGACACACTATACACTTTGAACTTACAACATACATTATGCACTCTATGTACGTAGTGCATACATTTTCAAAGAATAACATTGTCCCAAATGGTACATAACGTTCTTTTTACACGGAACCATTTGCCGTTTAACAACTGATGTAAGTGATGTTTCAAATGCATACAACGTGTTGCTTATAGCTTTAGTGAGTTAGTCAACCTCAGTTCAACACATGTATCTCAAGCAATGTACATTGTCACACATTGTGGAGGGATGGTAACAAATTTACTCACATTTGTAAGGTGCTGTATTCACTGAAGTTTTGCTGGTTGATATAATCTCCATTATTTACAATTTTTTTGTCAGACCAGCAGTGCAGCCTGATAACTCCGCCCCTTTTGCTATTGCATGAAGTGTCCAACATTACACACTCCCTTTTGATTAATGAAGAAGTGCATCATCCATGAAAATATAGTGCACTTATTTTTGTTGCATTTTCAGTGTTGACACACTACTCGCACTACTTGCACTTCAAAATGACGTAGAATACAGCAGAAGTGTGTGGTTTGGGACAAGCTATTTTGCTAATTGAATACATGGATTTGTATAGCATATATAAATATTAATTGACATGTTTTTTTCTTTAAATCCTCATAATTTGTTTATTGAACCAGACACTTTCATACTGTATTGCACTATACTATTCTATACCATGGCTTTGATAAAGGTCATGTGAATAAAGGCGGCTTTACACAGGATGCGGTGGCCGGCAGGCTTTGGCGCTTCTCATTTGTACAGGTGTTTTCCATTCACACGAGAAGCGGTGCGAAATACGCACGTAGAAGTGCAATAATGCCACCCACTGCTTCAGCTCAGTTACAGCATCTATGAGGCGATAACTGTAAATATCATATCAGTTTTCATGTAAGTATTGCACATAAATAAAATAAAATAAATGAAACTTATTTTTTCATAAACAATGTAATTGTACATATTAATGGCATCTTGCCACCTGTCTCCACATTTGATGAATATCGCATTTTTTTTTTTAATCCCCCTTTTCTCCCCAATTTTGGATTGCCCAATTCCCACTACTTACAAGGTCCTGGTGGTGCTGCGGTTACTCTCCTCAATCCAGGTGGCAGAGGACAAGTCTCACTTGCCTCTGTTCTGAGGCAGTCAATCTGTGCATCTTATCACGTGGCTCGTTGTGCATGACAACGTGGAGACTCACAGAATGTGGAGGCTCATGCTATTCTCCGTGATCCATGCACAACTTACCCCATTGAGAGCGAGAACCATTACCCCATGTGACTCTACCCTCCCTAGCAATTGGGCCAATTTTGTCTGGAGTCACTCAGCACACCCTGGATTCGAACTCGCGACTACAGGGGTGGTAGTCACATCAATACTCGCTGAGCAACCCAGGCCCCTGCATTTTTTTTTTTATGCCTAAAGAAACAGACTGCATGTTACTTCATATTTGTATTGGCAAATTGGCATAGTATAAATAACATTACATCAATAATTAAAATGGGAGGGTTACAAATTAACATTCTGCCAATAACCCGTCTGGGCAATTGCACTTTCTGTTTACATTAAGTTGATATTTCAGACACCTGTTGGAGAAGATACATTTTAGTATATGGTCCATGGCCCATTCGTATACATTGCACAGTCATCTATTTTCCAAACATAAGCCATACATGTTTCCATTGTCTATGGTCACCTGTTACACTGACTTGCCACTCACAGATTTCCATGAGGCTTTTTTCTATTTATTTCTCTATAAATGCTCAAAGAACGTTATACTGTATATCAGGAGCAAATTCAGCAACAGCGAGCATATTTGTCTCCAAGTTGTTTTTTTACTACATAAAAGCTAAATATTGTTTGATTGATTGTGAATAATTCAGCTCTGATTGGTCAGTGACAAGCATCAGCGTCGGAAAGCTAATATATTTTTATCTTGCGCGGTGTGCGTCGCAAGCAGTCATGCACAACAAAGCATCGGGATTCTGGTGAACAAGCTTGGAAAGGGGCGCCGCTTCGACTGCCGCCTCCATTTTGCTGCCTGCGGCCTCCCTCTCATTAAAAATGAATAGGGAAGCATGGTAACAGCATCCTGTGTAAAACCACCTTAAGTCTTTTAGATGCTTTTTCTATGACAGTATGCTCCATGCATCTGGTTGAAAAAAGTGCTTCAATGTAGCAAGCTAATTTTGGCTTGCAACTTTTGTAGTGTAACGTGCTACTCGCTCTGATCTGTAGCTTTCAGTTTATCTCAACAAATCTTTCTGTTGGGTAGTTGTTAGCAAAGCTAGCACATTTTTTTGTAGTTTGCCCAACACTGTTTGTTTCATAAAACTGAGACACAATCAACACTGTCAGACATCTAATATTTTTGGAGAGCTACATTATTTATCATGGATTAGGCCACTGGTTTATTAAATTAAGCATAATAATCTTGTTTTGAGGTTCATCTGGCCTCTAATCTGCAAACCTACCCACAATTATCCAAACCAAATATCATAACCTCAGCAAAATAATAAAATATTAAAAAATTAATTAAAAAATAAATAAAATGATTAGGGGGAGGTGCTACAACATATCCAGCATTTTTAGCAGTGAGGTTACAACCAAATGCATTTCTTTAGAAAACATGTCAAATATTTACAGACTTTCTGTGAGGTTAAGCTAATCGAAGATTGGATAGAATTTTCGGCACTTTTTTTGAAGCATATCGCCCTGGGCCTCTTCTCCAATAATGACCAATTGACAGTACTTCAAAGCCTTGAAGGTAAGCTTTGAAAACATTTGACCAAAACCACATATTTTCAACTGATTAATTGCTGTAAACATGTTAGCAAGCTGCGATGTAATTCAAATGAAGCAATTCATCAGCACATTGCCATGGCCCTCTTGAAACGCTCTTTTGTGGTTCTTACAACAACTTTTAAAAGGGGGGACTGAATTGACATTCCAGCCTTTCTTAATTAACCCCAGGAAGCGATAAAGCAGTCATGCCTTTCAAATCAAATCTCACTCCACCTTAATGACTTCCAGAGTCTCCTATATACCATAAAGACACCAAATGGACCCCCAACTGAACCCCCACCATCATCCTTCAAAATCTTTCCCCTCTTTAAACCACACAGTCCTCCCTCCTTATACGCCACATCCTAACAAACTCAGTATATCTCGTTCTCACATGCGGGCCACTTGCGTTTAGTGAACGGAAGGCGCTACGTTTGGGTGACTGGGCTTCAAAGAGCTACCGATGATGCTGAGCAAATTATCGGTGTGAGCATTCCTGAGGTTTCTCGCCCCGCTTCAAGACCCCAGCTGACGTAATGAATACTGCTTGTACTATGTCAGAGAAAGAGCTTAGGGATTGACAAGCATTCTCTCCGAAAGGTGTTCTACCACATTATTTTCGTAAACACACACTAAAAATATGTATCTTAATATGACTTAATAGCATCTTTTTTTGGGTGGTTCATGTCCTCTAATCTGAAATCATGACTGGCTGTTTCATCTAATTGCTCTATATTTAAAACACAGAGCTCTCTTTGCCATGGTGTTGAGAACATGATGGATTGCTGGATCCTCATGAGAGCTTTCATGTATTCTAGATGTTTCAACAATTACAACACCAAGTATTAACTGAAACAGATTTGTATTTCAATACTTTTCTAACTATAGACAGAAAGGGACATAATTTTGTTGTCTTCCAACAGATTGTTGATAGTTTTATATACTGTATATATACAGTACATAAACATACAGTATATAAAGTATATATATATATATATATTTGGCCTAGACATTAACTTATTTATTTTGTTATTATCTGACTATTGGACCATCTGTCTATTCATTGACTAAAGTGAAAACGAATGCCATGTTGACAAAAGGCATTACAAAAAAAACATTATGCAGAAGTTTTTACATTTATTTTGTTATTCCTGCATCATTTTTTAGATGCCTTATCAAGGTAAAAAAAAAAAAAAAACTTTAAAATTTTGAAAACACCTCTTGAAATACCTGCATTCTGTTCAATTCCATTGCACTGCATCTGGCTTTTTTAGTGCAGTCTGCACCTTATATCAGTGCCACAACTAGCTTTATCAGAGCCCAAGCAAACAGAGGGTGGGGGGCCAATGGGTTTCCAATTGCTGACTGGTTGGGATGTCCCCTTTGGGTACTGATCACCATCCAGGCCCCCAATTGGTAAAAATGGCTGTTCAATTTCTAGTATGCTTTGGTCCAGTTGTTGTTTTATTCATTTTACACTCAATTCAAAAAGCAATGTTTTTGACTCTAGTCAGTTGTGGACCCTGGTAGAGGCTGCATATTCGAAAGCAATGTTCCTCTTATCTCTTGCTCCGTGGTTTGTTCCCTGTTTCATAATTAAATATGCAACCAGCTGCCACCGTTTCTGACATCCACTGATACGCAGTGCAATTTTGCTTGGTGTATTAAAATCCGGAACCACTCGCAGCAAAAGTAAACATCATACCTAATTATTTGTTATTTTAGTTATCTACGTATGTGCATTTAACACACCTGTCTCTGCCAACATTTTCTTTTTTTCTTTTTTATTATTGTGTAACATAGGTCTTTTCTTTATTAAAAGTTAATGTTTCTCATTAAAGATGCTGTAAACGATTTTCTTCATGGAAAGGTAAGCAAAAAAATGCCATACTCCCTTAAAGATATTAATGAATTAAGTGTCCTGAGAAATCTCTTTGTTCACTGTGACAGCTGTAGACTTTGAAAACAGCAAACAAAAATGTGTCCGAGGACTGTGGACATTGACAATTTTCACCTGTCAATCATTTTTCTTGTTCATATAGTGTTGTAGTTGCAGCAAATTATTGAGGCTTACTGCCATTTGTAAGTCATGTTGTTTATAACGGTTGGCAGTTGAGGACGCTGTTTTGGTGCTGTTGTTTTAAACAAACGTTTCTGCACGCTGTCAGTCTAAATAAAGTGAATTTGTTATGTTTGGAGTGTATGGTTTTGGAAAGAGGGGGCGTGGCTAATTCAACAGCTCAGTCTTGTGGAAGTAGAATGGCTGAAATTGCTTACAGCACCTTTAAATATCTACATCTTCCTAGATGCTGCCAAAACTTTTCTAATGTTTTTCATGTTGGAAGTCCAACTTCAAGTGACATTCTACTGCCCTTTTCCAAGTAAAAAGTTATAGATTTTGAGTTGAATGAAACGTAAAATGATTGCACCTGATTTATAGTCACCTTTATTAATTAAATTACCTTTGTGCACTCAGTTTACAGTATATGAGGGTGACATTGTTGGGCAAGAAGAAGAGATGATATTGTTAAGGGCAAACAGGAAAGCATTGGAAGTTCTTGCTTAGTTTACACTAAATAATTCAAGTTTTATCAGAGCTGAGAAAAGTCTGAGATTCAAGTAATGTCAATCTTACTAGAGGTAAACAAAACACAATTTTCCAATGGAGATCTTTGTCAATATCTGAACAACATTAAACTCTCTCAGCACTTCATGCAGCCTCAACTGAGTGGCATCACCACACAAACATATAATTTTTGTCATGGTTTGACTCTGCATATGCAAAAGCAACAGACTGAAACATGGTATGAAACCAAGCACAATCATGACATAAGACGAGATCTAAAAATGTTCTTTGGGCAGAACATCAAGAAACTGTGATGTGCTTCAGGAGTCATGCTGAAATTGCTGACAGATGTAACGTTTCACAAACAAAAACAACAACAGATGAGAGGATAATAAATGAGACGAGGAAAGTAAGACATGCTTGTTTCGAACTGTGAGCTGTCAACGCAAAGCCTCGCAATACTACACTTGTCTCTGAGCATCTGCCAAGTGTCATAAGACAGCCAGTGCTATGAAAGTTTTATTGATTTCAGAGTTATAAATTATTATTTCATAAAGGCTCTGCGTGCAATTGTTCTGCATTGACGGCATAAGTTATATTTAATCACATTAAAGATGTTAGAGGGATGTAAATAATTTAAATAAGCTAATAGTTCACATTATTTACAGTGATTGTAAGTAACAAAATGCAGCACGGCTTATGGGTATAAGACTAAGGCTATATTAGTATTTTTCCCCTTGAAATCAGTAACAAGGGAGGCTATTAACATGGAGTTGTCGTGTTTGTATTCTCTGTGAGTATAGTAAAATTATGAACTGATTTACAGTTAGTGGACTGGCCATATGGGCCAGGTGTTCCTTCAAATGCTGAGACTAAAGGGAGGACATCACATTATTTCCCAGAGGTCATACACCAACATTATCCATTAGATACCACAGTTCAAAAACAGAAATGGGCACCTAGGACTATTTCTCTTCTGTATTCTCTCATTCTTTGATTTCCTTCCATTGACACACCCACCACACATAAACATTAGTCTCTTCGACTTGTCTGTTACACATTTCTGTTGTTCTTTCAAGTCCACAAATTAGGCTTTGTTTACACTGGACACAGATCCAATTTGGTTTTCAAATGCAATCTTTAGGATTGACTGTCAGCACGGTCACTTTGCAAAATAATAATCAGATGTGTTTGTTCAGACAGAGTACCAAAGTTCACTTAAGGCAAGCCAGGTTACACCGGGCCATTTTCGCCATATTCGTAATAGGGGTGCCAGGGGTGCATCTAGGGGAGGGGCTAGAGGGGCAATGGCCCCAGTTTTCAGACTGGCCCCTGTCAGGTACAGCATACTGTTTAGACAGAAACATTAGTGTGAATTACAGTAGGTCTTGTGCCAGGAGTGCCTTGTTAAAGGAAGTTCAACTGATACGTCTCCAGACACCAGTGTATTGCTTGTTTCTCACCACAAGCAAAAGCGTCAACATGCAGTGACACAGAAGAGAAGCACACATCTGAAGAACAGTTAAACAGGTACTGCACTAAAATGTTACTTAGATTAAATATCAATTGTATCTGGACGAAACAGCACGCCCGTTTTCATATGCACACTTTATTATGGTTCATTACCATGCAGTAACACACTGGTTTAGTGATTGATGTATGTCCTCATGAAAACTCAGCTCGAAATTCAAACAAGTGGTCACAGGAAATGCATTTGAGCAACCAGGTTTCACAGAACCGTCTGACACAGCACAGTTAGTTGACTAGGTAAGGCTGCCTGTGTCTTTGCACGCAACACGCTGGACTCAACAAAAGCACTTTGAAATGCACTCAAAACCTAATTATCAACAGAACGTTTTGCAAAGTAGACATTAATAAAGCAACACAAAACAATGTAGTTTAGGGTGACCAGAAGTCCCCATTTTCCAGGTCTGTCCCCAACTGGAGCTGTCCCTGGAAATGTCCCCGTTTTTATTGCGCATTCAAAACAGCCCGCTAAGTGAAAAAACATGGCAAGAAAGCCCCTATTGAAGCCTACCGGCAACATGGTTATTCGTGTGCCATTTATTTTGACCAACAGAGGGGGCTGCTCGCTATAGCAGCTTTCAGTAATTCGTCTTCCTTTACTGAATACTTATTCATGCCAGTTTTTCCATTAAGAACGGTACCAGAGAGCAAGCGCAATTGAAAAGTATCAACATCATAATTAACAGCTTTGAGGTGAGGCACATACTAGTTATGTTATAAAGAAGTTACAGTATGTTGTTATGTATTATATAAAACTAATGCATTTAAAATAAGAATACAACTTTAATAACGTGGAAAAATAAATGAAATGTATTATAAAGTATCTGCAAAGAACAACAATAAATGTAAGTCAGCACATTACAGCATAGATAACATTGTGCCTTTCTGGGAAACAAGTGACTGAAAAGAAGCATCATAATGCATAAAAGGTATAATTAAGAAAAACAGGTCCATGAGATACCATATGTGTCAGGAGGCAATCAGGCTCACTCACATCCACAACACAAAGATCACACTCACCCGAATACTAATCACCTGCACCTGTCATCAATCCAGCAATCACCAGCATTATTTAAGAGCACAACTCACCTCCAGTCTCTGTCAAACCTTGAACGAGGAAATATCCATTAACCTGCTCTCTGTGCTTTTCAGACGATTGTTCCTGAGACTATTCCAGTCTGTTTCCTCAGTACACCCTTGTGTTACTTACCTGTTTTCCCTCGTCCAGAAACTCCTCCATCTCCCTGGTGTTCATACTCCGCGTCCTTTGGATTGTGATACTTATCACACTCAAGCCTGCCGTTATCTGCAAGTGAAAAGACGGTCATTCATCAGTATTATACTCACAGCGCCCGTTGATGCATCTGAACTTACCTACTGTCCTACGAAAGCTTCATTAAAAGTTATTCTGAATCCTTCTAACCTTGTTGTCCTAGTGTGTATCCTGACAGAAGGTTTGACCAAAACCGCTATGGATTCGGAACAAACTAATCCTGTGATTAATCCAGCTGGAATTTCCCGCCTGAGCTCGGTGAGCTGGAGCTGCAGCGATTCCCACTTCCGCATCTGACGCTCCACCACCGCTGTTTACTTTCTGCCCTATGATGAAACCAGCGCCTTTCTCTGGCCGGGAGGAGGATTGCAACGGATTTCTCCTTCAGTGCTCACTCGCTCTAGAGGTACAACCATACAATTTCCCAACTGAACGTTCAAAAATCTCCTTCATTATTTCACTCTTATCTGGCTGAGCACTTCAATGGGCAGAATCCATGTGGAATCAGACAGGACCGGTTACTGACTCTCTTCAAAACTTCATAACACACTTTAAAGAAGTATTTGGTTGTCCTGTAGGTGATTCATCAGTCTGTGAGCAGTTATATCACCTCCAACAAGGACAAATGTCTATAACTGACTATGCTATAATGTTTAGAACCCTTGCCGCCACGAGTGGATGGAATGAGAGAGCACTCATGACAACCTACCGTCAAGGATTAAATCCAGCCCTCAGATTACAACTCGCAATTTATGATGATGTCATGGGCCTTGAGAAGTTTATTCAACAATCTATCCGAGTCTCTCGCCGAGTTCAAAATTGTTACCCAGATCTTCACCAATCATCATATGCTTCCTCGTCTAGGCCTGCTGATATCCCAGATCACCGCGGGGTTGAGCCTATGCAAATTGACCATACCCGTCTTTCTCCATCAGAAAGAACCAGACGCATGACCCATAATCTCTGTCTGTATTGTGGGGACAACTCTCATTACATCGGTGGTTGTCCTGTCCGTCCACCTCGTCTCTTGGTGAGTTCGTTGGTAGTCAGTCCCCTCAATATTGCTCCTTTATCCACCACCGTTTCATTGATTTCTACTGATGTTACCATCTCAGTTACAGCCCTCATTGATTCAGGATCAGCGGGTAATTTCATCTCGGGCGACCTCTGCCGGCAACTTCAACTCCCGAAAATCCTCTGCTCAACCCCGTTCACAGCCAAATCAGTGACTGGAAAGACCTTGAATCCTGGGTATGTAAAACACAGAATAAAACCAATCACTTTAAGAGTCGGTTGTCTACACGAAGAACCATTCACTCCTTTGGTGTTAGAAAATTCCACTTCTGCGATCATTCTTGGCAGACCCTGGCTCATCCAGCACAATCCTGATGTCTCATGGAACAACAGAGAAATTCTGCGCTGGGGTTCTACTTGTTTCTCTACCTGCTTCCCTAAGCTTCCAAGACCTGCCTCTACTTCGTCTCAAACTATCTCCATTGCTGTGACATCTATCCTCAAGCAAAACGGACCATGGAAATTCCACCCTGTTATGCCTCCTTTGCAGACGTATTTAGTCCTGAAAAGGCCTCTCATCTTCCCCCACACAGACCTTGGGATTGCGCCATTGACTTGGAACCTGATACATCGGTGCCCCGCGGCCACATTTATTCTCTCTCCATCCCAGAACAACGAGCCATGGAAGAGTATATACAAGAAGCCCTAAATCAGGGGTACATTCGTCCATCAACTTCGCCAGCAGCATCTAGTATCTTCTTCGTGGCAAAGAAAGATGGTGGTCTATGACCTTGCATCGATTACCGGGCTTTGAATAAGATCACCATCAAGTTTCGGTACCCACTCCCTCTCGTACCCACATCACTCGAACAGCAACGAGGCGCTAGTATCTTCACCAAGCTTGACCTCAGAAGTGCGTATAATCTAATCCGGATACGAGAGGGGGATGAGTGGAAGACCGCATTCATTACCCCCTCTGGCCACTACGAATATCTTGTTATGCCGTATGGTCTGGTCAACGCCCCTTCGGTGTTTCAAGATTTCATGAACGAAATACTCTTCATGAACGAAATAGATTTCCTCAACAAATTTGTGATAGTATATATTGATGACATTCTTATCTTCTCCCAAGACGAATCTTCACATCAACGACATGTCTCCGGTGTTCTCCAACGATTACGAGATCACTCCCTCTTCCTAAAAGCAGAGAAATGCATCTTCCATCAAGATTCGGTTACTTTCCTTGGGTACATTGTGGGTAAGCAGGGGGTGAAGATGGATGAAGGAAAGGTCACGGCAGTCACCTCATGGCCCACTCCGCAAACAGTAAAAGAGCTCCAACGATTCCTTGGCTTCGCAAATTTCTATCGCAGGTTCATTAACAATTACAGTACCATAACCTCTGCTCTTACCTCTCTCCTGAAAGGGAAACCAAAATCCCTGTCCTGGAACCTTGAAGCTGACCATGCCTTCCAGACGTTGAAAAACGAGTTCATCTCTGCTCCTCTTCTACGCCACACTAACCCAGACCTCGCCTTCATCGTTGAAGTCGATGCCTCCACAACTGGAGTAGGTGCCATACTTTCTCAGCACCAGGGGGATTCCCATAAACCTCTTCCCTGTGCCTTCTTTTCAAAAAAATTATCCCCAGCTGAACAGAATTATGATGTGGGTAACTGGGAACTCCTCGCCATCAAATTGGCTTTGGAAGAGTGGAGACATTGGCTCGAAGGGGCACAACATCCTTTCACGGTACTTACCGATCATAAGAACCTTCAGTATCTCAAAGAAGCCAAGAGACTAAACCCACGTCAAGCCCGTTGGGCTTTATTCTTCACTCGGTTCCACTTCTATATCACCTATCGTCCAGGATCCAAGAATACCCGTGCGGATGCTTTATCCAGACTCCATGCCCTTCCAGACACCATTGATGAACCTGAACCAGTTCTGCCCACTACAGTTTTCGTCAATCCCATTCAATGGGACATTAATGATCAAATCCAGGAAGCCACGAGACTAGAACCTACTCCACCAGAATGCCCAGACACCCTCACGTATGTCCCAGACGAATATCGCCTACCTCTCATCGAATCTGCTCATTCGTCAGTTGGTACGGGTCATCCTGGAGCGACACAGACTTACACTCTCCTACAGCAACAATATTGGTGGCCAGACATGAGAAAGGAAGTACAACGCTTCGTCCAGGGGTGTCAAATTTGCGCTATATCTAAAACTCCACGTCACTTACCTTCTGGGAAACTATTACCTCTACCTAGTCCTCAACGGCCGTGGTAACATCTGGGTATTGATTTAATTACTGATTTACCTCCATCAGGAGGCAACACCTGCATTCTCATTATAGTTGACAGATTCTCCAAAGCCTGTAAACTGATCCCCTTACCAGGCCTTCCTACAGCTCTTGAGACAGCCGAGAGACTCTTCAACCAGGTTTTTCGTCATTTTGGCCTCCCTGAGGACATTGTGTCCGATCGAGGACCTCAATTCATCTCTCGGGTTTGGAAAGCTTTCTTTTCTCTTCTCGGAGTGACGATAAGCTTGACATCGGGATATCATCCCCAGGCTAATGGGCAGACTGAGAGGAAGGTTCAAGAAATTAATCGTTTCCTCCGCACGTTCTGTCAAGATCATCAAGACACGTGGAATCAATTCCTTGCCTGGGCAGAATACGCCCAAAACTCCTTGCATCAGACCACCACAGGGCTAACACCTTTCCAATGTTTCCTAGGTTTCCAGCCACCACTGTTTCCATGGTCCGGTGAGCCTTCCGAGGTCCCTTCAGTTGATTTCTGGTTTCGAGAAAGTGAAAGAGTGTGGAATGATGCCCATCATCATCTCCAGCGGGCCATACACAGACACAAAAGATTTGCAGATGTACGTCGAAATGACACCCCTGTGTTTGAACCTGGTCAACTTGTCTGGCTCTCGACTCGAGACATCCGTCTACGCCAAACATGTCGTAAATTGAGCCCACGATATATCGGACCTTTTAAAATTCTCCATCAAGTCAATCCAGTCACATATAAGCTTCACCTACCTCCTCGATTCAACATTCACCCAGTTTTCCATGTATCTCTCCTGAAACCTCATTATCCTTCTGTTTTTCCTCCCACTACAGAGCCTGATTCTGACCAGACCCCTCCCTTACCTACCATTGAAGAGGACCCCATCTACTCAGTCCACGAAATCCTGGACTCCCGACGTCGGGGTGGTCGTATAGAATACCTTGTCGACTGGGAAGGTTACGGGCCAGAAGAAAGATCTTGGGTTTCTCGAGACGATATCCTGGACCCGACTCCTCTCACTGAATTCCACCAACAACATCCACATCGACCAGCCCCACGACCTCGAGGCAGACCACCACGACGTCGGGGTCCTCGAGTCGCTGGCGCTGACCCTGGAGGGGGTAATGTCAGGAGGCAATCAGGCTCACTCACATCCACAACACAAAGATCACACTCACCCGAATACTAATCACCTGCACCTGTCATCAATCCAGCAATCCAGCAATCACCAGCACTATTTAAGAGCACAACTCACCTCCAGTCTCTGTCAAACCTTGAACGAGGAAATATCCATTAACCTGCTCTCTGTGCTTTTCAGACGATTGTTCCTGAGACTATTCCAGTCTGTTTCCTCAGTACACCCTTGTGTTACTTACCTGTTTTCCCTCGTCCAGAGACTCCTCCATCTCCCTGGTGTTCATACTCCGCGTCCTTTGGATTGTGATACTTATCACACTCAAGCCTGCCGTTATCTGCAAGAGAAAAGACGGTCATTCATCAGTATTATACTCACAGCGCCCGTTGATGCATCTGAACTTCCCTACTGTCCTACGAAAGCTTCATTAAAAGTTATTCTGAATCCTTCTAACCTTGTTGTCCTAGTGTGTATCCTGACAATATGAGATAAATGACAGAAACATAATAATAATAACAATAACAATATAAGGCATCTAATGGGGGCAATCAGCCCTTCAGATATGAATTTCAGGCCCTGATATTGTCCATAGTGCAAGTGTTTCATTTGATTTCAGCTGTAATGCTGAGGGAAATGGTAGTCAAGTGAGATAAGTTCTTTTGAAATTCCTCTGCCAGATTGCCAGCAAGCAAGTTAGTAGCCTACCATCTTACTTTTAGGAAAGTGCCAGGTAAAGGTGAAGGAAAAGAGGAGAAGAAATTTTAGAAGAGAGTAAGAAGAAGGATGCAAAGAGTGTGACCAATGGCAGGTGTCCCTGTGTTGTGGAGTCATCTGCAATAGTTCCTATATTCAACCATTGTTTATTTATGTTTGTTTAGTTCACTTTTATGCCACAGTGTCATCTATTGTATACAGTGCAGAAAAGAATGAACCTTTACCTCCGTATCGAAATTTCATTGAGATATATTCAACAATGTATATAATATTATTTCATTGTTTTTAACATTGTCATAGTGGTATTCATTGCTAGATCAGGTGCTGTTTGTTTACTGTCTTGAACGCGGGTCGCTTAGACGTGTGTTTGGTGTGTGTGCGCTGTATTTGTGTTGACTTGTCCCATAGTATTCGCTGATAGAATTGTTAGACTTGTTTAAACTTGTCACGTAGGATTCGTTGCTAGATTTGCTTAGACTTCGGGTTGGTTATCCTGTGTGTGTGTAAAACTAACGTCGTTTTAGTGTCTGCAAACAGTGCTTCACTTGTTTTAGAGTATTATTTATTGCTAAAGTGCAGCATAATTTATTTGCGCTGTACAGAAGTTGCGTTTGTTCCCGCGCAACCCTGAGTTTCGGTTTCGGGTGACCACGTGACTAGCTTTGTTGTGATAAGTAGCATTAAGGCGTGGCTGCTTTTTTCCACTTAACGGCTCGTAAAAGTGGTTATTTATTGGACTTAATGCTGACGCAGAAGCGGCAGCGGAAGTGGTGGCCCTCGTGTGAAGCCCTCCTTGGGTAAAGACCTACTTGGGTAAAGACCAGCGAGTCTACCTGTGCGAGTCCACCGAGCAAGGACACTGACAAGGCGCCACTCACCAAAGCACTTAAGTATTTTTCTATTCTATATCTTTTATTATTTTACTTATACATACATACTAACATGTCTAGTTCACTAATAACACATGCCTTCAAGCACATCCCTGTTATCTGTTGTAGACCGTTCACAAGATACAGATGCAAGACAAAACGCAACCCACACAACCTACGGCCGCTTTGCACTTCAACACCTGCTCCACTCTCGTTCTCAGTGGGACTCTGGAACTGCCAGTCTGCTGTGAACAAAGCTGCCTTCATTCCAGCTTTTGCCACCCTCAGCATCCTGGCACTGAGGATACAGCAACACCTGCTGCTCTCTCCAACAACTTCTCCTTCTCCCACACCCCTTGACATACTGGTAGGGGTGGGGGAACAGGTTTGCTCATTCATAATAACTGGAATTTTTCACCACAGGCTTCACTATGTAACAATACATCTTTTGAATTCCATGCTATTACTACAATGCAACCCACAAAATTACATGTTGTTGTCATCTATCGCCCCCCAGGTCAGCTGACAAGCTTTCTTGAGGAATTGGATGTCCTGTTGTCCTCCTTGCCAGAGGATGGCAGGCCACTTGTGGTTCTTGGTGATTTCAACATACACCAAGACAAACCCCAGGCCACTGAACTGAATACTCTTCTGGCATCATTCGACTTGGAAAGACTACACACCACAGCAACTCACAGGTCGGGCAACCAGCTGGACCTCATTTTTACACGTAACTGTACCACCTCTGATATTCTTGTTACACCTTTACATGTCTCTGATCACTACTTTGTTCAATTCAACATTATTCTCCCATCCATTGTAAAACCGACCCCACCTTTGGTTTCCTTTCGCCGTAACCTCCATTCCCTCTCACCCTCTCGCCTTTCCACTGATGTCTCTGCCTCTCTTCCCACAATAAATTTATTTTCCATGCTTGATGTAAACACTGCCACAGACACACTTAGCTCTACTTTAACAACCTGTCTAGACAACATCTGTCCTCTCTCCTCTAGACCAGCACGGACTACATCACCCAGCCCCTGGCTGTCTGACGTCCTTCGTGAACATCGGACTGATCTCAGGGCAGCTGAGAGGAGATGGCGGAAATCTAAAGATCCAGCTGATCTAGGTAAATATCAGCTTCTGCTTGCAACTTTTTCAAATAACATTAAAACTGCAAAAATTTCATATTAGCAGACCAAGATCAACAGCACCACAGACACTCGTAGCTTGTTTAGAACATTTAACACACTTCTCTGCCCTCCCCCTCCACCACCTGACACATCACTGACAGCAGATATATTCGCCACATTTTTTACTGATAAGGTTACAGCCATCAGCAATACATTCACAGCACCACACCCTGTGAAACACCTGGCTCCTGTATGCAACCCTTCTTTCCCTATGTTCTCTCCTTTAACTAACACTGAGGTCTCTAAACTCCTCCTCTCCAACCACCCCACAACCTGTTCCCTTGACCCCATTCCATCACACCTTCTCCAGGCCATCTCTCCGTCCATCCTACCGGCACTTACACACATAATTAACACATCTCTACTTGCAGGCACTTTTCCCACTACATTTAAGCAGGCTTGAGTAACCCCACTGCTGAAAAAACCTGCACTTAACCCCACACAGATAGAACACTACAGACCAGTCTCTCTCATCCCATTCATGGCAAAAACACTTGAAAGGGCATTTTTCAATCAGATCTCCACCTATCTCTCACAGAACAAGCTGCTGGATGACAATCAGTCAGGCTTCAAAAGTGGACACTCCACTGAGACTGCCCTGCTGTCTGTCATCGAGTCGCTGAGACAGGCGAAAGCTGAATCCAGATCATCCGTTCTGATTCTGCTGGACCTTTCTGCTGCCTTTGACACAGTCAACCATCAGATCCTACTCTCCACCCTCTCTAAACTGGGTATCACTGGAACTGTGCTTGACTGGTTCAACTCTTATCTCTCAGAAAGGTCCTTTGAGGTAGCATGGAGAGGGGAAGTATCCAAGCCACACCAGTTACTTACTGGGGTACCTCAGGGATCAGTGATTGGGCCACTTCTCTTCTCCATATACACATCACTGGGACCCATCATTCAGTCACATGGTTTCTCTTACCACTGCTACGCTGATGACACGCAACTCTACTTGTCTTTCCAGCCCAACGACACCACAGTGACCGCTCAAATCGCTGCCTGTCTGGCAGACATCTCAGCCTGGATGAAGGAACACCACCTTCAACACAACCCTGCCAAGACCGAACTCCTTGTCTTTCCAGCCAACCCGGCTGTTGAACACAACATCACCGTGCAGCTGGGTCCAACTACAGTTTCGCCTTCCAAAACGGTCAGAAATCTAGGGGTAACCATTAATGATGAGCTAAATTTCACAGACCACATTTCAAAAACTGCAAGATCATGTAGATTTACACTCTACAATATCAGGAAGATAAGACCCTTCCTCTCTGTACATGCCACACAACTGCTCGTTCAGTCCCTTGTCATAACTAGACTGGACTACTGTAACGCTCTCATTGCAGGCCTTCCTGCATGTGCAATTAGACCCCTGCAAATGATCCAGAATGCAGCAGCACGTCTGGTCTTTAATGAACCTAAGAGAGCACATGTTACACCACTCTTTGTCTCTCTCCACTGGGTGCCGGTTCATGCATGTATTAAATTCAAGGCCCTGATGCTGGCATATAAAACAGTCACTGGGTCTGCTCCAGCATACCTAAAAACATTTATGCAGAGCTATGTTCCCACCAGAAGCCTGCGGTCGGCTAAGGAACGTCGCCTTGTCGTACCAAAACAAAGAGGCACCAAAACACTTTCCCGGACTTTCAGTTTCATCATACCGCGGTGGTGGAATGACCTTCCCAACTCAATCCGGGAAGCTAACTCACTCTCTATCTTCAAAAAACGGCTAAAAACACATCTTTTCCAAAAGCACTTAACCGGTCACTAAAAAAAAATAAAATAATAATAATAATAATTTTTACATTTCTTGTTGCACTTAAATCTGTTTTGTATACTATTCAGATGATATTGAAACTTTGTAATATGGCACTTTTTGTACCACTGTCTCCCTAAGATGATTCACTGATGTTCTTCCTCTTTTGTAAGTCGCTTTGGATAAAAGTGTCTGCCAAATGAATAAATGTAATGTAATGTATGATATAGCATAGTTCAGCACATTACTACATTCACCATTGTCAAAATCAGGGACTAAAATTGTTTTCATTTCGGTTCATTCTGAGCAAAATCAGAAGTTCTGCAGCCTCCTTTTCAAAAGGTTACCAGTTCGAGCAAAATAAAAGAATGGTTAATAATGTTATTTTTAAAATGACAGTACTGTGCACTAAGGGGTGGGTGAAATACCAATTGCAGTGTTGCCAGATCTCGCAAGCGAAACAGTTAACATGGTCTAGAAAATCAAGCTCAAAATAAGCCACTTGCCTCACCAAAATAAGCTAAAACAAACAAAAAAATGTTTGTGTGTGTGTGTGTGTGGTGGAGTTATTGGCATCATATCAAAATCATAACAAGCAGTTAATTAATAGTCAAGTATATTTTTGTTTACAGATCTGCTTCTCAGTCAAAACCTGACAGCATCAAATCTGTATTCTGCCCTACAAAGGCAAAACGCCGTAACATCACGTTTGGTCAAAAATGAGTTAATGTCATTTTTGGGGTATTCAAGACCTCCTTTATCATGGGAATAAATATCGTGAGTCAATTTGATTGTTTTAACGAGAAATTAAAGGGCTATGACAACCGTAACATCCAAAACCATACGAGAAACCACTGCAGAACGGCGTAACAGTTGTTACGGCTCTTAGCCTTTGTTCTGGCACGCTGAATTTGAGTTTAAGGTGTTCTGACTTCGTTTCGCCTGGCATCAAGAGAGATGTTACGGTGCCGCTGTGATGTTACTGTACTCTGGCTTTGTCATACTGTCAAAGATTACCGCTCTTTTATTGTCACCAAACCGCGTAACATACACACGACACATCTTTGAAATAAAGTGTAGACTGCCGACTGCTTGTTTGTATTATTACTCTGTGATAGCGATGTGATAGGGTGATGGTTCAGATCTGTCAATGCCAGTGACAGCCCGGAGCTAGCTAAATTTAATCTGTGTCACGTAAATTAGTGCTAACGTTGACGCTGACACTCGCCTCACATCAGATGCTGAAAACCAAATATTAAATACAGAGGCATCCTACCTTTCCATGCAATCCGATATAATCCATAGAAGATATAATCCATAGCAATGCACGTCATCTGCTGTATCCACAACAATCCATACGTGTTTGAGCCATATTTCCTTCTTGCAGGCGTTCACGTCAGATTTTACAGATAGTTATCGCTAACGTCCGTACAAAGTAGGCTAACCTAAATAGTAAAAGTAATTCCAACTTTTTTTCGGTATACTCTGTCTATATTATCTCAGAATTAAAAAGTAGTAATCCAAGTCGAGTTCGTTGACTGAGCATCTTGAGCAGTTTGGTGGCCCTTAACCCTTTAACTGTCACCCCTCCCCTTTTTTCAGCATAGACATGAAAATCACTATCCAAACTTAAATGGTTGTATTTCAAGAATGCTTTGTCATATATACCTATGGACAAGTTGTGTTCCAAATTTTAGGTTGATATCTCAAAAAATGAGCTTTCAGTAAGATTTTATTTGGGCGCAGTAAAAAACTTGGAATGAGCAGCCTCTAATCTCTAATGTATTGGTCTAATGTTTAATTAATTATTACTCTATATCTTGCATTTAAATACATATACCTTTGTATTCAATTATAATTAAATTATCTTTATTGTGAAAATATTTATTGTATTTATTCATACTGTACATACTGTACTGCAAAGTAACTTATTTGTTATACTGTTTAACTGTGTTTGTGTTGCCGCACTATCCTGATCATTATAGCACTAAATAGGAACACCCAAAGGTCTTCTATATAATTTAAAACAAATACCATGATGACTAGACCTTGGTTAGGTGTTCTTATAATGGATGTAAGTATGGTGAACAGCAAGTAAATATTGATTATATGTCAGTTACGGCCTTTTGTCTTTGCATGACTCCTGATTTTTGGCACATGATACAAAGGCAGAGTACAGTAACTGCCAAACAAGGGTCAAAGGTCAATTTTGAGCTCAAGATTTTTTGCATACAAACATTTCTTCAGTATAGGAACTAGTTGTGAAATTTTGGGAGTCCTACCTATAATACTTTTGTCTGGACAAAACAGAAACTTTAAAGTCATTTTTCTCAGTTTCACACTCTAGTGAGTTAAGGTCTTTTGCTTTTGCAGGGCAGTATTAATGTTTTCGTTTATGTTTAGCTATAAATTTTGTTTGTTTTCAGTTTTCGTTTTCGTTCCTTAAACAATTTTTAGTCCTTTGTCAAAAAACATAACATCCAAATTGTCCCCCATTTTTAAATCATAGATAAGTAACGTGAAATTTCAATGACATATTTACCACTGAACTAGAAATGTCCCCGTTTTTCATTTCAGAAATCTGGTCACATTAATGTAGTTAAAAGATTCACTTGCAGTCATATGTTTCCATCCAAGTTGCGGAAAATTTGAATATCGCAAAACAACATCGTATCACACAGTTCTGGGAACGCTAGTGCGTGTTCCTCCTTCTTATGCTGTGCGGATATATAAGATATTTTTCAAAAGTGTCAATTGACATGCTTTATCTACAAACTCTAAGCAGACCAGAGCAACATTTCAGATGCAATTCCTTTGGTCATCTGGTTAGTCAGTTAAGAATTAATTATTTAGTCACATAACTTTTTCTGATGCACATCTTGTATTCTTGTTTAAATGATAGGAGTTTATTCAGTTAATGTGTTTCCATCACAGTTTATGGGCATTTCTTCTTTTTGAATAAAACATGTATCCACTTCAAGTGTGTGTAAAAGTTTTTGATGCACATATTCACATCTTGGTGTTTCCATAAACATCCTCCTCATGCAAAATACTGACGGTTAAGTTTGAAATTGTCTAATAGCCTCACTCCATTTTATAATGTATGGGCATTTTCACAGGAAAAACTCTATATAGTATATTTTACTGTACAGAACCTCAGCTCTGTTATGCTGTCAGTCTACGTGTGCCTGTCGGCAGCTCACTCCCCGCAGACACAAAATGATACAGGCATTATTGATGGAGTAGCCTGTGTCTGTCAGCTTGAAATATTTTTATTTTTGCAATATAGATATCTGCTTTGGTTTTCTGATATAGCTTTAAGGGATAGTACACCCAAAAATATCTCATCATTTACTCAACCTCATGCCGTTCCAGATGGGTATGACTCTCTTTCATCTGCAGAACACAAACAAAGATTTTTAGAAGAATATTTCAGCTCTGTAGGTCCATACAATGCAAGTGAATGGTGACCAGAACTTTGTAGCTCTAAAAATCACATTAAGGCAGCATGAAAGTAATCCATATGACTCCGTTTGTTAAATCCATATCTTTAGAAGTGATATAATAGATGTGGGTGAGAAACAGATCAAAATAATGAAAAAATTCACTTTTACATCTATAAGTCACATGTGGTGCCTATTTAGTTTCACAACTGAAAGATAAATTGGAGATTTAGAGTAAAAAATGACTTAAATATTGTTCTGTTCTGTTTTCACATCTATCATAACGTAAACATGGATTCTTATGGATTAATTTCATGCTACCTTTATGTTATTTTTAGAGCTGCAAAGTTCTGATCACAATTCACTTAAATTGTATGGACCAACAGTGCGGAGACATTCTTATAAATATCTTAATTTGTGATCAGCAGAAGAAGGAAAGTCATACACATCTGAGGTGGCATGAGGGTGAGTAAATGATGAGATAATTTTCATTTTTGGGTGAACTATCCCTTAAAGTCTACTGAATGCATTTCACCAAATGTGACTGGCACACAGGCTGCCAGTTTCTATTCAGTAAATCGAATGGAATCCATGCAGACAGTTTATATTTAGTTTATGTTAGATTTGTTTATATAGATTTATATTTAGTTTATATTTTGCAATTTGAGGTTTGGATTCTGTTCCGGGTAAATTTATTGTCATTTGGATGTAAATGTGATCTTCTCATATAAATAGAATTTCATGATATCTGTGTTTTCAATTGTTATCAATGAACCACTCCTGATAACGTCTGTAGAATTGAAGGTTATTAAATGAGTTAATCAGAGCATATAAAAAATATAACAAAATTATGCAAGTATTGATAAGGTTGTTTTTACATTCCTTGTGTATTAGGTCATGTGCTCAGATTTCAAGAGGATAGACTCGTGTTGACGCATTATTAATTTGGCCCCTCTGTGCACACTGTGGCCCCTCTGTGTCCCCCTCCTTTAAACATTTCTAGATCTGCCCCTGACAGCCCCACTGTGAGAACATCACATTTAAGTCACTGTCAAATGTTTAAATATTTGCATTCTTCTCTCTTTTCACCGCATCTCCTTTTGCGCCTTCCCAATTCATAAATTTTGCATTCGGAATTCCTCTTGACACACAAAATAGGGCTTCTTTAGCTCCCCTGACGACCCAAGCCCTCTGGAGGATCTTTGAGGTCACAGGGCATGACCCAATCACCGTGGAAACGTTACTCTCACAGCAAGTGTTCCCATGCGTGTGAAGTTACACATGTGTGCTAAAATAAGGTGTTGGGATGTTTGACAATGTGGCCTTATTGAGAGGTGCCTCTCACACCAAACCATTAATTCTCCTTAATTAGCTCTAGCTTTCCAAGAGGTTTTAGACAGAAGCAATGGCAAATAAAGGATTGCAAACAAAGAAACAGCATGGCAGGCCTCGTGTACCTCTATTGATATATGGCTTTGAGTATAACTTGTTGTTTTTTTATGTTATTTTATGGACAAAACCATATAATTTATTCATAGTATGTTTTTTCTTTAATTAGATAGTCCTACTAATTGCAGTGCTTTGACCCCAATATGGCCCATCACATTTTATGTATAGAACAAGCCATTTTGAGAATTAAATAATTTCTTGATTTGCCAAAATTTACCACGTTAGTGACATCAAATGTTTGAAAGATATTCAGGGTTTTGTTCAAGTCACTTAATGCCAAGGTAACAAGGGGGGGGGGGGGTTAAGTTTATGCGTTGGGGTTGGGTAAGGTGCTGAAAAGTATCACTATATTTGGTGTAATGTAAACCAAATTAATGGGACTAAATGTATCTCTCTGTTACATGATTTATATTGCTGATAATTGGTTTGGTTATTGTCCATTGAAGTAAGAGAACTAGCCAAATAACTTCTGATAGGAGGTGTTCTGAATTGGAGATGTACCTGTGGATGTGTTTTAAGGCCTACTTTCAAACTCAGTTGCAGAAATCAGCAAAGACCTCAGAAAAAACTTTGTGGACATCCACAAGTCTGGTTCATCCTTGGGAGCGATTTGCAAATGCCCGAAGGTACCACGTTCATCAGTAAAAACAATTGTACGCCAGTATAAACACCATGGGAGCACGCAGCCATCATACCGCTCAGGAAGGAGACTGTAGTATGGTGCGAAAAGTGCAAATCAATCCCAGAACAACAGCAAAGGACCTTATGCTGGAGGAATCAGGTATACAAGTATCTATATCCACACTAAAATGAGTCCTATATCGACATAACCTGAAAGGCTGCTCAGCAAGGAAGAAGACACTGCTCCAAACCCACCCCAAAAAAGCCAGACTAGAGTTTGCAAATGCACATGGGGATGAAGATCTTACTTTTTGGAGAAATGCCCTCTAGTCTGATGAAACAAAAATTTAACTGTTTGGCCATAATGACCATCATTTGGAGGAAAAAGTATGAGGCTTGCAAGCAAAAGAACACCATACCAATCGTGAAGCATGGGGGTGGCAGCATCATGTTGTGGGGGTGTTTTGCTGCAGGAGGGACTGGTGCACATCACAAAATAGATGACATCATGAGGAAGGAAAATTATGTGGATATATTGAAGCAACACCTCAAGACATTAGCAGAAGTTAAAGCTCGGTCGCAAATGGGTCTTCCAAATGGACAATGACCCCAAGCATAATTGTGGAAAAATGACTTAAAGACAACAAAGTAAAGATATTGGAGTGGCCATCACAAAACCCTGACCCCAATCCGATCCAAATGTGTGGGCAGAACTGAAAAAGCATGTGAGAGCAAGAAGGGCCTACAAACTTGACTCAGTTACACCAGTTCTGCCTGGAGGAATGAGTCAAAAAACTTATTATGAGAAGCTTGTGGAATGCTACCCAGAACGTCTGACCAAGGTTAAGCAATTTAAAGGCTATGCTACCAAATACTAACAAATTATATGTAAACTTCTAACCCACTGGGAATGTGATTAAAGAAATAAAAGCTAAAATAAATAATTCTCTCTACAATTAATCTGACATTTCACAGTTTTTAAATAAAGTAGTGATCCTAACTGACCTAAGACAGGGAATGATTTTTATGATTAAATGTCAAGAATTGTGAAAAACTGAGTCTAAATGTATTTTGGCTAAGGTGTATATAAACTGCTGACATCAGCTGTATATTTTAAGAGTCTTTGCACCTTATTTTTCTTTGTGTTTTCTGTGCAATCGTTCATGGAGACTGCCACAGCATAATTTACATCTATTTATTTTTTAATGCCTTTTTATTATTATGGAATAATCTATATTCTATCAGATAACCTCCTGAATGGCATTTATTAACAATGTGAAATCTTGATCAATCACTTTACATGTCAGTTTGATGGCTCTTCCTATCTCAATGGGCGGATGTTCGCCAGAATAAGCAGTGATATGGAGGAGACCATTTGCCATTTACTTCTGGCTATGTGAAGGACAAAGCATATGGAAGGATATTTGTTGAAACAATGTGTGTAGGAGCCATTTCATTGTTTGATTGAATGTATTTGCATTTTGTATTTTTTTCTTTAACTTGCTGTCATTTAATTGATGTAAACTGGGTGACGTTTGGGGCATAGCAGGTGGCCTTTAGGTGAGCACAAGGGAAGAGGAAGTCAGGTGTTATTGGCGGGAGAAGCACAACAGTTTTTGAATGTGCTTAATGTGTCTAATTAATTGACTTTCTATTTCTTGAACTCTTTTTAAAAATAAAGGAAAAAAAGGAACATTCCTGTACAACATACTGTTGTAACCGTTTTATGAAACAAATATTTATGAGATTTGTGTTAAACTATCTTTAGGTCATGGTTTATTTTTCAGTTATTATTATGTTTATATTTACAATTGTATTTATATGATCTAATTTGTATTGGTATTTTTCCACTTGTTGTCGTAGGGTGATTTTTAAGTCACTGCAAAAGGGGTCAGTGGAAGAACATAAGAAGTCTTATGAGTGTGCTGTCTTTGTTTATATCGCTGGTGCTTGGCAGGAAATGGACTATATAATAGGATGCAGATGGTGCCTGAGAAGAACCTAAGAATTAAATTGCACTTGACCCAGCCCATTAACACATTGTGCATGCAATTTCGGCAAACCCACTTGTGTCTAGACTTAGTGCATGCTTGCACGAAAATATTAAAACTTCCTGGCCATTGACTTTGAGCTTATGCCTTATAGCATAGCGTTGCGCTTAGCACTAGCAAGCTTAATATAGGTCCCAATGTCTAAGACATATTTAAATATTTTAGTCTAAGATTCCTGATTTTTTGACCGAAATCATGTATCTTAGACAAAAGGTTTTCAAAGTGTGGTGCATGAGGGTCTGCAAAAAAAATACAATTATAATAGAAAATTATAATAAAAAAAAAAAAAATTAAAGAGCAATATAGTTAAAGGGCACCTATTATGGCATTTAGAATGTTCCTAATATTGTTTTGGGAGTCCCCAACAACAGTTTTACATGCATGCAATGACAAAAAACACTTTTGTTGTCTTATAATATGCATTTATGTTTACCCGATTTGCTCACCGACTCCCAAATGATTCGTTCAACGACTCATTTTTCCAAACCCCTCCTTTGCGTGACGCTAATCTGCGGTGATTGGTCAGATGACCCAGTCAGTTGTGATTGGTATACTCTGTGCAGAGATTGTCGGAAACGGAACGCCCATCACCGCTTTGTAGTAAAAAAATCAAAATCAGAGAAGGAAGTTGATTTATGTTAGCGATCATAGCCCAAAGTTCGGTGGTAAACAACCAATCAGTTATTGTTTGCGTTAGCCCAATGCATAAACATATTGATAAAGCACTGCATTACTACAAGTTATTGCTCTATTCTTTATGACAACTCCAATAACATCGACAAACATTTCACATATTCCAAAAAAATTGACATTGGAGACCAAGAAGCTGCGCTGAGCGTAACGTACACAACACACACAAATACTTATTAAGCATGCTAAAAAACACATAAAAGCAACAATTATTAATAATACTTACAGGTTGTGTTTCGGAGGAGGAAGCTGATCCAAATAAACTTGGTACTGAACCTTCCTTCAGTATCAACCGGCTCGCGAATCCACCCTTGAAAGCATTCGTGTTCGTAAAGCGATCGTCATTAAAATGACGCGAACACAGCACAAGGTTCGGCTATACTTGTGTGGTATAGTTGTAAATATAAACTCTAGCCACTGATTCTTCACATGCTCGTCCCTGGGCAGTGAAAAAAGGTCGCTTTTGATATGCACTTCAGAACACAGCGTCTTGTTGTCGACATGATGTTTTCAAGTTTTCCCTGGTGTCTGCGCAGCACAATGAGTGGGCGCGCCAATTTGATAATTTTTCGCCTTGACGTCATAACGAAAAGGAAAATGACTCGTTGGAAAAACGATTCATTACATTGACTCAGAGTCGACTCCTACTTTTGAGAGACAATAACTTTTTTTACGGTGAACTTTCATATATAAAACTTTGCAGGATGTTTTTGTTCACTTAAATCTGTTACACACTACATGAAAGGTAATTTTCAAAATTCCATAATAGGTGCCCTTTAACATTTACCAAATTGTACGACTTCTGCTTTCTGAAGACTGGTTTGAAATCATGAGATGAATTGTGATTATTCTATTGACAGCCCTAATTTTAACAGTAAGGAATATAAATATATCTGCATATGGTTTTGTAAAAAAAAAATAATACAAATTTAATACATATACCATTACATTAATAGTGCAGAAAATACATGTTGTCAACTAAATACCAAGTAAATATTTCCCAGATGCATTTTAATAATTTTTGTAAATCTGCAATTATTTAATTTTGGGATTTGCTAATTATTTAATTTAATAACGTGTCTTTATAAAATCATACTGCCTATTTTTCTCTCCCATTATAAATAAATTATTTGGGGTTCTTGGCAACAAAAATGTTGAAGACTATGATCTGTCCTGTGACAGACATGTTTGGCTCAACTATGTGCAGATTAAGACAAAATGTGGGGTGAAAATTTTAATAACTACAAATTCAATATTAAAACCAAGTAACTTTGAAAATAAATTCTCAGGGTTGTCATAGTTACTGCGTTTTGTCTTTGTAGCTTTTTTATTTAGCTTTTCTTTCTTATGTGTAACACCACTGAACCTCACTAAATGCAATAAACTTGTTTGAAAGTAATGAACTTAATGTGCAGACACAAATGTGTACTTTTCTGTGTGAGCTTGAGCGATTGGTCTCACTGCTCATCTCTCGGGCTGATTCATGCTGCCTCATAGCGGGGGTTTGGATGGACAGATGGCCTCTGTGGGAGAGAGAGGAAAGAGTCTTGCGGGTGGAGGAGGATCTGACTATCTGTCCACCTCTCTCCCTCTCCCTGCCAACACTGTCAGTCATGACACAAACCTCTTTGCGTTCAAACACAGCCTAGATTTTAAACCCTTCACAGTGTCTGACACAAGCAGGTTGCTACTTCTACTCCCACTGAGTGCACATGAAAGGATTAAGGAGTTGTGTTTTTACATTCATTCTCAAGACAGTTAAAAATTATGATTGAACTAGTGGTGAACTTGTGGAAAACGCCCCATTCCTCAGTTTAAAGGATTCTGAGCAATACTGGCCTTGATGTCTTATCTGAAATGGCTGGAAATCTTTAAATAATCATCAAACTGGCACATGGTGCCCTGTGTCAGGCCACAGCACAAGATAACAGACAAGGATTCTTTATTAAGCACACATATTGTAGCTATAGTAATGGTTTCAGAAGAGGGGCTTTTCTGAAGAAAACCAGAAAGCTTGCATAGTCCTAATAGACACATGGACAGTTTATGCATTTAAAACGAAAAAGGTTGGATGACAAATGACAGAATGTACATTTTTGCATGGCTTAGACCTTTAAAAATATGACTGTGTGTAGCTGTAAACTCTACTTACGACATAACCGAGCTACACCTAAGTTGTTCTATATAAGCAAATGCTGAAGTTGAGGCTGTAAGTATGTTGTATGCCTGTGGGCATACTGCCAGAGTTTATCTCTTGCTCTTTTTGCATCCCCAAACATGAGGGTACAGGGTGTATTGTGGAAATCAGTTTGTTGCCCTATCTGGTCAAATCGGCTGTGGAGTGATCTGTGGATAACTTAACTGAATAATTCTATTGAAAACGTGCCATCTGGGAGTATAATGTTTCCCTTTAAATCAGTGAACTGTAATCGAGTAAGTGGAGGCACTTCCTGTTTGGCCTGTGAACAGTGCAGAGGCAGCAATGGGCTCTTCCTCCCACAGGGCCAGACCCGCCTCACGTTTCTGACACAGGAACACACTCCAATGCTGTTTAAAAACCACAGACTAAAACCTTATCATCTAGCTGATACAAGTTGTTTGTTGAGAAATTACAACAACAACAACAACTGTATGACCAGGTGATGTTAACATCATTTATCATATGTCATGCTTAAATCATTTCCTACATAGGCGCCTAGCTTCTAACGGGGTTTTCACTCAAGATGCATATATGAAGCACTGTTATTTGTCAAGTAATTGTGTCAAGTTAAAGGAATATTCATTTTCAATAAACGTTCAACTCAATCGACAGCATTTGTAGCTCAATGTCATTAACTCAAATTATTATTTTGACACATCCTTAATTTAATAAGTCATGGTTACAGTGGCATTTACAGTGGAAGTGAATGGGGCCAGTCCATAAACATTGAACTACACGCTGATTCAAAAGCATAGCTACAAGATGTAAAAATTATATGTGTTAACATAATTTTAGTGTGATAAAATTGCGTACTTACCTTATTCATTCATTTATATCAAATATAACAACATTGTTGTCATGACGACATAACGCTGGTAAACCCTGTAATCTGGTGAATGGCATAATGGCATTAAATCGCTTATTTTATGATACTAAAATCATGTTAACACGTATAATGTTTACATCTTGTGGCTACACTTTTAAATCTTTGTGTAATTGAATATTTATGAACTGGCCTAATTTTCTTCCATTGTAAGCACGCTACATTAATGTAACTAAGATATAACCATTATGCCACAAAGGGTTTAGTTAGGGCTTAACTTGAACCTAGAGAACCTTTTTACCTTGTCCTTGCTGATTTTAATCTGCAGAATGGATTTAAACATGGTAAAATGTGTTAAATGGAGCTGAAAGTGCTATCAAATGTGTATAATTTATTATAATCCACTTGAATGGATATTCTTTTCACCTGACCCTAACCCTAACAGTACTGAGACCAAAACAGCTGAGCAAATGCATTATCTTACTAGGCGGAGAACAAACTAGATGTTTTGTCCCAGTGTGGCTGATTTTCGGTTCATGAACATTCAACCACATGCCGATTTCCTGTGTGATCATGTTGACATACTGTAATATGCTGGAAAAGACATAATAATAAAATGCTTCATACTGTTTTTGATTGCATGCTATGGGTTAGGTTATGGGTGTAAAAACACTAGAGCTACCCACACGCACCCAGAGACTGTGTTGAATTGTTGTCGTTGAAAAGCGTGATTTTGAGTTCTAAAATAAACATAACTTTTGAGTTGGATTCGTTGTATTCAAGACCCTTGCCAGCATCCACCAGCCACTGCATCAGGCCTGTGCACAGAATAGGAGAAGCAGTCCATCTTGCTCCTCCAGGCGCAAGCGGAGGACCGGCAGGTGCTCCGGAGCTTGCTGCCCGAGGAGGGGCCAACCTCTGTGATCCCAGAGACTGCGATCACCCCGCCCCATGTTCCACTTGCCAAGATGGACCCCCAAGACTATCCAGAGGCCTTCCTGGAGCTCTTTGAGTGGATGGCGGGGGCCTGCAGATGGCTGAGCACCCAGTGGGCAGTCCGTTTAATACCACTGTTGTCTGGGGAAGCCCAACTCACGGCGCAGCAGTTACCGACGAGAACCTCCTGGTTTACGCCGACTTAAAAAGAGCCATCCTGAAACAGTCTTGGCCAGACACCCGAGCAACAGCACCAACGCTTCCATTCACTGACCATTGGCGAGCACGGCCGCCCATTTGCCTTCGCCCAGCAGCTCCGGGATGCCTGCCGAAGGTGGTTGCTGGTTGAGCAACATGACAATGGGGCTGGGATCGACCTGGTAGTACTGGAACAGTTTATTGCTCTGCTTCCAAGATGGAAGAGTGGGTCCAGTGCCACCGCCCAGTGTCACTCCAAACAGCCATCCAGCTGGTAGAGGACTACATAGCGGTGTATTCGGGAGCAGGTGAGCCCTGAGAACCTTCTCTCTCTCTCTCTCTCTCTCTCGCTTTCTCTCCTGTCTCCCCTCCTCCCGCTTCTTTCCGCCCTGTTATTTCTCCACGGAAAAGGCGGGTACCCCCTCCCAAACCGGCTACTAAGCTTCGGGCAATGTACTACCCACCGGTTACCCCCGTCCCTCTCCACCCTCACTCTCAGGTTGGTTAACCCACTGCTGCGGGTTTGGGCATGAAGACTGGGCTGGTTTGCTGGAGCTGCGAGGAGCCCGGGCATTTTCAGGACCAATGCGTGGTGATGGAGGTAGGAACATTGGTATGGGTCTCTGACGCTCTACAGGCCACCCCGATCAAGCAAGGATGTATCACATACCTGTGAGTATTAAGGGGGGGTACATACCAGGCCTTGGAGGATTCAGGTTGCAACCAGACCTCCATCCATCAATGCTTGGTTCAAGAAAAGTCTTTGGGTGCAAGTCACGGGGTGAAGGTGAGGTGTGTGTATGGTGATATCAACGGTTATCCAGTAGTGATGCTGACTATTCAACTCAGGGGACAAACATACCTGCAGGGTATTTCCCTCTGGATCAGATGTGAGACAATACCACATCTTAAACCAAGTGAAAGTTATTGATGGCTCATCATAATCTGATGGTGGGACACTTAGGGCAGGAAAAGACACTGAACCGTCTAATTACCCATTTTTGTTGGCTGGCCATTCGCGGGGATGTTCGCATGCCGTGAATGTCAGCTGGTCAATCCGCCAGCCAGCCCAAGTGCGCTTTTGTGCCTTGCCAATTCAGTATGACAAAATACACATGTTAAAAATACATCATCTGAACATGTGGATCACCCATTGGTACCTGGCTCTTCATTTAAGTTCGAGGTGGTCCTCAGGCCAGGGGCGCAGATGCCTGTTGCAGACTTCCTCTCCAGAAATGGGGGGTGGTACTGGGCAGGCCGGATGGCTCCCTGGCCTTAGTCGAGCAAAAATATACAATTTAATATAAGTAACTGCATTCCACTACAGTTACAATTTAAATAATTGGTCATTAGAATACAGTTACATACAAAAAGTATTTTGATTACTGAAGAGATTACTTTTCATTTTTGTTTTTTTTATTTAATATTTAGTCCTTTCAGATGGAAAACATTTATACATATAAGATATTTAGGTTTTTCAGATAATGTATTTTTAACATGTGTATTTTGTAAAACAAGTACAAAACATCTACCAATGCTGAAGAAGAAATCCAAAGTATTTA
Organism: Xyrauchen texanus; assembly: GCF_025860055.1. Taxonomy (NCBI): domain Eukaryota; kingdom Metazoa; phylum Chordata; class Actinopteri; order Cypriniformes; family Catostomidae; genus Xyrauchen; species Xyrauchen texanus. The sequence continues at coordinate 31,600,888 of NC_068301.1, forward strand.
GAATACGTTACTGACCTGGAGTAATCTAACGGAATACGTTACAAATTCCATTTTACAGCATGTATTCTGTAATATGTAGTGGAATGAATACATTTAAAAATAAACCTCCCAACCACTAGAGGATTTAGGTATAGGCGACATGGGCAAGCACCCAGGGCAGCATCTTGCTGGCAATTCCCGGGGGCAAAAAAATTCGGAATGGTGACATTTGTGCAATCAGTTTTTTATCGCTCATTTGCACGTCACGTCAGTGATATCATGTCACTGCGTGGGACTGTGGGTCAATTAACTGTTGGAGTGGGCACCGTGATTATAGTAAGCTTGGCAGGCTACTGCCTGGGAAGGTCTCCCACTCAGAATCACGAGATGGGAAGGGGGGGCGGGGGTAGGTTGACCTCTGGTCTAACCACTGGAAGCCTGAGGTAGAGGGAATAGGGGAAACTAACAAATAGCGCACCTCAAACATGTACAGTACTAGTGAAACTCTATCACACTATGAAATGCTACAAAATAAACCACAATGAATTCAGAATACTGTGAATAAATAGTTTCACAGACATATTGTTGCATTTTTTTCTGGTTTAGGTGAAATCGTTAAGAATAATATAAAACCAGTCTGCACACCACCAAGGTGAATTTGTTTAGTCTTGATTGGTTGACAGTGGTTATTGATGCTCGAGTGCCAAATCAACAAAAAAGGGATAAGAAAAGGTCTAAGCCATCAGGTGCCTAGTTTAGGAAAAAGAGGAAAGAAGAAGAGGAGAAATGTGCAAAAGATAAAGGTGTCATCTCTTTATGAGTATATTATTATGCATGTAATGAAATAGGCTAGTATAACACTTATGTTTGTTAGCTTACGTTGCTATGTTGCTTGCTATGATATTGCACATAGGGCGACAATATTCTGTTTTCTGTCCAACTAGCTTACATAACATTGGATATAATTTCACACAGTTTCATCATGATAACGTGTGTAGCCTGCAGCAAAATGATTACAGCCTAACTAGCACATTATTGATTTGGTTAACTTTCATTGAGGTGACATCATAAAGGTTTTCTGTGATTGTATTGACTAGGTCCTGAGCTCAGTAAGGGGAATTTCCAATGCTGTAGGCTAACTTAAAAGACTTCTATATTATGCTGATAGTTTGTATCTTTTGTGATGTATTGAGTTTTGTGACTCAGGTATCACACATCTGACTGCTATTGTGCAGTCTCAGGCTATTAGAAATCTGGCACTAAGGGGACACACAGAAACACTGGACTCTCCATCAAATGGACATTTTCTCAAAGAGGTTGAAATGATGGCACAATTTGATCCAGTCATGAAAGAGCACCTTAACCATGTCCAAAAAGGGACCTTGATTCACACCACCAGCTACCTTGGCCACCAAATACAGAATAAACTCACAGAGTTGATGAGCAGCAAGGTCCTTTCCATAATGGTGAGTGACATCAAGCTGGCAAAATTCTTCTCTGTCATTCTAGATTGCACCTCAGATGTCAGCCACACCGAAAAGTTGTCAGTTGTGATTAGAGTTGTGTCACTGAAGGAGGAGCCCCACATAAAGGAAAATGTTATGGGGTTTATGGAGGCAGAGGTGTCCATAGGCCAACATTTGGCTTCACTGATTCTCAAAAGCTTAGAGGAGCTAAATTCCTTTTGAGGACTGCAGAGGACAATCTTATGATAATGGGGCCAACATGAGAGGCAAAAACAAAGGTGTCCTAGCCAGAATCCTGGAAATGAATCCAAGAGCTCTATTTGTGCCATGTGGGGAACACATTGAAACTTGTTGTGGCTGATTCTGCTAAAAGTTCTATGTTGTGGTGTGGTATAGCATCTTGAGCAAGATTCAACATGTGAGCAAGCTGATGCAGTCTCCCAGTATTCATGTGGATGTTGCTGTCAGCCTTCTCAGAAAGACAAAGAGAGGTCTCAGCAACTACAGGGCAACAGACTTTATGACTGCACAAACATCAGCCAAAGATATTTGCGAGGGTATGAATATAGAGGCCGATATATAAAACAAATTATCTGAGCTCCACAAAGTGGCACTTTCATACAAATCATTTGATGAGGTTTTGAGTGATGCCCTAAAGAAGCTGGAGGTGACATTTTTCAATATCATTGTTGATGCTAAAACCTCAGCTCTTCAGGAAATATTTTCCACATTGGAAAATGTGGGAGAGATGTTTGGAGTGCTGTCAACCTTCCAATGTCTCTCAATTGAGGAGCTGATAGAACAATGTGAGGCCCTTAGTATGACACTGCACTACAAAGAACACTCAGACTTGAATGGCAGAGAGCTTGCACAAGATCTGAAGAACTTGCCTGACTTGGCATCAAAGACCATGACACTGCTTGAGCTGCTGATATTTATACATGAAAGGGAGCTCTCAGAAATGTATCCAAATTTGTGGACTGCTCTCAGAATTTATCTAACACTTCCAGTGACCGTAGCTGAAGAATAGAGGAGCTTTTCAAAGCTGAAGCTCATCAAATCCTACCTGAGGTCCACCATGCCACAGGAATGCCTTAGTGGCCTTGCTGTCATCAGTATTAACCATGCAATTGCTGGGCAGATTTCTTGTGATGATGTAATTGATGACTTTGCATCAATGAAGACAAGAAAGGTCAGGGTTTAGATGGCAGATGTGCAATTTAGTTTGTGTGTGTGGCAGGGCGGAGGGCGGGGCCGGGTCGTGATCCTACGCACCCAGTCCCGTATTAGGCTAATTATGCCTCCGTGAGTGTTAAGGGCTGACTGCAGAGGGTCGTGCGGGAGAGAGAGATCGTTAACGATCGCTAAGTGCAATAGTGTAATAGTCAGGGGGCGCTTGGAGGGGGGATTGCACAGGGCGCCATACAAGCTAGAACCGCCACTGCTCCCAACCCTGCCCACACACACACAAAGACTGTGATTAATTGTTACCACTGAAAGCATGATTTTGAGTTCTAAAATAAACATACCTTTTGAGTTGGATTTGCCATCTCCCACTTCCTCCTTTCACCTAACCGCAAACATGGTACATGCATATACACTGATTTTCCCAAAAAGTGTCAACTTTGTGGCTCTGTGGCGCTATCAAAACTATGTTCTGTTTGTTTGAGGATCATTGGCTTAACCAATAGCATGAGTTGGGGCGGGACTATCTGTTTTTCGACCAGTGGAAGATGGGGGGGTGTTTGTGAAACCCATTTGAATAGGATCATTTTGTTATATTATTTTGTTTGTTTGACCTGTTTGATCATTATTTTTGCAATTTCATTTGGTGACGCTAGTGGTGCAGAAAAACATACAAAACCCTTCACTCATTTGGGTTTTGTTTTCTAGTAATAGATTTGTCAGTGACATAATTGTGTTTTCCTTGAAACACCAAAGGATGTAGATATTTGATTTATTGTCTTTTTGTTGTTCACAGGATACTCTAAGCACATGCAGCATGGTGTTATTGCTAATGGTAGCATATGTAAATAAAACCAGAGACAGAGTGCTTGCAGTAATTGTGCTATTGTAAAGATTGAGAGATTATGAGACATTAAAAACATGCTGTATTTAAGTACCCTGTATGTATGTATGCATGAATGGTTGATGGATCTCTCTCTGCCAGCTAACGGGAGCTAGCGCGCAGCGGCAGGAAGCAGTGATCAATCGCAGGCAGCCGCTCAAAGTGCATTTATTAACATCTCCCTCGCAAACCAAATTAATCCAGCAGTAATGTGGATTAATGGGCCTGTGCACAAAGCCAGAGACAGACTGGGCCTCCGGTGAGTGCAGTCACTGCAGCGCCCGCCACGCATTAACTGCACACACGGCTTCCTTTGTTTCCTGTTTCTGTCGCAGTGTTAGGATCCAATTACTTTTTTTTGTGGGGGGGAAGAGAGACAGGTGTCCTGGGAAGACAAAAGCAGAAAACACTTTAGACATCTCACTTTGGAGTGGATTCATCGTGGATCATAATGTTGTGGTTTATTAGTGGTGCTTGCCAAGGGATTTATCTAAACCCTTAGCCATACGTATTAAGCTGTGGTGCCTAACTCGTCCAGCATTGTTTGTGTTACGGACACAAATGATATCTAAAATTGTGAAGCCTGTTTAGGAGAGGCATGCTATTATTTATTTTCTTAAGCCTTTAGATTTATGATTGCATAGCAGATGATAAAAATAGCAAAAACTTGCGAAAAATTACATTGATGGTGGGATCTGAGCCATATCTTGAGGCAAGAATATGATTGACTTTGGAGGTGAACATTTTTGAGAATTTTTGCACAAATTGTATTGTTGACTGCATTCAACAAGCTCAACCATGCAACCCTGTAATCCTAGTTTTAATGTAATAACACATTTTTTTATTTTTTTTCTCTTTAAACTTAAACTATGTTGCCAAACTGGCTGCAGCTGGAAAGGCGAATTTTCCAACCATGTTACTTGCAACCCGGTTACCATTTTGTATAATTTTCATTGATGTTTGATAAAAATGTGTCCATTAAATTGTGAAATTTATTGAATGTTTATTGCTAGAATATAACAGAATCACATATACAAGTATTTTAAACCAAATCAGTCTCATAAGAAGTCATAATAATAGTATGAAATGGCTAAATCTTTTCGGCTCGTACAAAAACATGCAACTTTTGGTCTTTTAGAGAAAAATTAATTAACCTAAAACTATCCATGACATTAACAGAAAGATCACTGTTATGTAAAGAAAACATAGGGGTCTGGAACGAGATGAGGATAGTAATCAAAAATTGTTCACAGATGTTTACTTTCTTAAAATCAAGTGTTGGACTTAAAGGTGCACTCACTCAGTAACTATACAATAATTTTGATGGCCATTATAAATAATACTTGTTTTATTTATATATCTGTTTGATAATATAAACTTAATCTTTACAAAGCTATTTGTCAAAAGTTGCAAGCAGATCTTTGTTGTCAAATGATGAATGTTTGAAAAAATGATTATAAATTGCTAAAAGATATCTTGTGTGATTTTGGTTCTCACTTGGTTCAGTCAAAAAGTGATAATTTTGCTTTTGCTCCTCTCAAAGCTGAAGTGACGAGGAGTCGAGTTCAGGCTCAACGTTCATAGGTTTCCAGGTGTATTCTCATACAGTTCTACTTTTTATTGGATTAAGTAAATCCAGTGCAGAGAAGACATCTCCTGGGTTTCATCTTTTTGATAATAGATCACTGAATAATATCACAAATTTCCCCTCTAAATTGTGTATGTACAGGTTTGAGACTGGGCCTGTTCTCATGCAATTTAACAGTAAATCACTGTAATAATTTTTCAACAAATTCTTTACTAAAGTGTACAGCTCAGTTTGATAGTAACATAATGTAAACAGTTTCTACAGTTAGTTATGGTGGAAAATACAGCAATAATACTGTAAAAACTAAAAAATTGACAGCAACATACTATAAACATTGTCTATAGTAAGTTGCAGTTGGAAATACTGCAATAATAAAACAACAAAAATCACTTACAGTGAATACATTTATGTGTTACATTGCCATGGTGCCAGGGTTTGATTTGATTTATTTTTTTTCTCAAAAATGCATTCCACTCAGATTATGTTGCTCTTAACAAATATCCTTTCTCACATCTTTCAAGAGAGACTTCTTTGTATTACACAAATACTGTATCCTGATGTGCAGTTTATGGTGGTGTGTGCAGCATTTGAGTGAGAGAGTTTCCAAAGACCTACAGCGACCCTAGCAGACAGGCGGTTTCTTTGGGACTCATTAAATGCTCATTAATGCTGCTAAATTGTGTCTGCCAAATCCAATGAAACAAGCACCAGGGCTGATTTGCAGGGAAATTCTATTAATCTGTTAGGGATGGCTGATATTATCCCTGCTCACTTCCAAAATAGTTTTCTGGCATTTTATGAAATGGGGTAAAATAATGGCACGTGGATTTAAGGATAATTGGGGTGTAATATAGAGGATATATATTCACCATATGAAAAAAAAAGCATTATGTCATACATCATTAAGTTAATTAATATATGGGTTATAAGCCTAATAAAAAGATGCGAGACTAATAGCTACATTAGCAATGTGTCTGAGTGTGCCCAGAGGAAATTTTTATTGCTTAAAGGTTTCTTTTTCATAGCTCAGAAGATGCAGTTCTAATGGAGTTAAATTTCATTTAAGTTTCATCTTTGTCTCAGATATTTCTCCTAAAATTCCTGAGAAGAAATTCAATTTTAAATAAGACAATTATTTACATATAGACATAGAATGGAGCTATAAAATTTGTTCTTGGAAGAATTTGATGACAAATGTTCAAATTGAAACCGTCTAGGTTACTATTGTAACCTACGTTCCCTGATGGAGGGAACGAGACGTTGTGTCGAACAATCGGCATTAGGGGTCTCTCTTGAGAGCCTCGTGCATCTCTGAACTTGAGAAAAGGCCAAAGAGAAATTGGCAGACAGAATTTGCATGTCCCGCCCCCAGACATACGGGTATAAAGGGAGGAAATGCATCTGTCCATTCAGGATTTTACCTGAGGAGCTGAGAATGAGGTTCGGCCGTAACAGTGGCTCGGTTCAGCTATGTGGCCTGGAGGAAACAATGTCTCATTCCCTCCATGCAGGACAGCATCCCCTCTAACCTCTCCTGCAGAAATGAGAGCCCTGACCCGACTGCGCACCTCTGTGGGTCTTCAGACCGGGAAGAACACCAATTCGTGAACAAGCGCCACTTCAGGGCATAAAGTTGCCTGGTAGAGGGAGCTCTGGCTTGGTTGATTGTGTCTACAATGGCAGGTGGAAAGATATGTCTTTGCGTGAGCATTTTGAATGGGAGTTTGTGCAAGGCCCGGTTGAAAACTTGCAAGTCCAATATTGGTCGTAAGCCGCTGCCTTTTTGGGTATGATGAAGTAAGAGCTGTAGAAACCCTTCTTCATCTCGGCTGGAGGGACAGGCTCTATAGCGTCTTTGAGTAAGAGGGTCACGATTTCCGCACGCAGAGAGTTGGCTTCTTCGCCGTGCACCGCGGTAAAGTGGACGCCCCCAAATGCGGAGGCCTGGCAAACTGAATTACATAACTGAGTCAGATGGTCCTGGCCAGCCAGCATGACGGGTTGGGAAATGAAAGCCACGAATTCAAGCTCCATGCTAGGGGCACTAAAGGGACGATCGTTTTTGACATACCCGGTGGGGCTTCGCTGCGGGGCGTAGCAGGCAATAAGGCTCTGGTGCTGAGGGAAGACTCAAAGCTCTTACCTCCCTCCGCACACCCGGCAGGGGGCGGGTTAGTGACTGAGGAAGAGGTCCCATGAAGGCGTCCTCTAACTCATCTGAACCGGCAGGCCGGGGGGCAAAAGTCGTGGGTCTGGAGGCGGGGGGTCCGCGTCCGATGTGCTGGGACTGTTGAGGTTTGGCACCAGGGTGTCGTGAGAACGGCATTTGCGGGCCGGGTGACCCAGAGAAAGAGTAAATTGCTCCTTTATTGAGAATGTGGGTACCGCAGCCCGAAGGGGGTGCAGCAAAGAAAACAAACTGAACTGAGGATTCTCCTCCTGGCCATCCACCGTGGGACGGAGTGGTCTGCTTACCAGCTCCGGAGCAAACGTCTCGATCTCTGGGTCGTCCGTCTCAGGAACGCTTGGGAGCCTTCCGGGTCCTGGAGGGTGTTCGTGAGACGGGGGGCATGCGCTTCCTGAGATGAGGTGAACAGTCTTTCTCGCTGATCACACAACTGGTCAGCTCCAAAGAAAATTTCTGAATGGACAGATGAATTTCCCTCCCTTTATACCCGTATGTCCGGGGGCGGGACATGCAAATTCTGTCTGCCAATTGTCATTGGCCTTTTCTCAAGTTCAGAGATGCGCGAGGCTCTCAAGAGAAACCCTTAGTGTTGCTTCTTTGACACAATGTCGAAGTGAGCGATAGATGGGGAACTCTGACTTTTGATAGCAGAATTTGCTATCTCAGCAAATCTGAGCACAGGTTGAGACATTGTGAGATCTCTTCTGAATCTCAAGAGGAGACACAAGAGAGATTATTGGGGTCTTTTTCCTCAAGACAACGAGAAAACGGAAATTTAAGCAAAACCTCCAGTTTAATCAACTTGCAGTCCAGAAGAAACTTCTCAGTTACTGTTGTAACCTCCGTTCCCTGATGGAGCGAACAAGACTCTGCGTCGACATGTGGCAATACAACAAGTGGGCTCATCTGCCGCACATTGAAGAAGCACGGTGGTATGTCCTGCCTTGAAGGGGAGGAACTCTTCAAACACAGCAACCGGGGCAGAGAAAACTGTAAGCCCAAGGGACAGGGAGACTGTACCGCAGAAAATACATCACAGGGGGTTACCGGAGTAGTCGGCACTTGTGGAGCACCTATCCCAGTACAGGGCATATTAGTACTCGTAGTGGGTCTGGCTGCGAACTCCTCCACCGAATTCATGAGCCACAGAGCTAGGGAGGAAGGCATCAAGGGTTCTAGCGGACCGAACTCCATACAAGTGTCGTTGAGAGAAAAAGCTTGCAGATCCCCAACCCTCTTGAAGAAGGGCCGTCTTTAAGGAGAGGGCATTCAGCTCGACTGACTCTAGCGGCTCAAACGAGGCTCTCTGAAGGCCCAGGAGGACCACAGAGAGATCCCATGAGGGGAAGTGGCGTGGCCTAGGCGGATTCAGCCTCCGGGCATGTATCCTCTGAAATACCTGGTGATCAGGCCATGCTTCCTCAAAGACTTACCATTCACCATGTCGTGGTGCACTGCTATAGTGGCCACATACACCTTCAAGGTGTTCTCATCGTGCGACATCGCCAACGCGCTCTCTTATGCAGTCAAGGACTCATCCTGCTCAACCATTCAGCTCAATGACACAACCGCTCGGTTCCAAAGAAAAAATCTGAATGAGTGGCCACATTCCAGCTTTTATACCCGTATGGCTGGGGGAGTGACATGCAAATTCCACTCGCCAATTCTCATTGGCCTTTTCTCAAAGACTGGAGGTGTTTGGGGATCTCAAGAGCGACCCCTTAGTGTCACTACATCAACACACCATCGAGTGAGTGACAGAAGGGGAACAACGGAGCAACACACTATCATAACAAAAGGTCCCAATAGCAATGTTTCGCCTGCACCATCACCCTTTATCTGTATTTTAAAGGTGCACTCAGTAACTTTTGTCTTTGTGTCATCTTGGACTTACACTAACACCTAGTGTCTTGGATTCTGCCTCATTTAAAATCAATAGTTTTCAGTTTCAGATGCTATTGTACAAATGTAGTATTCACAGTCAGACACGATTCTTTTAATCACTGAGTGAAAGTGTCAAATAACAGGTGGGTTACTGAGATTAAGCCAGTAGTATTCAGCTGGTCATGTGAATCTAACATGGCAGCCTCCATGTGCGGACCCTCACCATGTAGATTAAAACAGCTTTTATCCATCTTTTTCCTGGGGTCTTATTGGGGAAACGGACGTGGGAGGAACTTCCGCCGGAAGTCATTCTGTAGCATTCGCTCGCTCCGGCTGCAGTCATTTTAGTGAGTATTGTGTTTGTATTTGTATGTTTTGTTAAATTTGTTTAGTCTGGAACACGTTACGATGTCCTTACGGAATTCAGGGACACAATGTGTGGCTTAAGTAAGAGTGTTGCCTACACAGACCAAAAACAAAGGCTGCTTCTGGTACCGTTTCCATTGCCTCCCACAAGATGATGAAGCTAAACGAGTATGGTTAAAAAAAAACTAAACTTAAAGAAGCATTCCAAAACTTTGCATGTGTGCTTGCATAATTTTGTTAACAACACATATCCCACACTATTTCTGGGTTACGAGAGGCCACCAGAGAAGAGATGCCAACTCCTCAGGAGGTATGACAAATGTCTCTAACCAGGTTAGTTAGCCTAAATTATTATGCATCACACAATGTTCAACGTTGACAAAGAACCCTTTGATTATGAGAGAAATGCATTACTCACTCGAGGAGAATGTGGTAGCTGTCTTGATGACACCTAATTTTGTGACTAAAACCCAAGACTTGTGATGTGACATAATCAGGCTTTGACTCGGCTCTATGTCTGCTTTTAAGTTCACAAGATCATTTCCCACATCCTTAAAAAATACACAACCAACTGTAATACTGTGAAGATACTGATAAGCTTTCAAGCTTTTCAAATTGCTCATTGCCTTGCCGACGCAAGCAATGGAATCACAAAAGAAGCTAAATATGCTACTATACGTTACCCGAGACCACTTCTTTAAATTGTCCTCCCAAGCCTCTATTAAGGAAGGAATGGGTACCCGAATATTGTCCTTTTTATGTTCCGTAGGTTGTGCTCCCACATCTCAAAAATCGTAAGACTGGCACGATATACGCCGCAACGAAAACGGTTTGTTTACTTCTTCCCAGAAGCAGAGGCCAAAATACCTCCCACATTTTGCACAAAGCACCATGGGCTGTAGGAAAAATGTGGATAAGGTTACTGAGATTACTTCATGGAGTCTTCATTTAAATGTGAGTGGTCATGATTTCCTACATATATTGCAAAATTACAATTCATGTCTTTCGGAGTTTCTTTTTTAATGAGGAAATGCACGTTCAAATGTCACCCAGATGCCTTATTAAATTAATTTAGGAGGATTTCAATACTTTATCCAAGGGCACATTTTAAAATGAAATGAATGGAAAATTCACAATGTCAAGTGCCACTGGCTCTCTCGTGTCATGTGACTGCTTGCAACATTTTCTGTGAATAAAACCATCAGTTTCAATCTGTTACTCGCTGTTGTAGGATTTCAATAATCTTAAAAAGCATTTTGAGTTGTTTTTAATACTTTTATTGTGCTTTATTTTGTCATTATTTAGAATAAATTATTTTGACTGAACTTGTATCTGCTTGTTATGTCTTTTATATTATTGGTTAGGTTTTGCTTGAGGTTTATGCATAAGGGTAGTGTTAGGTGTTAAAATATCTATATTATAATGTAATATAATGCAAATAAAATAATTGAGACTACATTTACCTGTTTTGTTACATGTTTTATATTGTTGATAATAGTTAAGTTTAGAAATGGGGTTGGGTTGTTAGGGGATCTGATAGTAACTACTACACTTACTGAGCACTTTATTAGGTACATCTGTACACCAACTTGTTCTTGCGATTATCTAATCAGCCAATTGTGTGACAGCAGTGCAATGTATAAAATCATGCAGATATGGGTCAGGAGCTTCAGTTAATGTTCACATCAACCATCAGAATGGGGACAAAATTATCGGAGTGATTTTGACCGTGGCATGATTGTTGGTGCCAGATGGGCTGGTTTGAGTATTTCTGTAACTGCTGATCTCCTGGGATATTCACACATAACAGTCTCTAGAGACTTTACTCAGACTGGTGCCAAAAACAAAGATGGAAACGCCTTTTTGATTAGTGAGGTCAACGGAGAATGGCCAAACTAGTTTGAGATGACAGAAAGGCTACAGGAACTCAGATAACCACTCTGTACAATTGTAGTGAGCAGAAAAGCATCTCAGATTGCACAACACATCAAACATTGAGGCGGATGGGCTACAACTGCAGAAGACCACGTTGGACATTTTATTAGGACCATAGTGTTCCTAATAAAGTGCTCAGTGAGTGCATATTTACAAGTATAATTAAACATATTGTGGTTAAACATGGTTAAGCCAAATACTGCTGAGTCCTCCATACTGAGGTGAGAACATAATGACAAGGACATGTCATGATGCAGGCAAAAAGTTGCTATGGTGACGTTTTGTCACGAGACTGCCCTGAACAGAGATATTAAGATCTTATTTATGTTGTTTCTTCCCCTATGTGAGTGTGTAGTGCAAGAATTGCTTGTGCCAATGTTTTATTTAAGTTTTTCTCTTTTTTGTTTTGTGCGAGGAAACATTGCTTTCCAGTCACTCTGCACAGCTCCACAGACTGAGTCTCTAATTAAAGTGATTTGTGACTCATTTGCAGTATTACTGGTTACAGATGGAAGACTGTCTAGATCTGCCAAAGCTCTGTAGCATAGTGCTTACTATTGAATGAGGACTGAGAGAGAAAGAAATAGATTTTTACATTTTCTGAAGAAAACATTGTTATGTTTGAGTTGTGTTTGCCTGTGGCAATTAAGAAAATGATTATAATATATATATATAATTTTTTATTTTGTTTGCATTACATTGCATTACAGCACAAACAGGTCAGAATAAGTAACATGCCAACGTTTAATACTTCGATTTTGGGGTTTGTACAAATCCCTGACTTTAAGTATGAGCAAAATTATTAATGATTATTGATTCTGGCTTTTTCAACAAAGAGAAACAACTTGCAAGAAATGCAAAACTTACAACACAAAAATATACAAGCAGAAGAATTGAAATTGATTTTTAAAAACAGCATGTTTAGCCATGTACTGCTTTCTAAATCGTTGTATTACATACGGAATCCCACTGGGTTGGCCTCTCCACACACAAGTGCACGCAGATACACTAACCTAATATCTGCATCACATACATGCACAGCCTCGGTGAGGTGAAAAGAGTAGACATGTGAGAATGGAGCTTCAGGGGCAGCCACATCCTGAGGAAGAGAAGGCAACTTGCTCAACGCAGCCCATGAGAATGTCAGCCACTGGAAACTACTGGGCTCACACACATACACGCAAACCAGAGAAAGAGAGAGAGAACGATGAAAGCAGAGCAAAGAGGTGAGGTGCAAAAAAATAGAGTGATAAAAATGAAAAGGTAACAAACAGAGAGGCATGCTTCAAAGACCAGAGCGGAAGGGTGCAGATCGCTGCAGGGCAGACACATTAGAGCCACCGTGACCAACCCCTCTCTCTCTTTGTCTTTCATTGTGAATGATTTTGATGTTAAATAACTTTATACTGCACTGATATACCTTCGAATCATATTTAATTTCAAGGAATCAATTAGTCTGCTTGCTCTCATTATGACTAAAAGCATTTGTCTGATAAGCGGGCAGAAACTTGAGAAAACAATGTTACTTTAATGAAATTAATATATATTAAAAACAAAACAGGAAAGTGTCCAGTAAAAAAATATCAGGTGTAACACTTTAAAATAAGGTTCCATTCTTTTACATTAGTTATAAGGTATCATGAACTAACAATAACATTTTTTTTTTACAGAATTTATTAATCTTTGTCAAATACAATTATTTATTGTTAGTTCATGTTAGTTCATAGTGCATTAACTAATGTTAACATATACAATTTTATTTTAAATATGTATTACTATATGTTGAAATTAACACTAACCAATATTAATAAATGTTGTAAAAGTATTGCTTATTGTTATTTCATGTTAACTAATGTTAATGAATGCAACATTATTGTACAGTGTTACCGAATTAGGGTTATTATTGTATGCTAAAACAAAACTAAGATAGAGACTATTGATTTAAAAATTTTTTGTAAATTGAAATAAAATAATTAATGTAAATACGTTGATGACATGTGTAAATAACTACATCATGACTGCAAACCATGTGACAAATACGTTAAAATCTCTCAAAAGTGAAGCCAAAAAGTCTCGATCGCCCCCGGTGACTGGTCCTAGTATAGGTCATAAACCCCACCTCCCCATGTTATTCAATAGGACGTGAGACCAACTAAACAATTCAATTACACTTCACATATCTTCACATATCTTCACATATCCTTTGTCCAAAGATAGTTTCTGTCATTTACTGTAGTTTCTATCACGTTGATGTAATTTCAAGTGTTTGTTTTCAAAATAAGTTTGTTTTTAGGTAGTTATTTGATGCTATAAAAACGGTGCTGTGACATCATGATTGACAGCTGTGATTGACCGGTTCTCTGAGCGAAGTAGTCACTGAAGCACCAACTGACTTTTTTTCAGGATCTTCGGAGGACTGAGGAGATTGGAGCTTTAAATTTAATATCAAAATTTCTAGAATTAATTATTTCACACCGTCAAAAGTGCAGGGGCGTGTGCTTGCGACTGATTCAGCGAGAGTGAGGGCGGGGCCTTGATTTCACGGCTTTACTTCCTGCTCACTACTGCGCAGGTCTGGTCCCGAAATCGCAACTGCACTGACTCAAGTCCCAAGATGTCAGCGCCATATCAGGACACTGGCGGCTTCAGTTCTCACCAATGGAAAAGAGCGAAGGGCGTCGTCCATCTTTTTTTACAGTCTATGGTTAAAACCTACATTGTAATTGTACTTGCTTATTTATAAATAATGCAGGAAACTCAACTGTTGGTTCCCTAATTATAATTACTTAAACTGAAATTCAACGAAATTGAAATAGAAATGCACCTATGAAATCAAAACTAAACTCAAAATGACATTCCTGCATGCAATGTATTCCTGAAACGAACAAAATGTACATTTAATTTAATATAAATTTGAAAACAGTCAACAGTTTGTTAGATAAACTTGGTTACCGTTCACACCATGAGATTTGCCAAGTTAAAATCCTAATTGTTTTGTATAATTCATTATTTGCTTTGCTGTTCTCATCTGTATACCACATTTCTAATTTCAAAATAACTTAAAGTAATAATATATTTTCTAGGTCTGTTTATCGATACAGATTTCCTGATTTGATTAGATTCCGATTCACAAGCTCTCAATTCAAGTCAGTTTTTGCACGATTTGAATCATTTCAGATTAATTTTGTGTAGCCTACATCTGAAAGAAATAGTTTCTTAGCCAGTGCTGTGAATTATTCAAGGGAACTTTCAAACTTAATTGGTTTTTAAAAATTAATTAACAAAAATGAACAACAGGACCCAAACTATGCAGTTCAATAGATCATTTATTTAACCGATATGATAATCAACACAACCAAACATGAAGTCAACTTTAAAGTAAAAGTAAAACAACGTTCTTGGTATTTTAAGAATCAAAATTCAGACTGTTCAAATGAAGATAAGGATTAATCTGCAAATCTATATTTTTACTCAATTCTAATAGTTTCATTGTAGGGATTTAGGGCTTTCTGTGAGGGAACCTCGTAAGCTGCTTTCCTGACCGACTTCTCTAGTCCAACTTAACAGCACAGCTAATGGAAACCAGACCCTTCTCGTCCATCTTCCACCCCTGACACCTTGTAACATTCAGACTCTCTGGAGGTGTGTGTGTGTGTGTGTGTGTGTGTGTGTGTGTGTGTGTGTGTGTGTGTGTGTGTGTGTGTGTGTGTGTGTGTGTGTGTGTGTTTGTACCAGCAGGGGAACTGTGGTCAGGAAGGTCGACCCATTTTCTGGCTTTCTGCACATTCTGCAGGCTGCCGCTCTTTGGAGGAAGGGTAGACAGGGCCCTCGGCCATATGGGCAGCCCCTCATTTACCAAGAGGACTGCCCGATAGAGTGACAGTGAGCTATGGAGGCAGTGTGCGAATTACACAAAGACCTTCAGGGGGGTCAGGGGGTTTTTGTTTTTGTTGTTGGGGTTTATGATTCAATTATACACTTAACATTAAGGTTATATACATTAACAAATGCATATGTAACATGTATTACATTCCAAATTACTGCAGGTTTCAAGAAATAACAATGAATATTTTTTCACGTGTTTGTTCATCTTGGAATTCTTGGTTTATGTTCATTTATACATACAATAATGTTCATTGTTAGTTCATGTTACTTCTAAATTATGTTACATTACAGATTTTTAATATTAAACTGTGTTAGTGTATGTAGAAATTGACATTTAGGGCCTACCATGATTAAAAATGTGTTAAAAAAGTAGCCTTTTGTATTTTTCATGTAAATGAATTATGTATTGTATACACACAACCTTATTTTAACAAGTTACCGATATATTTAATAAAGATGAATCAAACAATACTTCCATGGATAGCATATCTATTATCAAGCACTTTCTCAACGACTCCTAAACTAACTTTTCTTCACTAAATAGTGAAAAACTTCCCTGTTTGTTCTCATTCTCTGGCTCCTTGAGAAAGAGTGTGTTGTAGAATTCACTATCATTAGGGCTTAGTTTAACTTTTGCTTGGTTCAACCAGTGCATTTGAGTCTTGATTGGGGTGGTCAAGTCCACCCCCTCCCCCAACACCACCAATGAATTATTATGACCACACAATTCCCAATGTTGCTGCATGCCCTTTGCTTTGTACAGTAATGTATACAGCAAACAAATATCTGGACTTATAATGTAGAAATACAGTGAACCTGCAGAGTTGCATTTTAAAACACAAAATGCCCTTGGAAATGTATCTAAATTTAGAGCACTTCCTGAGATGGTCGGAGATCATTTGCAGCTTTCAACTTCACATATAAGACACTATTCTTGCCAACTGTTTCAACACAGTTGACAGAGAAGAAAGAGTGAAAACTCTTCACCACACATGTTCCTTGAGAGGCAGAGCGCTACTGAACCTCTGAAAACACAGCGTATCAGACACGCGTACCGACTGCTTTTTTCAGGTTGTTTGTTCAAGCGTGAATCTGTGTGCCAAAAGGCATTTCTTTTCATTTTCCACAGTGGTGGGCAGAGATGATCAAAATTACCCACCACTCCACAAAAGTACCCGCATTTGCCATGTGGCGGTGCTAATTTCATACCCTGTTCATAAGTGGTCAGACCTATAATATAAGCTTGAAAGACCTAACAATGAATTATAGACTTACATTTAAGGAGGGATATGAGCCAGACTCTGAACACTGCTTGTTCAGTTTACTTTATTAAAATGAGCTAACTAAAGCAACACAATTTTAGAACATTTTACCACAACTTGATTTCATTGTGAATAGTTTTGGTGGTGTTTATGTAGCATTGATGAAACTTGGAGTTTTGGGGGTTACCATTATGGTTGAGAGTGGAGCTTGAGCTAACGATGAGCACAGGTAGGTGTTGCACACACTGTAAAATTGGTTGCTCACTTCGTAGAGCAATTGCTGTGCTAACCATAACATAGTTACTAAACTACACTCTGTAGTGCTTCCAACCAGCATGTATTTAGCATGCTGATTTTCACGTTTACTAGTTAGTACATAAAGAAATAAGAGAAATAAGAAATATTTTAGTTACACTGACACGTCTAATTTTGTTGTTTTTACCAAATTCAACTAGGTTCTTTCTACAAAAGTAATTTGTGTTGAGATTACTGAATAATTGAAAGTAAAGAGTGCATATTTAGAAACCAGAATCAAAATAGAGACAACAGTCAGAAATTAGCAGGTGCTCAAGCCAAAAATACCACAGAAATGGTCAAAAAGTACCCTGAAATTCTAAATATGGGGGTAAAAATACCCCCTAATGAATTCCACTGTAATTTATTTGCAACATCTGATATATTTATTAGAATATTCTACTCATGGCCAAGGTATACATATTATAAAAAAATAAGTTTTAAATGTTTTGACTTTATGTTAATCATTTCTTTACATTTCAGTATTTGACACAAAAACTATGTAGTTTTATGTATTTGTTATACAGTGCCTTGCAAAAGTATTCAGACCCCTGACCAATTATCTCCTATTACTGAATTAGAAATGGTACACTGAAATTTCATTCTGTTTGATATTTAATTTTAAAACACTGTAACTCAAAATAAATTATTGTTAGGTAACATTGGTTTTATGTTGGGAAATATATATATAAAAAAACAAAATTGAAATATCTTACTTGCATAATATTCAACCACTGTGCCAGGTTACATGAAAGATGTAACATGTAAGAAATTGCCCTAACAAGGACACAGTTACTTTACCATTGGCATCCACCTGTGAATCATTAAAGTTGCAATCACATTTTCTGAATAAAAACCCATTGTTGAAGGATCACTGGTCAGGGTGTAAATCTGAAGGAAAATGAAGACCAAAGAGCATTCCACAGATGTTAGAGATAAAGTAATAAAATGCATAGATTAGGGAAAGGGTACAAAACATTTTTGGATCTCCCAGTGAGCACAGTTGGATCAATAATCAGGAAGTGGAAGCTGCAGCACACCACCCAGGCACTGCTAAGGAAAGGCCTTCCCTCAAAACGCAGCGCTCTAACAAAAATGAGACTTGAGAGAGAAGCCATACAGTCAGAGTTGGCCAACAATCACTTTGAAGGAGCTACAGTGTTCAGTGTCTGGGAGTGGAGTAATGGTGCACCAGTCAAACATATCAAGAGCACTGCATAACGCTGGCCTGTATGGGAGGTTAGCCAGAAAGAAGCTGTTACTCAAAAAGTATCATCTGAAAGCACGTCTGGAGTTTGCCAGAAAGTATTTGAGTGACCCAGCTGCGACGTGGGAGAAGGTTTTGTGGTCAGATGAGACCAAGATAGAGCTTCTTGGCCAAAACTCAAAGCGCTATGTGTGGAGCAAACCTAACACTTCCTATGCCTCAAGACATACCATCCCTAGAGTGAAGTATGGTGGTGGCAGCATCATGCTGTGGGGTTGCTTCTCATCAGCAGGGACTGGGCATCTTCTTAGAATTGAAGGAAGAATGGATGAAGCAAAATATAAGGAAATACTGCAAGAGAACCTGCTTCAATCTGCCAAAAACAGAAGCTTGGGAGGAAATTCACCTTTCAGCATGACAATGATCCCAAGCACAAGGCAAAAGCAACATTGGAGTGACTCAAGAACAAAAAGATAAATGTCTTACAGTGACCCAGTCAAAGTCCTGATCTCAATCCTATTGAGAATCTGTGGCACTATTTGAAAATTGCAGTCCACAAGCATCACCCATCCAACCTGAACAACCTGGAGCAAATCTACTGAGAAGAATGGGCCAAAATCACTTCTTCACTGTGTGCAAAGCTGGTACATATGTATCCCAAAAGACTTAAAGCAGTTGTTGAAGCAAAAGGTGACTAATGTTAAACTAAAAAAATATTAATGTGTGGGGGTTGAATACTTATGCAAGCAAGATATTTCAGTTTTTCTATTTTTTTTTTAATATTTCCCAACAACAAAACAATGTCACATTACAATAATTGATTTTGAGTTTCAGTGTTTTAAAATAAAATATCAATCAGAATGAAATTTCAGTGTACCATTTGTAATACTGAAATATGAGAGAATTGGTCAGGCGCATGGCACGGTATATTGTTTAGAAACCTAGAAAAATATGCCCTTATAAATGTAAAAAAAAAAAAAAAAAAAAAGGCCCTAAAAGTCAAACTCATGTTGCAAATATAGCCTCTTAATCAAAAAAGTTCATTTCTGACACTGATTGAGAAATGGGGGTGGGCTCTTTTGGCCAGTAAACATCCAACTAGCAACCACTCTGAACACCCTAGCAACCACTTAACTATGTCCTAACAGCCACTTATAACACCCTAGTGTCATGACGGCAAGTTTTGTACACTTCACATTTTGTTCAGAAAATATTAAAATCTAGTTTAAATTTGTACTTAAGTACTTGTTTTGTTCAAATGTCCAACATTTCCAATGGAAGGAGCCATTTTGATATGTAAAGCTTAAAAAGTAACCAATGATTGCCAATTTAAAACTAAGAAAGATGTGTGGGAAAACCAGAGAAAGAGTTATTCTGGGAGGAGAAGGAGCAGACTTGAGGGCTATGTTTACCTCTGTTCTCTCGGGGCCTCTGCTATGTGTCTTCTCTGTGGGAGCCACTCTTTCAGCTGTGCTACCCCTGGCCTGTTTTGTTCGACGGAGGCTGCTGTGAAGCCATTAAGAAATGGCAACTCAGTCCCCAGTGAGACAATAACACAAACCCCTTACCCCCAAACCAGCTTTGCTGCACCCCAAAAACCCTGGCAACAAAGACGAGGGCAGGAGGGGAGCGGAGGAGGGAGATAAGAGGTGGAGCGTTAAAGAAGAGGAGTGCACGCTTCAGTGGCTCTCGCATTGAGGCACTGTGGCCCCGCGCTGCGTGAATGCGGACGGGTGTTTTCAGTTCCTCAGCACACTTTCACCTCAACGTGTCAGAGTGAACCTTACAAATGAACGTAGGAGAGTGACAGGGTGTGAAAGGCCAACTGAAAGAGAGGAAAAGGAAACAACGGCAGAAAGAATACGAAATGCGAATTAACATTATTTGACCATGTACACACACAGACAAGATTGTTTTGCTCAGAAACAAGCCAGATAGGTAAAGGTTTTCAAGACAAACTTTCATGTTTGCTTGGTGGCAAGGCAGGCAGTGCCTCCAAAACAATTTGAGAGAGGCTAGCTAAAAATTGATGCCTGCATTGTATCGATTTTAAATTCTGTTTGTTGATTGGTTAGGAAAATTCATACCTTTTCGTACAAGCCAAGACATACGATATCTTAAGATTCCGCCATCTCGGACGAATTATTCAGAATTGTCATGAGACTTTGTTGCCTAGGTAGAAGTTTCCATTTGCTCTCCATTTAATCTCATTGCTGTCTAGGAGAAACAATTTAGATGTTAACAAGATACTTTTATTTTCTAGTAAGCATATGATCCCAGGCATTTGTGAAGATTGAGATGGACAGTTGGAGAGATGGTGAACAGACGTGGTATGAATGGACAAATTATGACCGAATTCTTGTGAACAGATGGGAGAGGACTCTTGAAAATGAGTGTTTGTGAATGACCAAATGGAAATGACCACATGTTTGTCTAGGCTTAATGGAGAACACATGCGAGGAGATACTTTAAAGAAGCCAAACAAGGGCCCTTTAGAGAGAGCATGGAAATTATCAAAGCTACATAGAGTTTAGCTGTGGCCTGTGTGTGTGATACAGTGGCTGTATTAAAGGGTGTGTAAATTGACTACAATTTTTAAGGTGGAAAGAATCAGGAATTAAAGAATCTCTGGGAGTCTCACTATCATTCTCTCTCCCTCCCTTGCAGGGCACTTATTTAAAATATCAAGCCACTGGTGATTGATGTTGTTTTGTTTCAATCATGCTGGCGGTGTGTGGGCTAAGCTTTAGCTAGTTGTGTTCACACACACACACACACACACACACACACACACACACGCATATGCATGCGCACACACACACACACACACACACACACATACACTCTCACACACACACATTTGTATTTATATCATTGTGGGGACTCTCCATAGACTTCCATGCATTTTATGGATTTTATAATTATCTAACAATCATTTCTATCCCCTAAACCTAACCCTCACAGAATTTTTTTTTGCATTTTAACATTTTCAAAATCACATAATTTAGTATGTTTAATTAGTCATTTCCCAAGTGGTGACCGCTGGCTGGGCCCCACAATGTAGGTGATCTCAGGTTTTACTATCCTTGTGAGGACATTTGGTCCCCACAATGTAGTATAAAAATGTATTCAAACACACACACACATATGCTGGTGCGGCTATCCTTATGAGGACTCTCCTTAGTCATACAAATTTTTATACTATAAGAACTATAGATTCTATCCCCTAACCCAAACCTAAAACTAACCCTCACAAAAAACTTTCTGCATTTTTACATTTTCAAAAAAACATTGGATAGTTTTTTAAGTGATTTGAATTATGGAGACAATAGAAATTTACCACATTTATAGCATAATACCCTTGTAATAACCAGTTTGTAACCTAAAAAATGTCCTCGTAAACCAACCAAACCTGCCCAAACCCACACACACACAAAAGCTCCTTACATAAACACTTCACATTGGAATATGACTCAGTCCTTACTAATGCACAAACACTTTAAAAATTTAATCTTCAGAAAAACAGTGAGTACAGACAACTCAAGGCTGACTTTAGTGATACTGCTACAGTGTTCCTGTAGTTTAACTGGAGAGCATGGCACAAGCAATGTCATAGTCACTGGTTTGAATCACCGGGAAACCACATACTGATAAAATGTATAAATTGAATGTACATTAAAGAGTTAAAGCATCTGCCAAATTCATAAATATTAATGTAAATATAACACTGATGTTTCTTCTTAAAAATCTGGTAAAGATTCAGTAATAGCCTACAAGTATATTTATATTGAAACCCACATAATAGTATTGTCACTACAACTCAAAGTTATTACAGAACTTTTATTATGCCAAATAGAAATCTTATATGCAACCTGTTACTAAACATTTTAGTTGGAAAATATACTTAAAAATAACAGAATTTAACTATGCAATATTTGCACTTGGAGTTGATTTCTTGGGTATTTTTTTATTTATTTAAATCTGTGATGTTTTATTGTTTTAATAACACTTTACATTAATGTTCGCTTTGTGAAGGGGTTATAAATGGGGTTCATTAATGACTAATTATGCATTTACAAATATATTATAAATATTGTTTACATGGTTATAACAACAAGCATAAAAGGGGTGACTTGCAATAGCTGCTAAATAGTAAGCTATTTTATTTCACATGTACAAATGCTAAATAATAATTGTTTGACAATAGTAACATGAAAAAGTACATTCATGTAAATTGGACACCTGTGAAGCATTTATTAAGGAGTTGCCAATATTATAAATCTGTAAATATAAGTTCAGTATGGCTTAATGGTCAACAGGCTTTATCAAATGATATATTCTGTGAATGAGCATGAAGACCTAAATAGTGTTTAGCAGGGGATTTAAGGTAATTCGGACATGTTGCATGTACTGTATGCATGCAGGGTTGGGCTGTAACGAAATACACGTTATTATATATACAAGTTTTGTGTGTATATGTATATATATAATTCAGTCACCATTACATTTTTTTGTGCACCTGTATTCAGAATACAGTTACTTTATAAAATTTTGTCAGAATACATAAATAATACTTCTCTCATAATGAGCACAAAATAATGCAGATGTGAAAGAAAAAAGTCTTGTTAATCAAGTGAGAACAAGCGTTTTTCTAAACACTGCACACTTGCATGTTGCACACTTCTCCTCTCCCTCTCTCTTCCCCAGAGCAGCTGCAGGGCATGTTCAGTGTTGCCAGGGTCACACTTTCACAACAAATTTGGCTAATTTGAAAACACAATATAGAATCATGGTTTGTGGTTTTGGGAATGCTTAAAACATGAACAGTAATGACAATACAACATCTTTTTCATGTAAAATGATTCTGGGATTGAATATCTGACAACCGCACCAGCGTACCATTTTCTAAACAATCGGTGCGCTGTCAGCCGTGCACCAGTAGGGAACAATGGGGCTAAAGGCGAGGTAAAAAATACATTTGATTTTATGTTCTACCAAACAGCAACAAAAATACCACAGTACTTTCTTTAATGAATATTGTGTGCAATGTCTAAAGTTTGATTTTGAAATTGAGATAATTCTATCTAATATTTAATTAAAAAAATATATATATATATATATATATATATATATATATATATATATATATATATATATAGACTCACCTAAAGGATTATTAGGAACACCATACTAATACTGTGTTTGACCCCTTTCAGCCTTCAGAACTGCCTTAATTCTACGTGGCATTGATTCAACAAGGTGCTGAAAGCATTCTTTAGAAATGTTGGCCCATATTGATAGGATAGCATCTTGCAGTTGATGGAGATTTGTGGGATGCACATCCAGGGCCCGAGCTCCCGTTCCACCACATCCCAAAGATGCTCTATTGGGTTGAGATCTGGTGACTGTGGGGGCCATTTTAGTACAGTGAACTCATTGTCATGTTCAAGAAACCAATTTGAAATGATTCGAGCTTTGTGACATGGTGCATTATCCTGCTGGAAGTAGCCATCAGAGGATGGGTACATGGTGGCCATAAAGGGATGGACATGGTCAGAAACAATGCTCAGGTAGGCCGTGGCATTTAAACGATGCCCAGTTGGCACTAAGGGGCCTAAAGTGTGCCAAGAAAACATCCCCCACACCATTACACCACCATTACCACCACCAGCCTGCACAGTGGTAACAAGGCATGATGGATCCATGTTCTCATTCTGTTTACGCCAAATTCTGACTCTACCATCTGAATGTCTCAACAGAAATCAAGACTCATCAGACCAGGCAACATTTTTCCAGTCTTCAACTGTCCAATTTTGGTGAGCTCTTGCAAATTGTAGCCTCTTTTTCCTATTTGTAGTGGAGATGAGTGGTACCCGGTGGGGTCTTCTGCTGTTGTAGCCCATCCGCCTCAAGGTTGTGCGTGTTGTGGCTTCACAAATGCTTTTCTGCATACCTCGGTTGTAACGAGTGGTTATTTCAGGCAAAGTTGCTCTTCTATCAGCTTGAATCAGTCGGCCCATTCTCCTCTGACCTCTAGCATCAACAAGGCATTTTCACCCACAGGACTGCCGCATACTGGAAGTTTTTCCCTTTTCACACCATTCTTTGTAAACCCTAGAAATGGTTGTGCGTGAAAATCCCAGTAACTGAGCAGATTGTGAAATACTCAGACCGGCCCGTCTGGCACCAACAACCATGCCACGCTCAAAATTGCTTAAATCACCTTCCTTTCCCATTCTGACATTCAGTTTGGAGTTCAGGAGATTGTCTTGACCAGGACCACACCCCTAAATGCATTGAAGCAACTGCCATGTGATTGGTTGATTAGATAATTGCATTAATGAGAAATTGAACAGGTGTTCCTAATAATCCTTTAGGTGAGTGTATATATACACTGGTGCTCGAAGGTTTTTGTCACTGTTTCGGATGGAAATTGGTACTTTAATTCAGCAAAGTGTCATTCAACTGATCACAAAGTATAGTCTGGACATTACTGATGTAAGAAACAGCACCATCACTCAAACACCTTATCCTTGAGTAATCATGCTAAATTGATCATTTGGTTCTAGAAAATCACTTGCAATTATATCAAACACAGTTGAAAACTATTTAGTTCAAGCTTAACATTGTCTTTGTGTTTGTTTTTGAGTTGCTACAGTATGCAACAGACTGGCATGTCTTAAAGTCAATATTAGGGCAAAAATGGCAGAAAAGAAACAGCTTTCTCTAAAAAATGGAATAAGTTAATATTGGAGAAAGTACTGCAATGACTGAAAGAGGGAAAAAGGTCTTGAAGTAGATCAAGGGTGTTCCAAATGATGACAGAAAAATCTTATGTAGAGGCAATGTAACATTTATGGTTTAGTCATGTGGGTGGCTAGTTCAATGTGACGCATATTGTAAGATAGAGGCATATTAATATTTATATCTCACTTAAAAAATTTAAAAACATCTCATACAAAGTGATGGACTACAAGGGAATGTGAACATCCTTGAGCCGTTTTGAAAATGTCTGATAGAAGAAGGCGCATGTCAGTGAGTCGGCTAGAACTCTCAGAAAAACATGCCAACTTTCAGTGTGATCGTGTTGAATTTAAAGTGCTATAATTTTCCTCTAACCATTTAAAAAGACACTCTGTAGCATCTTTTAACATCAAATGCTTCAAATAATCTATTTCATTAAAATAAATCCTAAATAATTAGAATAATGACTAGGACTAGAATTTTAAGAAATAAAAATCAAATGTTCAAAGAATACAACTAAGACATTCTTTACAGTTGTTTTTTTGTCTGTGGCATTTTTGGTGTCATTTTTGGCCTGAGCCCTTATTAATTTCTAGACCTTGCGCACAAATTTTCTTTCAACAATCAAAAACTCTCTGGCACAAAATACCCCCAAAAAATATATCAGATACGAGTGGGAATGTGCAGCTTCCCTACAAATAGATGTGTGGTAAACAGGTCACTTCGTGTGCTTTGGTTGACTTTGAAAATCACCCCTGCTAGATCTGCGAGCCTCCTGCACACTGGTGAGCAATAATACGTGTGCCAGCCACACCCTTGTGCTGCCATGCGGGTGAATGACTGAGTCTCTCCTGCTTACCTGCCTGACAGCAGCTCTGTCCCACTGAGAGCTCCCTCCTTCACATCTTTATTAGTACTATAAATCTGCCTGTGGAATCTGGGCTGCTTTAGGGACGTGATTACTGGAGATGTGAGTGTGTGTGGGCATGTTTATGTGGTTTACGAGGACAATGTTTTAGGTTACAAACTGGTAATTACAAGGGTATTATGCTATAAATGTGGTTTATGAGGACATTTCTAATTCTACTTCTGTGCTCCACAACTCCATCTCACTGCTTAGAGTAACAGATGTGCTCCATTCGGTTCTGTGTGCTGAACGCATCATGTTTAAAGTGCTCCAGATTCACTTTAATTTCATTTTTGCATAATTCCAAATATGTTTGACCACTACATGTTAATATACAAATAATTCACCATATGGCATTTATGTACAGCAGAGAAGATGTTAAAATGAGGAGCACATTATAGGAGTATATTGCTTATTTTACTGTATATATTTGTTTTCTGTGAGTGAGCTAAGGTATATTAAAATAATGTCTCAGTGTAATACTTTAATACTAAGTAATAATGTACTCAGTGTAATGCATAAAAACCAAAACATCCACTACGACACCAAAATCCACAATGCAGAGGATTAGATCCACTACGTCATCACGGTACAGTCTGCAGCGAGGACCCTCTCCAATGATAAGAGAATTTTCATTTTTTTGTGAACTATAAAATAAGCATCTACACACCAGTAGATGGCGATAACACGACAGACAGCCCTGAGAAAGAGAATGTACAGCAGCTGACTGTTGGTGCTTTGCTGCCTAAACAGTTAATAGTTAACCTACAGTGTTTTTGTATGAATAATGGACCTATTAATGAAACTGGTCTCAGAACAGTTTGAAAGGCACCTTATTCTAATCCTACCTTCGTGACAGGACGCTTAGCTAGCATCTACTCAGAAACACTTGAGGAGGTGTGGCAGCTGGGCAGCTGACACTTTAAAAGAGAGAATGGCCTGTATGAGATGTTTATGCACAAAGGAATATCAACACAGCTCTGTGAGTCGAAAAGGCTTATCAGTAAGTGATAATAATGATATTCAAATGAGATATTGGATGAAAAACAACAAAAGTGTGTGTAATAGGATATTACAATATAATATGATTAGGTTTTGAAACAGGAATTAATTTCTGTCTTGTATCAATGCGGTTTAATGAAATGACAACATTCATGAGGGTGAAATTAGCAGTTTACCACATACACAGCTGTTTGATTTAAATGCTACATTGACTCCCATACTCCCCAACCTAAAGAATTTACTTGACATTGAATAAAAGACTGTGGGGCGATGTAGTAAAACAAAACAAAATGAAATTGCCCAAGTGAATGCCCATCGAGCCGGTCTACAATTAAGGCATTTTGCAATGCGAATGTACACAAGATTTTCGTGGTCGGTCCAGACAACAAAGGGAACTCCAGTATTCTACAACCAATGACAAACCTAACAGCCAACAGCTCTTGATTACCAATGTCATAGTTCCATTCAGCAGATGAGAGATGATGGGAAAATAATTTGCAGGGGTGTATCATCCTGTCCGAGGAGGACCGCTGTGAGAACATGGCTCCGACCCCCATCTTTGACGTGTTAACCTCCACCACAAAATGACGAGAT
This sequence comes from Xyrauchen texanus, assembly GCF_025860055.1. Lineage (NCBI taxonomy): Eukaryota > Metazoa > Chordata > Actinopteri > Cypriniformes > Catostomidae > Xyrauchen > Xyrauchen texanus. Next base: position 31,628,257 of record NC_068301.1, read on the forward strand.
GGGTCAGGAGTGACAAGAATGGTTTCCAAAACAAGGCAATATTTTATCTTTTGGAAGGCTGACTGGGCCTGCAAAGAACCAAAAAACTCCAAAAAGATTTGGTGGAGGTCAAATCCATCAGAGGGGTAGACAATATAATACAATTATGAAGAAAACGTAGACAAAAATGAGTGAAGTTGGAAATAGATCAGGCATCTGCCTTGACACTGTTAGATGACACAATGAATCCCAGAAATGGAACTGACAGCACATGAAAGGCAAAGTATCCATCTTGATGAAAAATTGGTTCTCTAGCAGTCACTGAAGCACACGCCTGATGTGCTAGACATGTGCACAAATACAAACCGATCAACCATATCACGCAGTACATCATTGACGAGGGCCTGGAAGACGGCCGGGGTGTTGGAAAGACCAACGGGCTTAAACGAATATTCAAAATGCCCAGTGTGTGTGTTGAAGGAGTCATACCAGTGGAGGGTTTCTGAAGGGAGCTTTGAGCGTATTCTGGCCAGGGGAGGAAGCGGCCCCAGTCCAACTGATTCTGTTGACAGTACATTCTAAGAAATCTTGTGAGTTCTTGGTTTAGGCATTTGGATTGTGGGTGATATCCTGAGGTGAGGCTAATATTTACATTGAGCTGGTAGAAGAAGTCCATCCAGACCCGAGGAGTGAACTAGGAACCCCGGTCGTAGACAATATCCTAAGGTAGTCCATAATAGTGAAACACACAGAGGAAGAGCTGTTCTGCTGTTTCAAAGGATGTTGGGAGCTTGGGTAGAGGTATTAGTCGACATGCTTTGGAAAAGTGATCAATGACTGTTAGAATAGTGATGTTACCCTGGGAGATGGGAAGATCAGTGACAAAGTCAATGGCAATGTGGGACCAGGGTCGTCAAGGAATGGGTAGTGGTTGTAAGAGGCCTGCAGGAGGTTGTCTAAAAGATTTAGCAGTAGCACAAGTATGACAGTTACTGATGTATTTGTTTGTGTCTGCCTGTAAAGAGTCCCACCAGAACTGGTTCTGTCGTAGCAGTCGTAGAGTGGCTGTGATACCTGGATGTCCTGAGATTAGGGAGGTATGGACCCAGTGGATGACCTTTTCTCATAAGTTTTGTGGAACGTATGTTAAGTTTGGTGGGCATTCTGGAGGAGGTGGATCTTGGGCATAGGCCTGAGTGACTTCGGTCATTGCATCCCATTGAACTGGAGCCAAGATGAGTGAAGTGGAAATGATGGGTTCTGGAGTGTAAATGTGAGGGTTGAAGTCAAACTGGTGTGATAGTCAGTCTGCCTTGACACTCTTTGTGCCTGGATGATATGTGACCGAAAAGTCGAATCGAGTAAAAACAATGCCTACCTAGCTTGCCTTGGATTTAGTCTCTTGGCTGAGCATAAGTATTCGAGGTTCTGATGATCAGTCAACACAAGGAATGGGTGTCTTGCCCCTTCGAGCCAACGTCACCACTCCTCAAAAGCTGCTTTCATCGCCAGTAATGAACGATTGCCCACATCATAATTACGTTCGGTAGAGGAGAGTTTACATGAATAATAGGTGCGCTGGTATAGTTTAGAGGGGTTACTCTGATGTTGGGACAGAACGGCGCTGATTTCTGTGTTTGAAGCATCTACTTTGTCCATGAATGGAATGTTGGGGTCAGGATGGTGCAGAATGGGTGACCGTTCTATCAAGTCTTTGAAGGACTGAATAGCTGTGGCTGACCAGCAAAGCTTGGTGTTCCCTCATCTTAGCATGGAGGTGAGTGGGGCTGAAGTTCCTGATGAATCTTCTGTAGAAGTTAGCGAACCCTAGGAATCATTGTAGCTCCTTCACAGTAGTAGGATGAGGCCACTTCAACACCGCCCGAACTTTGCTGTCAACCATGGCTACCCCCTCAGGGCTGATGATGTAGCCTAAGAAGGAGACAGATGTCTGGTGGAATTTACACTTCTCAGCCTTGGTGTAAAGTTGATGATCAGTTTCAGGACTTTCTGTTTAATGTGTTCTTCCAAGGAGTTTGAGTAATTTAGGATATCATCAACATAAACGGTCAGCCAATGATTTATCATGTCCCTGAACACATAGTTTATGAACGTTTCAAAAACATTGATGGGCTGTTATTCAATCCGAATGGCATAACCAAATATTCATAGTGACCACTACTGGTGGAAAAGGCCGTCTTCCACTCATCCCCCAGATGCAAATGTCTTCCACTCATCCCCCGGATGCAAATGAGATTGTAACTGCCGATTGTAATCTCATTTGTCAAATTTGGTGAAGTATTTGGCTGTTCTCAATTGTTCTAATGCGGCCGGGACAAGAGGTAATGGGTATCAAAACTTGACAGTTATATCATTTAGACCACAGTAATCTATATGAGGGCAGAGACCACCGTCCTTCATACCCACAATTAAGAATCCAGTCATAGCCGGTGATGTGGATGGTTGAATGAACCTTTGGCCAATTCCTCATCAATGTATGCTTTCATAGTGGTGGCTTCAGGTTCGGATAGTGGGAAGATTCTTCCTCTTAGCGGTGTACTGCCAGGGAAAGTTAACTGGTGCAGTCACTGGCATGATGATGAGGTAAATGTGATGCCTTGGTTTTACTGAAGGCTTCAGTGAAGTCGGAGTATTCAGGAGGCAAATTTGGCACAGGTTTAGAATCAACTTCGATGGCTGTGGTTCCAATGGACATGGGTGAGACGGGCTTTAAACAGCTGGACAGACAAGTGGTATACCAGTGCATGATTTGTTTCTCTCGCCATGAAATCTGAGGGTTGTGCTTTTGAAGCCAAGGAAGACTAAGGACAACTGGATTGTGAGGGGAACAGATGATATAGAGATGTGTCTTCTCCAACTTGTAAGGTGATGTCTGTGGTGGTACTTTAATCATGACCAGTTCCCAGGTGGTGTCCATCTAGCACTGCCACTGCCAAGGGGAATTCACAGGGGATTAGTGGTATCTCATATTGTCGGGCTAGCTAGTCAATAAGACTATTTAAAATAACATTTGCTCACCATCTAATGGATAGGTATATTTGTGACCATTGAGATGGCTTCATGGCTTCCCTCTGATGCTTTCTCTTGGTTTGTGTGTTTGTTACTGTTTTGTTTTTGAGTTCTTTGTGTATGAGGTATTTATGTTCTGCAGAACAGGAACCTGCTGAAAATCAGTTTTATACTGAGTCAGGCCCGATTTTCTTTAATCTTTTCCTGTTTAAATATATAAATAAATAAATAAAATAAAACTCTTCATCAATAAAACTGCCTTAGTAATGATGGTATTTGTTGAGAACATTATTTTAACAGGTACTTCAATGCATTAGGTGGACTGACTGGGTAGAGTGGATGCACTTACCCTAGGACAATACGGTTGAGGTGGCCGAGCTGGGCAGTTCGCTCTTAGATGTCCGGCTTGACTACAGTACAGACATAGATGTTCTGTTATGCTGCATTCACGCTCCTCTGTGGACAGATGAGTTTGTCCGATTTGCATGGATTCAGTGAGGTGGATTAGAGGACCAGTTTGGCCTCAGAGAGCGTATGAGGTTGTCAATGCGGATCGCCAGATCGATTAATTAATTCAGTGTTCTCCCTTTGTCGTGACAGGCCAACTCAGATTGCACCCCGATATTTAATCCTTTACAAAACAGGAGTTGGGTACCTGGCTCGGTCAGAATGTCAGTGGTGCAGGATGGGTGTGGTCAGATGACGACTCTGTAATGTCTTCACCAACTCCTCGGTTAGCGTGGTTAGCCATATTATTTGTTGTTGGTGTATGGCTAATAAGTTAGCTTGAGCTGAAAACTCGGTGGACAGTTGCATGACAACCGCTGGATCTGTAGTTGATGAAGTCTTCTGTAACAGGGACTCAGATTTACTGGGATTAAGATCCATGTGAGGTTTATTAAACAGCAGAATAATCAGAGTACAAACAGGCGTGGGTTGAAATAGCAGAACAATAACAGTAATGAAGACAGGGCAATATTCGTGGTCAGTAACAGGCAAATGGTCAGGACAGGCAGCAGACAGATAACAGCAATGGTAAACGTTGTCAGAAACAGGCAAATGGAGCAGGGCAGGCAGCAGACAGGTAACAACAATATACATATAGACAAACCATGGTCAGAATGCAGGCAATAGACAGTGGAGAAATGCTCAGTAATGTAGCCGTGGCAAAACAAGGCTTTGCATCGATTACAGTTTGCTCAGTGTCAGGCATGTTCACACATAGACATCAAAAGGGGGCTTGAGCACTTTTTATTTTTTATTTTTTTACTGTATATATATATTTTCCTGTTTGCATACAGCTTCCCTGTCAAACAAATATATTTATTGAATAAAAAATCAAAATATCAGGTCAGGAGATGAGACCTTGTCCAGTTTCGATACCCTCCCACCCTCTCTCTCTCCCTCTCTCCGCAGCAATGCAGCACACATCAGCACATCAGTCACACAGAAAGGCAGGCAGCAGCCCCTCCAAGCTCCTATCCCAATTGTGTTTTTCTTGGCTTGTGTGGAGGTGAGTGGTGATGAACAAAAGACAAAGCTACCAGTGCCTAGACTTTAAAGCTAGTTAGCCAAAAGACAAATATAGTTAACTTGTGTATTGCTAACATGCATGACTCATCAGCTACTAGCTAATGTAATAAGTTAGCTAAAGTTTAGCTAAGGCAATATATCATGGCCATACAGGCTAATGAACTGTACTTAATGGAGACACTACAGGTGAATACAGTAAAATTTGTGTCTAATAATGTCATATTGTTTCATAATGTCACAATCAACACTTTGATATGCAAATGAGTTAACTAATTAAAATGCGCTAATTTGCATACATTTAACAGGGCACTGCAGGTGAATAGGATAAACAAAATAACTGAAGCATATCACCACAGAACTTCCCCAGTTAATGACTTACATCAAGAGTATTTTCCCCTGAAATCTACAGATGCAAACAGATGGAAGGCAGTAGGCTTAAAACAAGTAGGCACATGTGATAAACCTAGTGAATAATAAAGAAGACCATGGTCTCTGTGTGAACTGATTATTTTGTAGAAATCTGTTGAGTATGAAACAATTGTGTGAGTGTGATGGAATTAAAATAAATAGTTAACGAATTCAGAGTTGTGTTAATATATATAGCGTTTTGTTTAAAAAAAAAAAAAAAACTTGAGACCCTGTCCCACAAAACGTCTGTGCATGTCCCTGCTCAGTGTTTAAATAGTCCTTGAAATGGGGACCAGGTGAGTGAGCAATCAGGTATGTGGGTTCTGGGATTTGTAGTCCAATTGTTAGTATTCAGGTGAGAGAGACCTCCGGTGGCAGACAAGGATTTTCAGAAGTGGCATTCATGACAAAAGTAAAACATTTCATGTTATAAATCAAATGTTTTTCATCACTTGGATCTTTATATCAGGACAGATTTTTACACAAATTAAAACTTGAATTAACTGTGCAGCTTGAAGGAGTTCTCCAGTTGAATATATATATATATATATACACACTCACCTAAAGGATTATTAGGAACACCATACTAATACTGTGTTTGACCCCCTTTCGCCTTCAGAACTGCCTTAATTCTACGTGGCATTGATTCAACAAGGTGCTGAAAGCATTCTTTAGAAATGTTGGGCAATATTGATAGGATAGCATCTTGCAGTTGATGGAGATTTGTGGGATGCACATCCAGGGCACGAAGCTCCCGTTCCACCACATCCCAAAGATGCTCTATTGGGTTGAGATCTGGTGACTGTGGGGGCCATTTTAGTACAGTGAACTCATTGTCATGTTCAAGAAACCAATTTGAAATGATTCGAGCTTTGTGACATGGTGCATTATCCTGCTGGAAGTAGCCATCAGAGGATGGGTACATGGTGGCCATAAAGGGATGGACATGGTCAGAAACAATGCTCAGGTAGGCCGTGGCATTTAAACGATGCCCAATTGGTACTAAGGGGCCTAAAGTGTGCCAAGAAAACATCCCCCACACCATTACACCACCACCACCAGCCTGCACAGTGGTAACTATGCATGATGGATCCATGTTCTCATTCTGTTTACGCCAAATTCTGACTCTACCATCTGAATGTCTCAACAGAAATCGAGACTCATCAGACCAGGCAACATTTTTCCAGTCTTCAACTGTCCAATTTTGGTGAGCTCTTGCAAATTGTAGCCTCTTTTTCCTATTTGTAGTGGAGATGAGTGGTACCCGGTGGGGTCTTCTGCTGTTGTAGCCCATCCGCCTCAAGGTTGTGCGTGTTGTGGCTTCACAAATGCTTTGCTGCATACCTCGGTTGTAACGAGTGGTTATTTCAGGCAAAGTTGCTCTTCTATCAGCTTGAATCAGTCGGCCCATTCTCCTCTGACCTCTAGCATCAACAAGGCATTTTCGCCCACAGGACTGCCACATACTGGAAGTTTTTCCCTTTTCACACCATTCTTTGTAAACCCTAGAAATGGTTGTGCGTGAAAATCCCAGTAACTGAGCAGATTGTGAAATACTCAGACCGGCCTGTCTGGCACCAACAACCATGCCATGCTCAAAATGGCTTAAATCACCTTTCTTTCCCATTCTGACATTCAGTTTGGAGTTCAGGAGATTGTCTTGACCAGGACCACACCCCTAAATGCATTGAAGCAACTGCCATGTGATTGGTTGATTAGATAATTGCATTAATGGTCATTGGACTTCCTGTTGCTGACGGCACAGCACGCTGCATGCTGCACGAGAGTTTGTTTGTGGCCTGCTTAGCACTGCTTATTCTCATACGTTCAACGTTATAGTCATCGTTCATAGTTATCCTTTGTCCTTGTACCGCGTCGTTCATAGTTATATCCTTTGTCATTTTACCGCGTTTCAGATTCTTCCGCTTTTTCTCCCGTTTCATCTGCATGTATTTTACCGGTTGCTGCTGACACCTAGCTAGAGTCTGTGTTTGTAGCCTTTAATCCTTAAACATCTGCCATTTTTAAGCACGCATCAGGTCTTCCCGTATTATTCTCTTATCGGGATTCAACTGCGCGCATATTCCACCTGCATCCGCTTTCTATTTTTATCGCGGTTAAACTGCGTGCATTTTTTCAGCACGCACCCGTTTTTTCTCCTCTGCGGTACACAGATTATTGCATCGATCTCAAAGCACCGCTTACCAAGAACAACCACCACCAACAACAAACAATTTTGTGAGGTATTCAAATCAACCTCAAAACCCTCACTGCTCAGGAACAACGAACAATTTGCGGTAAGTCATGGCATCGGCTCATGTTATTTGTTCATGCATTGCATGTCACATGTTTAAAATAGCCTCCTCCGTCAGCAGTGAGGGATTCACTTGTGATAAATGTAAGGAATTAGTCAGGCTGACGGAGAACGTTAATGAGTTAGAGACTCGCATCCGAACGCTAGTAGAGGTCAGTGAGAAAGAGAAGCCGGTAGATACTGTTTCGGATGCAGGCAGTACAGAGAGCAACACACACACTTTGGTTCCGGCTATAGGGCATTTGGGTGACGTCTCGGCGGCATACTCGTTCAGCAAAGAGACACCACTTTCCCGTTCCTGTTAGGGTTTCCAATAAATTCTCCCCACTCAGTGATACACCCACTGAGAATCATATTGAAAGAGCCCTTGTTATCGGTAATTCTATTGTAAGGAACGTGGAAATAGAGACTCCAGCCACTATTGTTAATTGCATTTCGGGGGCCAGAGCGTCTGACATCAAATCAAATTTACAAGTGCTGGCTAATGCTAAACGTAGATTTTCTAAAATTGTTATCCATGTCGGCACTAACGATGTCCGGCTTCGCCAGTCGGAGATCACTAAAGATAATGTTAAAGAGGTGTGCAAATTTGCAAAAGCGATGTCAGACACTGTAATATGCTCTGGTCCCTCCCTGCTCGTCGTGGTGACGAGGTTTATAGTAGATTAGTGTCACTGAATGGCTGGATGTCTGAGTGGTGTCTGCAGAATAAAATAGGATTTATTGACAATTGGAAAAGTTTTTGGGGTAGACCTGACCTGCTAAAGAGAGACGGACTCCATCCCTCCAGGGAAGGTGCAGCTCTCCTCTCTAGTAATTTGGCTCATAGACTTAATAATGATATTAATTGACTAAATGGGGCCCAGGTCAGGAAGCAGACAAACTGGTTAATCCGAGCGTCTGCTAGCTGCCATGAGGCGTCACACAGGTCACATAAACTACAACACATAGAGACTGTATCACCTAGATATCTCATAGAGACTGTGTCTGTTCCCGAACTACCAAACACAATACCCTCACTAAATCATTTAGAAAAAATTTGATTAAGGTCAAACTTGAACAAAACAAACAAATTAAAAATAAACATCATATAAAAATAGGGCTACTAAACATTAGATCTCTTGCTACCAAAGCACTAATTGTCAATGAAATGATTACAGATCATAGATTGGATGCGCTCTGTTTGACTGAAACCTGGCTTAAACCAGATGAATATATTAGTTTAAATGAATCTACTCCCCCAGGTTATTGTTATAAACATGAACCTCGTCTGAAGGGTCGAGGAGGAGGTGTTGCTACAATTTACAGTGACGTTTTTGGTGTTACTCAGAGGACAGGATATAAATGTAAGTCTTTTGAACTAATAATGCTTAATGTGACACCGTCAAATACAAATATAAATAAAAAATCTCTGTCGTCCTTTACCCTTGCTACAGTGTATAGATCACCCGGGCCTTATTCAGATTTCCTTAGTGAATTTGCAAATTTTTTATCAGATCTTGTAGTTACTGTAGATAGAGCCTTAATTGTTGGTGACTTCAACATTCACATAGATAATGAAAATGATACATTGGGATTAGCATTTATCGATATTCTCAACTCTCTTGGAGTCAGACAAAATGTAACAGGACCAACTCATCAGCCATAATCATACGCTAGATTTAATTCTTTCATATGGAGTTGATGTTGATAATATAGAAATTCTGCAGCAGAGTGATAACATCTCGGATCATTACCTCGTCTCTTGCATGCTGCAATCAGCTAATGTTACTCAATCTACACCACGCTATCGTTCAGGTAGAACTATTCTTTCGACCACTAAAGATGACTTCACTAATACTCTTCCAGATCTATCTCATATACTCAATAAACCCCAAAGCCCAGAAGAACTTGATGAAATAACAAAAAATTTAAATGCAGTCTTCTCTAGCACCCTTGATGTTGTCGCCCCACTTCGATTAAAGAAAATTAAAGAAATAAGCCCTGCACCATGGTACAATGATCACACTCATGCTCTCAAGAGAGCAGCTCGGAAAATGGAGCGCATGTAGAAAAATACAAAATTAGAAGTATTTCAGGGTGCATGGAAGGATACTGTCTGTAGCTACAAACACGCACTCAAAGCTGCCAGGTCAGCATATTTTAGTAAACTCATAGAAAATAACCACAACAATCCTAGATGTTTATTCAGTACTGTGGCTAAATTGGTTAGGAATAAAGCCTCAACCGAACCAGATATTACGTCACAGCTCAAGATTAATGACTTCATGAATTTCTTTACAGATAAAATTGAAATAATCAGAAATAAAATTGGAATTATGCAATCATCTGTCATAGCACCTCAGAAAACAGTGTCGAATAATTTCCCTCATGTGCAACTTCAATCCTTCGCTATCATAGGTCATGAAGAGCTAACAAAACTTATCGAAACATCAAAAGCCACAACTTGTTTGTTATATCCTATACCAACTAAGATCTTAAAAGAGGTTTCTCCTGTAATATCAGAACCTCTTCTTAATATCATTAACTCCTCGCTATGCTTAGGACATGTCCCAAGAAACTTTAAAATGGCAATTATCAAACCGCTAATTAAGAAGCCACAACTTGATCCTGGAGAACTTGCTAATTATAGACCGATTTCAAATCTCCCGTTTATGTCAAAAATACTAGAAAAGGTAGTATCCTCCCAAATATGTTCATTTCTACAGAGAAATAGTATATATGAAGAATTTCAATCAGGATTTAGGCCTCATCACAGTACAGAGACTGCACTTATCAGAGTTACAAATGACTTGCTCTTATCATCTGATCGCGGCTGGATTTCTCTTCTAGTGCTTTTAGATCTTAGTGCTGCATTCGACACGATAGATCACAACATTCTCTTGAATAGGCTGGAGAATTATGTTGGAATTAGTGGAGTTGTATTGCATGGTTTATGTCATATTTAGCAGACCGCTACCACTTTGTCTATTTAAATGAGGAATTGTCAAACCAAACAAAAGTAAAGTATGGAGTGCCACAGGAATCAGTTTTAGGGCCACTGCTTTTCTCCATGTATATGCTTCCCCTGGGAGATAATATCAGGAATCGTGGAATAAGTTTCCACTGCTATGCTGACGATACCCAACTTTATATTTCTTCAAAACCTGATGAGATTTCACAATTCTCAAAATTAGCAGAGTGTATCAATGAAATAAAAGATTGGATGGCCAGAAATTTCCTTCTACTCAATTCTGACAAAACAGAGGTTCTAATTATCTAAAAATAAGCCACTAAAATATAATTTGACTCTAGATGGATGTACTGTTACATCATCTTCAACAGCAAAGAACTTAGGTGTTATATTTGATACCAATCTGTCCTTTGAAAATCAAATTACAAATGTTTGTAGAACAGCATTCTTCCACCTAAGAAATATTGCTAAATTAAGGCATATGCTCTCGGTTGCTGATACCGAAAAACTAATTCATGCGTTCATGACCTCAAGACTAGATTATTGTAATGCATTACTGGGAGGATGTCCAGCAAGATCAATAAATAAACTTCAATTGGTTCAAAATGCAGCAGCCAGAGTGCTGGCGAGAACCAAGAAATATGATCATATTAGCCCCATTTTATCATCGTTACATTGGCTACCTGTTAAATTCAGTATTGATTTTAAAATTCTGTTAATTACGTACAAAGCTTTGAATGGTCTAGCTCCGCAGTACTTAAGTGATCTTCTAACACGCTATATTCCAACACGTTCATTAAGATCGCAAAATTCTGGCCTATTAATAGTTCCTAGAATATCAAAATCCACTAAAGGAGGAAGATCCTTTTCATATTTGGCTCCTAAACTATGGAATAGTCTCCCAAACACTGTTCGAGATGCAGACACACTCTCTCAGTTTAAGTCTAGACTAAAGACTCATCTATTTAGCCAGGCATACACCTAATTTATCCCACAATTAGGCTGCTTTAGTTGGGTCTGCCGGAACCAGAAACCAGAAACATTGAGCATGATCTCTAACTCTGCAATAAATTCAATGGCATCTACGCTTACATCTTTTTATTTGTTTCCCTGTCTCAACCTCGGGACTCCTATCCTGAGGTCACCAGAACCGGCTGGATCCAGCACCATTCCTGCTTCATGTTGGACTCCACTGCTACATGTCGCAGAATGATGATGACTAAATGCAGCCGGTGCCAGCCAAACATCACTTCAATCTATTATGACGGACTTCAGAGGATGAAATTATGCCAACTCCAACCTGCATCACCTCGGTCTATTTATGGACTACGATCCTGAAATGAAATGCTTAGACTAACAATTGCCAACAAAAGCCTTCATCAGCCAATTAACAAGGACAATTGCATATATGTGAACTTCTGCAATTAATCAAGATGGACTTCAAAGACTTTGGTCATTAATCTTACAGTTCAAACACAATCGATGTTTAATCAATGACCCTTATCACTTAGTTTAATAATTTTAAACCATGATTTTACCTATACATAATTAATATTTACATTACATTCATAATGTTAGCCAGAGGGGAACTGGCCCCCACAGTGAGTCTGGTTTCTCCCAAGGTTATTTTTCTCCATTAATCTACATCTTATGGAGTTTTGTGTTCCTTGCCACAGACGCCTACAGCTTGCTCACTGGGGTTATTAATACAATTATCATTTAATTATTTATAAACACTATTAAAATTCGTATTTTATCTAAATTACACAATGATGATTAATCGAATTTATAGACATTACAGTTCTTATCGTCTGTTAATGCTAATATTCTGTAAAGCTGCTTTGAAACGATGTGTGTTGTGAAAGGCGCTATACAAATAAAATTGACTTGACTTGACTTAATGAGAAATTGAACAGGTGTTCCTAATAATCCTTTAGGTGAGTGTATATTTATACTGAATATACTGTAATTAACATATCAAAAAAATGGGTTGTGTCTGCTGTACTTTCTTTTTTTATTATTAATTTCTTTAATATACAGTAGCTATATAAATAAATGGACAGAAAATCAGCAGTACGGTCTGAATGTGCACTGTTTGACACATCATAGATATTGTGTGTGTGTTGTGTGTGCAGCATGAAGGACAGTGAGAACTCCTATATCATAACAATAGAGTATCTTATGTAGCCCTGCTCTGCGGATGCAGATAATATGGACGAATCCGGTTAAATTGAAAAATAACCTGTATCCTACTTTATTTTCAACAGAAATCCATTAGTATAAATAACTACTAATTATATAATTATTATTGTTGCGTATAAATGTGGTTAGAATCTACATTTTATTTAAATAGTAGACCATCAAAAGCTGGCTTTAATGTAACAGTCAAAAGTCATTTAAATAAACAAACAACATTAATGGCATTAAGATTTATGATATTTGGTAATTAAAATAATTTTATTTCTGACGGACAGGATAATAAAGTGACTGAAGTACTTACAGTTCTCGTCAATATTAGAATGGGGCATCCATCTAATGTCGGAAGCAACGAATGCGTCCAGTGTAGATGGGTCATTCCGGAAAATCAATCTTTTTTGTGTCCCTAATTAACGTGGTTATACAAAATATACATTAATGCGTAAAAAAAAGAATTTAACAATAAATAGCTAATGCCAACTGTTACTTTGTTATTATAGGGAATTTTTTAAGACCTCAGCAAAAATCCAGAAACGTATTTTATTATTTGTACTGTTTTATTTTTATTTTTTTCTTTACCCCTTTTGGCCTGTCTCCAGCCCTGTGTTTCTGACTTCTCCTTGGGTATCAGCAAATATACACATTTTGATTCCTTTTTTAATACTTAAGCCATGATTCCCGGCCCTCATCACTGTGTCATTGTGCTCACCTGATTGTCGTTTTGTCATCATCATGTCTGTGTATTTAAACCCCGCTGTTCCTCCATTCCCTTGTCGATCGTTGATGTTTTGCCGATGTTTGGATGTATATGTCTTGCCTTGTTCACCCAGTTCGTGTACCTCCGATGTTTTCATGTTTTTGTTTCAGTTTTCCCACCATGGATATTTCCTTTGTTCCAGTCTGTCTTGTTTTCACTTTGTTCAATAAAACCCACGTGTAGATCCTCACTCCTCGTCTGCCTCCTCCTGCTAAACGTTACACTTGCAGTGGCATGACCTTGAGCATAAATCTAGTTATGGCTAAATTAACTGCAAGACAGTCAACCCTAATTCTTTTTTTTTTTTTAAAGCATAGCTATATATTGGCACTGTGTATTATACATTTTTATTTAATGTAAAATTACAGTGCAGTTTATTAATACTTAAAGACATTCTTTGTCTGATACAATGTTTAAAATCTTTTTATTATTATTATTATTATTTTAAAAATCTATTTTATACAGTGGAAAAGGCACAGATTTCACAGAATGACCCAGACAGCTTCATTGATTATAATGTGATCTATTTGCTTTTAATGCGAAGGACCGCTCAGGTCCAGTGTAGAGAGGTTGTTACTGTAAAGTGATAGAAAGGCCAATTTATTACAGTTTCTACTAGTTTATTGTTTCAACTGGTATATCTTTCAGACTTTCTGGCCATTGTTGAAGCTTTTTTGCAGCACTAAAATAAACACCAGTTGAAATGTTACAGAAAGTTGTAGAACCAACTTAAATATGTTTTGTAGAAACATTCAAAGGAAAATATGCAGAGACTGTTATTACCTCATCATACCATTTCTTTATTGATTGCTGCTGCTTGAAGAGGACTTCCAAGCTTTATGTGGTGCTTGTTTGTATCATTCACGCCGAGATGTTTGTCGCCTCTCATCTGCCGTATTGACCCAGACTGGCTCGTGGTACAGCACAGATTTCCAGCGAGAGATTTGATGTTCTGTCTGAACATTAAGTTGCACTCACAAACATCGCCAGCCCGGCTAGCATGAGGGCGTCTGGAGACTGAAGAGGTTGTCGAGATGATAATGAAAGCAGGCCACACTGAGCAAAAGATAATCTAAATGAGCGAGACGGAGCTCCTTTGAGAAAAAAAAAGAGAGTGGGAGTGAGAAAGAGAGAGAAGCCATAAAGAGGTAGTGAGAGAGTGAAAGAGTAAAAGAGAGGGACAAAATCTCTCCAGTCTGTTTGTAATTTACAGGAGGGCAAAGACAGAGCCAATTAACCCTGATTACTTAGCATGTCAGAGGCCCCCAGAGTGCCAAACAAGAGGAAATGGTCCTCTTTAGCAAATTTGAATATATTGAGGAAAGAAATTCGCAGAAGGACTCCTTTGCATTTAAGAAATGAGTAACTGTTTAAAACTAACATGGAAAAGTAATTTTGAAAAGCTTTGACTGCACTCTGACTCATTCTGAATCTGAAATATTGTCTTGCATAGCTTGACCTCTGAATAAATGGCCAAAGGTCTGACATGTAAAGCGACCAATCAGGGTTTGTTTTGTTTTTAATTGGCATTTAGATTTGGGTTTTCAGAAATAGAATATATAACAATAATATACCAGTATTGGCAAAACAATTAAGGCTGAAACGTTCTCTGCAAGTACAAGAACTTTATTGCAAGCTATTAGCTACGCAAGATCAATTGCATACTGTACAAGATGGTTTTTTTATTTTATATATCATCATTACAAACTAGCTACCCTGTATAAACACACACACCAGAAACAATATACTCCGAAGTGCTTCAATGAGAAATCATTGCTATCTACAGTACGATTAACCTGTTTAAGGGTTTTGTAGAGGTTAGTAATGCTAATCACTAATAAAAAACATGTGGGAGAAGAGATCTCAATGTCGATATTCAGGATAATCTTTTTCTGTTATTACTGTTCACATGGGCATACTTCTGTTAAGTTCTACAAACTGTTTGTCACCTGACACCCACTGAATTGTGCTGTGGCAGTGACGAGCGGTTGAGGAAGAGAGAGTAACAGACACGAACTGTTTCAATCAACACATGCGTACTCTGATGCCACACTCATGAAACAAAGTACCATTCATTGAGATTTAGATTTGTGTCTTTACGTTCAATTAATTTGTTAGTTTGCCATTTCTTATCCTCTATAACTATAAAGCAATTCAGTGATACTGATAATTACTGTAAGTGCTCTAGAAAATTGACAACTTAAAATTCATTCATATCATGACATCACACGAGCCACAAAAAGATGGTTCACAGGCCAGATGCAGTCCGCCTGTTGAGTACCATGGGCATACGTATTCCAAAATACGTCAGAACGAAAGTCATAATGCAACTATGCATTGCATTCTTAATGTTGCCACAAGGGGCACTATAGTGCACATTAGTGTGAACTGCTTCTACAGTGAGTTTTCTCTTTCAAGTCAACTACTGTCTTGGCAGAGCAACAGTGTAAAGAGAATATTGCTGAGCCAGAAGGGTAAAGTCAATATATTTATAGCAATGTACCTAAATAATAACATATCCAGTTTAATGGCGCAGAATTTTGAAGGTAACTCTATCGGCCCATTGTGTACTGCCTGAAGTTTGTTACCACCACATTAATGCAAGAACATCCGTCCCACTCATCTGCATATGCATACTAGCGCAAAGTATGTTTCTGGCCTTAATTCAAATAATGTTCCTCAAAAACGCTTGTATCCCATTACCTTTTAAATGACATTTTTTCTTCTAGGCAGACTTAAAAATAAAAACTTGTGTGCCAAGTCAACCATTCACATTAGGTCTTACCAGATAGAGAAATTACTCCAGACTGGCTAATCGATGCCTGGACAGGTAATGGAGCTGTGGACTAGCAGCTAGCACAATACATTGGTTTTGATGCTGTGGTGCTCATGCGGTGATCCCATTCCCTCCCTCTCTCTCTCTCTCTCTCTCTCTCTCTCTCTCTCTCTCTCTCTCTCTCTCTCTGTTCAATAATTTCCCGTCTTCTCTCTCCTACTGTTTCTATCAATAAAATGTGGCAAAAAGCCAAAAAATTATAAATAATTTAAACAATGGTGTAAGGAGAAAAATTGTGGGCAAGAAGGCAGGGAGGCTGAGAATAATGAAAACAGATGTTTCAAAACCTACTGAGCTAACTTGTTTTCTGCTGCCTACATAAGTAAATTACATACGTATTCATAAGTAGGCAGCATGCCTTCTAAGACAGCATCCTAATTTGAAGTCTCTGATTTGTAAGACTTCCAACTGATTTAAAAAAATCTGTTTAGTTTGTAGTCCTACATTGAATTAGGAATTCTTAAAGGGTTCTCAGAATAGCTGTTCTCGATTTATGAGGACAGTAAGGTCTGTGGTTAACAGACTTTTCCCATTTTGTTCTACAGCCATACCTCAAATGCAAATTTTGATATTGTTGCATACTGAAAAAAGTTGTGACATAAGGACCACAAAGGTTGTCTGCACCGATTTGTCAAGCAAGTAAACTTGCATCCTTGTGGTAGTTGCTATATCCTTATTGTTACTTGTTAGCAATGGTTTCCAAATTTATGTTGTAGAACAAAACGTGACTATTTTTAAAAACTTATCAGATATTTCAGAGGGAACCTATGGTGAACTAGCCTTACAGTTGGCCTACAAATTGATGCTATAATGGAAAAGCTCTATAGAGCTTGATATTAGCATGTTGCTAGGTTAAGGATGATACAATACTCTAATAAGCATAACTAGATAGGTTAAGTTTGTCTTGAAGTAAAAAAAAACGCCATTGTACACATGTGTGTGAGTTTTGAAAGTTGGGTTTGAAATCACAAACATTCCATGGCAGAGTCTTGGACGTCTGGACATTCCATCAATATAAGTGTATGGGAATTTGGGGGTATCCAATTTTCCGTAATGGTAAAACTGTCCAAGTCCAATCAGTTAGACAAGACATAGCAACCTGACACAGAACAGTCTGAAGGTCTGTGCTGAGTTTGGTGGATGTAACTTGAAAGCTGTAGGTGGAGTAAAGTGATAATTTACCTTCCTTATACTTCTCCCTTTTCTGTATAAACGAAACATAATTATATATTTATAATCAACAATTCCCTTGATTCGTTTGCACTCTTTGATTCATTTTACGAATACATGATTGCAGAAGCTGCCTTAAAATTAGCCCAAAATGGGTTATATTAGGAAGCAGAATTATGTTGCTGCCTTGTTTTTGAAACAGCCCTCTATGTACCTATCATCCCTTAAAATGCTGTCTAGGTAGGCAGCACACTAGGCATTGGATATATGCAGAAAGACATACAGATAGGAATGCGAAAGAGAGAGAGAGGAAGGATGGCAGATTTGAGAGTATGCAGTGTTGTTAATGTTTAATCCTCACTGCAGAAGCACACAGGCCCGCTGCTGTGGCTTCCACACATCCTCCAGTTACAAGCATCCTCATTACTATGCCCTGCTCAAAATGGCTTGTGTTTTCATACTTCAGCACCAAGTAGAGAGTGTTTTGACTCTGTCAGGCTTCAAGCACGTGAATCCTGACAATGGCAAACTAGACGCTGCTTCTAGATATATTGTGCCTCTTCTCTAGCCTAAGTGTATGCATATCCCAACTGTTCATTAAGACACATCTGCATGCTGTTTGTTTGTAGGCAGTATGTACACTATTCTTAAATACACCCTTGTAACCTTCAATTGGGAAAGGTGCTATATAAACTAGCACAAATGGTGGGTGGCTACTAGCTAGTTGCTTCTGAGTGGTTTTAGTGCATTGCTATGCAGTTGCTGGGTTGTTCTGAGAATATGTTAGGACATTTATAGGTGGTTAAGAGGGTTTTCTGGGTAGTTGCTAGATGGTTGCTTACTAGTCCAATCCAAAAGAGTCCACACCCAAGTCTCTGTGATATTCTTGTCCCTAGTTACAGTATGTAAGGGATGTTTCATTTATTTAAAGATCTGTCCCATTAAACTACTTTTTTTCTGAAGCTATCAGGATGTTTTATCAAAAGATATGTAAAGAATATACTGTTAACGTTTCCATTTAATGATACAAGCTATAACTGACTTTTTGTTTTAAACAGTTAAGTACAGCCACTGCTCAGTTTGTTCCTCTCTGTATTTTTATGTGCATGTTAAGACACATAAAGCACTTTACCAGGGTTGAGTTGTGCCAGAAAAAGGGAGGTCCCAATGGGAAGAAATCTCCCATTCACACAGTTATTACAGCTTCTGTTTCATCCCTCCATTAGGACAGGGAACAAGCGCTGTGGTAAAAAAAGAATTGAAGTCAGTGCGGAGCATCAGCGGAAATGTGGTCCTAATTATAACAGGCTGTGTAAGAGTATAGCTGTGCTTATGTCTAAGTGCTCCCTCCAGTTTATTGACATTGAGATCATCCATATGCCTTACACACTCTCTCAAGATTTTTATAAAGGTTTAAAATGGAAAAAGCTTGATTTGGGCCTTTTTTTTAATTAGTCGTTCTTCCCTTCATCTCTTTTGAATGTAATCTTTCCCTCATACTCACTGACTCGCCCTTATGCCATATTTGTGTTGACTTTTAAAGGTGCATTTTGTTTCGGATTTTAAACTAGCTCTTCATATCCCAGATTAATATGCAGAGACAATGGAATAAAGCCAAATAAATTAGCCATTTGTAGGTTGATTTCCCCAAAAAGTGTAACACTCTGGTGCTATAGAACACAAATCTTGTTTGTTCGAACCTACTAACCTGGAACATTGGCTTAACCAATGGCATGAAGTTAATTGGGGTGGAACTATCTGTTTGTACAAAAAAAAAAATGATTATATATTGTGGCAGCGGGGGCGTGGTCAAGCGCCCGTCCGGGAGAGAAAAGCGGTAAGGGCGCTCACACCTGAGCTAAATTATGTCTAACACCTGTCTCTAATTGCAGTAGCTTGAGGAGGCGGCATAAAAGCAGCAGCAACAGAGCCCAGGGGAGAGCCCGACACGAAGGCCAAGAAGCTAGTGTGTTGTATTAGTGAGTGAATTAGTGTGTGAATTAGTGTGTGAGAATTCAAAACAACCTTACCTGAATCCTGTTGCTGTTTCCGTCCCTTCCTCAGTGGAAACTTCGTTACACTGGTGCGAAACCGGGACTGGCAGGAACAGTGGTCCAAAGCTATGGAACAGAGTAAGCCCCATAGAGTCCTCCCAGCTGGCGGAAGTCCTCCAGTCCCTCTCTACACTCCATCAGGGCCACCAACAGTCTCTGCTTGAGCTCCGACAGGACCAGGATCGTCGGTTCTTTGAGATCATGCGGGCTCAAGCAGAGGACCGGCTTGCCATCCGAGCCTCCTCAGCCAGGAGGCTGCTCCAGACGCAGCCGCGACCACGGACACCAGCGCCACACTGCCCCCACCAGCGCTACAGAAGATGGGGCGGCAGATGATCCAGAGGCGTTCCTGGACCTCTTTGAGTGCACGGCGGAAATTTGGGGTTGGCCACGCGACCAGTGGGCAGCCCGCCTCGTCCCTCTCTTGTCCGGGGAAGCCCAACTCGCGGCACAACAACTTCCGGCAACAAGCCTCCTGGCTTATACCGACTTGAGGAGAGCCATCCTGCAACGGGTTGGTCGGACCCCGGAAGAAAGTCGCCAGCTCTTCTGGGCCATGAAACTGGATAAATCCGACCGCCCGTTTGCGTTAAGCCCAGCGGCTCCGTGATGCCTGTCGGAGGTGGCTGCTTGCGGGGGACCGCGACGTCGAAAGCTTCGTCGATCAAGTGGTACTGGAGCAGTTTGTCCAGCGCTTGCCTCGGAAAATGGCGGAGTGGGTCCAGTGCCACCGCCGGCGTCGCTGGAGGAAGCCGTACAACTTCATGAGGAGGACCACATGGCGGCAATTCCAAGGGCGGATGAGCCCTCTCTCTCTCTCCCCTTCCCTGTGTCTTCCCTGTTTTCTCCCCTCCCTCTTCCCTCTCGCTCTGCCCTCTCCCCAGGGTCCGTTCCTGCCCCCCGCAGGCGCGGAGGATTCATGAGACCAACTTCCCGGCCGTGGGAGAACCCACCTACCCCTTCCCCGTCCTTCAGCTGCTCTCCTCCTCAGGTGGGTGCGGCCGTGGCGCCTGGGCCGGTCTGCTGGAGGTGCGGAGACCCGGACCACTTCCGGGATCAGTGTCCGCTGATGGAAATAGGGACGGTGGTGCGGGTCTCCGACTTCCCGCAGGCTGCCCCGATCGGGCTGGGCGTACCGTATTCGGTAAGGATCAGGGGGATACATTGTTGGATACCGGCTGTAACCAGACCACCATCCACCAACGCTTGGTTCAACCCGGGGCTTTGGGATTAGCTAAACTGGTGAGGGTGAGGTGTGTGCATGGGGATGTTCACAAGTATACCATGGTGACTTTGGCGATTAAATTCAAGGGAAAAAACCATAGTGTGGAGGCAGCGGTTAGTTCCGCCTCACCCATCCGCTAATCTTGGGTACTGATTGGCGAATTTCAAAAGATATTTTAGAGGGTATTTGTGCGGATGGGTCCTGCATTAAGAGGTGTCGCGGTGTCGCGATGCTTTGGCAGGGAGGCGGGCAGGGGCCGATCCTCGGCTGCTTCGGAATAACGAGGGAAGGGGCGAGGTGGCGCCCCTCCTCTCAGGGAATTCCCTGAGGGGACTTCCCTCTAGAGCAGTCGCGGGGCTGAAACCCTTAAACATGCTCTTGGCCAAGTGAGAGTAATTGATGGTCAACAGCTCCGGCCGGGCATCGCCATAGCATACCCATATTTTTCACTTATTAAAGATCGGTTGTACAGAGTGGCGTGGGGCGGCTCAAACAAAGGAGGAAGTGACACAATTATTGATTCCACGGAGCCACCGGAAATGGTTTTCCAGGCGGCTCACTATAATCCTATGGCCGATAACCTAGGGGAAAGAAAGACACTTCTCCGTCTAATAGCCCGTTTCTATTGGCGGGCATTGGCGGTGGCGTCCGCAGGTGGTGTCGCGGCGTGCGTGAATGTCAGTTGGTAAACCCACCGGCCACCCCAAAAGCGCCTTTGTGCCCCTTCCATTGATCGAGGTCCCCTTGAAAGAATTGGAATGGACCTCGTCGGGCCATTAGAACGGACAGCAGCGGACATCGCTTTGTGTTAGTCCTAGTGGATTACGCTAGCGATATCTGGAAGCAGTGCCCCTGAGCAACATCTCCGCGCGTAGTGTTGCAGGGGCACTCTTCAAAATAATCTCCCAGGTGGGGATTCGAAAGAAATCCTCACCGATTTATGTCACGCTTACGCTCAGCGAGCTTTACGAACTATTGGGCATTAAGTCGATTCGCACTAGCGTTTCCCATCCGCAGACTGATGGCCTAGTGGGCGATTTAATAAAACACTAAAAAATATGATTCAGTAAGTTAGGTACACGAAGGCGCTAGGAATTGGGATAGGTGGCTCGACCCCTGTTATTCGGAGAGCGGGAGGTCCCACAAGCCTCCACGGGGTTCTCACCGTTCGAGCTGCTGTACGGGCGGCGCCCGCGGGGTCCTCGGCGTCATTCATGAAGCTTGGGAGGAGGACCTTCTTATAGTAAAAATGAAATTCAATACGTTCTTGATCTTAGAGCAAAACTCCACACACTGGGAAAATTAACACAGGAGAATTTGCTCCAGGCTCAAGAACGCCAGCGCCGGCTGTATGACAGGGGTGCCCAGCTACGGAATTCGCACCGGGAGATAAAGTGCTTGTATTACTCCCAACATCGAGCTCGAAATTACTCGCCAAGTGGCAAGGACCCTTTGAGGTCACACGGCCAGTAGGGGATCTCGATTATGAGGTTAAGCGTACCGATAGAGGCGGCGTCAAATATATCACCTCAACCTCCTGAAATTGTGGAGAGAAGCGGCCTCTGTGGCGTTAGCAACGGTAGTTCGGAGAGGGCGGAGCTCGGACGGAGGTAAACAAAGCCCGCAATCTCAACACCCGGTTCCTTGTGGAGACCACCTCTCACCGCGCCAACTTCGCAGAGGTTTCCGAATTACAAAAGGAGTTTGCAGGCGTGTTTTCTCCTCTACCGGGCCGCACAAACATCATACATCACCATATCGAGACCGAGCGGGCGTGGTGGTGCGTTGCCACCATAAAAAAGAAAGTAGTTCGAGAAGAATTGGGCGCGATGCTTGAGATGGGAGTAATAGAAGAATCCCACAGCGATTGGTCCAGCCCGGTCGATCCTTGTTCCCAAGAGCGATGGGTCTGTACGTTTCTGTGTGGATTATAGGAAAGTCAACGCGGTGTCTAAATTTGGCGCGTACCCAATGCCCCGTGTTGATGAACTGCTCGATCGGTTAGAGTGCGGCTCGATTTTATTCGACCTTGGATCTAACGAAGGGTTATTGGCAGATCCCTTGACACCAATTTCCCTGAAAAACGGCCTTCACCACGCTGTTCGGATTACACCATTTCGTGACGCTTCCTTTCGGTTTGTTCGGGGCACCAGCCACGTTTCAGCGCCTCATGGATAGGATCCTCAGACCGCACACTGCTTACGCCGCTGCCTATCTAGACAATATCATCATTTATAGCAATGACTGGCAGCGGCACATGCAACATCTGAGGGCCGTCCTGAGATCGCTGCGGCGGGCGAGGCTCACGGCAAACCAAAGAAGTCTTGCGATTGGGCGTGTGGAGGTGCGGTATCTGGGGTTCCACTTGGGTCATGGCCAGGTGCGTCCCCAAATTGACAAGACCGCGGCGATTGTGACTTGCCCTAGACCCAAGACCAAAAAGGGGGTGAGGCAGTTCCTGGGGCTGGCTGGCTATTACAGAAGATTTGTGCCTAATTATTCGGATGTCACCAGCCCGCTGACTGACCTCACTAAAAAGGGGCTCGGATCCGGTCCAATGGTCGAGCAGTGCCAACAGGCGTTTATACAGATTAAAGCTGCACTTTGTGGGGGCAGCTTTTGCATGCACCTGACTTCTCTCTCCCTTTTGTTTTGCAGGCGGGCGCTTCAGACAGAGGGCTGGGGGCGTACTCTACGCAGGTGGTGGAGGGAGAGGAACACCGGTGCTGTACATTAGCCGGAAGCTCTCCTTGAGGGAGACTAAGTACAGCACCGTAGAGAAGGAGTGTCTGGCCATCAAGTGGGCGGTCCTCACCCTCCGATACTACCTGCTGGGGCGGGCCTTCACCATCTGCTCGGATCACGCCCCACTGCAGTGGCTCCACCGCATGAAAGATACTAACGCCCGGATCACCCGTTGGTATCTGGCCCTCCAGCCTTTTAAGTTCAAGGTGGTCCACAGACCGGGGGTGCAGATGGCTGCCGCTGACTTCCTCTCCAGAAATGGGGGAGTGGTAGGCAGGCGGATGACGCCCGGCCTGAGTCGGGCGGTGGGGGTATGTGGCAGCGGGCGTGGTCAAGCGCCCGTCCTGGAGAGAAAGCGGTAAGGGCTCACACCTGAGCTAAATTATGTCTAACACCTGTCTCTAATTGCAGTAGCTTGAGGAGAGCGGCATAAAAAGCAGCAGCAACAGAGCCCAGGGGAGAGCCCGACACGAAGGCCAAGAAGCTAGTGTGTTGTATTAGTGAGTGAATTAGTGTGTGAGAATTAAAAACAACCTTACCTGAATCCTGTTGCTGTTTCCGTCCCTTCCTCAGTGGAAACTCGTTACACATATATATATATATATATATATATATATATATATATATATATATATATATATATATATATATATATGAGAGAGAGAGAGAGAGAGAGAGAGAGAGATTAAGAAACCCTTTTAGAAAATAGTCATTATTTTTGCAGTTCTGTTTGGTGACACTAGATTCTGCAGAACTTGCTCACTTTACCTTTAAATCCAAGTGGGAATTAGAATGGGGGGGCGTGTATTTATTTACTTTTGAAAATGAAAAGAACCGTTTCTGTTCTCCAGGCACCTTCTGACAGTAATTTCTCAGTGATGATCTTCTTGAATTCCAACTCATTCTTCTCCTTTGGACATGCATTCATGTGTGATAATTCAGGGCAGCTGGCCACCAATTCCTTTAAAGCAGAGAGTGTTATCTATCAACTCGTGCAGCTGGATGAATGGAGAAACAGTCTTATGCACACATAAAATACAGCCTTCCCTTACAGTGACACATCATCAAATTTGAACCGAATACACTGACATAGACGGTTATTAAAATGTAATTTATCTTAATTGTTGTCTGCATTCTATAATATGGGATGTGTTTGTCCTAGATACCAGCACGTGAGGAGTAACTGAATATCATATTAGAATTTAAGTGCTATTGAGGAAAGTGAATTCTAAACATAGCTCATGGCGCAATGTCCCTACCCTGGCATGCAAGGACTGTTTTGTCTACATTAGTGCTAGAGACACCCAGAGGAAAATAGTTGCTCTTTCATAGTTAAGGACACATTGATATTCACAGTTCTATCAGAAAAGACTCAGGATGATTGCAATAAATACGATGCAGAGATATTAGAATTATTTGGTGTAAATCCCGTCCTACGGTTCAGCACTTAGATACTTGCTCGAAGTGCCATGTCCTGCCGGAAGGCAATGACGGCAGGGGGAGCCCTATGGACCTAAACTATTGCTGGTGGGGGGTGAAAACAACGGGGCATTACAAGCGATGAAAGGCAGTTGTGTGAGCTTGTAAAGCAGAGGCTGGATTGTGATTGGATAAAAAATATATTTTTAGAGGCAAATTTCAGCAAATTATACAATTGAGACATCATGTTAGTGCCAAAAATATGATTTATTGATTTAATCAACTGACAGCCCTAAAAAAAAAAGAATAATCTGCCTTCCCATTAATACTTTTCTGCACGAAGACGCACTGAATGCTGTAACCGGAAACGCACGAGCTGCACTAATTAGAACGCGGAAGCAGTTGTGCAAGTAGACCAAGCACATGGCCGTAGAAGGGATCCCTCTCTCGTCAATCTCACGAGATTTTTACATGCCGTTAATTTGCAACGAGGAGCGCTCGTAAAATATTATTTTAAATCGTCTGTTTATATAAACATTCGTTTTTTTATGATAATTCAAGCTCTAAAATAAATATTTCACATAATAATTTTATTTACGTTCGGTCATGAGATTGTTGGTCACTGAACGTCACTCAGTTCAGGTGTTGAGAGTCTGACTGGGTGTTCAAGTGGTAAAATATTCATTTCTAATATAAGAAGTCACAGGTTTTAATCCACTCAGATGCAATGTTATATTTTAATAAACAAAGATTGCATCCACACTTCAGTGGACGTATATCTTGAGTGGGGACACATTAGACTGGAAAGGAGCGCAAACTGCAGAACACAAACAAGATTTGTTCTAAAAGAGATAAACATATTTAAATAGAAGCTAGTTTATTTAAACACAAAGACTTTTTAATTCATGAATTACTATTAATGTCAATTACGTCACAATAACAGAATCCAAGATTTAAAGTAACATGAACTTGTGTCAAAATATGACTGTATCCAAGAAACACAAGATGCTATATGAGATTTCAGAAATACAAAAGGATTTCTTAATAATGATAATAAAGTGTAAATAGTGTTAGACAGATAATATTTGCACCCCTAATTAAATGCTAACAATGCATCACTGCAGTGTGTTTATTTATATCCCCACAGACACCCAACACCAACCAATCACAGTGAGGAAATCAAATTTATATACATTTTATTTATTATTATAAGTAGTATTAAAGAAAAATATTAAGAGTGGAGACAGGAAACAGGATGGGGAAAACTGGGTCATAAGGTGGATTAGAACCCAGGTCATCCGCATAGAAAAAGCACATTCACATCATCTTATCACACTAAGACATTGCAGAGACACTCAAGGAGCAGTTTGTCTTTAATTTCTTTGTTTTCACCAGACTATTTCAGTGCAAATAGTCACACTATGTGGCAGGTATATACACCTAGTGCAAAAAGTCACTCTATGATAATTATTAGCAAAAGCACAGGCGAAAGCATCATAACAGAATGCACATGCATCTAGAAAGGACCAAAGCACATGAAGGCCCAGCTACACATGATAAGCCACAAACTTAATGAACCACGCCACATTTCAGCCTAAACAGACGATTATTTGTTATCTTTAGCACATTATCAGCGTTTAAGCTGGATAAAAGGAAAGTACCTCTTTAAAAAAAAAGTAGGCGAATGTGTGTCTGTGTCTCAAAATCAATAAACCGCGCAGTTGACCATAAGACATCGGAGCTTTGTTTTGTTGTGTAATGGCGACATCTAGTGGTCAACGTAAGAACAACCACTACTCGACCACCACTACTACTAGTAGTAATAACAATAATAATTCCTTATATTTATATAGCGCTTTTCTAGGCACTCAAAGTGGTTTAAATAGTATAAGGGGACCCTCCTCAACCACCAGTGTACAGTATCCACCTGGATGATAGCCATAGTGCGCCAATACGCTCACCACACACCAGCTAATCCTGAGGCCTGTATCATGAAAGTCGCTGAACGAAATCAGGGTTTCATGATTGGTTTCAGGTTTACAAATTCATATGAATCCAATCCGGTTTAATTGGTAGGCCTACCATGCTGCAGCTCATCAACTTTATCTGTCATCTCAGGCTTCAATCCTGACTTTAAGATAATATTACGTACTGCACGTGAATGAGTGACGTTTGCTCAGAGGGATTTACCTCACTGATGAAAGCTGATGATGAAAATTCATTTAAACTGTGCACGCACAAGACATTGTTTAAAAATATATACAAAATAAAATAAAATGTATTTACACTGCTCAAGAGATCAGCATGTATTCATGAAGTCTTAAAACATGATTGAACCTATACAGTATGGGATAACTGTAAAATGATGAAGCAATTAAAGACATTTACACAACGAGAAGAAACAGAGAGCTCAAGAGGACTGCTGCAAACTAATCTTAATGTGATAAAATATATATAAAACAGCTGATATATCAATGTGTATGTGAATTCATATAGGCCCACAACATGAACACGCAGGCTTATTCATTTGAAAAGCTTCAATTTATTGAAAATACAAAAGCTTTTATATTTGTTTGGATTTAAAACTTTATATATCATTCAAAAACTATTACAAATAAATATAGTCTACTACTGATTACAAAATGAATAGAGATGCATATTCTCCATAAGTTTATTTTCCTTTTTCAAAATATGCCAGTTGGTATATCAAAACGTGTTTTTAGACAATGGAATACAATTTGTAAATATTTATGGGATAACAGGGAACCTTGAATTAGTCTTAAAATTCTAAAGTTGTCAAAAAAGACTTGAATTTCCTAATTTAATAAATTATTATAAAGCTTGCCAAATACAACCTATATTGATTTGGATGAATGAAGAATCTAAAGTGAAATGGAGGAAGATGGTAATATCAAATGGGGGAATATATGAGTATATCCCTGTTCCTACCCAAACAAACCAACACATTTAAATCAATAGATCATATTTGTATTAATAGTACTTTTAGAATTTGGTTAGAAACATAAAAATTAGTAGAATTAAGAAAGATATAGTTAATTTTCAAGAAATTGCTAAATATCCTGATTTTATGCCAAATAGATTATAATACATTTGTGTTTTGGGCAGATAGAGGTCTGAAAAGATATCACCAACTGTTCACTGATGAAGGAATGGATAACTTTTCAAACCTAGCAAAAAACATCCAAATTCACAATTTTGTAATTATTTACAGGCAGGGTTGGGAGGGTTACTTTTTAAATGTATTCCACTACAGATTACAGATTTCATGCTGAAAATTTTAATTTGTAACATATTCCTTTAGATTACTCAAAGTCAGTAACATATTCTAAATACTTTGGATTATTTCTTCAGCACTGGTAGATTTGTTCACTTGTTTTGACAATAAAATCTCTGCCAGTACAGTAAGACAAAATACATGTTAAAAATACATTCTCTGAAAAACCGAAATATCTTATGCAGTGTTGTTTCTAAAACAAGATAAAACAAATTGATCTTGTTTTAAATATTTTTAGATATTCTTACAGGAAAAAATTTAATAAAAATATTATCAAGAATATGATTTTTGCCATAATATCAAAAGGTCTTACTAGAATAAATACATTTTGATCCAACACAAATTTTTTGGATAAAAAATATGCTCGTGTCTGGTAACATGTGCATGTAAAATGGCTAGAAATAACATTTTAGTTTAGCATAATCTGACAATTTACACAAGGTTTATTTCTATTTCTTCTGCGCCAAACTTACTTCAAACTTACTTCTCTGTCTGCTTGTATGAATGTAACACCTCATAAGAAAGTGTTTCACCGCTGTTCAAATGCACTTTGGATCACATCATATATATGGATAAATGTTTTCCATCTGAAAGGACTAAATATTAAATAAAACACATGACAATAAAATGCAAATTAATCTCTGCAGTAATCAAATTACTTTTTAATGTAACTGTATTCTAAATACCAATGATGTAAATTGTAACTGTAGTGAAATACTTATATTTCATATATTAAATACATAATCCCGTTACATGTATTCCGTTACTCCCCAAACCTGTTTACAGGTAAGAAGATATTTATCAACAGAATTGAAAGTTAATGAAATAAAAAAGCAAATGCATCCAATTAATAAATTATATGCAGTAACTGATACATACAATACATCTAATCCAATAAAAATGCTAGGAATTTTAGAGTGCACTTGAAAGAAATACACAGGACACTCTAATAAAATGATATGTAGGTGGGAGGATGCATTAGAAATTAGTCTGCAAGACTGGGAAGCAGGGGCTGACAGGCCTCCGGGAGCACTGGGCGTTTTCCTGGTGGGCCACTGGGTAATTTGGGCCTTGCTATACAAGTACTGGCCCATCCTACAGGCAATATTGGCGGCCGTCATGGGCTCCAACATGCCCATGCGGACCTCATAACAATGTGATTATCCAACATATTCTGTTAAGTCAAGCCAATAGAACATATTTTATATTGAGAGCTGGAATGACTATTATTTTGAAAGTACACAACATTGAGCATTTTCATTTTTAGCAATATGTCTTTACCTTGTAATCACAGTAATGGTGACAATCAAACACAACATATTAAGTATAAGATGAGCTCTGAATAATCACAAAATGACAAATAACTGCAATTAACAACAGATACAATAACAGCAGCATATATCAAATCTGCAAACAGTAAAGCAATGAGCAGTATATGAATAATGCTCATGCCTGATAAAAATGCAGAAAAAAAGTCATGAAAAATATTACTTTGTAGCTATTTGAGTCTTTGAGGCTTACTTTGTTTAAAGGATAGCAGAAACAGCACTTGTCAAAGCATTGGGCTTTTCACGTTTTCTCAAGAATAATCTGGGGAAGGAATTAAAACACTGCAGATTTAAAGACACAACAAACTCACACAGAGTGAAAATATGAGCAATTCATCTGCAAAACATCTGCAAAGTTCTACACTTTAAGAGGTATGTTTATTAGAAAGTCCAGGGAAACTTATTAGTCCCAGACCGCCACTACTGGGAAGAAATATCATATAATACATTCCATACTACCCAGTGTTTGAAGGGAATATGCTTGGAAGATACAAATGAGATTTTTGAGATACAAATGAGATTTTTTTATAAAACCTGTTATTCAAAGTAAATACAATAGCATGGTAAAGGGGGACAGTAGGAGAAATTTTGGAGAAAAAAAGGCTCATTACAGTCAAACTGTATATGAGTGCTCTAAATTGACAATTTATTGGAAGTGATTAGACAGATTAATTTAATGTTTAACTGCACAATAGAAATACATCCAAAAACCTTATTTAGGGTAAAATGCCATTGTCCTTAAGAAATAAAAATGAACGGAATTGTGGAGCGGAGGGGGGCGGGGCCGGGTCGGAATATCGGGCGCCCGGTCCCCAATCGGCCTGATGAGGCGCACGAGGGATAAAGGTGGCCGGTGACGATTGTTTGAAAGAGAGAGAGAATTACGGGCATGTCCGCATGTGTGTTTGTTTATGTTGTGTTTTAAGTTTCTTATTAAATTATTATTTATGTTGACAAGCCGGTTCTCGCCTCCTCCTTGCCCATCCTTTAACTGTTTTACATTGGTGCCGAAACCCGGGAGGGAGGAGGGATGCCCGTCGCAGAGTCCTCGACACTGCCATCCACCCTGGGGAGCGCCGCTGCCATCTGCCGGGTGACGGAGTAGCCCGACCGCCCGGATGCGGGGAACGGCCGTCGTCCGCGGGGCAAGTGGGGACGGGATACCCCGACTGCCTGGAGCATGGGAGCCGCTGCCGGGGGCGGAGGAGTGCCCTGCCGTCCCCGGAGACGCGGAGGGGTCGAGGGAGACCGCCGTCCGCGAGGGAAGGAGGGAAGAAACTCTCCGACTGCCCGGAGCGGTAGAGCCGCTGCCAGGGGCGGAGGAGTGTCCCCATTTGCTGCCAGGAAAGCGGAGGCGCGTTCTGCCCGCTGGGGGTCGAAGGTTTCACTCCGGTTCGCCCGGGGGTGGAGCGGCTGTCGTCCGCCTGAGTGTGGAGGAGTGTTCGAGGACCACGCGACGGTACATCAGAGAACCGGTGAGTGAGCTTTTTCTCTCTCTCCCTTTCGCACCGTGTTGGCCTTTTCCCTCGCCTATTTTGTTGTTGTTTGTCCCCTTCTGTCTCCTCCCAGGGCGAGGAAGGCGGGGATGACCACGCGAGATACACCCCGCCCCAGGGATGGGGGGGTGTAAGTCATGCCGGTGGCACCCTGGCCTGAGATAACGCCGGGAGGAATGTGGAGCGGAGGGGGGCGGGGCCGGGTCGGAATATCGCGCGCCCGGTCCCCAATCGGCCTGATGAGGCGCACGAGGGATAAAGGTGGCCTTTAGTAAAAACTAAATGCAAAAATAAAAACATAAAAAGGCTATTGATTAATTAAAAAGTGAGCACTTGGAATACTGTATGCAAAAGAAATCGGTAAGCAAATATAAGACATATTTGTTAATTTGTATCAAAGAAGTATTTTGTGTTCTGTTTATATTATTATAACTTCAAGTAAAATACTATATGTTCATCTTGAGACCATGGAAGGAGGGTTTTGGGTGGCATTCACCCCTTTCCATAGCAATCTTGAGCTTTTAATATTTTAAAAACTATTCTTTTTTGCAGGTATCATATTAATCATTCTTAATGGGTAGCCTAATATTTTATGCTTATATTTTCATTTACCATAGCAAATATATATATATATATATATATATAAAGAGGGTAAATTAAAAGTAATTACATTTTAAACAAAATACAACATCTGCTGAAAATCTACATTTAGATTCTCAAATAATTTTTTTATCATGAAGAGTCGATTTTGTGGATTTCTAAGATGTTATTTGACATGGGGCCATGATGGGGGAGTGACTTGATTGCGTCAGAGATGTAATTTTACTCACAGCTGGTTGGTTCCGCATCTGTTAGTGATCTGCAATCCAGAAAGAAACCTGCTTCGGATAGCAGTGGTAGCGTAAGTTACTATGGAGATAATAGCGATACTATGGATAATGCCGAACAACTTTCATGGTACCTAAAATCTGGGGTTGAGGCAAACTAATCTAAAACTTACCTGGCTAGCCACCGAAACCGGCTTCATGGTACACGGTGATCGATATTCGATCGCATAAGGAATGCAGTTAATTCCCGGTACAATTCTTGTCAGCAAAACTCTGGATTGCCCACATGAAGACTCTTAAACGCAAATATGTACTAAATTTGTTTATCTTGGCATGATAACATTTTTTAAAGTGTATGAGAGATTGTATTGAGCAGTTAGCATAGTTATCCCCCAGCTCATATGTAGTTGCAAAATTACAAACAAACATAACCTTGTCCTTTTAATGGTAACTAGCATGGTAACTAGCATGCTTTCCCCAGAAGGTAGCTACTAAAAACATTCCTGAACACGGCAGCTGTCGGGTATCGGCGCCTGAGATTCGCTTCCCTGCAATGCCACACGTCCAGACATTCTGCGACTGTCTGCACCATCACCATATTAAAAGACGAGTGTTTTTATACCCCTTCTGCTGTGCAGTAAAATAAATGTAAATGTTGCAATCCAAATTTAAACGGAACGGTTAGTCCTCACACGTTTACACATTTTGGGGAATTTACAAGTCCTACTATGTCCAAGGCATAGCTCATGAATATTAACTAAGTCACGCTTTGGTTGTTTGGTTACTTTCTGGAGCGTACAGTCACATGACAGAATGACTCATACATATTCATATGACAAGTTTTCCCGTATATTCAGTTTGAAGCACCGCCCACCCGCGAAATCCCAGTTACTTAACTTTTCTTTTCAAGTGTGGGTGGAGGAATTTATTTGTTTTTTGATTTTTTAAGGAAACATACCTTGAAAGTTTTTGTTGTTGTGTGTGTAGCACTTCAGATAAAGTATGTTTCGTTAATTAGCCAGCTGATTACCGCCCACTTATAACGTCTGCTTTTCAGCCAAGTAGTTACGCCCACTGATCGAACGTCATGTTACGTAATTAATATTCATAAGCTAAGCCTTCAGCGTAGTGAGATTCGTAAAAACTGCTTTGAGAGAAAAGAAGCGATGATGTCATATGTGAAAACGTACCCCACTCCCCCTAGTGAGCCGCGCTGATTTGTCTTTCTCATTTTTGTTCTGCAGAAGTTTTGAGAAGTGACTGAGAAAGACCGCGGACCAGAGTTCAGATAAAGTGACACACGATCTCGCAGGATTACCTTTACCCCATCTTTAAAGAGAATATTGGACGTTTACTAACGGGACGGGGTTTTTGAATCGAGCCCCTCATCCTGGACGGGCTGAAAACTTTCAACCGAGCAAAATGAACCAGAGCTTTAATAATAAATCGCAGTCTTTGCGTAGCTTAAACATGAACGCAGTGGAAGTAAAAAGCAAGGTAAGTGTTCAATAAATGCCATGCACGAGAAATATGCGTTCATATTCGATGTTGTATATGTTTAGTTGGGAAAAGTATGGATTGCTAACTTTGGTTAGCCCATGTCAAGCCAGTATTAAATACCCTAAAAAATTCCTGATCATTTTGTTTTGACTCCAGTAGATTTGGTCACTGCACATAACTGTTTTTGTGCTTGAACTGTCACGTTAATGGATATATTTTTTTAAATTCCCCCCGAAGCATACATACTATAGTTGGATTGAAGTTGTCTGCGAATGTTTCAGTAATGTTTCTGTTCAGCATGAGGCTTTCATATGGAGATTTCTTCTCCTGCCCGTGTGCTGCATACTATTTCCTTAAGGTTTTGTGACAGTTGGATGAATTGATACTTTTGTTATTTACCCCATATAGTCTTACACTGTAGATTCACTTTAAACAACTTATTTTTAAGATCCGTCTGTCTGTCCACTTTTTAATTTCTCTCTGGCTATCTGTGTCTGCCTAACGTCCACCTTTCTCTGACTGACTGACCATTCTTTCCTGTCTGTCTTTATCTATCTGTCTGTCCGTCCGTCTGTTGTCTGACCACTCTTTCATATGTCTCTGTCTATCTGATCACTCTGTCTGTCTATCTGTCTGTCTGTCTATTACTTCTGTCTGTGTGTGTCTGTCTGATCACTGTGTGTGTCTGTCTGATCACTGTGTGTGTCTGTCTGATCACTTAGATAGCTAGCTATCTATCTATCTATCTATCTATCTATCTATCTATCTATCTATCTATCTATCTATCAATCAGACCACTCTTTAATTTGTTTCTTGTCTATCTGACCTGATCTGTCTGTCTGTCTGTCTGTCTATTACTTATGTCCGTATGTGTCTTGTCTGTCAGATCACTCCGATCTATCTACAGTTAAAGTCAGAAGTTTACATGCACCATAGCCGAATAAATTTAAACACTATTTTAAGAATGTGAAATGTCTGAATAATAGTAGAGATAATTATTTATTTCAGCTTTTATTTCTTTCATCACATTCCCAGTGGGTCAGAAGTTTACATACACTTTGTTAGTATTTGGTGGCATTTTCTTTAAATTGTTTAACTTGGGGCAAACGTTTTGGGTAGTGTTCCACAAGCTTCTCACAAAGTTGCTGGAATTTTGGCCCATTCCTCCAGACAGAACTGGTGTAACTGAGTCAGGTTTTTAGGCTTCCTTGCTAGCACACACTTTTTTAGTTCTGCTCACAAATTTTATATTGGATTTAGGTCAGGGCTTTGTGATGGCCACTCCAATACCTTGACTTTGTTGTCCTTAAGCCATTTTGCCACAACTTTGGAGGCATGCTTGGGGTTATTTTCCATTTGGAAGACCCATTTGCGACTGAGCTTTAACTTCCTGGCTGTTGTCTTGAGATGCTGCTTCAATAGATCCACATAATTGTCCTTCCTCATGATGTCATCTATTTTGTGAAATGCACCAGTCCCTCCAGCAGCAAAGCACCTCCACAACTTGATGCTGCCACCCCTATGCTTTACGGTTTAGATGGTGTTCTTCAGCTTGCAAGCCTCATCCTTTTTCCTCCAAACATAACAATGGTCATTATGGCCAAACAGTTTCATCAGACCAGAGGGCATTTCTCAAAAAAAGTAAGATATTCGTCCTCATGTGCACTTACAAACTGTAATCTGGCTTTTTTATGGTGGTTTTGAAGCAGTGGCTTCTTTCTTGCTGAGCAGCCTTTCAGGTAATGTCGATAAGGACTCGCTTTACTGTGGATATAGATACTTGTCTACCTGTTTCTTCCAGCATCTTCACAAGGTCCTTTGCTGCTGTTCTGAGATTGAGTTGCACTTGTTGCACCAAACTATGTTCATCTCTAGGAGACAGAATGTGTCTCCTTCCTGAGCAGTATGATGGCTTCATGGTCCTATGGGGTATAAACTTGCATACTATTGTTTGTACAGATGAACTTGGGTACCTTCAGTCCTCTGGAAATTGCTCCGAAGGATGAACCAGAATTTTTTCTGAAGTCTTTGCTGATTTCTTTTGATTTTCCCATGATGTCAAGCAAAGAGGCACTGAGTTTTGAAGGTAGTCCTTAAAATACATCCACAGGTACCCCTCCAATTGACTCCAGTTAACCAATTAGCTTATCAGAAGCAAACTGCATAAAGGCTTGACATCATTTTCTGGAATTGTCCAAGCTGCATAAAAGCACAGTTAACTTGGTGTATGTAAACTTCTGACCCACTGGAATTGTTAGACATTCAATTAAAAGTTAAACAATCTGTCTGTAAACAACTGTTGGAAAAATTACTTGTGTCATGCACAAAGTAGATGTCCTAAATGACTTGTCAAAACTATAGTTTGCTAATTTTAAATCTGTGGAGTGGTTATAAGATGAGTTGAAATGACTTCAACCTAAGTGTATGTAAAATCTGTCTGTCTGTCTGTCCACTCTAATTTCTCTTTGTCTATTCGATCACTCTTTCTGTGTGTGTCTGTCCCATCCATCCATCCACCCATCCATCCACTGTCTGTCTGACCACTCCTTAATTTGTCTGTCTATATGATTAGTCTGTCTGTCTAACTATTACTTCTGTCTGTGTGTCTGTCTGATCACTTTCACATCCATCCATCCATCCATCCATCCATCCATCCATCCATCCATCCATCCATCCATCCATCCATCCATCCATCCATCCATCCATCCATCCATCCATCCATCCATCTCTTGTATAGTTCTGTCTATCATAATAGTTCCCATGAAGAATAGTATGGGTTCTATTTATTTTTGGTGATGATATATCTGTTATCACTCAAAGCAGGGTCATACAGATTTTTCAAATAATTGCTCTGTTTGCCTGAGGTAATGCCTGACTGACAAAGCTTCAACCAACCATTCACAAATAGAAATCACTCTTTGTCTATCACCGCTTCCATTTATGGTGATGTGGACTCAGTTGATCATACAGCTGTTGCTGCCAAGCTGATCCTGTATCCCTGTAGCTATCAAAGTGCTGTCATTTGAGTCCATTGGACCTGGATGATTTGCTGCACATATCTGCCTTTATATTTTAGTTGTGTATAATGTTTTTAGCACATTTTAATTATTATTATTATTATTATTTTATATAAAAGCATTAACCAGTTAACATTTAAAGCCTAAATTTAAAATTAAGTGATAGTGGCCAAAGATACTCTGCTGTCTATTGTGAGATCTTGGACCAGACACATTTTAGAATGTGGTTATGGATGTGATAGTCCTAATTGCTGGAATGTGTTGGCTACGTGCCCGAATGCAGACTCCATTGCTGTGGTCTGATTGTTCACCTCTATTATTCAACCATGTTCTAATTCATAACAGTGGCTGAAAGGCCCTGCTACTGTTGTCATTGAAAGGAGCCACTGTGTTGTGTCTGTGAAGACATGAGGGCCCCATTAATTTTCCCCCTCTCTTTGAGGAGCCTGATACTTCCATTTTAATTTTGGAGTGGTGCAGATCAACCTTCTTGCCCAATGAAACTTGAAAGAACCAGTAATTGTCGTAAGTGGAACCCCCCCAGCAAAAACAATGATGGAGGAATGTGTGAAACTAAAACCTGCAAGGCAAGAATGCAAGCGTGAATGTTGACCTGAAATCAAAGTTGCACTTGTTATCCAAGATCTCCCAACAGTGATGGTTGGTACATTGCGTATTAACCACATTTGTGTCAACAACACAAAGGATGTAGTCATGTTCACCAATCATGCACTGACTCACCATTTTGACGTCACTTATGTTTTAGTATCGCACAATTCCTGTATCTCGAAGTCAAGAAAAGGGTTGTTCTGAGGAATTCTGTTGTTGATAAGAGTGTTTGAGGGGGTTTCTGAAGTACACCATGTTGCAGTGTTATTTTGTTTGGAGCTGTTTTTCTAAAACACTTCATATCTAAAGAAAGCCCACTGATGTGTCTAGGGCTTTGAATGTCTTCCAGAAGCACACCCCCTTCTGCTATTTCACTGCCAAATTTTCCACTGATGTAGCTCGATTTTAATAGGAAATACACAGTTGGAAAACTCTACTGACACTTGATAAGATTTCATTTTGGGTACTGTTTAATGTCAGACAAGTATGTAGCATAAAGAGCTGTAGCTCTCTATTGGCTCTAGCTTCTTGTTTTGACTTGCCTGAACCTGTCAAGGTCTGTGGACTGGGGAAAAATGTTCGCTGTCATAAGATTTAGAGATTTTGAAAATTGGGTTAGATTTGGCTCTGTTGAGACCCGTATTCTCAATGACCCGAGGTCATGTAATGCTTTTTGAGCAGCAGTGATCACAAGTTGTGCAAACAGCCATTGCACACAGCTTGAGTTTGCAAATGGATTACAGAAATATTACAACAATATTTAAAGAGTCATATCTTGGAAATGTAATTTTCCTTTTCAAGTTGCTCATTGTATGTATTGTAGCACGTTCCTGGTAAATTAAAAGAGGTGCTAAAACAATTACTTGTATGCCGTGTAAGATGACAGATTATATTGTGCATTTAAAAAGTATTCAGACTCCTTCATTTTTATTCCACGTTTCGTGATGTTGCAGCCTTATGCTAAAATGTTTTTTTTTTTTTCACATCAATCTACACTCCATACTATGGATGGGCGATAGGACAATGTTATCAGATATCGACAATGTGTTGCAAAGGTCCGATGCTCTTTGCGACACTCATTGACAGACGATGATCGACAATATAGAGAAATGTAAAAACAATGGATCTGGGAAATAAATAAATATATTAAACAGTAGCCCATGGTGTGAAACTAGCACCCGCCACCCGCAAAATGCAACAAGGATGAATCCAGTTTGCAAGCACCTCGTCCAAATGTATTTCATGCACAGGTAATTTTGCTCATCTACCTGCAATAAGTGGGTGACCTGTAAGACGTCTTGGAGTGACACATGATAAGAAATGCTGTTAGTCACAAAGACAGGCGCTTGAAGAAACACACTTTATTTTAGTTTTAAGAACAGACAAAAGAAAAGCCATCAGTGCTGGTTCCTGATTTGCTGTTTGTTCAGAAGCGTGCACTGCAAGCCTGTCTCATGGAACAAGCGCATGTAAAGAGTTTTCACTCTTTTTTTCCTGTTTCATTTGTCTGAAAACTGTTTTCAAGAACAATGTCGTCTTTTAGAATGTTGCCAATTATCTCCAATCATCTCGGGAGGTGCTGTGAGTTTAGTTAGCTTTATTTCCATGCGGTTATCATGCATTGTGAACGCAACTCTGCAAGTTCAGTTATATATATATTTTTGGATTAAAGAAACAAAGAAGAAGGCGATTAAGTCATTGTGGCAGGGCGGAGGGTGGAGGGCAGGGCCGGGTGGTGATTCTACACACCTGGTCCATTATCAGGCTAATCAAGCCTCTGAGAGGGATAAAGGCCGACTGCGGAAGATGGTGCGGGAGGGAGAGCTAGTTTACGAGCATGTCCGTCGTGTGTGTTTGAACCGTTGGAGATGGTAAATGTTTAAATAAGGGTTTTTTTTTGTTTGTTTTTATCACTTAGTTATTTTATTGCTTTTTTTGTTTAGTTTAAAGTGCAATTTGAATTTAGAAAAATTTAAAGCAAATCAATAAAGCAATATTTTGCTGAGCATCTGGAACCTTTTGAATTTGACACAGAATTATTTGCTTTAGGTGCTATGTGAAATCAAACTAAATGCAGTTTAATTAACACCGTATTTCTATAGCACTAGTTATAATATCCAGAGTAGTGTTGTCAGAAGTACCGGTAGATCGGTACCAAGTCCATTCTAAAATAAAAAGATGTAATGATACTAGTGTTTCTGCAGTGCTGAGCAACGACTCCAGTACAAGCACACAGTATGACTGACACACGGCTGCTTTAAAATGCTCATTTTGAGCACTTGCTCTGTTACTCCTTACACTCAAATAGACAATTTATCAAATTAAAATCATGACATGTCCTAGTGTGATTTATTATACAGCTAAAGGCTGCAATCTTTGTGTGGATGAGCTGCATACTTTGAATGAATGTACTTTTACACTGGAAACTCCACAGGCATTGATAGTCACTCACATTGTTTAAAATGACAAAGCAGAGCACTAATCTAGTGTGAACCATACAGCACATGTAAAATATGTATTTCTATAATTAAATCACAGCAGCATTTGTGCTTTAATCTCAACTCAACTTTATTTATAAAGCATTTAAAACAACAGGGTTGACCAAAGTGCTTCACAGTAATAAAATGTAAAAAATAAAATGTAAAAATGACCATATACACAAACACCAGTAATCTAAAATACAAACAGTCCAAAACTGTGTCCTACATTTCATTTGTCAGACTCAAAGTTCAGTGTAAAGAGATGAGATTTCAGATATGATTTAATCCAGAAAGTGAAGCTTCAGCAAAAAAATACACATCATAATAAAAGCACGTTTCAAAATATAAGCTAGAGACCTGAAATTGAAGACATTGTTACAGAAATACATTACAACTATAGTAAAATGTAATATTCACTGTAATTATAATAATACTGTAATAATAATAGTAATAAAAATAACTAAGAAATATATCACAAGCTAGTCTGTTGAGTTGAGCTGTTGAATAGAAGTTTGGCAAAACAATGCAATGACATGTTGGAAAGTTCTATTTTCACTTGTTAAATTTTAAAGGGCACCTATTATGCCCCTTTTCACAAGATGTCATTTAAATCTTTGGTGACCCCAGAATGTGTCTGTGAAGTTTCAGCTCAAAATACCCTACAGATCATTTATTATACAATGTTAAAAATGCAAATATTTGGGTGGGAATAAAAAACTAGCTGTTGTAGAGTTTTTTCAGCAGATTTGCAACGATGGTTGAGCAGCACACACACACACACACACACACACAAATACTGTTACAATGTTTGCTATGCACTATAACGAAACAACACACACAAATAAACATGTCCGTCAACAGTCGTGGGCGGGACCTGTACAAAGTGACGTCACTTTGTACAGAATCTGCGAACAGCTTGTTCTGAGACAGTGCTTATGATTAATGGGGATTAAAAAAAGGACTGGGTGGATTTTTATCATTATTGGGTGGTTGTGTACACACACTGCCAACACACATTTATGTTCTAAGACTTTAAGACAACTTTAAGAATTAATTGGTTAGACACCATTTTGATGATTTAATTAAACTCTAAAACATGGAGTTCTGGAAAATAGAAATAATTATAACTAAAAGGAAATCTAAAAGGATTTCTGGGCGCTACTTAAAAACACTTAAGCAATGCATCCTTGATTGAAAAACACATTAAGGAAACATGTATTTCTTTTAATTTATTATTTACATTGAAATTTAACTAGGATAAACGGGTGTGTTCAATAGCACATTGTCATATTAGCATATTTTTGCTAATTTACCAACTACTGAAGTTTTAGTACTGTGACAACACTAAACCTGACTACTCATGAGTAGACGACTTTAATGATTTAAGCTATATTTAGGAATATCTGAAGGCAAACAAGGCCAGTTTATGTCCAAATAAATAACTTATTTCCTCAACGATCATTCAAACAGAACATATTTTACACAGGAGGACAAATTTGTCCATTATTTTTCATAAGCCTTGGAGGACATTAAAAGCCCTTTGTTTACTTACCCTTTTCTTTACAGTGCAATGCCATAAGCATAGGTCATCTCTCATCTCCATCTGACCTGTATATGTTTTTTTTATTTACATAAAATAAAAGCTATATTACTATGAATGTAAATGCATGATATACAAAATATCATCTTATTATCTATCTATCTTCTACATTTTATTATTTTCTATTTTTGATATTAGGCAAACTGTTAGTCTCATTCACTTTCATTGTATGGAAATAAAGATGAATGAAAGTGAATGGTGACTAGGACTAACATTCAGCCTAACATCTCCTTTTGTGTTCCACAGAAGAGAGAAATGCATATTGTCTTGGAAGAACATATGGTTTGGTAATAATGACAGAATTTTCATTTTTGGGTGAACTATCCTTTTAACTAGCTTTAAAAGTATTTGCTAGAGGTATTAGCCAACAACAATATAAATGTAAGTTGGCATATGATTGCACGTCTTGCTGGAAAACAAATGACTGAGGAGGAGGATCATAATGGAGGTTGTATACAATACAAATAATTCCATCTGAATAAAACAAGAGGTAAGAACTGAGGTAAATAGTAGTCCCCTGGGAGATTTAAATTTTGGATGTTTTAGTTTGACAAGATTTATTAAATAGTTTACATTTTTGAACTTTTAGCCCACAACACTTTACAGTGCCATGTGTAACGCTGACACTTTACTCCATAGACTTCAATGTATTGGGCAATGCTGTGAAAGGGCCTTAAAGGTCAGAAAGAGGGCAAAAAATAGTCATGCAATAGTCAATTACGACGTTTTGTTCAAGAAACATTTGAGCAAAATTATCTGTGGGCTTCAAAGAAAAAATTATATAATATAACCTTTTTAATGCCATTTTTTCACAATTTTCCAAACTGCTTTCCTATGACTGAAATTGAGCAAACAGAGAAAGTGTATTTCAGAGCTCAAACGAAATATAATCATATTACAGAAATATCCTTTTCAGCTGGCTTGACGTTTCTGTAAACTCTGCCATGTGTCTTGGTCTTTTGTCAGTGAAATAGCACCTTTTAATTGCTCTCTAGTTATAATGATGAATAGGGTAAATTCTTACACTGATCGAAGAGTTATTTTCCAGTTCTTCACATTTTCACATGTAGTCAGCTTGATCATACGCCTGCCTCAGATTATATTTCTGCTGCATGCTTTTTTATTTCCTGTGTTGCTAATAACAGGCTGCCATTGGCTAATGTAGGACTCTCATTCTAAGGGCATAATTACAGCAGTAGAGCAACGCAGTCCACAAATGACTGCTGGGATGCTGCAGCCGCAACCACTTTTGCGAAAGACAAAGCAAGGCCTGTGTTTTCAGGCTGAATGGGGCGACCCACGCATTCAGTCAAGACTTGCATCTACATGGCAGTCACGTGATCAGAGATACAACCTCAGCTTGACCTCTTGTGGTGCATTGGGTGCCCATTATATGCTTCCAAGTTGGACATTCATTTCAAATAGTTTAACACAATCATTTCTGTGCAGAATGTTATGTGCATTTCTTAATTAGTTAATTTAGGTTGGGAAGAAGAAATACTTGGTGGCCAATAAAGGTGCACTCAGTAATTCTAATCCAAAATGTTTTTTTGGTCAAATCCTGCATGTATCTCCCCACAGTCTAGCTAGGCTAGCTGCCCGTTATGTGGGTGGGCTGGAAAAAAAAATCTAGTATTTGTACACTGCTCCGGCTCTGAAAATGGGACAAAAACAAAGTGGAACAGACTGATCAACACAACACTACTCCAGCCAATCAACAGCAGGGGTGGTTCTTGCGCATGCACAGGATGGGGGGTGGGGGCAGAGCGAGAGGGAAATTCATGCAAACTTACTAATCTCCAAGGAGGACAAATGGCTGAGAAACAGACCAAGAGAAAAAGGTCAGACGAATATAAACTAAAAAATAAGAATTATGATAAGTCGAGGGCTATGAGCTGCGTCAACTTCGGCGAGGCTTTTCAGCAGTGCAGAGACCTCCGAGAGGTAAAAGGCTTGAAGACAGATGCAGAAGTTGCTCTTTTTCTTCTCGATTGATGGGTAACATAAATTTTGCGATGTTTCACAGAACCCAAATATGCTGTTGTTGTGATGATTTAGTTGCAAGAGAGTTGTGAGTGTCTGTAGCTGATGTGCGTAAAACCGTCTCCTGTGCATTAATTTGAGGGCAGAGTTTCCAAAAGAGCAATGAAGGGAGGGATGTTTTGTTTTGGCAGTTGAGTTCGAATATCAACAGTGTTTCTCAGGAATCGCTGAGTGCACCTTTTAAGGTGTAGCGTAATATTGGTTTTAAATACAAATTATTAAAAAAAATTAGGGAGTGAACTACAATCCCATGAAGTTTTGCAAATGACATAATCAACAAATTTTTTTAGAAAAACATAAAACTGTTTATATAATGTTAAGTACAGAAACAATACATTTTAAGATTATTGCAAATTGTTTAGATAAATTCAGATTATTCATGTACAAATATATAAGTAATCGAGTGTAGGGAGACCGACACAATTTCGGCATTTGAAGTGTGTTTATTGGGAGTGGCCAGTCGCAGCAGAGCACTTTTGGTGGGCTTTGTTTGACAGATGGTTCAGCAGAAATATTTCATCGATTAACATCCTCTGAGCTCATTGTAGGTCTGTCTTTAAAGGTTTATTATTTAGCGTTAATAATCAATTACCCAATGGAATCTTTACTTTCGTTCAG
The DNA here is from genome assembly GCF_025860055.1 of Xyrauchen texanus. Lineage (NCBI taxonomy): Eukaryota > Metazoa > Chordata > Actinopteri > Cypriniformes > Catostomidae > Xyrauchen > Xyrauchen texanus. The sequence continues at coordinate 31,671,689 of NC_068301.1, forward strand.
AACCGGATTGTTGCACTCTCTAACAGGAAGTTTGTAGCTTCGAATCCATTAATTACTATCACCATTGTGTCTTTGAGTATGGCACTCAATGCCATGTAAGTTTATTTGCCGTAGTTCCATATGGACATCACAGTAAAGTTGCGGAAACCAATCCCACCAGCGTCGTGTGGCGATTTCACATTTGGAAAGAGATGGTAATGTGTTTTGAGAGTAAGGATATTTTGTCTTGCCCACCTGCGCTACTCGGCTGCAGAAAATGTTCTGAAAGTGACAGGGTGACATCCGTTGGTTTGCATTGTTGTCGAGATTTATTTTGCTTACTCATCAACCTGTATTGTGGTTCATTCTATTGTGTCCCTGTTTCCTCATTTCAAACAGCAGAACTGGCAAGTTCATAACCGCTTAGCAGAGTGAACGGTTCCTTTCCGCATGTGGAAACCTGTTAGAGCCTAGCAAAATAACTCTTTATCTCTCAATGTCAGTGTTATTTGGTTCCTGACATGTTTTGTTTAAAGGCTTTATGTATTTAGGGACTAATAAGTGAAAACAAGAAGCTTTGTGAAAGTAAGACATATTATGTCTACCTTCAGTTTCAGGTTAACATTGTGCAGATGATGTTGGTTTGATTTAACCCTGAGTTTCCTTGTCTTGCATATAAGCTGCTCTAGATGCTAGTAGACCTGGAAATTTGGAATTTCTGTAATTTTGTAATTGTGTTTTGCAGGCCTGGAAATTAGTATTAAATCATGTAAAAGTGAAGGAAATTTCTAAAGTGAATATTAATGTTTCCAGTTATGCTCTGCTCTAAAATATTTAATAGACATATAATGATGTCTGATTTTTGAGGGAATCGTTCTTTTGAGTCCGTTCCTTTCAATGGATCGGTCAGAATCTTACAAATCTCTCGCTATGATTCTTTAGCAAAACAGTCTGAATTTGAATGATTTTTAAAAATCCTTATCCTGTAGTCACAAATGACTGGAAAGGTCATGGAAAAGTCATGGAAATTCATTGTCATATATGGAGTTGATCATGTTAAGTCAAACTAGTAGTGACATTTCATTGCAATGTTTGGTAGCAGCATACAGACTTCTTCTTTTCTTTTGTAGTATGGGGCAGAGTTCCGAAGGTTTTCAGTGGATCGTCTAAAACCTGGCAAATTTGATGAGTTCTACAACCTCATCATGACCATCCACCGGATCGCAAACATGGAGGTGATGATCGGATATGCTGACATCCACGGAGATCTCCTTCCCATCAATAATGACGAGAACTTCTGCAAGGCTGTGTCTACCGCACACCCTCTGCTGCGAATCTTCATACAAAAACAAGGTACAATCTCTCTCACTCCTCATGCTTTCCTCCCACATCCCTTTGTCTGTGTCCTAGATTTGCCTTGCATTGTTTCTTCAAGGTGGATGTTACTGCTTTATTTGAAGCATTGTCTCTTTGTCTGTGGTTGTTTTTGGTGTAGGAGAACATTAGAATGAGTCAAACAGAGAAGTCAGTCAAAAATTGAGATGCCTGGAGAATCATTTTGAAATTGTTTTGTGACACTTAACGTTGAATCGAATCTTGGTGTATTCCCACCTCCAGTCACTTTATGGTTAAAACTCAACAGAATGTAGCATATGAATTCAGTGCATAAAGTATTTACAGAGCGATCCAAGGATACACAGCCTACAATTTCTCTGCCTCATCCTGTGGTTAGGCAAAAATACAGGGTAAACACAGTCATGTGATTGTATATAGTGTTCTTTATGCATAGATATATATACACACAAATGGACAAAAATAACGTCCTCAATGTGGCCCCATGTGCAGCTATTATGTTGTCACATTTTCCCTTGCGTGGGCCAGTACACACTGATCTGTATGTTTCTACAGGAATGACGGCTTGTTTTGATGGTAGGGAAGAGAGTGACCGTTCTTTCCTGTAGCGAGACTCCGACTCTTCCTTTAAATCCCAATGCAGCCGTAAAGACAAATCAGTTTCCTGTAGCCAAACTGATAAAATGTCTGTGTGTGCTGTTAAATATTTGGGCCAGTCCTGTGTTTGTTTAGGTGCCAGCTAATGACTTAATTTCAGCTGCAAAATTTGCTTACAAAAACTTGGTTACTTGTAGTCATGTTTAAGTGTGTAGAACCTGGTAAAGAACTACATTACCCATGATCCTGAAAAGGAAAGCTCCACCAATCAGAGAAATGTGGCCAACAAAGCATGCCAAAAGAGCTATGCAGTGACCGCCCACTCCCATGAGATAATGAATGAGCACTATGAATGAGATAATCGAGTCTCCCTACACTCTCAAACTACACATATATTTGTAAGTATCTGAATATTTTGTAATACAGTTAAAATATATTGTTTCTGTACTTATAATCTAATATTTTTGCCATTGTTTTTAATTTATGTAATTCACAATGTTTCATGTGATTGTAGTTCATGAAATACGCTAAGTACAGTTTTTTTTCAAATAGTCTTGTTTTAAATCAAAGTTTGTAATGATGTGATTCACCTCAGAGCTGGTTGGTTTGGTTAATGGCTTAGAACTCTGAAAATGAAGGACTTCATGAAATCTCTTTGGAAAAAGTGAATGGGGAAAATATTTCTGGAACCAAGACAGCTGAAAAAGTTAGCCGGCACTGTTGCGCTTTACGCCGGATTCACACATAAGGGGGTGTTAGCAACGCATTGCGTTTGGGCTTTCACATTAGCCACATCTCTTTTTTAGGTTCCTATGGCAAAGGCGGGCAGTCACATGCACTTGTTTATCAATGTACTTGGTCATGATTGGTTAATATATCAAAGCAGGCAAGTCAGTCCTCTCGGTGGTCTTTGGAACACTCTCGGGTTGGGTGGGCACCTATTTACTTTGTAAACATGCGACAAAAAAGTACAGCTCCTAACTACTTGAATGAGAAAGACTTAAATGTCCAAAAAGGTTGGTCAAGATGCAGACCTATAAATTGTAGTGTATAGTTGGTTCGGTTTAAATATTGTTTATTTATTTTTGCATCTTTTCTAAAAGATTCTGATTATTTTAGTTTTCTACTGCACTCAGAGACGCTGAGTTCAGCAGAGCCGTGTGGAAAAAATAGGCTCGGCGCTGAAACTATATGCCCACCTCGCTTCACCTCGCAACTCACACTTGCAATATGGAGGGTGTAATCTGTTAATATGGGTGCCGAAATGTAAATGCACTGCTCACGTCCTGCTCACGGAGGATATGTGAAACCGCCATTATTTAAGCTCTGTCAACAGCATCTGTGGCATTCTGTTGAGTACCACTGAAAATGTTGTCCCTCAGTTTGCAAAAATGAATGAAATTTGAGTTTACAGTAAAGCACTTGCAGTGGATCTTTATAAAGCCACAAAATGTAAACATTACATACACATTAACATGAGACTAATGTGATAGAATTGCTTACTAACCTTGTCTGTGCAAAGTATCAAATCTTTCAACTCCTGTCTTGACCATGCAAAGACAGTAAACCCAGTAATCTTTGCATGATATTTTCAAGGATTGCGGAAAGCACAGAAGAAAATCCACCCAGAGAAATTACATTGGTGACAAAAGCTAGATGTTCATCCACCTGAAATAGAAGTCCACTGCTTCAATTTAAGGTTCTGTCCACACTAAAACTTTTTTGTTTTAAAACACATTGATTTTGCTACGTTTACACTTCTCATCCACACAGGAATGCCATTTTCCTCCACCAAAAACTGAGACTTTTGAAAACTTTCTCCATAACCACATAATTTGGAAAAACGATAATATTAGAAAACTGAAAATGGAGTTTACTGATTAGGCTGGACGTGACCTGAAATTGCTTCAACAGAAATACAATTTTCACATTTAAGCTTTTTTTTTTTTTTTTTAACCCTGTGGAATGCTTTGCCTCATTGAATTCCATTGTTGGAGCATTGCTGCAGTTATGTAGAGCGTTTTCTAAAGTCAAAAGTTTTTTGAAGGAAAATGCTGTTTCATTGTGGATGAAATGCATAAACAACCTTATTGGTTGACCACTAGTTGTTATATAATTGGTGTGTGGATTATATGGATTATTATTTTGAATAAAGTGTGCTTGGCTGTTCATTTGTGGGTTGAGCTCTCTCTATTCTCAGAGGGACTGCTGTCTGTAGAATGCATGTCACAGAGAACCATCTCTCTGTTTGTTGGCATGGCAGGCATTTCACACAAACAAAAGAGCCATGTGAAAAGAGACAAACAGATAGAGAGAGGCACCTTAGCAGACAAGGCTTTGCTAATCTCTCCACAACCACACACAAAACTTCTCTAACCACACTTTTGAGATATGACCGCTTTAACATTTGCATACTTCACATATCTGCAGTTACACAACTGCAGTCCACTAATGCCTCAATGAAGACTTCATGCATAGTTAAACCCAAGAACTGGCTTTGAGCTGTTTACAGTAAATATTTTGTTTAGTACAATTAACAGATAATGCTGGTGACACTTTTGACACTATGCACAATTGAGTTTAGCAGACCTCATAAAGGACGATATAATGATATAATTAAAAGTAGTTACTTTCACAAATTACGTAATAGACCTTTACTCCCCTATATTCTATTACATAGTACACATTGAACATGTACTACAGAATTATTATTATTATTAATGGAAATTCTGTCATCATTCACCATCATGTTGTTCCAAACCCGTATGACTTTCTTTCTTCCATGCAACACAATATTGATATATTAGACAGAATGTTTGCATGAATCACTATTTACTTTCATTTAATGTTTTTTTTTTCTCCATATTTTGAAAGTGAATGGAGACTGTCAGTCCCTAACATTCTGTCTAACACATTTTGTGTTCCACATAATACAAAATGTCACTCTGGTTTGGACAACATGATGGTAGGGAAATTATGACAGAATATTAAATTATGGCTGAGCTATCACTTTAAAGAGATGGAAAAAATGGAAATTATCTCCTCATTTACTCACCCTCATGCCATCCCAGATGCGTATTAATTTCTTTATTCTGCTGAACACAAATTAAGATTTTTGGAAGAATATTTGAGCTCTGTAGGCCAAAATGTTGATGATCCAAAAAGCACATTAAGGCAGTATTAAAGTAATCCATAAGACTCCAGTTGTTAAATCAAGTCTTCAGAAGTGATATGATAGGTGTGTGTGAGAAACAGGTCAATATTTGTTATTTTTTGCTAAACACTCTTCTCCCTGCCCAAAAGGGGGCGATATGCAGAGAACAATGTGAATCGCCTAAAACACAAGAGGAATGTGAAAGTGATCTGTTTCTCATCCACACCTATCACATCGCTTCTGAAGATACTGATATTTAACCACTGGTGTCTTATGGATTACTTTCATGCTGACTTATGTTTGTTTGTTTAGCTTTAAAATGTTGCCACCCATTCACTTGCATTGTATGGACCTACAGAGATGAGATATTTTTCTTCATTTGAGTTCAGCAGAATAAAAAGTCATACACATCTGGGGTGGCATGAGGGTGAGTAAATAATGAGAATTTAGTTTGAACCATCACTTTAAAGACTCTTGTCAGATCTGGATGAATTTGTCAACAAGAGAGGTTTGGAAGCATTTCTAATAATTATTACAGTGAAAACATGAAAATGTCCCACAAGGACATTATATATAATGCTGAAATATACACCAAAGCAAGATCATGTTTTATTAAAGCCTACTTTAGCTATTTCATAGCTTTTAAAGTCCTGTGTGGATTCTTATTTCAGTGTAGTTACAGTTTTCAGCGTTGAAAGAATTTAAATCATTAGTTCTGTACCGCAGTACTGCCACTCTCCAAACGCAGAGTACGCAGGCTAGTGCTTAGAGCACCAACACCTGTTGCAGAACAATCGCTGTGTCTGAAACCGCCCCATCCACTATACAGTGCACTATTTCGAGTGTCCGCCATTTTGTAGGAGTGTCTGAATTCTGAGTGAGCCACTCTATTTTTGTTCACTCATTTTTACCAACAAAGCACTCTAATTTCGAGTGTACACTTGATGTACACATTTGACGAGGATCGATTGCCCATAATTCACCATGGGAAGATGTAGCAGCTGGGAGTTTACTGCTTCCTTCACTCCTGCAATGTTATATTTCATGCTGAATGTAGTAAATTACTTTTTGACAAATCATTACTTGATTCAAATAACATAATATCATATAGAGAGACAAAACATACAGATACATTTAAAAATGTACTCTTTATTTGATCAAATGTGTTTACTCTTTATATTAACACACAGTATGTATTAAAACTGGTAATCAGAATGAAGATTTATTGTATTAATATTTTATTTAATAAGAATAACAAGTAAGGCCCATGTATTTTACAATTTCATATGTGATGTTGTTTCTGTGACAGCCCCTGAGATCTGACATGTATTTGTGTATACGCCAGTGTCCGAATCACTCACTCATTTCGTTCACTCACTGCTGATATATAGTGCACTAACTGCCATTCACTATATAGGAAATAGTAAATGAGTGAATGATTTTGGACACAGCCACTCTCTTTACCATACGATCGCCTCGCACCTGCACATCTCACACACGCACGCCCTGTGCACCTCGCTGTGCACGTGCAGAAATGCTGTCTGTTCACGCTCCAGTTGTCAATCACTTGAATGGCAGAGCAAAATGAATATGTTTACACTCAACTTGGATGTTTACATAGATTTATACAGTTAATCTGCCTGAATAAGCTGTGATAGTTTACAGTACCCCCGCTAGGGCGTGGTGTAAATGCGTAAATATTGCTCCGGACAGGCTGGATTTGGGACAAAGCGCACTGATATATTGCTGCACTGATTTAAAAATGTACGCTTAAAACTGATGTCATATGAGCCCAGTTACAGAATCACCCTGAAAATGACTATCTAATTACACATGTTACGATTAGAGCCAAAACTTACCTCAGAGTGCTGCCTTAAATTGGAGCTGTGATTTTAATCATGAAATATCCACTTGTCTTGGTGTTTTATGAAGGCATTGTATGACGAAACTATAATTTTTTGCACTGTGTGACGCGAAGGAAGTGTTTCACTTTGAAGAGTTTGATGCTGCAGCAGTGATTGAGTGACAGTCTGTGACAGCAACTTCCGCTGTCATAAAAGTCCCATTGAATAATCTCTCAATAAATTCCACATGAACTCAAATTAAACCCAGTAATGTAACGACACAAACGCCACCAGTTGTAAAGTAAAAGTAAAAAAATTTCATTCGGAATTTACTTGAGTGAGAGTAAATGTACCCACTTTTAAACCTACTTTTTAGTTACTCAAGTAAATGTAACAGAGTAAATGTAACATGTTACTACCCACCTCTGATGACTAGATTACATTTTATGAAGAAGATTTAATAAATCCTCAGCAAGGACCATTAGTTAAATGTTTTGGTGACCGAAACATATTTTGTATATCACAGCTTATGCTGTTTTCGGAAAAATTAGTGGAATGTGGTCGAACCGTTCATGCACGTAAAGTTATTTTCCTCACGTCGGTTTGGCTTCGAATCATGGATTACGTAAGTCGTGTTTTCTTACAACAGCACAAGCTTTTAAGTTGTCAGCAGGATTCAGCAGTACTATTATGCTAATTAGTATCTTTGCACATAGCTCTGAGTGCCATTCAGCGCTCATAGTGACCATTGTGAATGTGGGACAATGAGGTGCTTTCTCACAGTTTTGCTATCTCTTAACCTTGGCGTGAGTAAGCCTGTGACAAGCAGTGTTCGCTGGGCTCCCAGCATTCATGTCACACATGAGTTACTGACATAGACACACTCACACAGATAGACGGTGAGTCAGAGCAGTGTAAATGACAAATTATATGCTGTCTTCATGTGCTATCTTAATTTTCATACTTCCCAATTCTGAAGTGGTCGCGTTCGCGTTCAGGAAACATGGACGATGCCTGTCATTCACTACAGTAACTGTACTCTCCTCCATCATGTTGAAAGTTTAGTTCCCATCTCTGCAACTCTGGTATCAACTAGAATTCCGAGTTTCCCACTTGAACTTCAAACCTTGCTGGTTCATTCATGTGCTCGGAACTCTTTATTACGATTTTTCCAAGTCCACTTGAAGGGCACTATACTAAAGTACAGGTATAGAACTTTAGAGGCCAAAACAACACTCAAACCACAAAATATGCAAATAGCCACAGGTTTATATATATATATATATATATATATATATATATATATATATATATATATATATACTGTTGAAGTCAGAAGTTTACATGGGAGATCAGCAGTTACAGAAATACTCAAACCAGCCCATCTGGCACCAACATTCATGCCATGCTCCAAATCATTGAGATCACATTGTTTCCCCATTCTGATGGTTGATATGAACATTAACTGAAGCTCCTGACACGTATCTGCATGATTTTATGCACTGCACTGCTGTCACATGATTGGCTGATTAGATAATCGCATGGATGATTGTTGGTGCCAGATGAGCTGGTTTGAGTATTTCTGTAACTGCTGATCTTCTGGGATTTTCACACACAACAGTCTCTAGAATTTACTCTGAATGGTGCCAAAAACAAAAAACGTCCAGTGAAGGGCAGTTCTGCGGACGGAAATGCCTTGTTGATGATAGAGGACAACAGAGAATTGCCAGACTGGTTCGTACCAACAAAGGTTCTACAGTAACTCAGATACTCGCTCTGTACAATTGTGGTAAAAAGAATGTAATCTCAGAATGTTATTCCGAGATGCGGGTTGGCGCTGTTTTGGCGGCACGTGGGGGACCTACACAATATTAGGAAGGTGGTTTTAATGTTGTGGCTGATCGGTGTGTGTGTGTGTGTGTGTGTGTGTGTGTGTGTGTGTGTGTGTGTGTGTGTGTGTGTGTGTGTGTGTGTGTGTAATACAGGGTTGGGAGGGTTACATTTGAAATATATTCCACTACAGATTACAGAATACATGCTGAAAAATGTAATTTGTAACATATTCCTTTAGATTACTCAAAGTCAGTAACTTATTATAAATACTTTGGATTACTTCTTCAGCACTTGTAGATTTTTTCACTTATTTTGACAATAAATCTCTGCCAGTACAGTAAGACAAAATACATGTTAAAAATACTTTCTCTGAAAAACCGAAATATCTTATGCAGTGTTGTTTCTAAAACTAGATAAATCAAATTGATCTTGTTTTAAGGATTTTTTGATATTTTTACAGGAAAACAATACAAAAATGATCAAGATTATGATTTTTGCCCTATTATCAAAGGTCTTACTAGAAAAAAAAGAAAAGTTTCATTGGGCACTTAAAGCACCTTACAGTCTAGCTGATCCCACAAATGCTCAATGGGGTTAATATCCATAACACTCTTTTCCAATTATCTGTTGTCCAATGTCTGTTTCTTTGCCCACTCTAACCTTAACCATATTAAAAGTGTCTTTTTCTTTGCAATTCTTCCCATAAGGCTGCACCCCTGAGTCTTCTCTGTACTGTTGTACATGAAACTGGTGTTGAGCAGGTAGAATTCAATGAAGCTGTCAGCTGAGGACATGTGAGGCATCTCTTTCTCAAACTAGAGACTCTGATGTACTTATCCTCTTGTTTAGTTGTACATCTGGCCTTCCACATCTCTTTCTGTCCTTGTTAGAGCCAGTTGTCCTTTGTCTTTGAAGACTGTAGTGGACACCTTTGTATGAAATCTTCAGTTTGTTTGGCAATTTCAATCATCATATAGCCAAAACAATGCCATTCAACCAAAACAATGATTCACTGATGAGTTTCTAGAGAAAGTTGTTTCGTTTTTTGCCATTTTTGACCTAATATTGACCTTAAGACATGCCAGTCTATTGCATACTGTGGCAACTCAAAAACAAACACAAAGACAATGTTAAGTTTCATTTAACTAACCAAATAGCTTTCAGCAGTGTTTGATATAATGCAATTGATTTTTCTAGTGGAGTGGTGGTGGTGTAGTGGTCTAAAGCACATAACTGTTAATCAGAAGGTTGCTGGTTTGATCCCCACAGCCACCACCATTGTGTCCTTGAGCAAGGCACTTAACTCCAGGTTGCTCTGGGGGGATTGTCCCTGTAATATGTGCACTGTAAGTCGCTTTGGATAAAAGTGTCTGCCAAATGCATAAATGTAAATATACTAGTACCAAATGATCAATTTAGCATGATTACTCAAGGATAAGGTTTTGGAGTGATGGCTGCTCGAAATAGGGCCTGTCTAGATTTGATCAAAAATGACATTTTTCAAATAAAAAGGTGCTGTTTTTACATCAGTAATGACCTGACTAGGGATGTAACCGTTTCAAGATTTCACAATATACCTTGGTTTTAAAACGGACGTTATCATATCATTTCAATCTTCTCATTGATGGTATTGCATGAAGATAAAGACAGATTTTTTTCAGAACTTTTCTAAAATCCAAATCAATTAAGACGGTTTAATTAAGATAGAATCTGCGAAATTTACACAGCATCATATAAACTTAGCTAATAAATATTTAAATTGCGCCTTCCTTACAGTGCATTTGACTGTCACTCAATTTTAAAGGTGACACGCAGGTGTTGTGAGTGCTGTGCATCATGAGCACATCAGAAGTCCAGCACGAGCGGAGCACAGTATGAGTGCAGCACAAGTGCAACATACAGGCATGTCCGAGCCTGAAACTGTATTTCCGATGCCACAGAAGTTGGTCCTCTGTCTGGGATTACTTGGCTATTTAAAAGACCCACGAGGCACCATCAATGTTGATGGTTAGCCAGTCTGTAAAGTTTGCCGCAAAAAATATCGTCTCAGACAGGAAATACTTCAAACCTTAAGCACCATCTTTGGGAGAACCATCACACAGAATTTGCAGAGATGAATGTAAGTGAAAATACAGTACACAGGATATTAAATTATAGCCCGTTTCATAAAAACATCAGATTCAATGTAGTTTTACATGATTTGAAATGACTTGTTAGGCTGAAGATATGTTTATGCTTTCTGTCACATTCACAAATGCATCAAACGGATTGAAGACCTCGTTCAACTTTACGATGTGCCAACTGTTTGTTCTTTTGCAGCGCAACAGGAGGCTAACGTGTTTGATAATACTAATAATAGGTTTTATTTGTTAAATACAAATTGTACTAAATTGGGTTTACAAACTGCATGGCTTTTAGTGTTCAGGAAATTGACAATATGCACGCAAGAAATTGACAGTGAACCTGTGGCAGAAATGGTCAATGTTGGACAAAATGGCAATTAATAAACTGCACACGAATAATATATTTTCAGTAGGTGTTGTAAAATTGAACTAAATCACAAATGCAACAAATTACTGAATGCATGCAAACGCATGTTTGAAGTGTTAACCTGGGCAATAATCATTACAAATTATTACAATTCAATTTCATAAATCATAAAATAACAAAATATTTTTAGTTATAATCAACATGTTGCCAAAATGTGTTTTTATTAATTAATTACCTGTTTGTGATTTGTCGGATTAAGAGAGTGTTCTGATGTTCAAGAACAAAAATGAAAGGGTTATAACTGAAATATTTATCTGTGTGTTTATCAGATATAGCCTGTTTCATAACCAAATATTGAACTGCTTTTAATATTATCAATGCACCTAAATACCGTGAAACCGTAATACTGTGGTCATTTTTGTGACTCTTTATCATACCGTGAAAATGTCGTACTGTTACACACCTAGTCCTGACTATACTTGTTGAATGCTACTTTGGTGAATTAAAGTACCAATTTCTCTCAGAAAGAGCAAAATCTGTACATTATTCCAAACTTTTGCCACCAGTTTATGTAAAGTATAATATATCAAATATTATTTTTGTTTGTCTTATTCAATTGAACTCTGAGCGTCTCGCTAACCTGCATCACTTTCCTGATGAGTGCGTGAAGATATCCACTTTGAAGTGCTGTGATGCATGCGCTGTCTGCGGAGGTGTGCGTCAAACTCCTGTGAAAATATAAATGAGGATTTTAGTAGTGAATGCAAAGCACTTCAGTTTCACTTTAATTTAATGTTTGTGTAATGTCAAATGTTCTTGGTCTTTGTGGGTTCATATATACGCAGTGTTAATGACTCGCAATAACGCAGAAGAGACGATAGAATGAAACATTGAAATTAAACGTCTTCCTTCATGCGATTTAAACTGGCTTGAGAGTTAATAAGTTGTTAATTTAGGACAGTAATATTTAACTATTGCATAATATAATATAGTTTAATAATTCACGCTGGTTGTGTTCAAACAACAACAGTGTAAATGTAAAATGGGTCAAGACTAAAGTTGACCAAAAGAGACAAATATTTTAAGATATTGGAAAAAGTTTGATATTTTAAATATGATTTTTCAAGGCATTCATACATTTTTAAAGCCTTAAAGGAAATCATATATCCCGATTTTCTTATATGATATCATGTTTTATATATAAATAAACAACTTAAGGCGTATGATGCACACATAAAAAAAAAAAAGTATGACCAATTGTATGACAATTCATCGTTAGAATTGTTAAAGCCCTAAAACAGACAATTTATAGTCATAATCACAATTATTTGTTTGACAATTTATCGTCCGCCAAATTTCATAATCCTGACAGCCCTAAGCATGTTCAACCGGACTGTATTTCAAATGCATTGGCCAAGCACTCGAATTTGTGTACACTTACTTGCGTAAAGTATGTTTTCTCGCCATAAATATACATTCATAACAAGACATGTTGCGGGCCACAAATTAAAGGCTGACGATGGGCCAGATGTGACCTGAAGCAATGGCCTTAACTTACACAGACAAAACAGTTTCTTTACATGCCCCCCTGGAGCCAACAAAGCTCTGGGAACTCACAAAACTTTTTATTATTCTTCAAATTATCTTTTTCCGCTCTCTTTTTTTTTCACTCTAAGAGAGGTCACCACTGAAGGCTTCCTTTATTTAAATACACTATAAAGAACAGAAAGAAGAAGGAAAAACAACGGTCTAGGCAGTTTCAGTTAATTTCCTTTCTTTGGTTCAGCCAGACATTGAACATTTAGCAGACTCTGACTCAGGGTCAATGTTCAGGATAGCTCAGTTAAGACCCAAATGTAGATCCTGCCCCTGCGGAGACAGATTCAGGGGACTTCTACACCAGAGTATTGTAGGAAAGACCCACCTGTGCACCTGCTTTGGCCAGTGGTTGGCCAAAAACACGGGAACTCCCTTCACTGGGTAATGACTAATCTAGGGTCACAGGAAAGGAATGTGGTGGATCTTTTGTACAGTTGCGGTGTTGGGCTGTAACTAACTAAAAGTAGCGATATTTTCCAACTTAAGTATATTTTTCAGTAGCATGATCGTCTTTCAAGTGGTGCTAGGAAGTCTGATTCATTGTAGCGAATTGGTCGTGTAGACGACCAATTCGCTGATTCTTTTGAATCCTTAAGTCCTTATGTGACATTTTAGGTCTTTTTGCTAAAAAAAAAGCAGTATGTTTTCATAAAAATAACCCACTCTTTAAAAGCACTTATGATTCCAGATGGGAACTAAATATGATGTATTGAGTTAGGGAATATGACCCAGGTTTTGTTTTACTTATTTAATTTAGCCCATCATGTTTTGTTTATGACATAATGATAAACTGGAGCAAAATACTGCCGCACTGTCGTGACGGTCTTGACTTTAAAACCATCACACGGTTCATCTTTGTCATGCAACATCTGTTGCTTAAATGAACATTTGAATCTGGAGTGGTTTTGTTTTTCTGTCGTTACCGTGGAAGTTTAGAGGATAAAAACACACACATGTTCTTTGTTTATTCAAGCCCAAATTAGAAATGAAGTTGATGGAGAACACATGTCCTGTCAGAAGTCTTCATAGTGTACTAGGTTGGCTACCACTTAATGATATAAGTAATGTTGTCTTATTTTACAGAGACCGAAAATAGAAGACCATATATAAATGTGGCCTTATGCTTGCGTAATGATCCTAGTGAAGTAAATAAGCTGATATTTGGTTCTTTCAAGACTATCAGTATAACCATGCCCGCTCGGCCGATTAACAGAAGAGTTATAGAAGTAGCAGTCTAGTCAATGAATAAAGTGCAATTCTTTATTTCAGTCATTTGTTTGAGAATTTCAAGTAAATATTGTGAAAACATTTCAGCAAGTACGTGCACGAGAATCTCAATTACAGCAATCATATTTTATTAGCCTTTATGACACTGCTCTGTGAAATACTCTATTCTGATTGGTCAATCATGTCAACCTACGTTGTGATATTTGTGAAAAATGACGCACATCGAGGAAAAAGTTTATATTTCACTGGTCACACGAGTATTGCAAGCCATCTTTCCTATTTCTCGTATCACTCTGCAAACTCTACGAGTAAAGCTGCGTACACACTGCCAGCGACACTGCGACACAGCGACACAGCGACACCATCCCATAAATTTTCAATGAGAGCAAAGCGACTTCTGGCGACTAGATGTGGGCGCGTCCAGCAACACGACAAAGTTGAGACAAGTTTAACTTTATTCAAATGAAGAGCGACTTATGGAAGCGACAGCCAATTGGAGAGAAGACGGGAGAGCTCACGTGATCCTTTCTTGCAGTAACAGAAAGATGGATGAAAGTCTAATTCTTGCTGTTAGCAATTTTCCAGTGTTCTATGATATGTCTCTTCCCATGTACTGCTATCTTTCGTACTGCGTGGAAAGGTGTATCTGAGATCGGTCTCCTCCTCCTCGCATAATAACATAATTTTAGCTCAAATCATTAATTTATGTCCATTTACCGTAATTATTTATTTTTAGCCATGACAGTTTATCCTGACTACCCAGCTGGGGTTTATTTGGCATCAACCAACTGTCTGTACATTATCCCTTATTGCATATCTGCATTATATGCTTTCCAACTATCATATCGGCAATAGGTATATTCATATTGGTCAATCACTAATCCATGATTTATATCATAAACTCAGAAATAATAATACATGTTTGCCATATTCTATATGTCCTGATCAATGCACTTGTATCTGATTCTGATCATTACATCGCTCAGATTGGATAAGTCTTAACATCACTTACACATGTGGTGTGTTAAACCCTCCTAATCTAGTGCTGCTGTCGTCTATGTGTGCCAGCCAGTTTGCTAATGGTTTATTTAAGTTGTGTCACTATATCAAATTGTCCATTCAAATTCATATGAAAATGATTCTTAAGGAAATTGATCAGACCGAAATTGCAGAATTAAAACATCTCCAAGCTAGCTAGTGATCCGGCATATTTTTATGCTATAAAAGCTGTAACAGTGCTGGGAATCTGTATGAATGGGGTTATTCTAGTTCACAGTGACCTACAGTAGACGTGTCAATGCCCACTCTAAATACAGGACTCAGAACATCAACAAACATGAAGGTTTCCTATATGTGGATTGTTGCTGTTGGCGAAGCTAAACTAAACGGAAAAGGGAAAAGGCAAAATTTAGGTAGACTAAATGATGATTGTGGTGTAGCCAAGGTCTTTTAAACAGGGTTTTGTGTCCTGCATGTATGTTTACACAGTGTTTCACTAATGGCAACAAAATCTCACCTGAGAAAACTGGGTCAGTAGAAACCGCTTGACATACTATTTTAGATTCAAAATTTTGCTCTTAACTGCCTTAATTATTGGTCTAAATGTATCCTTTGAAATATGCTTACAATTTGGCAAAAAGCTCTAGCGTTTTTTCTGTAAAACCTTGCACACTACATAACTCAAGCTTGTCTCATTTGGTGTTTTGAGTCGGCTACTGGTCTGTGACCAAAAAGTCTCAGATTGCACAACCGATAGTCATGTAGTGTACTGTCCCAACAAGATAGAGACCAGCAACAGGCAATAAAATATAGAGAAAGCGCAAGAGGAGAACAAGGCATTGGGAAGCAGGAGTAAAAACATTTTTGGAAAACAAAAGACATCACCCATGTCTCATAAATCTCATAAATTGAAATGTTATCACAATTGAACTCTCTCATTGCTATATGCTTAAGTTTGTGAATACATTTCAGAACCGTATTTTCAATTGGGGATAAATGGTTGTGTAGTTGATACACACAGTCTGCAATTCGTATAGTGTGTTCTTTATTGATTGACTGTATGAAAACAATCCTAAATCTGTTATTTATAATACAGGCTATATTTTGACATTGAATTTCAATTAACACCTAAAGTAGCTTTCGGAATTTCTTTTGACAGAAATGAAAACTGTATTTTAATACTCTTTCAAACTCAAAAACGAACTGTATTTTTAAAGCATGGCGGTGCGTTCGACCTTGCTTGTGAGAGCCTAAAAAAAATGAGAAGAAAATCTTTCTTCTCTTGCACTTGTAAATGTGCCTTTTAATCTACACTGGAATGATCTTCAAAGTCTGCCTGCTAAAACTGCAGGAAATTGCTTTCCAAGGCATTCTCTGGCATTGCTGGTTCTGTGTGCTTTTACTGGCTAATTTTAGAAGAGTTGCACTAAAAGGCTTCTTCCACAGGGGAGGAGAAGAGGGGAAAAATGCTGGAAAAGTGAGTGAGAGGACATACTAAGCATTAAATAGTAAGGAGGAGTCAGTGAATAGTTTTAAGGCCCGATAGACTTCATATGAATTCGAAGAATGAACGGGTGTGACGTAATGGTTTTTTTTAGTTCTTTTTGGCGGTTCTTAACAGCTCGTCTTTTAAACTTTTAGGAAAACTTCTAACCGCTGATAAACACTTGCCATTGCTCCACGTTATTGGTTGACTTGAAGCTCAACTTACTTTGTTTATATTGTTCAGTCAGTCAAAATGAACATACAAACAAGTGCCCATTCACTCATGAGTATGAGTGGTGGTGGTGTAGTGGGTTAAAGCACATAACTGTTAATCAGAAGGTCGCTGGTTCGATCCCCACGGCTGGTTGATCCGGGGGGATTGTCCCTGTAATAAATGCACTGTAAGTCACTTTGGATAAAAGTGTCTGCCAAATGCATAAATGTAATATAAATTTAAATATGCCATCTGTAGCGAATGCCATTCACACATCTGCCAATAGTAAAATATCTTATTTTCATTCTTTTGTCTATATTCTGCACATTAACATACTTTTATACTGTACATCCATCTTTGCAGTAGTATCAGTGTTATCATAATTGACAGTGTAATCGGCGCATATTATTGCCACGTATAGCGTGCTAGCTCAATAGCTCCATTAATTCAAAATGTAAACAAGTCATTGATAACACATTTTAATGTTACATTAGTTAAGATTTTACAGTTAGCTTTGTCATATTTAAATGCTCCTCTAAACACCTCCCACAGCGGTGTTGTGGGTGTCTGAATGTTTGCAAACAGTATACTATTGCTCAGCTCTTTCGAACTTCTTTTTACCCCTGAATGAAGAACGAAGGAGAACTTCTCCAGAATTATATCAGGGCCTTTAGAGTGTTCCACCATTCCCCTGGATGGGCCTTTTATATTCTCGCGAATACGAATTAAAACAGTTACGAGACCAAAAAGTAGTTTGACTTCATTGATTAATCTGCATGTTGGGGAAAATGTGCATGTGCATATGATATTTGAGTGCTTCAAGCTAGACTTTTGTGAATAAGATCTTAAATTTTGTCCTATTTCTCACACAAAGCTACCGTTGTATGAAAAAGGTCAGTTTGGGGATTTATCTGAATTTCTTATTTTGTGCTCCACAAAAGAAAGAAATCATATGTGTTTGACATAAGAGTGAAAAACTAAATCTGTGCCTGTATTTCCTCTCACCATCTGACCATTAGTCCTACTGGGGATTACATGGTACTGAGACAGTACCGGTACTTGCCTTTTATGCAAGCAATAGGTGCCTGTACTGTGAAACAAATTGCTCATTATTGCCGGTACGGTGTACTGCTGTGTACCGGGCACATAGAGTGAGTAAATGATGACAGAAATGTCATTTTATTGTGAACTATTCTATGTGTCTGGACAGTTTTAAATTTTTCTGTCTGATTACTTGGTTAATAGATCTGATATTATCATTCACATTGCTACATCGAAAGGAAAGATCTCCATATCTGTTGAGAATTTCACTTAAGTATGTGTAGGCTATATCCTCCATGACATTTGTTTTCACAAGGCCCAAACGTTTTCTCCTTTCTTCCCTCTTGTGAGTGTGCATGTTATTTTTGGAGGAGACATCAGGCAATTCAACATAAACTAATTCCTGTAGCATTTAACTTTCATTGCTCACACAAGGCGTTTGTTTTTATGTCTTTATGATGCTTTTACCTATTAATTAGTAAGTCTTCATGATGTTTCATAATTCACTGTGCTTTTTACAGCACAATAGCCATTAAATTTTTCTAGAAGATTCTGCCATGATTTTCGTCTGCTGTGGCAGCCAACTGCAGTGAACCGTTTGCATATCTGGCTGGTCGAGGACGCCACCACCAGCAGAAACTAATCTCGCCATGCTTTTGAGATTATATTGCATCCCTGATTATTTTGATATAGAGTTTATTTGTGCAAAAAAATCCTTGTTGCTCTCTGTGCTACGTCTCTTATGTAAGGACATCCGTGGATTATGCAATTCACGTGCTGTTCACTGCAGAGCGGCTGGTCTTGCCGAGATTATTTTTGGCACTTGTGGAGCATTAGCAGGGCTGTGTGTTGCCCATTTCATGTGGGGGAAAATGACTTAAAAATTTGACTAGAGGGTTTCTGACTGAGTTTAAAGCGCTAGTCACAGTAGTGCAGCATCACTTCCTTTTGTTAGTGGTTACTCTTGACACAATCTTTTTATCTGCACAGCAGAGAGGAGCCTGAGGCAGTTCCATTAACAGCAACGATTCTCAGAAACATCATATAATAAAAGTATTCATAGATTGCTTTTAATTATGTCTTAAAAAGGAAGACATAAAAGCAGCTGTCAGGCTGCTCTTTGATACTGCTGCAGTTCTGTTCTTTCCAGTGCTAATATCACAAAAACAGGGGCATAGCATAATCTTGTTTTTTTAGGGTTTCTGCAAGTGCATATTTTTTGGACTTTAATGGGCCTGATTCTGGGCCTATATTGTGCCACTAAGATCTGTTCTGTGTTCTTTTGCCAAGCTTGGCCTACGTGTGTGTTGTGTGGTCCAGCATGTGTGGTATGGTTACAGGATGCAGTAAAAGACATTTAAGAGGGTGGAGGATGGGGCAGAAGCCATGTGAGTTCTTTGTGTCATACAGGTGGATTTTAACAGAAACTCTGATACACATTTTCCAAGTGGAATTTCTGAACAAGCAAGAGCATGGCTGAGATTTCAGATTCAGTTGTATTTTGGTTTCTGTTTTAAAGCATATGGTTTTCCCTCTTGATTTTGTTATAAAGGGTCTTTATTTTAGGACTGGTCTTCAACGGCAACTTTCTTCTGTGAAGAATCCAAAATCAAAATGGCATTTAAATGGGCTTCATTCCTTGATTCTTCGATCTTGCGTTCTGTGATGTCTTTCTCCACCACCATACCCTTTTTATACTGGCAATAGGAACCATTGCCAGCCTTAAAATGTTGTTTTGCTTGGCCAGTTATTGATGTCGTCTTGGTCAATTTGATTAATTTACTTAGTACTTAGTATGTTCAAAAATGTATCACCAAATTACCAATATTGTACACAATATGAAACCATTTTTGGTTAAGTTCAGCCCAATGAGAACTTAAGCTGGCCTCCAAGTGACCTTTCTGCCTACATTGTGTGAATTCACTTGGAATCAGTATCACTCTACAATGCCCAGTTGGAGACACTCTGAGCCATACAATACCCCCGGTGCCCACTTCCCAAAAAAGAAAGTGACTCAGGAAGAATGAATCTCATGTTTTCCAGTCATCTTCGAGAGAGAGGAAGTGGCCTACACCAAGATTCTGGCAGCTATAGTTGTTTATAGCCAGTAGCAAAACTCTGTGGCCTCTGTAGTTAGCCCAGTTCCTTGTGGTTGGACTGAGATTTAAGGCCACAGCCCCATTCAGGGTGTGTGCAACCGGAGAGGTGTATTCTGGGTGATGGTGGTTTAGTCACTCTACTGAAATTTGTCTTGAGGCGCCTGGCTGAGCAAGAGTAGCTGGTTTTTGTAAAGCTTGTTCCAGTTCCTTGCAAATTAGAGCTGTTTTCTTGGACTAGACAAGACATGTACAGCACATGAGCTGTTTATCCTAACACAGTGCACCCTCTTCAAGGGATCTACTCACTTTGATTCAGAGTTTTAAAGGCATGTGCGTGCTTGTTTATCTGAGATTACATCTGCGCCATTTGTGAAGCAACTGGGTCAGTTTTTCGGGTGTATGGAAAAACATACCTGATGTTTCTTTTGAAACTGTAATCAGAGCCATTTGATGCTTTAGACAGACATATGACTCAAATATAATTTATTTTCAATCACTAAGACACCTTTGTGTCATTTTGTGATTCTTATCAACTGAACAATCCCTCTCTATTGCCTCTGCATTCACAAACTTCTCAAACTTGTTGTGAATTCTCATTTGTAGACAGGCTGTCTGGGCCATTTCAGCCTATTTCCGGTAACAGTACATAGCCTTCCTCTTTCTTTCAATCTATCCTCTGATCTCCCAGTTTCCAAATTTATGTCCTCACACCATAACGTTTTTCAAAATGATGTATAGTAAAACCTGTGTTCGCATAACTGGAATTAGTTGAATTCAGGGTTCATGTGATCACCTTGGTCTTTTGTTTTGTGCCAGTGTTTTAGAAAATATTTTATTATATGACTATGTGCTATGCAGATATTTTGTTGAATGGTGCAGTTGTGGTTTGTACTTTATGATTTACAATAATCTGGCCCATCTCGCGATGAAGCTGTTCTATAAGGAAAACATACTAGCCCTTCAACATTATTAATGTTGGTGAATGAAACCTGAATTCACCAGTTGTCTTTTCCATAGTGTGTTCCATGTCCTGGACTATGCTGGACATTGCAGTTTTGGCCTTGACTAGGGTTCCCTGGATTAATTTTGTTTAATATGACCCTGATTTTATTATGTAGTCATTAAGCAGACAACCTTTATTACAGGGACAAACCCCCTGGTGTTAAAAACACTGTTCAAGGGCACAGAGATGATAGATCATGGATTGTCCCTTGTAGAGATTAATCCAGCAACCTTTTGGCTACCAACACAGATATTTAATCACTGTGCCACTCCATCCACAAATTTCTGCTGCAACGTCATAATCTCAAATTTCTCTAATAATTGATTTTAATCTCGGAGCCAGTGGTATAGATGAGGTCATGAGAACTGCAGGAGTGACCCTTCCTCCACCTCTACCACCAAGCTCATTTAGGAAAATGTATTACAAAGAAGACGCACCAGCCAGTGAGAGGGGTGTTTACAGATTATTCATGGACCGTTCGGTTTGCCCTGTGCTCCTGCTGCATATTGGTTTTGGGAGGCTTTGAGCCAAAAGTATATTCATTGCTGACTGCAGTGTCTGGCTACATATCCCACCCACAGTAGCTGCTTCAGATCCCCCTTCCTTTTGTCATTTACTCCCTTCACAATTCTAGCAAGCACAAGATGAGATGGTTGGAATAATCCCCATCTTCCTACTGTCTATGTAAGAGCACACATGTGAGTCTGATTAACCTGACAGAAGTTCACGTTGACTACACTATCATTCACAGCTTGACACACTCACATATACTATGTAGACATGCTCTGATGTTCACAACTCAAAGCTACCCAGTCCACCCAGAACATTTATGTTACAAAGATGCAAAAAAAAAAGCTTGCTCTGTGGCCTTTGCCATTTTTCATAGAAATGCATTTTCTCTCTACTGAAAAGTGACAGCAGTGATGGAGGTTCTGTATGCCATAGCACACAGACCCATACTAATCAATAGTGAAAGTCATTGTTGACTATTTTAATTATAGTTTTTTTTTTTTTTTATCGATTAGTTGTTGCAGCCCTAGTCTCAGTATTATATTGGCTTAAAAACCATACGCACATTAAAATATTACTGCCTACATTTATATATCAAGCCTATTCAATATTCTGCAACTTGGCCTGCCCCAGTGAGCAACTTACTTTGAACTACGGTAAAGAGTACATGGAGGTTAGCCTGTCATAACAATGGCCTTTTGCATTTAGAAGTCTTAAAGATACATTTGCAAAATCACCCCAATTTATTTTACAGTTTAAGTCAGAAAGAGGATGGACATCCAATGTAAAACTAAATTATATAATTTTTTTAGTGCATGAAATATTGACTAACATTATAACTGGATTGTTACAAAAGTATAGACTGTGGTCCGAATTAGCTCTCATTATGTTGTTAATGTTAAGCATATTAGAAAAGTACATTTACTGGACCACGGATTGCATGATTGCTGCCTTCAGCTGTCACATAATAGCTGTGAACTATTTGTGTCATGAGTTGACTGTCATCTCTCTGTCTCAAAATCTGTCACATTTATAAACATACACACACATACGCCAAACTAAAGAAAAATCTCTAGATTAGCATTGTCTGCATGTTTCATGCGCCACAGACAATAGCCCCCATGTGAGCAAACAAGGGAAATGACTCAGAACCCATTGTTTTGTGTTCATTTTTTTGTGAGTAGGGGGATGGTAAATGGATTTTTGGAAACCTTCTTTTAATCCTTTCATCTGTAGTCATTCGGTAGACCACATTCCTCATAACTTGTCTGCCTATATCATTGCAGTCTATTGTTTAAACCATCCTACAAGATGTAATTCAGAAATGTACAGGCCTTATTAGTGGTTTGTTGATATATTTTGTAAGCCAATTTGGCTTAAGGCTGCTATAAGGGGGTGTGGGTGTGGACGTTCATTTAAAGAAACAATTAGACTGTGAATGGTAGGACAATAATGGAAGTCACGTATATAGGTCAGAGACCTTTAAAAACAATAAGCTCCCCCTCACTGTGAGGGCACCTGACCCATAATGGCCCCAGAGCTGAGGTATTATCTCATTGGTTGCTCGGAGACTGGTGAGCTGTCATTTAGGGTAACGTGATTGGCACAACCCCAGTGTCTCTCACAGGTACTGAGTAAAGTGAAATGTAGTTGGCTGCATCCCAGTATGCATACTTTACTATTGCATAATTTAGGCAACTATATAACATGAATAGTACGAGTATATTGTGGAACTATGTACTTGTTATGGGAAAGTATCTTCTTATAAGGTAACATAGTTTTTAATAACCTACATTCAGTAAGATGAGTACTGAGTCATATACTTCCATGCAATAAAGTTGCATTTTAAAACAGACCCTCATGTTGTCTACGGTTTTTAATTACATGAAAACATTGGCATCTAGCTAGTAAATGAATTACCTTACAATTTATTATTACCGTAATTAACCTATAGGTTAATCATTAAAAAAAAACTACTGTGGTAGTATTGGCCTTGTATTTCTTGCCTCTTGTACAGCTGAAGTTGAAAGAGAACCATTGTGAACTATTGCTCTTAATTTACGTAAGGGGTTGTGGGTAGTAATACATGAAAAAGCATGCACAGATGCTCAATTTAAAAATTCCTGGTAAAGTACACCATTTCAGCTGCTTTGGTATCCTGTTTTTTAATGTACCATGATTTGGGACTCACTAATTCTAATTCAGTCCAATATTTATGAAGTGGTACTAATGGACCTAGATAATGCATTTGTACCTTGGCTTTCTCCAAACGTTAATCGGACCACAATTGGTTTGACGTTGTGCACATTCGTGCTCCGAAAGTCAGAAGTGTCTACAGAGAGCATAAACACTCTTTTTCTCCATATCCAGGATCAATAGAAGGAGGCATTTATTTGTTTAGTCACTGAGTCTGAAATACCGCCCAACCAAATGTTAGTTTTTGCTTGCCAATTAGCAGTGACTCTTCTAAAGTGATTTTACAGTCCAATGATTAAAGGGGCAGGCACACCAGAGTAACCTAAGGTTAAGAGATTTACGTAAAGGCACAATTGGGATGGTAGTAACTCTACAATTACTTGGGATTTAACCTGTAGCCTTTGAACTAATTGTCAAGATCCCCTAACCATTGGGTTACATCACAGAACTGTGGGCATATTCACACTAGAGCTTTTGGTGTGGATCCAAGTCCATTTGACATCAGAATTCAGAGAGTTATTAGTGGTAAACATCTGCCATTAGAACTCAGGTTAGCTGTTACTCGCATTGATGATGCAAACACATCATGATTCATTATGCTTCTGTTTCGAACCTATGGCGTGGCCTGATGTAATTTGGTCTACTTTGTAGCCAGAGACTGTCCCATAAGAGGATGAAAAGGTAGCATTTTCTCCAAGATTATTTTAAGATCTATTCATCATATTACATTGTAGTTGGACAAGGGACTTTGATTTGGAGAAATGTTTTAATGGGGATCATCTGCTGTTTTTATATTCAGTTTATGCTTCATGATGTTTCAAGTGAAAACGTGAAAAAAAAAAAGACACATCTTTGCTTTTTCTCTGGACTTTCACTTGATAGTTACTGTATTTGGTATTTGATTGACTCAATATTTGTTGTATTCTACTCAAGAACTTTTTGATCTGTACAATGTTTTTACCGTATGTTTGATGGTATGGTGTACAGTAAATAATCATATTTTCAAGTTTCAAGTTATGAAAGGGGAACACTTAGGAGTGGTGGTGGTGTAGTGGGCTAAAGCACATAACTGTTAATCAGAAGGTCGCTGGTTCGATCCCCACAGCCACCACCATTGTGTCCTTGAGCAAGGCACTTAACTCCAGGTTGCTCCGGGGGGATTGTCCCTGTAATATGTGCACTGTAAGTCGCTTTGGATAAAAGTGTCTGCCAAATGCATAAATGTAAATGTAAATTTGTCATCAAATTAAAAAGCATCTGTTCTGAGTTTGTTATATTCAGGGCTGGATTGGTAATCTGGCATATGTGGGCCGACGCACTTTTGAGCCGCACTTTATGCAGAACAGGCCATAAAACGGGGGCAGCAATATGCAGAAAAGGACAGCAAGATTTCTCTTTCCAGTCCAACCCTGGTTATATTGCCTATTTGCATTGTTACCTCCAGTTTAATCATTGCAGCCCAAATGGTCATATGGAATAAATCCATCTCTATGTACAAATCTGTGGGCCACTTGTAAATCAGCTGCAGTGCAGTTCAGGAGTTCAGCTCTGTAGAGTTGTTGAAGCCAGTCAAACCAGATGTAGTTCTGAGGTCTGCAGAGCAATTGACAGCTGGACTTGAAGTGTTTGATAGAACTTTGGCTGAACTTTGGTTTGTGAATATGATATAATGCTTAAATAATTTTAATTTTCCTTGTTTTCCAGTAGTAATTGTTAAATTATTTCCCCTTGTTTTAAGCATAAACCTAATAACATTTTGTGAGGTTTATGCTTAAAAAATAAACAAAATATAATTTGTAATGAGATAAGAAAAATAAACTAAATTCATTATGTATTCTCTGAAAACAAGTCTCATCTTGCACAGTTTAGCTTCTCGAGTAAATGTATCTTGTTTTAAAGCTGTTTAGGTTATTTTTACTGGAAAACAAGACAGAAGCACAGATTAAGAAACTTTTTTATTTTATTTCATTACTTGTAATTAATATCTTTAGATAAAAAATATCACTTTGGATTTCTGGAGTTCAGTAACTTGATTTTGAATGGTTTTAGCTCCCGGTCAAAGAGCTGTGTGACATCTGTGTGAGTGATTGAGTGTCTCTTGACACTTACGTACTATACGTGTCTACACGTGAGGGTCTTCATTGCAAACAGAGGCAGTGGAGCGAGCCGTAATCCGAGATCTTGGCACACATTTCAGCAGCTTTCATTCAGGAAGTGGGTTGTGAAAAGGTGTGTGTTGAGTACAGGTGTGGAAGACCAGCCTGAACGTGCCCAGATCTTCAGAACACTTTCTCAATAGCAGCAGACTGAAAGGGGCTCGTCCTGACTAAAGTCAAGACATGACTGTCTCATGTGGCCAATACTTCATAAATATTTTACATAGTTCTACAATTGTGTTTGTGTTCAAATAAGCAGAATTGTCATGCGACTTTTCAAGTAAGACACTCCTGATACTTTCACCTGCGAGTCTGTGTTTTCATGAGGAAATGTGATTCCAGACTCCCTCCAAAAGTATCAAAGATACTGATTTATCCAAAAGAGTTTTAGTTCCCATGAATACTGTATTTTCTCATTATTTATGTAAAGACTGCTGCTTCATTTTCTCACAGACCGCAATATAACTCAATGCTTAGACTCTCCAAACGAGTAAATTGCAGTGAAAGCATTTCTTGCTGTGGTTTGGAATCTTCACCACGAGTTTCTCAACTTTTCTTTTTTTTTTTTTTTTTTTTTTTTTTTTGCCATTGTGAAAATTACACCCTTAAAATTGGGTTGATAAAATGTAGCTTAACTGTTAACCAGCACATAATTGTCTTAATTATTTGAGGTAGTTGATATGAAAGCAATACATGATAGATTTATATCTATATATACAGTGTATCTCACATTTTACACCAACCCAGTAACAACTAATATTATAATTTAAGACTGGACCTTGCATATTGCAGCTTGAATGAGCATCTTCTTAAAAAATAATAATAATTAATTGACACAAAGTACATCATATATTTGGCCTCAAAGTAAAAAGACATAACTGATTTCATCTCGATTTCATCTTTTATAAATTTTGTAAATTGTTTTTAATGTATTAACTAAAATGCCCAATTTATTTGTGCCTTTTTTTTCTTTTTCTTTTTACTGAATCAAAAGTAGTCTGTATTGCCAATCCCCACCATTTTAACCAAAGTGCATACTCTGAGTGGTTGGTTAGCTTGTTTTGGGTGCAGGGCTCTACGCTAACTTTTTCCCCAAGGAGTCCATGCGCTCCTAAATGAAAAATTTAGGAGCACACAAAGAAATTTAGGAGCACAGTGAAAATGAAATACAGAGTTTATTAACAAACAATTTATTACATACATATTTATACTGTGTGTATGAGTGTGTGTGAGTATACTAAGGGACACACATCTGTGGAACAGCACATACAACCCAAATCACACATTGACCCATGCCTACTAGAATCAAAGGATATCAGTTGTCCAGCTGCTTTTGTATGTTGACCGTCTGGCATACTTAGAGGTCAGCCAGCGATCTCTCATTATGTCAGCAATTTGACCGATCATCTCCGCACATTGTCGTATGTGGGATTCATGTAAACTCAGTTTTTGTGGTGGAGTCTGATAAGTGGCCCAAATTTGATGAAAGGTTCTTCTTCTTTCACAATGAAATATGCAATGTTTATCTTTATTTTCAGCTGCTTCCTCTTCTCCTCCTCAGACTGCAGCACTTGCCTTCTCAAGGCTGCTTACACAGAGCCTGATGGTTTCTCCGGTCTCATCCAGAGCACTGGATATGCCGCCATGAGATGTTTCGCTACACTATCTCTTTTCAGATCAGCGATGGGCATTCCGGCTCTTTTCATAATTGGTGTTAAAACAATTCTAATTAAATTATTAAATGAAATTATACTCTACCTTAACCACAATTTATTTAAAAATGCATTGATTTGTTAAGAAAAATAATACTATTAAACATTTGCATTTAAAGTATAACTTATTGTATATAAACAAAGTGCATATAAATCTAACCAATCAAAACTAATACAGTCTGAACAGCATAATAGACAGGGCCACCGCTGGCCAAATTGATGCCCCACGCGTGATTATGAGCGTGAAGCGATTGTCTGTGTTCTGTAACTGCTTTCGGGTCCTTGAATAACGTATAGCGAGCGAGTAAGGGCAGCCGGTGGACTTTCTGGTGCCATCCTAGGGTAAGATGGTGCCCCCCTAGGGAGTTGCTGCCCTACGCAAACTGCGTTGTAGACCTATGTATGTAGGTAGCGGCGGTACTGATAATAGAATAATGCACCATATCAAAGAAAAATAAATAATTTGCAAAACTGCATCATCCCACAAATTGAAATAAATGTAAAAAAGAAGGATGTTATTTCACGTGTGCATTTAATGTATAACTTTTCAATGTATATAAACAAAGTGCATATAAATGTAACAATTCAAATACAATCTGAACAACATAAGTTGGCTCCGCCCTCCCTCACGCATCTTTGGTTCATTGGTTGACACTGAGTGTCTGATTGACAGGAACAACAGGTGAGGCTTTTAGTCTGAGCGGACAGTCAGAACTAATGTGTGCGCATTTAGGCCTATATTATTTCATTAGTTTTTTTTGTTATTTTTAAAACTTTTGATTATTCGTATCTTTATTTGTTTTTAAATATTTTTATAAATATATTCTGATATGCGAGCCGGCTCCCAACGTTCACCTACGAGAGCTGACTCGTTCGCAAATGACCATCACTATTTCAGATGTGGGTTTCCTGACACGAAGGATGAGTTGCCCACCTGTTTCTGCCCGCTACAATATTTGCAGAACATGACGTTGTTTTCAAACTCTAGCCATGGGAACAATTTGAGCCAATTTGAATCTATATGTTCTCCCTCCACCGGCTACAGTGGACATTGACGTGACAGCTGTGGTCACGGTAGCTTTGGTCTCAGCATCCCTAACGTTAGCCGTCTCCGGTAAACCTTCTGAAGAGACTTCGTTAGTTGAACCTTGCGAATCTCCCTCGCCAAATTCCTCTTTCTCCTCGTCTCTTTTTTCGCTTAAAATAAAATGCGATGTCGCCTATACCGCTACTTTTTTTCCATTGTTCACCTTTCTCTCTCTGACTGGACCGCGTCATCACAGAAAACTTTGCTTGTGGAATGTGGTAATCTTTAATCGCACACTGTGCTCGTAAATAATTTTCCAGTTCGCACATATCTATTTTTAGGGACAAATGCGAGTGAAATACTCGCACTGTAAAGCCCTGGGGTGCAAGGAATCTTTTCACCCCTGTTTATCTGCTTAGTCAAGTTTTTCTTCACTCCACAAACAGCTTTAAGGGGACAGATTGTGGGTGTTATTAAAACACCTTAATCCTACCTCATTCCTGCACTCCCCCCTAAACCTGGTGCTGTTTGGTGTCACAATTGACAGTGAGAGATTAGAGAGCATATCTGGAAAGTCTCACTTAGCAGCTTGTCGGGAGGGTTGGGATCATCTAAAAATGCAGGATGAGGTCAGAGCCAGAAGACCTCATATCACTGATGAATGAAGCACACGGTGCGTGACCTCTATGGGAACATCTGCGATAGTACTGTGTAACAAACAGCAAATCAGTGGATTCAATTTGTGGTTTTAGGATACCAGGCCCTTTCCACTTGGATAGCAGAGCTGATTTTTCCTATAAATAATATTGGCATTCATGATTAGCAAAACAAAGATCTCTTGCCATGGTAGAATATGACATTGAATAATATAAAATGCAGGGTGGCTGCTTTGTGGTTCCTTACTTTGCTCAAGTCAAAATAGCCAACCCTTAAAGCCCAAAGTATTCTTCAGTCAGACGCGTACAGGACGCTTGATGCAAATTTTATCATCAGCAGAATGCTCAAGCACTGAACACGTGCAGCCAGATTTTTCTAACCACCCTTAATCTAAACGTGCAGTATGTGTATTATTTTCACTAATTAGTGCGTCCACAAAGTGGCATGGGTCTAAATTCTTAAAGCGAAAAAATCCAGCATCTCGTAGCAGTCGTAACGCGCATGCACCAACTGCCTGTATATGCACGCAGTCTAATTAAATATACTTTAAAAGGCTGCGCATTCGACTGTACGCAGATGCTAATCGCTCGTGGTAAATTGAAGTATAATTTGGGCTTAAGTCTCTATGAGAATCTACTCTGGTCATTCTTTCAATTTAATCAGGGGGATGTTTTTATCATCCAATAGGTGGGTTTCGTAAGTGTGATTGCTTAAAGTAATAATGCATTTCGCTTCAACAAGCTGCATGATTTCAGGTATCTTTCTGTCCATAATACAAACGATGCAGGAGTTACATGCCGATGCTTAATAGTTAGGGTTAGGGGTTAGGGGTTTGGTCAAATCCCTAACCATAAGTAAGAGCAATAGTAATAACTAGAGGTCGACCGATATTGGGTTTTTCAGGCCCATACCGATCCTTTGAAATCCGGGTCGGCCGATGGCTGATTAATGCTGCCGATTTATTTTGGCCGATATCTGGCCGATATGTGCTTGTTTTTAACCTCTTATTTGAAAGATAAAATGTAATACAAATAATTACTTAAGATAGACAAAATTTCTCAACAAATACATTTATTGAACTCTTGACCAATCTGCACTTGACACTTAAATTAAAAATGTATAATGTAAAAACATATTATATAAATAATGTATAACAAATATATTAAATAAACAAAGCAGGTGTTACGAACTGCTCCGAGACACGAAGGTTGAGATCCAAATGCAGCTTTAATTAAGGGGCAATCCAGACACGTAATCCAATATTCAGAGCATCCAAGAGAAGCACAGGCATAACTAGGGATGGTATCGTTAAGGTTTTAATGGTATTACTATCTTACCGATACTGCTTATCGATCTGGTACTTTAACGGTATTCTTAACGGTTCTTTGTGTAATATATATATATATATATATATATATATATATATATATATATATATATATATATATATATATATATATATATATATATATATATATATATATATTACACAAAGATAAACAAAAGATACACAATTAC
The DNA here is from genome assembly GCF_025860055.1 of Xyrauchen texanus. Classification (NCBI taxonomy): domain Eukaryota; kingdom Metazoa; phylum Chordata; class Actinopteri; order Cypriniformes; family Catostomidae; genus Xyrauchen; species Xyrauchen texanus. Next base: position 31,702,382 of record NC_068301.1, read on the forward strand.
ACAAAGATAAACGTTATATAGGCACAGTGATTTAATTTCAGGAAGGTCTACTAACATTACTGTTCAGGTGTGGTCTAAAAATAAATCTAATAAAGTAATCAATTGTAAAATAACACTGCATAGTTTATCATAGATAGATTAATGCTTATTAATGCAGAATTTATTCATTCAAGAGCTGTAAGTGATTTTCTCTTTGCCTTTTGTTGTTTGATTCATTTAAGACAAACTGTGTTTAAGTGAATCTCCAAGCCGGTCGTTTTGACATATTTTTGTGTATATTTGATCGTTTAGACGCGTACATGAAACCCAAAGTAGCCTATACTTTGCTTGTCTCGTTGCGGTCTGTTTCGGAGTGCGCGCCGCCTTGGGAACAGTATCTCTTGCGCTCTTTTTATTATTAAACGCGTCCCGCAATTTAGCAACAGTAGCTAGACTGCATTTTATAACAATCACCAGTCGTGCTTATTCTGACGTTAAGTTTGAATGTTTAGTTCTGTCACTCATGAATCAGGGCTCGTGTTGTGCTCGCTGTGCGCGAGATCTCTCTCTCTCTCTCTCACTGTGAATAGCTAAATTGCATCACAGACAAATGGTTTCATATTATTATACATAGAAATCGCTGGCGAGATAAAATAACTTTCTCTTTATAGCAATAATACATGTATTTTCTTAATTTCTCCAGTACTGACAGCAGAACTGATAACGTCCGAGCTTACCAAAGCCAGTCCTTCAATAGCCTATAGTGCGTTGGTATCTTTTTTATTACTTATTTCTCTGCATTGAGTGACAACCCTCTCAAATATAAGACACACAAACAGAACAAATTAAAGTCTCAGATTCACTGTCTGTAATTGCAAAATTCTTGCTTACTTATTGTGACATGATAGCAACCATTCTGCTGTGATAATGCAACTTCAACTACGCTATCAATATCCAAAGTAGCCGAACGTCATGTCGCCTATCGCATTTGTCGTGTTTTTTCTTGAAGTTGGCAGTAACATATCAAAAGTTTTTAATTAAATATAAATAAGTTATACAAATTTAATCCTTTCTGTTTTCTCCAAGGAACTTAGCTCCTTCCTTAGGCACTGGATGAGGTTTGCTCACTCTGCTGGAAAATGACTCAGCGTGCGGGCAGCGTGCGTCGAACACGTGTTCCACAACAACACTAGGCTGCCCACAGATGCGCCTGCCTAATAATCGGCTTGATATACTTTGATATTGGCCGATGCCGATTATGTTAAAAAATGCAAAAAAAATCGGCCGATTAATCGGTCGACCTCTAATAATAACGATGTTTGCCTTAGCAAACACCACTAAGAATGTTTGAAATTCCAAAATCTGTGACACATCACATGAGAGCACAAAATTGTCACACAGTAGTGGTTAAATCTTATTGGACTATTTCCAAAGTGTGCAACGTTTATTATATTTTGCACTTGATCAGTTCATAGATATTTACTCATCATTACTGTTCCCTTGCCATGCTCTAGGTTGGAAAAAGCTTTTTCACTGTACAGATGGTGACAGGTGGCTACTAACATGAGGTTTACATCACCAAGCATAGCAGTGCCAAAGTCTTTCTCTCTATCTCCCCCATTTTGAACTGTTTGCATGCCTCTCTACATAACTGTACTTGATCCCACTGCCTTTAGAGTCTCATCAGTAGCACATGGGGCGGCACAAGCTTTGATCCTGTTAGCAGGTCCAGAGGCCACAACTAAAGGCTATAAGAGTGGTGAGTGAAATTTGATGCCGATACAATCAGCAGTATTTTAACACTGTGATAGGCCGATACCAAAGAGATCACCAATTTCTGTTTTTAAAGTGCCCCCAGCCACACTTTTACAAGTTATATGCTGTAGTTATATGTTTATGCCCAGGCCTATGATTTGATCTTTGGCGGGTTTTCTTTTTTTCTTCTTTTTTTTGTATCACAAATCACTTTTTATTAAGCAAACTGAGAGAAGACACATATCTCTGATTGAGAGAACCTTTATATTAGGTTCTCCCAAACTAGCACTGGGATGAGTGATTGATGTGAGATTGAGAGCACCTAGAGATTATTATTAGCATCTTTATTTGTTATTTAATTAGTTTTTACATCTGTTAGCAGTATCTTTGTCCTACTCACTGTACAGCGGGTCAGATGTAATGGGCGCCCTAATATTCCTAACACCGTAATACACATGTTTATTCATTAGAGTAGCAGTGTATGTGTGATTGTGTGCGTGCTGCAATACAAAAAAAATCAGCCCTGAATCTCGGCACGATCGGCCTGATCACAGATTTAATATGAAGATCTGCAAGATCGAAATCGGTGGTCGATCAATTGGTGCTTCCCTAGCTAGAAATGGTCCTCGTGATGTCTTAACAAAAGTGCTGAGCATTCAACCTGAGCTGTGTTTTGCCTTTTGCATCAGTTTCCTCTTACTTATGTAAATGGGATCATAAACAAAGCACAACATTATTAACAGGCCAACCAGTGCATCCTGGACCATGTCCTATTTCCTGACAGTCATCCTCAGTTCCCCAAATCTTTTACATCCTGTCTCTTTTTGCCAGCAAATATTAGATTTTTAGCCTATGAGCTTATGCAATTGCCTTAAATATCTTTGCTTTACATCTCAGTTAAAGTTACATACTTGTAAACACAGTGTTTATACCATGGAATGATGTGACATGCTTGGTTATATGGTTTAAAGGACTGTTGGCAATCATATCCTAATCTTGGCCACATTTGCAGAACATATGGGGGGTGAAGAGCAAGGTTAAACACGAAGCATATGTTTTTCGTGTAGAGATGGTTTATTTGTAAAGCTGCATTTAGAAGCATGCAAATTAGAATCAGAAGTTTAATTTCGTAGTGCACATATTTAACCTACATGTTTGATATGTGGGCTGTGCTTAATAGAAATTCCATGCAGAAATGTTCTGGACCCGGGCAGACTTGATGGAATGTCTTAACAATTTTTGTATTTTGCCAACCTGTAATTATTTTTTTAAGCAATCCTTATGGGGCATTGTAGCAAAATACACAAAATCAAATGAGGAAATACAGAAGAAAAGGTAGGGGATCTTAGTTTACAGACATAGTCTCCACCCTTCATGGCAGCCCTCTAACGTCTCCCAGATGTGTACAATGGCGAGGTGCGGGTAACACAAGTTAAAAAAGTAGGGGTGTGTAGACGTCTGTATAGAGATCTCTGCTGAGTGTGCACTAGTAAAGGCAGGACTTCCTCCTCAATCTCTGTCAGTGCTACAGAGCGAAGCCAAAAGCCATCTCTCCACTCATCCAGGGAAATCTGAGTGCAAAGGCTTAAAGCAAACAGACGCCTTCTCTCCACAGACTCTTCCATGGGGCTCAGTCTCATTACCCTGATCCTGCACTGTGGTGAATCCTGGAGTACCCAATATATGCAGTTTAACAGAATTCTCCTGCTTTTCCAGTCGGTTAGCTTGGTGACATCATGTAAATCAAAAGTTTTGTTTGTCAGGGTATTACATAGTCTTCTTGTTTCAGAACGGATGGCTTCTCAACAGACAGTGCAGGGTATTGTCATGTAGAATTTTGTTAAAGCTATCAGTCTCAATGCTAATGTAAGTATGTTTATTAATGTTTTACTGCTTATAGCATCAATGGATTACTCTCACCAAAAACACAAATTCTTCTGCAGCACAGTGACACTGAGCACAAATTTTAAAGCCCAGACAGGACTTATGGCAGGGTTACATGGAAATTGGAAAGTTTACATTGAATTGGCCGTGTCTCCAGAATACAGAGTAGGAAGCGCAGGAGAAAATGGGAGTTTGGTGTAGGGCTGGGCGATATGTCTTGAATAACATCTCAATTAGTGCCTGACCGATATTAGCCTTTCACAGATATATCATATCGGAGTGTAAGCTAATATGTAAACATGTATTCACCAAAAGGATTCTCAGTTTGGTACCCCCTTCAACCAAACAATTTCAGTCATTGCATTTACAAAATGTAATATTTTAAAGTCTGGTTTTCCACAGTGGAAAGTTTTCCTTGAACTTGTATACCAGAATACAGTGTAACACCGCTGCCGCTGTTTATCTCTTGACTCGCAGGTGTAAATGCTTCTTGTTTTACAACCTGCCCCTAATTGACTGGCAGTATTAAAATAGTCAGCATTTGACTGAAACTAAACAGCACTACTGATGTTTATTTAACTATTTATTTTATTTGAATTTATTCTTTATTTTAATGGTCAATCATTGACTTGATACTAAACATACAGTACTGATTTTTATTTGGCTATAATTTTAATTTTTCTTTATTTAAATGATCAGCAACTTTGATACTGAACATACAGTACTGATGTTTAGTTAGCTATTTATTGTATTTTTATTTATTCTTTATTTTCTCAGTGTTCATTTCTAGAATTGTTGACGATGTATAATAATAATGTCAAATATTCTTTGATAAAAAATTTTGGTTAAGAAAGCAGCATTCGGAGTACCTTTGCATAGTCATATCAGTGCAAAATCGGTGTACAATTCACAGAGAAAATGTCTGTTTTAATTCCAGCTCAAAAATTAACTATATCGGTAATTGGTGAATTTCCCCCCTCTAAAATTGGTATCGGTCTCAAAAATCCCATATCGATAGGGCTCTAATCTATATACTTTTCAGCCTATTGACGATATTCTATATATATCTCGATTAATATGTATTTGCTCTAAAATAGCTCAAAAGTGTTTGGTTTTTTATCAGAGGAACCATCATTTCATTCAAACAGCCATTGTAGCTAAGTAGAAAAATAATATAATAGTAATAATTTGTTTTTCATTAAATAAACACAATGGAGAATTATCCATCCATCCATCCATCGTCAACCGCTTATCCTGCGTACAGGGTCGCGGGGGGCTGGAGCCTATCCCAGCTAACATTGGGCGAAAGGCGGCGGACACCCTGGACAGGTCGCCAGTCCATCACAGCAATGGAGAATTATATTTAATAATATTCATTGATATGCACTTTGTTTAAATTTCATACACAATGATACATAGTAGCTTAATAAAAGTATTATTTACCTTCAAATGATTTTACTGTGCAGAGCTACTTCACTGACTTATTTTTGAAACCCCAGTTGAACATTGCATAATACTAAATTATTACTGTGGGATACGTCAGGTTGATTATTATAATATAATGCTGAATTATCATTAATTTTCTGATTATTAGATTTGTGTTATACAAAAGTAATATATTTCTGTCCTGTTTACTTCATCTTCGCCTGGGGGCTTTTATTTTTACACCGAAATTGCTGTTGTATTTACTTCAACTTTACAAGGAGCTTTTATTTTGACACAGCAAAGGCAATGTGTATTTGACAGTTTACAATGTTCTGCATTTCCTGAAACCCAGTAATCTCCTCCTTTTCTGTTATTCTGTGCTGCCTTTGTAGATATGTGCAATAATTTGTAACTGTTACTAATGTTTGGAATTGCGCGAAGGCTTGAACCTGCATTACTTTGATTTCACAATGCACGTGAACTGATCTGAGAGCACCGCCATGCGCGGGCACACAGATCAGCGTGTCACCGGTTTGTTCTGAATCACACACAGACCATGTTTATCTGACTTTAAATCACATCTTTTTGTGGATTAATAATCACATATGAGCAGTTTGCCATGTTGGTGTTATTTTGATTAATTGTGCAGCCCTGAAGGATCATGAAATGAGTCTACTGATGTGCTCTTTATGAAACTTAATGGCCAAATGAAAGCACAATAAAATCAATGCGATATCACGATATTGGTCAATTTTACATCGTCAGCAAAGTTATCTAGATTATACAATTAATATTCAATATATCGCCCAGCCATAGCTGGGAGGCATAATGATTGGTCGTAAAGGTCTTTTGACTCCCGCTTTCATGAGCGTTTGTAAAAATCCAAGAGAACTTGAAAAGAGACCCTTTCAATGTGGAAATTAACGAGAGGTGGGACGAAATAAAGTTCAAATTCCTTACTCATTGCTTTTTCCACAGCCTCCCTTGGGTGACTGAGGGGGTCCGCACTGCTACAGTCAACTAATGGATTACACTTCAAACGTGTTGATGGTCATCTTAGTTGAGATGTGTAGTTGTGGGTTTATTCCTTTCAGTCTCACCCATCCCATTTCCAATGACCCCTGATTCTGGGGGCTTAGCCCCTCCACAATGCTCCTCAAGGGTCCAGTCAGGTGACTACAGTACCTGGCACAGCGCTAATGCAGCATCTAGACATTGTCTAGACAAGTTTACCATTCCTGATTGACAACATTTGAGCAATTCTTCCACTGCTTTTTGTTTGCAGAGTTTGTTTACTTTGTTTCGGTCTCGTGTTTTGTTCTATGGAGAATGTTACTCTGTTGATTATCATGTCTCTTTTTCCTGACATTTTAAAGAAATTCATTGACTACATAATTTTATATTCAAAATCTACTGCAAGGCTTTTATTTTTTACTTGTTCTCATGGTTTTATTTTTCGAATGTTATAGCTCTTGTGTAAGCTGCAGATACACATTAAGCAAATTGACTGTTTAAGTTATCAAGCCATCAGATATTTCCCTCACATTTTGTAGAGTTTTGTGGGTTTTGCTGCTTTGGTCTCAAATTATTTTTTGCTTTGCAACCACAAGACAAATTTCGGGTTGAAAATCTTTCAAAAAAGTTTCCCAGAACAAAATGGCCAAATATAACATGGGTTTGTCCACAAGTTACAATCGTGAACATATCCATGAACCCCTGAATACAAGGAACAGCCATATACCTCATGTTTAAATGGATGTTTAAAGACATGATTTGGTAAACAGGAACTAAATCGGGAATGGCTTGGGATAAAAGGACTTAATCCGTTCTTGCAAATATTTAATTACAAACACCCCTAAAGCATTTTAAAGTATACTTGATGTACCTATCCACAATTCCCTTCCTGAAGAAAACTCCCTTTAATGAAGCTTTGGCAATATTGTTACCTTTCTTCAATCTGGGGTCTTTGTTTTCTGTCTGGTTGGTCTGGACAATTCACTTGCTTCTGGAAATGTCTGGAAACAGCCAGCTACCCTTTGATCAGTGAGCTGAAGTTGTTTTCCCATTATGCATCAGTGCAGTGAGGATTAATCTGTCAGGAGTAGTTTAGGTTTGGAGACTGGATAGCTTACCTACTTTATCCTTCAATGGGACTGAGCAGGGCTACCGATAAGCAAGGACAACTGTCCCTTTTGTCACATGTTCTATGTTTTTTATCGGGAGAAATAATTTCTAACCGCAACCCTAGGACTGAGCATGAGGGCACAAAGAATCCACTATGCAGACCTGTCTAGCTGTGCTGGGTCCATGCCGATACCTGTCCGGATTAGTGACCTGCAGCTGGAATAATGGTTAATAAGTCCAATGGAGTAAAAACGATACACTGCTCTCTAGCGCCATGTACCAAGACTTTTGATCTTTAGGATCAGCTTCTGCTCTTTGGTTTTGCTTGCTCAAGTCCTTTACTAGACCCTAAATTCTGCCGTTTTCAGCAGAATTCCTTGAACCATTAGGTGTTCATATTTCCTCTCAGAAAAGGACAGAGGAGGGTGGAGGTTTGGAGAGAACGGTACACTGCTAATCAAGGCCAGAAGCAGAAATACTTAAATGTGTTTTCTATCAAAAACTAAAATTCTGTGGCTAAAATTCCAGGACATAATATAAGCCTGTCTGGACTCAATCAAAATAATAAGGCTTCCATAGAGCCAACATAAGAACAACTGCGGCAGGATGCTTTGACAATTCAGAAGCTTTGTAAAAGCATTTTTGAAACAAATTTGAGAATAATTGAACAGTTTAGTATTTTCTTGCCTGTTTCTGGAGAGTTGTGCAAGTAATCAGAAAGAAGCCTTTTTAACCCACCTTGTGTTAACCAAATTAAATTCCATCAATAGCAGACTCGCAAGGAACCTACGACAGGCCTGTGTACTTCATTTTATGCCCTCTTTTTTAGAGGAATTTGAGATTAACTTTTGGCTCTGCACTGCAAAACTTGTTTGCACTTGATATCCTAATCTATGCTCTTCCAATATCATGGTGTTTTTGCAACATGTATCTGCATATAAGAACATGTAGCTACTCTAATCCATCCTGAAAACTTTAAAAAGAGACTGTAACGTTTTGTGTTAACGTGTCAGAAAAAGTATGTTACATCATAATCCGCATCTGAGGGGTATACAATGTATTGTATCTGATTAGGTTTACATGTCTTGTCCACAACTTTGTAAAGCTTTACATTTTAACAGTATTACGGCCGAAGGCTGTCCAAAAGAGTTATGCTATGTCATTAGATAATAAATACAATTATGTCTTTAATCCACCCGAGTTTCAAACGTATTACCAGTCATCATTTTTTATTTTTTTTTTCATTTCTCTTGCAGAAGAGGTTGACTACAGCAGCTTTGGCACCAGCACACTGACCCGGAAAAAGAAGGCTGTTGTTACTCTCCGCAACGACCTGAACCGGAAGCGGCCACATATCCGCATTGGTATGCCTCAGGACTTCCGTCCCGTGTCATCCATTATTGACGTGGACATACTTCCTGAGTCCCACCGGAGAGTTCGACTCTACCGGTATGGCTCAGACAAGCCTCTGGGCTTCTACATCCGTGATGGCACCAGTGTCCGTGTTACAGCCCATGGTTTGGAAAAGGTCCCGGGTATCTTCATCTCCCGCCTGGTCCCTGGTGGCCTGGCCGAGAGCACAGGCCTGCTTGCCGTCAATGATGAGGTCCTGGAGGTCAATGGCATTGAGGTGACCGGGAAGACATTGGACCAGGTAACGGACATGATGATTGCAAACAGCCACAACCTTATTGTGACTGTGAAGCCGGCAAACCAGCGCAACAATGTGGTGCGTAGCAGTCGCATCTCTGGCAGTTCGGGTCAGTCATCTGACAGCAGCGGTTCTGTGGGCTACCCCGCCATCACTGCACCCTCAGGTGCCACCGCCATCAGCCATGGTTATAGCCCAGAAGACCTGGAGAGTGACGAGGAGTCGGACATCGTAATTGAGAGCAACATCAAACGGCCATCACGCCGCTCTAACGCATCGGTTGCTTCGACTGCATCCCGGTCCCAGATGCAAACGACTGCAGTTGCCCCACCCAGCCCCCCTACACGACCCCAAACAAGACCCCCATCCACCGTATCGACTGCCTCTTTCCATTCTCAACCGAGCTTTAATGGCACAGTGCACAACAGTTTGAGTTACAAGCTTCACAAGGACCTTACCCTCCAGCACCACCCCTACCACAGCAGTAACCCCACTATGAGGGGGAGCAATGGCAGCCTGCACAAAATCCTCAGCAGTCTGAGGACAGACGCCCGTCACAGCCTGTCTTTACCCAGAGGAGGGGTGGAGGAGGATGGCACAGTTATCACTTTATAAGTGATAGCTGGGCCAACCTCCAGAGACTTGGCCTTTCAGCCTGGGAAGTCAGACTTGACTTTGAACCTCACAAACTTTAAGGGTTTTGTAAAATGAATAATTTAACAGAAACATTATCTGTAAATTTCACACTTTGAAATGATTGCTCTTAATGTGTTGTGATGTCTTATAAGTCAAAAATGTCATCAGAATTAGTGGTGTGTGTGTTTTCAAAAGCGGAGCCATTGATTTTATCATGTCTATCAACTTTTTGTACTTGTTTAGAGGTTAATTTTAATCATATTATCTAAACATCTTCTGGGACCAGAAATTAGGTTTAGTCCTGTGTGTGTGATGTTTTATACTGTTTACATTTCTTACCTGAAAACATTTGCTCCTGGTGTAATGGAAAAAGCTGATTTACACTTAATTAGCCACACAAACTTTTTTTATTAACTCCAAGTTAATAAATAGTATTACTATTCATTATTATGAATTTCTTGTATATTTCTGTTGAATGTGTTCAATACCTTAATACCATAAATAACTGTTTGGCAAATTCCCTCAACCTTGATATATTTAACATGGCTTGATTCAACATCACAAAAGAACATTGTAATTCCACAAATCTAATAAATGAGATGATCTTATCTTATGCTATCTTAAAACCTATTCTAATGTCTTGTTTTTAAGTAATTTAAAAAGATGTTGACTTGGGTTTGGTTTAATTAGAAATGTATAGGTAGTTCACACTTTGATGTCTTCATATAGACCTCTTGCCTTAAAGAAGCCCAGTGGAATGCGAAGTGGTCGGTTCTGTTTAAGCCCGCGCACATATTTTCTGTCACCTCACTGTTAATTAGCCCTCACCTCTGACCTCCACGAAGTCTTTAAGGTAATCCAGCCAGTGAGCATACTTAAATCCAGTCAAATTTAAGGATTTAAAGGGTTTCATCTGAGTGTTATTTTTTTTTTTACACATTGGGAACAATTATGTTTTGAAGCACACTCTAGTAGTGTGGTTAGGCTGAAGTAGTTTTTGTTTGTTAAGATGCTCCTTCTAGGTAGGTTTTCACTTGTGACTTGTCTTTCAGAAATCTGTGTAATACTTGTCTATGTGTAATTTAAAACCACTGTGGATATACCTTTTGTTTGCTTTTAGGTTGACTGAATTGTTTTATCATGTTAAAACAAGGACTAACCTTCATATCCAGCATTTTTGTAGATATGAGCATTTTGCATTTGAGTCCCTCCTACATGCATAATTTTCCCAAACCATACATACTCGGTATTTAGATGTGACCACTGGAAATAAAATATTATAACGTTAAACTGATAAAAGTAGGGACATGGAGGAACAAGAGCACGGTTGAGTTGAAAAAGATGTATTGTGAGTCGCCATCTGCTGGCCGTTCTGTGAACTACCATTACACGACATGGAGCGTCTCCCCTTTCCTGCGAAGAATTGCATTTTTATATTTTGCATTAAACATTTATGCTGATTTCTTGGTTAATTTATATCTGTTTTAACGTTGAATAAATCTAATGGAAATAAAAGGAAGACTAGATTAAAAAAAAGCAGATTATTAAAGAAATGTGTACAATCATGTCCCCCTCTTTTGTGTGTCATATTTCTGTTTTAACTAATCATCTTGTAAAATTCATGTAGAATGTAGAATATTATTTGATGGTTTAACCTGATGAAGTTTGGTAATTATTCTGTGTCTGAAAATGCTCCTGAAGGTTTAGCCATTGCAGTCAATGTTGGTTGTCAGGCCCTTTCCATACAAAAATACATGGAACATGTGAATATTGCCTGTTTTTTTGTTGTTGTTGTTTTTTTTTACTGATGTCAAACTTTTTAAAATACATAATAAATTCTGAGATCGACAAATATATTCTTATTCTTTCTTTACATTCCCAGTTTTGTGTACTGTAAAGTGAAAATTTTATTACACTGCAGTTTTTTTTTTTTTTTTTTTTATAAATATCTATAAAAGTAACCTTAAAAACAAAATAATGAATAATTTATTTAATTTGGATGTATTCATTTTCTAATACAGTTATGAATTCATCAGCTTATTCATTTTAATAATTTAGCTTTTAAATTAATAATCATCAAAATTAGAATATGTAAATAAACTTTATTAATTGATAAATGTAATTTGAAGAAATGTTCATTTCATACAAGGTTATTTATCTGTTCATAAATGTATACATATTTATCCATATCTATCCATCCAATTTTCTATTAGATTAATTTTTGTTATTTTCACTAAAAACATTTGATTAAAAGTTAAGAGTTTTTCTAATTATTTATCTATAATATAGAGATAAAATATAATATTATTATATAGAATATAAGATATGAAGATACAATAGAAAAAAACATTTAATAAAACTAATAATAATACATTTTCATTAACTAAATAAATAAATGGTCAATTACATGAATTTGAAAATGTTGGTACCATGTTTAAAAAAAAATCTTATATTTATTTTTTTGTAAGTTATTCTTGCTTTATGAAAAATGTTGCAAAAATAATTAGGAGGTTAAGGACATATTTAAGTAAGCCTTATAAAGTAAAATATCACATGGTTTTAAATGTGTAGTTGTGTTAATTTTTTTTATTTGTTTTTGTCTTGTCTATTTTGAAATCCATCCAAGATCAGTTTGAGTTTGACAAAGTATTAACGTGTTATATGTGACGTCACTGTATGACTGCGCCGCCATGTTTGTGACCAAAATTCCATATTTCTTCATTGTGCTGCGCTGTGAGATGAGGCAAAGTCAGCGGAATTTTTGTTTCTATTTATAAATCTTGAAAAGGTGATACTGCTGTGTAATTACCGAGCGTAGAAGTTGTTCAGCGCATCTGGAAGGGAGGCTGTGGCAATACGGCACCGGGTGCGTAGGATCACGACCCGGCCCCGCCCTGCCACAGAGGCATCTTTGTCACAGGCAACTGATGTTGTCCTGTAGTTGGTGATGGCCTGGATGCCCTGCCTCATGCGCTGCGTGCCGCCGCTGTCCTGGCAGTGACTGTGGATTCTCTGGGCGTGTGCACGCTATGCCTTTCTGATGGCCCGGGACAGTTTGGCCCTTGCTGTTCTTAGGGCCGCCTTGTTGCCTGCTCTGAAGGCGGAGTCTCGGGTCCTCAGAAGCACACGCACCTCCGCAGTCATCCATGGCTTCTGGTTGTGGCGTGTGGTGATGGTCTTGGAGAAAGTGACATCATCAATGCACTTGCTGATGTAGCTGGTCACTGATGCTGTGTATTCCTCCAAGTTGGTAGAGTCGCCATATGTTGCAGCGTCCCTGAACATGTGCCAGCCCAGTCAGTACACTCAAAACAGTCCTGAAGAGTAGAGATGGCTCCTGCTCGCCAGGTTTTCACCTGCTTCTGAAGCTAGCATACTGATATTCGGATGCAGGGAATGGCTCTCTTTTCTGCTGAGCCCCTAAAGGGTCAATGTAGTGGGGGAAAAAATAAGCAAATGCTTTTGCGTTCTCTCACAAAACTTTGCATTACCCTGATAATTTTTGCATGCTCTCACAAAACTTTTGCGTTCTCTTGCCAGTTATTTTGCATTCTCGCATATTATTTTGCATTCTCGCATATTATTTTGCATTCTCTCGCAAAATGTGCATCATAATGACAGTCTTCTGCTTGCTCTCCTATGTGTATTCCAGCATTATTCCAGCTTTTGAGTTCAACATGAAGAGAAAGCCTGTGCAATGACAGAGTGAAGCCCAAAAGACAATACTTTGGCAATGCACAAATCATAATCTTCAATTTATGAATGTGTGAAAATAAAGACAGCACAGTTAAAATTACATTAAATGTGAGTGGTCCAATGGAATCGCATATTATTATTGTTTTTGTTGTCGTTGTGATGGTGTTTCCCTCTCCATTAATAAAGCAATAAATGCTTCATTATGTGTGGTGAATGATGGTTTGGGGCTTTAAAATAACTGCAATTCGGAACTCACTTTTAACTCATTCACAGGGGCGTAGATTCCAGTGGGGATGGGGGGAGGTAACCCCTCCTATATTCAGAAGAAGCAAGTACAAACCCCCCAATATTTATACCATGATCAATGGAAACATGCAAATTCTTCATACCCCCCATACCCTACTTGATCCCTATTATACTCACAACCCAAGAAAAATCCAAATCCTTATATTTTCTAACTTTTTTATTTAAATATAATACTCTCTATATAATAATATAACTCTCTTCTCTCCTCTTCATACCTACTACATTCAAATATGACATGCTCAACTGTTTCTCTTCCTCCACAACACTCACATAAAGCATTTTCATGTACTCCAATTATATGCAGTATGAATTCAAACCTGAATACCCAAGTCTTAACCTAGTAATTATAAATATTCCTTTTACTATCTACCATTTTTTTAATCGTATATGTCTACAATCATTATTTCAAACCTCTTGCCATTCTTTAACAATATTTTTCCTTATAATGGATTTAATATCACATTCATCCTAACATCCACTTCTTTCCTTTTTAAAGCATTTTTAGCTAGCTCATCTGCCACTTCATTACCCGATATCCCTTCATGTGCTGGTACCCAACAGAATCCTACTTCCACTAATTTCCTATATATTTGCCACAGTAATGTAAATATGTAATTCCTCAGATCTTTACTTGATGACTCTAGATTTGGGTCTCTTGAACCATCTGTATATATTTGAGTTCTTGTATAAAATTTTTCCTTGATATGCTTATTTACATTATATTTCATTTGTCCTATTTAAACCCATTCTCTGTTCTTACATCTCTTTTCTTATATCTATTTCTACATCAGGGAATATCCATGACGGAACATCACTCCATACAGGTGACACATTAAATATTCTGTCTACAATTTGATACTTTCTGCCACATCACTTATAATCCACCCAAAACCCCTTCATTTCTTAATTATTTACTCCCAACAGTTATTTAAAACATCAGAAGCAATATGGCTTCCAGCATGACTATTCAAGGTTGCCAAATATGCCAACAACAATTTTATTCTGAGTATATTCATTGGCCTTTCATTTGCCTCAACCGGTGTCGTCTTAACTGCTTCTAGACATATTCTGAGAGTTCTGTACTGTAATTGATTTAACAATGTTATTGAAGCAGCACCATAAATCATGCATCCATAATCAATCACAGACCTTATCATGGCTTGATACAGTATATCATCAATAATAGTGTTCTTTCTGCTCCCCATTCTTTCCCCACTATTGCTCGCATCACATTTAAAATTCTTAGACATTTTTATCCATTTCATCTATATGTTTCTTCCATGTATAAAGGCTATCAAACCACATACCTTAAATATATTCACACATTCTATTAATTTTCCAAATAGTAATAATTCTAAATTATTGGGAATTTATTTTTTACGAGTATTGTACATACAACATGATTTGCTCGATGACAATTTAAATCTCCAATCTACTGACCTTTGTTCCACCTTTTTAATAGCTGTCTGCATACTTAAATTCACATGAGAAATATTTTGGCCTCTCTTCCATATAGCACTGTCATCTGCATACAAAGCACACCCTATACTTAGACATAAGTTTGCAAATATATAATTATCCATTATGTTCAAATGCAATGGACTAATGACACTACCTTGTGGAATGACATTTTCAGCAGAGGAAATAGATGATAAACATGAACCTACATGTACCACAAATATTCTATCAAATAAAAACTGTAGAAACCAATTATACATGTTTCCTTCTATTCCTAGTCTTGATGCTTTAATTAGCAGGCCCTCTCTCCATATAGTATCATATGCCTTCTCAATATCAAAATAAACCACTGCCATAACCTCTTTCATAACAATAGACTTTTCTATATCATTGCTAATCTTAATTAGCGCATCCATTGTTGATCTTCCACTTCCGAATCCACATTGCTATTTAGAATATTTACCCTTTCTTTCTAGATCACAAGATAATCTCTGAACTATCATGTTTCCCATTCATTTACATAAATTTGAAGTTATTGCTATTGGATGGTAACTTCCTGACTTGGTTGGATCTTTCCCTGGTTTCTACCTGCTTCCAGACCTTTGGAATTATACCTTCCTCCCATATCCCAAAGATGAAACATTGTTTGATAAATGTTTAAACATTATATAGCTTAATCTATCTAGACCAGGTGCAGTATTAGAACAGTTTTGCAATGCAATTTTCAATACTGTAATTGTATATTCCATATCTAGACAACTATTACTATTTTTTTTTCTTCATAATATCTAGATTGTTTTCTAAAATAACTCTTCTTCTTAATTCATACTCTTCTCCCAAATCTATACTGTGGAATCCTTCTCAAGACTTAGAAGTTAACATCCCAAAATGTTTTATTTATCTATATCTGTTACAGCTACAATATCATCTTCTACTAAAACTGGTATTTGAATCGACTTTCTACCTTTCCCACTCTTATGCCTTATCATATTCCATATATTATCCACATGTGTTTCTTTACCTATAGTAGAGCAAATATTCCTCCATCCTGTTCTCATAGCAGACTTAATAATTCTTCTTTTATGGCATCATGTTTACATTTTTCCTGAGTTGTTTAAATGCTGTGTTTGACCTGCTGTTATTTGAGGTATATATATGTTGCGGCTTCTAATATCATATTAGAAAGAGATCTGCAGAAGGTTTCCACATAGTCTTTTATCACTTTATCTCTATTTATCTCACAATAATTATGAAATGAAGACCAGTCCGCTTTATCATACATCCACTTTCCTTGTATGCAGTGCACTGCCCCAGTTATTAATATTTAGTTCACATACTATTGGAAAATGATCACTTCCAATGGTTGTATCACTAACCACATTCCATTCACATATCTCAGCAGTTTCAATTGAGATTAATGTCAAATCTATACATGATGTTGTATTCCTCGTTACATTAAATCTAGTGCCTTGCCCTGTATTTAAACAAACTAAAAGACCTGAACTGTTCAACTATTTCCCCATTGGAATCTATTTTCCAACTACCCCATAACCAATTGCATTAAAATCTCTGCACCATAACTCCTTTTTTCCCCTTTTCCCTCCAACCATCTCAAGCATACATTGTGCAATTTTTGTACATGCATTATAAAATGTATATACAATAAGTATCACCCTTGATAATACATTTCTACCATAACACATTCTGTTTCTTTAACTTTAGGAATTGCCCTATATGCTATTCCTTCTCGTTTAAATATAACTACTCCCGCACCTTGTGTTCCCAATCTATCCTTTCGTACAGAGTTATATCCTGGCAAAATAAATATCAGGTTTGGCTTCAACCATTATTCTTGTGTGCATACTATATTTGGTTTATGATGTAACTCTTAATACATATTTCTTGAACTCTTGACCATTCGCTATCAGACTTCTTGTATTCCATTCCATTGCAATACACTAATTACCATCGAGCTAGTCAAAAAACTGTAAAACTGTGTTTCCTGTGAAGTTGATCGAGTAAGTATATCATGCATCATGTTGGCTGAAATTCCTAAAAATTCCGATGCAGCAACCAAAATTGTTTTAATCTACGCTGATCTGCTTGACAGCATTGCTGTAACATTAATAACCCTGAAAATGTATTTGTCATTACCAATTAATTATCTTTTAGTAGTGAACATTGGTGATTACAATTTTCCTTCATTTGATTTTCTGTCTCCATGGTCAGTGATTCTAATGGTTTATTCTTACCATCTCCTTTTCTCTGCTTTCAATATTCCCACAAGCCTTTACTGCTTCCTCATAAGTCACTTTATGTCAAACTTTATATCTTTGAACTTCTCTGGCTTTTATTTACACCCCAGACCCTCCATTTGCTGCACTGTGAGTACCTCCACAATTACTAAATTTAAAGTATCCGTTTCAGGACACTTATCATAATCATGCTCCCCTCTGTATTTTACACATCTCATTTTTCCCTTGCAAACTGCTGGCACATGTCACACGTTGACATGTGAAGTATCTCAAAGGTTTAGGCACATAAATTCCATTTGAACTTTATCCGGAATTCTTCCTTCAAATGCCAACAATATACTCAAGCTCTCTTGCCGCTGTCCCGCATTGTTTTAAAACTTATTCTTCTTATACTTAGTCTTCTTATACCCACTATTTTACCTCCTTTTAGATTCACCTTGGACCTTTAGAGGCTCCGTGTTTTCAACTCTCTCCCCCGACTGAAACGGGCAAATCTCGCGTTGTGATGCAGTTCAAGTCGAACACACCCCTTAACGTCACATGATCAGCATGTGTCGATCAGTGGTTCGAGCCCTTTTTTGATTGGTTCTTAAACCCACGCATGCGCACATGCTGCTGTGCGTTCACTTCCACATAAACAAGAGCAGTGAACTGGTGAGTGGATCATGGAGCATCGTTTTGACAGGGCAGCGGCGGTGCTGTCACCGCTGGAGGAGTCCAGCGCCGAGGTGAGCAGAGACAGCGGCATCGTGTCGCAGAGCGCCAGCAGCTTGTCTATGGTTAGCGAGGCCCTGAGCAGCGGTTCCGTGTCTCAGAGCTCGAGCTTCGGCGCTGCAGTGGCCCAGGACCCGAGCTCTGCTGCGGGAGAAACCCAGGAACACAGCGAGCCGGAGCAGACACAAGACGACGAGCTACTGAGACACACAGCGATAGCATACTCCTCCTATATGAGAGCAAATGCCGAAGAAGAGGTGAGGAATCATAGATTTATTCAGTCTTATATTGACGCTTCTGTATGCTCGTCTTGTAGTCAGTGCTGTGTAGTTAACGAGCCTAAGTTGTTAAGCGTGACATAGGCTACATAAAGACCCACTTGTTCTCTGCACTTCTGACTGAGGTATGTTAAATTCCCAGTCAGAACCCGTTTGCTGTATTAATGCTTTATGGTGGTTATGTGTAATTGTATAAGTCAGTACGTAAAGCAAATAACCTATTTTAACCACAGAACATGTTATCTGTTTATATTACAGGCCCTGTGCTTGGAGAGAAGTCTGGAGGAAATGCTTACAAGAGTAGATGAGTTTGTGGGAATGCTTGATATGGTAAGATCAATACATGTGACTTTGCATGCATAGAAAAGTGTTTTGAAAACCGTTTAAAAGGAATATTCCATTTAAATCTGCATACACCTTTAGCATTCGCAGGTCAGTTTTCACCCCGTGGACTTTTAAGCTTATGAATCATTCATAATCCAATTGTTTTCATCAAAAACCATATTGTAGCTCATTGTTAACTTCTTATCTGTTCATACATGTAAAAAGATCTATATTTTGTGCAGGTTAACTGAAAAATATAAACTTTAATATGTCTGATGTCAGATTAATTTTTTTGCAATTTTTTTTTTTGGAAATTCTATTACATTTCAAAATACACTAACTACAGCTGAGAGAAGAGAAGGGGAAAAAAATAAATAAAAAATATATATTTATCAAGGTGTATATGAAATTTCATATGAATATACTATTGTATTATATTTATATAAACATTTAATGTGAGAATTTTGAGACAAAAAAGTCTGTGTGATAGTATGGGAAAGAGGCTAAATGAAAGTAAAATATTTTAAAGAAAAATCTCATTCATAAATGTGCAAAAATATCTACATAATATCATCTGTAAAGCCACAATTGATGCCGGATGTAACCATTTTATAAAAATTGTTATATCTCTTAAATAATGTATTCAAAAAAATCGGGAAAAAACACATATGTTCATTTTGGCTCAGTTTGTGTTCCGTCTGAAAAACTGTGTGGTATTGTGGTATTTAAAAATGATGATTTACCTCTAGCTCTTTAAAAATGACCAGGTCGCATTAGGAGGGTTAATAAAGAATCTCTAATTGGGTTTTCTTCTTATAAGTTTTGTAAATTTTGACAGTTCTAATAAATAATCACGGAAACATATTGGGATATCGATATATCGCAACATTTTTCCTCAAAGTATTGTATCAATACTTTAGATCTCTTTATTTATATTTTTATTCAACTATTTGTGTATTCTTATCATGTCCAACAGTTCAATATAGACAAAGCAGGTCATTTAAATAAGTGCAAACTCACGAGAGAGACTGAAATTGAGCCAATTTCTCTCGCTGACACACTGGTCTTCTCTCACTCATTGGCACTAGGGCCGTGCAAAAATATAGATTTTTCGACTAACCACAATCTTCATTTGATTATATCGATATAGATTCTTAAAATCCCAAAACCGATCTTTTACTCTATACGCAGCCCTTTACAATGAGAGTTGCATCACTTGCATACGTGATTTAAAATGTCTGTAATTAGCCACTGCCTGGTAATATTTCAGATATCACCAGTTCAGCACTGAGTTCAGCATCCTTTCACTGCCTGTTGAGTAAAAGTTTGCTTTGCCTTGTAATGTGTGTCCAAAGATGAGATCCACGTAACCCATTTGTCATTGATGTCTCTTATAATTCCCTCTTTGGTCTTTACAGTTAGATGTTGATTAAAAAAAACATAAAAAATTAACATTAATGTAATGTGTTGAAGTGCCAGCCCGGAGTCATTACACTGTCGCACACGTCACAAACACACAGCAGTGTTTCAGTGTCATTGATAAAAGGACGGAGAAAGGAGCTCTTAATGCTATTTGTTGTACAAAACAAGCCCAGATGCAACTTGTGATAGAAATCAAGTATTTTTCATTTTTCACATTTTTGTTTGCACGCACTTTTCATGGTTCAGCTGCTAAATCATGTTTTAAATATCTCACTCTCTTTGGCCATATATCATGTATGTATCTCTACATACACCAAAAAATTACTCAATGCTTGTTTGACATTAATAATTATTTTTTTTTTATCATCACAGATTAGAAATGACACTTCTCAGGTGGTCAATGAGAACCTGCCACAGATACAAAGACAATCTGAAGAGATGAGAGAGATATACAGAAAAATCGACAAATTGGAGGTACTAACTAAACGTTGGCTGATTTAGAGTTAATTGAATCCTATTTCTTTTGTTATTCTAAGTGTAATGTCTTATTTTCAGGCCTTTGTCAAAATGGTTGGAGCCAATGTTAGTGCCATGGAAGAACAAGTCACTCAAGTTGAAGTTGAAGGTGAAGTTGGAACTCTACCAGGCGCCTTCAAAAAGATCTTTCGCACAATGAGCGTGCCAGGATTTTTAAATGTGAGCACTTTTCATATTGTCATGTTATTTGGTAACGTTTTGACAATGAACAATTGCAGAACTGGGAACATCTTTTTGCTTTCTCTTCTTTTTCAGAAACGTGCTAGCCCAAGAAGGCAAACACAAAGACATCAAGAGCTTCCCAGTGTATTTAGAACAGAAGATTACTTTAAATCTCAGTCCGAGCAGTAGAAGAGAGACTCCTGTATTGACTTTATTAAGTACTTACCAACACCAGGGATCTTCAACATCAGAAATGCTGACTGGGCGATGATAACCAGATACACATCTCAGATACACTTTCCTGGGATTGCAAAAACGAAACATTTCGGTCACTTTAGCTTCCAATTATTTGAATGAAACTTGATCAAAGCGAAGTATTATTTTAGTAGACCAGTAAAAGGCAGCTAGTTTTATAACCAACAGAAGCTTTGGTTTTATTTTTTTTAATTTTTTTTCAAAGTGCCTCACCAGGAAGTTTGATGTTGTTTCTTAAAACTGAGAAAACATGCTTGTAAAATGTATGAACATTTGTTGAAATGTTTGTATGATTTTTATTTTCACTCAAACTTGTACATAATTTTACATCTTTATAATTTTTTTGCCCTTGGCATTTTCTTCCAATGCTTGAGATCTTTGCACTAGTTTCACTGTTGCTTTAACAAGCTATTTATCATATCGAGGTTTAATATCAGTGTCTGACATATGCTGACAATGGATATTTTATTCTTAATGAAGCCAGTGTAAATTACTCTGGTTTATTATGTAGCATTTAGTGCCACTTTCCTCAGCAAAACAATGTCACCACAACAAATCTAGTTAGTCATGGACCATTTGCTTTTATATTGAAATGTCCATTGATACTTATGTTATGCTAAATGTGTTACATGATTATATTTGTAACTAATGATTGCCTATTTGTACATTTACAAATGTAGCTTTGAGCAGTTACTAATTTTTACTCCCAATATTGATCAGTAATGGCAAACATAAAGAATGGCTTTTCACTTATATCTCTATTTTGTTCTGAACAGTTATCATACTTTAAGTGAACTGAAAAACTATCCCTGTCTGACCTGGAATTTTCTTGAAAGTTCTGTATTTGAGATCTAAGTTGAGAATGTTGTATGATTTAAAAACAGAAACATCCATTTACTTTCCAGGATGCCAGTTTTGAAGGCAAAGAAAGTTCTAGAACAATTTTAAGTGTTGCCCATTCACTTTTCATCTTTATTTGGCTTTAGTTTGGACCATTATATCCAAAAGGTGTTCGCTTGTCATTGAGCAGTTGATGTACTTTGGATAAGTTTACCCTCAAGTTAACAATAATTTCTATTTCAAGCGACATTTAAAAAATCCTGTAATGTGACCTGTGATGATGTACGATTAGCAAATGAATCATTCGGTTGAACCGGTTCTTTTTTTTAATGAGTCGGTGGAACCGAGTTGTAAAATAACTCAACCTTGGCCAAAAGCTTTGGGAGTGACATACATTTTGAAAACAATGATAAGCATTTCATGAGTTTTAAAGGCTTTTATTGGCAAAAACATTAAATATATGTAAAGAGTCAATATTTACAGTGTAGGCCCTTGTTCTTAATAACTTCTGCAGTTTGCTCTGGCATGCTGGATTTCAGCTTCTGGGCCAAATCCTGACTGATGGTGATCCATTCTTGCCTTATTAGTGCTTGGAGTTGATCACAATTTGTGGGCTTCTGCTTGCCCACTCGCCTTTTGAGGATTGACCACAGGTTCTCAATGGGATTAAGATCCCACATTTTTATGTAATGTAATGATCTCTGAGCCACTTCATTATCACTCTTGCCTTGTGACATGGTGCTCCATCATGCTGGAAAGTGCACGGATCATCACCAAATTGCTCCTGGATCGTTAGGATTAGTTGCACTTGCAGGACGTTTTGATACCATTCTTTATTCATGGCAGTGTTTTTGGGCAGAATTGTGAGAGAGCCCACTCCCTTGGATGAAAAGGAACCCCACACATGGATGGTCTCAGGATGCTTCACTGTTGGCACGACACAGGACTCATGGTACCGTTCAGCTTCTACGGACTATAGATTTTACAGATGTCCCAAACAGTCGGAAGGGAGATTCATCAGAGAAGATAACTTTGCACCAGTCTTCTGCTGTCCAATCCTTGTATTTCCTGCAGAATTTCAGTCTGTCCTTGATGTTTTTCTTGGAGAGAAGTGGCTACTTTGCTGCCCTTCTTGACACCAGGCCATTGTCCAAAAGTCTTTGCCTCACTGTGCATGCAGATGCACTCACACAACCTGCTGCAAATATTGAACAAGCTCTGCACTGGTGGTGACACGATTCTGTAGCTGACTCCTCAGGAGCAGACGGTCCTGGTGCTTGCTGGACACTGGGACGTCCTGAAGCCTTCTTCACTGCAGTTGAACCTCTCTCCTTGAAGTTTATGATGATCCAGTAAATGGTTCTTTCAGGTGCAATATTATTTGCAGCAATTTCCTTGCATGTGAGGCCATTTTGATGCAAAGCGATGATGGCTGCACATATTTCTTTAGAGGTAGCCATTGCGAACTTGAACACAATGATTGGAAGCACTTCTTCCCTCCCTGTATAGCAATCAGTCTGATCTTATAATCCAATCAGAATGATAGAGTGATTTCACCTGACTTGTACTTGTTCACATTTTCCCAGGTGCTGCTGATATGATTTGTGAAATTATGTTAGCTGGTCATTTTGTGCCAGGGCCAAAAAACTGTGAAATTTGGTAATATATTATAAATTTGAAATGTATAATACATTACAAGGTAATTATGTTGTTAACAATGGTGTAGGAACTGTTGAACAATAAACAACACAACATTTCTGCAATCTATATTTTATAATCTATGTCACATAGTCATAAACAGCTAATTCACCGTACAAATTTAAATGTAAAATGCTGTAAACAGTTATTTTAGAAAAGAAAAAAGTTGAATCGGCTATTTGAACAGATTCAACCGTCATTAAAGCCTGGACCGATTGGATAAGAGCCATTCCACCGAAAGGGTGACATTTGCCTGTTGTAACTTTAAAAAATGTAACTAATTTTAAATCTTTTTTCAACACTGAATCTAATAACACACATATTTCACTATTCAAAATGTATATTGGTCAATCTCAGGTAACTTTATTTCATTTTTTACAAGGTTTCAAAGTGGGAGATGGATGCATTTTTCTCAGTCCTGTTACCAAAAATCGTGTGTCTTTTAAAAACCATGTTTAAAAAAAAATTCAACTAATTTCTTTGTTTTCCTCTCACAAAATTGTTTATTTTAAATAAATGGTAGGTTGCATGTTTAAATAATTGACATTTGTCACAAAAAAATCACTATATATGCACACAAGTTGCAAAGCCATTTTTTCATTTTAAAGGAGACCCAAACCTTACATTTATAAATGTTTTTATCATGTAATTAATTAAACTATTGGATAAATGATGAACATAACACAATTGAGAAAATCAGTGGTTTAATTTAATTTTTTAGAGAAAAACAATTTAATAACAGGAATGAAAATCCGTAACAGGAATGAATGCCCCAAGTGAAGGAGTTCAAGTACCTCGGGGTCTTGTTCACAAGTGAGGGGACAATGGAGCGGGAGGTTGGCCGGAGAATCGGGGCAGCGGGGGCGGTATTGCACTCGCTCTATCGCACCGTTGTCACGAAAAGAGAGCTGAGCCGAAAGGCAAAGCTCTCGATCTACCGGTCAATTTTTGTTCCTACCCTCACCTATGGTCATGAAGGTTGGGTCATGACCGAAAGAACTAGGTCGCGAGTACAAGCGGCCGAAATGGGCTTCCTCAGAAGGGTGGTGGGCTTCTCCCTTAGAGATAGGGTGAGGAGCTCAGTCATCCGTGAGGAGCTCAGAGTAGAGCCGCTGCTCCTTTGTGTCGAAAGGAGTCAGTTGAGGTGGTTTGGGCATCTGGTAAGGATGACCCCTGGCCGCCTCCCTAGGGAGGTGTTTCAGGCACGTCCAGCTGGGAGGAGGCCTCGGGGAAGACCCAGGATTAGGTCTCCAAACTGGCCTGGGAACGCCTCGGGGTCCCCCAGTCAGAGCTGGTTAATGTGGCTCGGGATAGGGAAGTTTGGGGCCCCCTGCTGGAGCAGCTGCCCCCGCAACCCGACTTCGGATAAGCGGTTGAAGATGGAGATGGAGGAATGAACGTAACAGGAATGAACATAACAGGAATGTATCCGGACTGAGTGAGTGAGAGATTTCTGAAGGAATGTACTGGTTTGTCAGCAAAGATGATGAAAAGAGAACAAAGGAGTGAAAGACAGAGAGAAAGAGAACGGAGATAGAGAGTGTGGCGGGTGTATCTCCTTCCCCATCAGCATGCCATGGTGGGTGTTTCTGGCCCCTGGGTCCTCTCCATCTTCATGTACAAAACAAAACATGTTCAGTTGCAAAAACTACATCCAACAGTGTTTTAGCTAGAATTGCGCTATATTAAAGAACACAAACTTGCCTGGCCCTTTTCTAAAAAGTTTTTAGTTTGGCCCAGACTTCGCTCTCGATTTCCATGTGACGACCTGTGACTGGCCTCGGGGGTGGGATAATACACACAATGTCCACAAACAAGTACCAAAGGATGTCTTCACGGGCTGGCCAGAAAAAACGGTTCACCCCAATCTTTTGCATACAACGGACCTCAACATGTGTTTCACTTGTATCAGTGATGACACCAGGGAAAAGATCACCATCGTACTTCAGCACACACCATTTGCCAACAACCTCAAGACTTTGCCACTGAACTTCTGTCTCTGTGGGGGCCATGGGAGCTGTCTGCTGATTGCTAAACTTGAAATGCTTTGCATTCAAGCACCCACAGTTCAGATTTTGTGTTGTCGTGCACAAGCAGCTGACGTCCCTGTATATCAATTCTCCATGGGCTAGGGACACTACCTGATGGATCCTCATAATGGACGGAACTGGCACATCATCAACTGCTTCCTCGCTGACAAAAAACAACTGGATTTTTGTGTTTGTCTCTTTCAACACAGCAAACAGCTCTGCAGCATCCGGAATATCTCTTCCTTGGCTGACTAGATTGTCAGCCCTCCTCTTCAGAGCCCCTCCCACACCATCCGGGGCACCCTTCCCGTGGCTCGCCTCGAAAAAGTTCCACGTCCCGGCAGTGAATCCCCGCTTGAACAGCTCAGTACAAAACAAGAATAAATTACCTCATTGTTTGTACTGAGTGCAGGGGCCATCGCTGTAAAAATGGACAGTGTAATAATCAAGCACTGGTGACATGTGTTGCCAGATTGCTGGTGGGCCCTTTATTCTTGAGGGTGACAATGTGCAGAAGGACATCGGGCGAGGGGTTGCATGCACATAAAGCACACCTGTGTGCAGTGTTGCCTGCTGATGTGATGCTCCGAAGTGGACTGCCTGTATTTCTGTGCTGTACTTGCAGAGGTAATTTTCTGAAAAGTCAACATGAATTAAGCATTCATGAACTTTTAAGTTTTGTCTCAATGCCCTGTAGTGTTTGAACTGATTGTTGATGTTAAATGTGTGATAATTCTCCCTCCACTTTCTTCGACGTCTGCCCTTTTCTCTCTTACTGAGGTCATTGATTAGTTTCTTCCTGCCTGACTCAAGGTCCTTCCTGTATTTTTCACCTTCCTTCTCTAAATATTTCTGTCTCCTCTCTGGGTCTGCATCGCGTTGGGCGCGATGGAGTCGCTGCCTTTCTGCAGCACTTAGTGGTGGATTGGCTCCCTGTAAGCATGGTATTCACATTGTAAAACTTATACGTCTACAACTTAATTAACGGTAACTGTAAAATTAAAAAATAATCAAGTAAATTGTATTACATAAACTAATACTTACACTAATAAATCAATGCACAGGAGGATGCTACTCACTCCTGTTACTGTTACTCAGTCCTGTTATGGTTTATATGAGTAACAGGACTGAAGGTAACAGGACTGAGTTTTTAGCATAGAATTAGCAAACACATGAAATATAGCCACATAGCATACATGCTAATAGCATGAGGATACTTCTCGGAAATATCTGCAATATCATCAAATATACAGAAAATAAAATGAGAGGACTTACTTTTTGTCTTCCCATTGCCTTCAGAAGATCTAGATGATGCAACTTCCTGTTGGAAATGTGTCTTGTGGAATGTTCCAAGTTTTTTAGAGGGGGGAATGTGTTAGCGTAACAGGACTGAGTGAAAACCCGGGGACATGACTAAAATGTTTATTTTATTTAAAATATTAGATAAAATATTGTTTTCTCAGGATTTTATTTTTAATAAAAGCATAGATTGGATATAAAGTCACACAACAATGCAAAAGAAATAAGATTTCTGAAGGATTTTAATCATTATATTTCATGGTAAAATATAGACAGAGAGTGGGGATATGCAACAAATGCAATATTTGTAGTGTTCTAGGTAGGATTTATTAATGTTTTTAATTAAAATTTTAAATTTGCATTTAGCTTAATGTGCGGGACACTTTGCTTAATAATAAAATGGATTTTAGAGTTAATTTTCGTGCATTTTTATACATATAATGTCCTGGGGACAGAAATGTCACCCATTCGGTGGAATGGGTGATAAAGTGAATTGAACCAAAGTCCCTTTCAAGGCAAGTCAGCCAA
Organism: Xyrauchen texanus; assembly: GCF_025860055.1. Classification (NCBI taxonomy): domain Eukaryota; kingdom Metazoa; phylum Chordata; class Actinopteri; order Cypriniformes; family Catostomidae; genus Xyrauchen; species Xyrauchen texanus. Next base: position 31,729,638 of record NC_068301.1, read on the forward strand.
CTCGACGGCCATTTTTGGAACGTTCCCGCGTAGCTATTTATTCACGGTAGCGCCATCTTTATGATTTTAATGGGAATGACAGTGAGGCTGTGAGGATTAGACCATCTATTCAATGGCAGGTACGGTATAAAGCTGTAAAAAACAAACAAACAAATCAAAAACTCATCACATTTGATTTTCTACAACTTTGTTTTCAACTGAATATTGAAGATGTTTTTTTTTTTTTTTTCAACTTTTGTCCACGGAAAATGCTGTTGTGAATAAATGTCTATCCATACTAGTCAAGCGGCATACAAGTACAGCTCCTATCTACTTGAATGGGGAAAGACCGAAATCTCCAAAACGGTTGGTCAAGAATTCGACCAAAGAACATATTTCAATTCGACAGTTGAATCTGATAACAATTGTTATCGTAAATTGTGCTTCTTTAGCTCAAATCTCACGCACACAAAAAGCTGGTCCAGCTAATACGCATGCGCGTTCTCGAAGTTGACTGACAGGCGATGTCTGTATCTGAAAATGTATTGACTCTTTTTCCTGTAAGGCGGGATATCTGCAATCTTGCACGTTCGATATTGGTCCATTAATTTGAATATAAGTGGTCAATTTCGGCCTAAACAGTCTCTGATCGGACATCCCAAACGTCAAACTGAATAGTCATGTGGCCTTGAAACGCAATGGCAACTTTTACCGTACGTTCACACCAGAGGCGGCGAGAGCGTCAAATCGACCGGAAGTCATTCATTTTCAATGACAGCCAGCGTCTCTCCGCGGCGAGAAGCGGCGCGGCGAGTCTTGGGCGGCGTGGGCGTCAGATGGAAGTTCAAGTGCAGTCAACATTATGGTAATGAGCTGTGACGCGTTTCGGCGGCAACCTATTGGAATATAGAAGTGCTCCGCTCTAGCGAAGTCTAGAGAACACAACCGTGTAAACTTTGGTTCCCACCAAGCATTCGTTCGAAGATAAAATGGAGGAGAAACGAATTATTGCCGTGACGGGTTTCCCTGTAATATATGACCAAGACCACAGTTATTACTACAAATGTATTCTATTTTTTATAACAAACAACTATAATTTTAATTACTTACTGCCATCGATCGATTAATTATTTTCACATTTTAAAGAGTACATGAGGATATACGCTACTTGTGATAGGTCGGCAAAAAGTAAATGGTCGACATGTCTGGATGTTTAAATTGCGTCCCCTTTAAATATAGTTCACAAAACAAAGCATTCTGAACAAACGTTGCCGCCTATTTCAACTACGTCAGAGCGTCAACGAGCGTCCTTGAGCGTCGAAGGCAGGGCAGCCAGAGCGAATTTTGACGCTCTCACCGCTTCTGGTGTGAACGTACAGTTAGGCGGTGGGCCGAGTCCGTCTATCTCGTTTAGTTTTTGATTTGATAGTTACCCAGCAGCTGTCTGGCTCATTTTTTTTATTTGTCTGTATGAATAATTCACAAAAAGATTACCGATTGTTTCCAATGCCAATTGTTGCACATTAAAGTATAAAAATAGATTTAATTTCGCTAGCTGATCACAAACGTTGGCCGGAGTGAGATCAAATCAACGCTTGTGTTGTTACCTTGTTGAATTGAATTGGCCAATCACGTTATTCGTTGAACCGGCGTCGCGTGACTCGCGTCAGTCTGAAGCCAAATGAGTCTACAACCCAACCTGGAGAGACCGGTGTGTCTCGGCAAGACAACGTCAAGGTAAGATTTGTTTTACAATGATTATACACCCCTATATCTTAATGCTTTTCATATAAGTTGTATTTAAGACTGCAAGCTATACTTCGTCGTGAATATATGCGTTGTCGTTGATGAGAACAGTAGCCACGAAAGAATGTTGGTAGTGGAGCAGTAAAGCTAGGTCTAACGGTATGTTGCTTAGGCTAATCCAAATCATTCGGTACATACACAATGAACTAAGCAAAGATTATTCAAATACGGGATAATTACGGGTAAATATTTAAACGGGAAGACAGTAGGAAATAATTTGACAGGTATGTCAAGGTTGGATTTGTTTACAGCAAGCTACCTAGGCTACAAGTAAGCTAGACTAATTATCAGCTAAAAAGAGTGCAAAACAAAGAAATGATTTCAAATCAACTTTATAGTGGTAGTCATGGAGTTATATAAGCCATTTATGGTTGATCGTCACAGTTTATACAATGACACAATTCTGTGCATGGTAGCTTATGCACATATGGTGGAAAAATATTTTATTTAAAGATGGCTGTTTTTAAGCTATTTAACAAAATTATTTGTGGTCAGAACTGCAGTAGTCTTGTCAAGCTCGTTTAAGATGGTTAGCATCTTAATACAAATGTCAAGATGAAAAATGTGATTTAAAATGATCTAGTAATGTGTGCTTTCGGTGTTTATTTATCTGAATATAATTCAGTTGTTTATCTAACACACAGACACGGACAGGACAACATCATATCTCTCCACACCCAAATGACTACAGAGGTGATCGTTGACAATCATCACATCAACAGCACCATGAATGGAGCAGGTCAAGATCACGGAGTTGCTTAGTATCCACATCACAGATGACCCATCTTGATCTATCGACACCACCAACAGAACCTGGCCAAGAAAGTCCAAAACCTCTGCACTTCCTCCCACAGTTGAGGAAGGCTCATCTCCCACAAATCCATCCTCTTAACTTTCTATAGGGGAATCATAGAGAGCCTCTTCCTTCCACCCCCACCCTCCAATAACCTAAGGGCAGCTGATTGACTCTTGCACAAATACACTGGTAGTTTACACTATGATGCTGCTACATTGGTTTATTTTTTTATTTTTAAATTTGCTATGAACATTTGACCCCACTTACACACATATTGCACTGCCTTTTGCTACTTGTCATGTCATCCACTTGCACTGAAATACTATATTAATTAGGGATGAGTCGCGATTTTCGAATATTCGATTAGTTGATTTTATTATAGAATATTGAATAGGATGTGCGGGATGATTGTCTTTAAAAAATCCCTATGTTTTAGTTGTGGTTATAAGTTGCAATCCTAAATTCACATAATATTTTTATACATTTTATAAATGTATTCTTAATATTTGTTGTTTTTGTTTCTATGTTTGAGCTTATATATCTCAATATTAATAACAGTCTGGTTAATTTTGAGTCTTGAAATGTAAACTCTCAAGGGTTGGCTTTCTAAATATATGTTGGTTATGTGTATATTCAGAATGACTTCTGAGCAGCAACCTTTTTATTTTGGGGATGTCATGAATGCATCACTTGCCAAAATTGAGGCTGACTAGTAAGGGGTTAAACGTATATAAATGAAACGTTTTATATAAAAATTATACATTTGATACAAACCTTCACTGTTGTTGGCTGTATTTTCTATCTTCTTACGTGCTCTTCTTATGTGTTCTTTGTTGGTGAAGAGCATGTAGCATTCTCTGTGAAATCCAACATTAGCCGGCACATCTTGGACGTCTTCGGAATTAATGCCAATACGGCTTTTTCAGCTACTGTACTCTCTGTGGTTTGCAGGTTCACCCATAAATTTGTACATTAAACAATCTTTGCCCAACTTGTCTGGGAAAGGGGGGTTACAGGGCTTTTTACATTTGAGGCTAAATGGATAAAACACCTCATTTTTACCTCAGTATTACTGAACTACAGAACTAAATTTACATTTTTAATGATTTACAGCAAAATTGTAATTTCAAGAACGCAGCTTCCTGCGATCTGTGTTCATTTACATTGGTTGTCAAGGAAACGGGAGGTTTTCTAACGTTATGATTAGTACTCCTGCTTATTTGCCGGTTTAAAAAAGTAAGAGTTTGTAAGGACATTTTGCGTCAAATGTGCAAACAACAAAGTTGGAAACAATGTCTGTAGTACTTACACGATTTTATTACATGACCTCAGCAAAAAAAGACTTACACAGCTGTGAGGTAAGTATTAAATTCATAATTTCGAGGTCCGGCCCACCGTCTATTTGGTAGCTTTGACCAATCAGCAGCGACTGCCGGTCCTGCTGACTCCGCCCCTTTTATACTTAACGCTTCCCAGTGAGTTGAATGATTTCCCTGTAGAAACATCGCACATGAGTTTCATCAGCCGAACTCAGCTGAAGTAAAACAGGTGCAGCTCTCTCCAAGATTAATACAGACCAAATCAAGCATCTACTAAAGGTATTACCAGTTATACCTTTGATTTATTACGAATGTATCATGCTATTACACAATTGCTGTTTTTAATTTGCCACAGTGTGATTCTTAATTATACTGTTATAGACTAGTGTGCTACGTTGCTAAATGTTAAACCACTACAGATCTCACCGGCAAGCTTGCATAGATATATTTACTGTCATACATTATTTATTCGACCATTTCAGATAATACCTTTCATACAGCAGTTGCACGAGTTACAGCTTTTGAGATAACCCTGCTGTGTTTTATGTACGGACCGTTTTCCTGTTTATTTCAGCCATGTTGGTGGACACGTTTTACCAGTTAGATACATTATTTACAGGCTAAATTCACCTAATGATATGATCAAGCATGCAGAGACATGCACTTGACTAATGCACTCAGCAAACCTTTATCTTAGGTTGTACAGTGTTAGATAACTATGATGTGATCTGTGGTCTAATACAACTACACTGTGTATATTTGTACCTTTACTAAAGTGTTCTTAGATATAGGATGAGGTTATATTGTATCTCCAGTATGCATGCAGAATTCCACAATCTTGAATTGACTTTTTAGAGTGCAAAAAATAATAATCCTGTTTATCTAAAAATTAATCGCATTATGTCTTAAATGTGTAATAAGATGCAGACAATATTTAATTTTGAGTATGCAACATTGTGAAATCAAACCAGAGCATTATAGTCCATTGCTGGTCCACAATGTTAATTAAATGCTCTTTGGACATGTATCACAGTAATTCTTTGAAGCACCTTGGCTTGTACCATGTCAATACCATGGTACATGAAAATGTTAATAATTCGGTACCAATTGTTTAAATTGTACTCCAAAGTACTTCAAAGAATACCATTAGTACAACTATGGTCCTTTTGTTGTTTGTGTATTGGCAGTTTGTGGATACTGGCAACAGTTAAAGGTGCACTCCGTCATTTTTGTTCTCATTCAAAAAGTTTTCTCCTAAAGAAATGAATAGTTAATGCAATAATTTTGAAACGTATGTATAAAATCATGAGCACTCACATTAAAATGTAGACTCCAGTCATTTCAGTAACCTTATAAAAGCTGTTTTATTCTACACGGAGAGAGTCCACACATGGGGGCTGCCATGTTAGAATCACATGACCAACCGAGTACTACTCACTTAATCTCAGTAACCGTCCTGTTATTTGATATTTTAACTCCTGGATTAAAATTATTCATGGCTGACTGTCACTAGTGCATTTTTACAATGGCATTGGTAACTAAAAATGATGCTGCATCATGCGGCTAGGTGTCAGTGTAAGTCCAAGACGACATTCATAAAAAAAACATTACTGAGTGTACTTTTAAATGAATAGTTCACCCAAAAATGAAAATTCTCTCATCATTTACTCACCCTAATTCCATCCCAGATGTGTATGACTTTCTTTCTTCTGCTGAACACATACAAAGATTTTTAGAAGTATATTTCAGCTCTGTTGGACCTCACAATGCACGTCAACAAGGTCCAAAATTTGAAGCTCAAAAAAGCACATAAAGGCAGCATAAAAGTAATCCATTCGACTCCAGTGGTTAAATCCATGTTCTCAGATGCGATATGATAAATGTGAGTGAGAAACAGATCAATATTTTAGTCCTTATTTTACTATAAATCTCCACTTTCGAACTGCCCTCATATGTGCTCTTCTCCTAGGATTTCTTCTTTCACATTCTTTGTGCATATCGCCTCCTACTGGGTAGGGAGGAGAATATACAGTAAAAAAGGACTTAAATATTGATCTGTTTCTCACCCACACCTATCAAATGTCTTCTGAAGACATGGATTAAACCATTGGAGTCTTATGGATTACATTTACGCTGCCTTTATGTGCTTTTTGAGCTTAAAAGTTTTGGACCATGTTGACGTGCATTGTGAACACCAAAAGAGCTAAAACATTCTCCTAAAAATCTTTGTTAGTGTTCATTTTTGGGTGAAATAAAGGCACGCATTGCTGATTCTAAACTTTATGGTAATGTAACATATTTTATGTCATTTTTATGACATGTCATTAAAATATGGTAATATTTTCAAATTTCTAATAAATTATTTCTTCTTAATTTCCTGCAGCAGAATGTGTGGTATATGGGCCTTGTTCGGAAGTGATGAGTGTCTTGCGGTTCAGTGCATTAATGCCATGAAGATCGCACATCGCGGTCCAGACGCTTTCCGCTTCGAGAATGTCAACGGTTTCACCAACTGCTGCTTTGGGTTTCACCGTCTGGCCATTGTGGACCAGCTGTACGGCATGCAGCCTCTGCGTGTCAAGAAGTTTCCCTACCTCTGGCTGTGTTACAACGGTGAGATTTACAACCACCTCAAGGTAGGTAACATTTGTGACCCATTCCAGTCTGTCCTGATATATAGTTTTATAAAGTTTCAGAATATTTAACTTTTCCATTATTACTGTACGCACTAATAGAGCTCATAACTAATGTTAATTTTTACGTGCTCATTTGAATTTGACAGACATAAGCATTAAGCTTTACTAACTAAAGAAACTAAAAGTACTGTACCATAGTACTTCCATTGTGGTACCAATGTAATGCCTCATTCTTCTGTGAAACACCTTAGGAGTGCAATGTAAATACCATGGTATTAATAATCATTCAGCACCATGATATATTGTACCATTAGGTCTTCCTTGAATTACTTTGGATTGGAGTACTATATAAATATAATTAAATATTAATATGGTAATCATTCAGTACCATGGTTTATATAAATATACTGTAGTATTGACCTCTGATAAAATTACTGTATTACCATGGTTATGTACTATTTATAAGGGTCTGATTATTCTTTGACTTTATAATCTTGTGAATTAAACATGGTGCTAAATGCATAATAAAGCCTGAAATGCATAATATCACACACCTAAATGGTTTACCAGTGACATTTGTTAACTTTCCGTTTTCGCTTATAGTTGAAGAATCACTTTGAGTTTGAGCATCAGACCAAAGTTGATGGAGAAATCCTTCTGCACCTCTATGATCGCTTTGGAATCGAGAAGATGGCCTCGCTGCTAGATGGCGTATTTGCCTTTATATTGTTGGACACTGCTAACAGAAAGGTTTTCCTAGGCAGAGATACCTATGGTGTGAGGCCATTGTTCAAGTTGATGGCTGATGATGGCTTTCTTGCTGTCTGTTCTGAGGCCAAAGGTATAATCAATAATATCTCTCTTAAAATATGTGTGTGAGGAGCACATCTCTCTCCTAAGAGTCAGAACATGATTCTAACAGCATCACATAATTGTAATACAAACAGGTTTAACACAGATCACACACTCCATGTCCACTCCTGCAAAGATCAGTCCCTTCCCCCCGGGACACTTTGAGGTGTTTGACTTGAAAAGTACCGGGAAAGTGGAGTCTGTTCAGATAGACCGCTTCCACAGCTGCACAGATGAACCCAAACACACCACCTATGACAACGTGGAGGGACTTGGCACAGGTAGATGTCATACGCATGGGACATGCAAACACATGAAAACATATTTGTTTATTGAAATAAAAATATAACGAATATAACTCCAAAAAATGACTGAGTACACTTAAGTTCCAGTTTTTTCGAGTATGTAGAAGTGGCTTACACTGACACCTAGCGGCCTGGATGCTGCATCATTCAATCAATAGTTTTCATTTACCAATGCCATTGTAGAAATTCACTTTGCACAATAATCCAGGATTCATTTAAGCCATGTATGAAAGTGTCCATTAACAGGGCAGTTATTGAGATTAAGCGAGTAGTATTTAATGAGGAAAAAAATTACTAAGTGAACATTTTCATGACTCCAAATCGAACTAAAATAAAAATGACCTCAAATTAATTTTACTTTCAGTTTTTGACACACTGTACATTTATAAAATTAAAAACCTTTACCACCAGCGGTCATTAAACATGAAACTGCCTAGATTAACAACAGACGGCAAGAGAAATTAACAATGTTCATTTAGATTACTAAACGTTATTTAAATTATATCACTTAATGCATTAACTTGGACAGTCCTTAAATACTAACTTAACCCTTTAAGCTAGGATGGGCCCACCACAAGAGAATTAGTTTTTTTTGTCAAAATATTAATAACTACAGTCTTGACCAACACAAAATGGGTATCTCTTAAAGCTAAGAAGCTCTAATTTCCAATGCATGTAAGGATTATGACCAAAACTTAACAAGTGCTTTGAAATTTTCATGAAATATCCATGTGTCATATGTTGTTGGAAATCTCTCAGTGTAGAATAAAACCAGAAATTCCAAAAATATAGCAAGTAATAGCCAATTATATGTCTTTGCCAATTATGTTGGTGTTGCTTATGTGCCACGTTTTCGGAACATAAAATATCACATACCATTACTTGGAGAACATGTCAAACGAGCCCACACACACACAAGGTAATCGGATGCATAGATCATTAGATAATCCACACCAAGCACAATGTTACATATGGCCACCAGGAGATGGCACCAAGTAAATGACTCGATGCAGACTCCCTGAGTCAAAAGGCACTTATTCTGTGAACTCTCATTACTAATAGCACATCTGCATGCTGTGCAAACCTTTAGTCATTGTTGCGTTTGCATGTGTAATTAGTTCTTATGTACAGTTATTTTGATTAATTTGGTTGGAGAGGCTTTTGGACACTATGATCAGTTATGTTTGTAATACTATATCTTTTCATTGCTTTGTCATATTAACACAAAATGTTCCTCAGATACAGATGACTTGATTAGGAACAGAACAAAAGCAGGTTTCTGGAGCCACCTTAATTTCATCCAGAGATGTATAATATAAAAATAAATAAACAAGGGGTAAAAAGTAGTATATTTTTGGCTCAACTCTTTGTGATTTTTGTTTTTCATCAGTTTCTTAGGCTGAGAGTCTCAGAATGTATCATAATCTATATCATTAAAACATAAAAAATAAAAAAAATTCTTTACAGTGATACCAAACACTTGCCCCTTGTTGTTTTTTTTTGTTTTTTTTAATTACTGAAAGTAATTAACACTTTAACTAAACAAATCCTAACAGTCTTATAGTTTAGACCCGCTCCAGAAACATTACTCAGCTAATGGCGCGAGTTGGGGGTGGGACTATCTCTTTGTTTTTATTAAGGGTAGATGAGGGGTGTATTCAGAAATTATGTTTTGAAAGCATTGTTTATTTTTGTAATTCCTTTCAGTGGTGCTAGTGTCGCAGAAATTGCATACTTTAGCTTTAATGTAAAAATCACCCAATTTATTTAGCTTTACTTTAACTTTTCTTTAATTCATCCTAAGTCTTATATCATAATTAATACCAAAGAGAGAATTCTTGAACAATTGCTGAACTATGTTCCATGTACAGTTTAATCCCAATCCTTGTATACATTTTTTGTTTATGTTGTACCACCAGTAAAGCAAAAAGTATTTCTCCCCTTTTCATCAGGCTTTGCATTGGAGACAGTCAAGAGCAACATTAGAATGCTGTTTGAAAACGCTGTCAGGAAACGCTTGATGGCTCACAGAAGAATCGGTTGCCTTCTCTCAGGTGCATGTGCTTTACTTCTTTATTGGTATTGATTCAGTGAATTAGTTAGTCTAACCTTTTTGCATTTAAGCTGCCTATGATACTTAATTGTCCCTGTACCACCACTGGCCTACCCTGCAAAGGCAAATTGCAGTAACTACACATTTTGTCAAAGTCGAGTTACGAGTGAATTGGAGTCTCTTAGACTACGATCTGTCCTAAGATAGATGGTTTGGCTAAACTCAGATTCAGAGAAAATGGAGTGAGACTACTTTATAAACCACATTTGGCTGGACAATCAATAAACTTTGAGGCTATGTCTCTGTTTCAGTGTTTGCATAGGTACTGCATTTTGGCTTTTTAGGTCAATGCCAACGTCATGGGTACAATTCCCAGGGAAAATGCATACTAATAACAAGTATACAATGAATGCACTGTAAATAACTAAAGGTTAATATAACATTTCCCAGGTGGTCTAGATTCTAGTCTGGTTGCTGCAACCCTTGTGAAACTGGCCAAAGAAGAGCAGCTCGTGTATCCCATTCAGACCTTTGCCATTGGTGCTGAAGACAGCCCCGATATTGCAGCTGCTCGCAAGGCAAGTGACATTCAATCAGTATAACATGTTTAACACTGTATGTCTTAACAGACCAAACATATTTGTGGTTTTAAGCTGTTAGTAGCAGATTAGTTGGGTTTTAACTGGTTTTTGTTTGTCGAAGGTGGCAGCTCACATAGGCAGTGAGCACCATGAGGTGAGCTTCACTCCAGAGGAGGGGATTCGTGCACTGAAGGAAGTCATTGTTCACCTTGAGAGCTATGACATCACCACTGTGCGTGCCTCTGTAGGTGAGTACAGTCACCGCAAGCGTGTACATGAAAATTAATGGAAACATGAAAAACTCCCTCTGCTTTGCATTGAGGATTGATATATATATATATATATATATATATATATATATATATATATATATATATATATATATATATATATATATATATATATATATATATATATATATTTATTTTATATCTAAGGTAAATGTTTTTAACTCATTAAAAATGTTAGGGGAAAAAAGGTCCCCTAACATTTGCAAAGTGTTGTTTAACACCACACTGTTTTTCTTCTTCTTTCACTGTGCCCACTGACCTCAAACAATTTTGTTTAGTTAGCATTCCTCCGTCCTACTCATTTGGACAAGTGAATTGATGTGAATTCGTGACCGGCTTTTAAAATGCGGCATCAGCATTGTACTGCACGGAAAGTGAGGACAAAAGGTTTTACTGTGGGACTAGACAAAATTGCTAAAGTTTTCAGTACACACATTTTCTCACAGTATGTGGCCAAGTGATATAAAGTGTGCTCTTGCCCTACAATTGAAATTAAAATGACTAAATAGGCTTTTAGGCTATCATATATTGACTGTATGCACATAAGCACTAGATGGCAGCAGTGTTTAACAGAAAAAGGAACAATGTGCAATGTTCATTCTGTCTTTTTTGCAGGTATGTACCTGATATCAAAGTACATCCATGAGAAGACGGACAGCGTTGTAATTTTTTCAGGTGAAGGCTCTGATGAGCTTACACAAGGATACATCTATTTCCACATGGTACATGTCATTGTGTCATTTCAGTTGATTATATATTATAATAATGTTTGGCGATTACTGCATATATTAAGCACAAGATATTCTTATCTTCTCGGTGTTGCTCAAATTGTATAAGCTTATATTTTGAAAGTATATTGTTTTTTTTTATTTATTTGATGATCTCTTCAATGGTACGGAGGACCAAATTACTCTTAAATTAATTCTTTATATAAATATGTAAATAAATACATAATTAAATATAAATAAAAACTATACAATTATTTACCATTAAATAAATCACTATAAATGCCATTTGTATTTAATTTAAGCACTAGTTGGCATCCATTTTTATTTTAGCCATATCTTTGGTAACCCTGAAAATGAAGACACAAAGCTTGTGCTTATGAAACTTAAACAATTTTTCATTTAAGCACAAGGTTCATGTGTTTTCATTGACAGGGTTACAGTTATCAGCACGTCACTCACCGACAGATGATGTCACATTTCAAAATCGATTTATTTGGGCTTCGCAACTATGTCTGAGCTTGGTACGATAAGAGATTTCTTGTTAACTCTTACTTGTGAAGTTGCTAACCAAAACATTGCCAATCACTTAACTGAGTGACGTGCCGTAACCCTGAAAAAAAAAATTTAAAGGCACTAAGCTCATGCTTGAATGAACAATCAACCCAAAGATAATGCTAAAATGAAATACAAGAGACATTTATGGATCTTTTTAGTTATTTAATTCATACTGCTGTATTTTTGTTTTGTTTAAATATTTTTATTATGCATTGAATGATTTTTAAGTGTTTAAATATTCATTTAATTATTTAATTGAGTAATTTTTTTCTTCCATACGATGGTCCCAAAATGTATTTGGACATTTAAAGGGATATTTCACCCAAACATGAAAATTCTCTCATCATTTACTCACCCACATGCAATCCCAGATTTATATGATTTGTTTTTCTTCTGCATAACACAAATTAAGATTTTTAGAAGAATATCTCAATGGTCCATACAATGCAAGTTAATAGTGAACTTTGATGTTGCAAAAAGAAAAGGAAGCATTAAAGTAATTCATAAGACTCCAGTGGTTAAATCGCAATTTGATAGGTGTGGGTGAGAAACAGATAAATATTTAAGTAAATTTTTACTATAAATTCTCTACCTTTGACAAGCCCCAACCAGTATGTTGTGATGTGCACGAAGAATGCGAATCGCCAAAAAATGAAGGAAGAAGGAAGTAAAAGTGGAGAGTTATAGTTAAAAAGGACTTTGATATTGATCTGTTTCTCTCTCTCACACACACACACACCTATCATAACACATCTTAAGATATGGATTTAACAACTGGAGTATTATGCGTTAGTTTTATGTTTCCTTTATGTGCTTTTTGGAGCTTCAAAGTTCTGGTCACCATCCACTTGAATTGTGTGGACCTACAGAGCTGAAATATTCTTCTAAAAATCTTCGCTTGTGTTCTGCAGAAGAAAGGAAGTCTTAACACATCTGGGATGGCATGAAGGTGAGTAAACGTTGAGAGAATTTTAATATTTGGGTGAACTCTCACTTTAAACCTCTCTTAAAAATGTATGAATTTCATTGCATTAGATATAACAACAAAATATACCAAATGGTGTTTATTTTAAAGAAAGACCGCACATGCATAGTTTATAAGCAAAACATCTAAAAACAAAAGTTTTTAAATAAAAGAAAACATACATTATACAAAATGAAGACATATACAGTTGAAGTCTTCTAGGTTACTATTGTAACCTCCGTTCCCTGATGGAGGGATTGAGACGTTGTGTCAAAGAGGCGACACTAGGGGTCTCTCCTCAGGATTTTGCCCGAGGATCCAAAAATGAGGTTCGGCCGTAACAGTGGCTTGGTTCAGCAACGTGGCCGGGAGGACACAACGTCTCGTTCCCTCCATCAGGGAATGGAGGTTACAATAGTAACCTAGATGTTTCCCGTCTGTCGCTCACTTCGATGTTGTGTCGAAGAGGCAACACTAGGGGTCCATTTTTAATCACGCCATGCGCTGAACCATGTACATGCGCTGCTGATGCAGGTGTGGGCAGGCAGTTGCATGCCAAAGCGACAGGCTGTGTCAGACTGCACGTACCCTTCCTGGGATAAGAGTGCATGTGATCGCCTCAGTGGAGGGAAAGGCGCTAGGTGCAAGCGGTACACCCGGTCAGTTGTTCCGTGTTACCGAGTTCTACCGGCTCGGACCTTAGAAAACGCAGGACGAGACCGGCCCTGAGATTGTAAAATCTCGTTAAGTTATTGGATGTTGCCCAGCCCACTGCTCTGCATATTTCTGCTAGGGAGGTGCTGTTGGCCAGTGCCCACGAGGATGCCACACTTCTTGTCGAGTGTGCTCGAACCCATAAAGGGCCTAGCACGGCCTGGGTGTGATAGGCCAATGCTATGGCATCAACAACCCAGTGGGAAAGCCTCTGGTTGACAGCGGAAAGGGAATGCAGTGGGTGCAGTGGTGGCTCAGTGGTTGAGGCTCAGGGTTACTGACCAGAAGGTTGGGGGTTCAAGCCCCAGCACCACCAAGATGCCACTGTTGGGCCTTGAGCAAGGCACTTAACTCCACTTATTACAGGGGGGATTGTCCCTGTAATAAGTGCACTGTAAGTCGCTTTGGATAAAAGCGTCTGCCAAATGCATAAATGTAAATGTAAAATGGAATGCTGTCTCCAAACAAAGCAGACAAAAGAGCTGTTCAGAACATTTAAAGCGCTGCTTGCAGTCCACATAAGTACGCAAAGCACACACCGGACACCGTGATGAAAATGGCTGGGACTGCCTCCTCCCGGGGCAGCTTTGCTTGCAGGTTCACTTACTTGGTCCCTGAAGGGGGAACCTTGGGCACGTAGCCCGGTCTCGGTCTTCGGACGAGATGGGTGTCTGCCGGACCAAACTACAGGCAGACAGAGAACGCTTGCAGGTCCCCAACCCTCTTGATGGAGGCGAGTGCGATCAGGATGGCCGTCTTCAAGGAGAGGGCCTCGAGCTCAATGGAGTCAAGTGGCTCGAAGGGGGGGGGTCTCTGAAGGCCAGAGAGGACCACTGAGAGAACCCAGGAGGGGAACAGGCTTGCCCGGGGACGATTCAACTTCCGGCGCCTCCAAGGAACCTGATAATCATACACCTTCAACCTACATACACCTTCAAGGTGGAGGGGGACAGCCTGAGCTGGGCCCAGGTTGAAGCAGAGCTGCCTGATGTTTGGAAGCTGCAGGGGGACGCCCTCGGCGAGCAGACGGAGCAACACTGGAACCAATCGTCTGGTTGTAAGTGGTGAGGGGGGACAGAGGGTTCCAGTCCCGCCCCGTGCTCACGGCAGTCCGGGCAAGCATAGCAGACATCTGCGCTTCAGTCTCACACTGGATGAGCAGACCCGGAGGTGGCAGCCCAGTTGAGTCATCAGCATCAGACGCTGCTGTAATGCTTTCCGATGCTGTGACGAAATCATCATCCAGCTCACGGGGTCTGAGGGAGTAAACAGACTGGCCGTGAGGCGAGCTGCTCTCACCTCGAGCCCAGATGGAAGCAAAACGAGCATGCTGGGGAGCGGGTGGTTCGTGGGGATTTACCCGGCGAAACCGAGCCCGCTGTATGCCCCAAATCTCCTTCATCGCCAGCTGTGCCAGCCCCAATCCCGTAGGAAGTGGCTTTCTCTCGTTTTGAGGGAAGAAAGCCGCGACTGCAACGTTGCCATGGCTATGTTCTCGCACTGAGAACATGAACCATTCATAAAACGCTGCCTGCATGTGATTGCAGCCCAGGCACATGAGGCAGCTCTTATGACCATCAGAAGTGGAGAGAAATTCGACCGCATCCAGGAACTACACAGGGGCGGAAAAACATCTTTTAAAAAGACGCATCCTGAAAGGGCCGTTCAACGCCATTTGTGTATTGCTTTTAGAGAAATAAACTCTTTTAGGAAAACATTCCCTTTTAAAAGCGCTGTCAAAGCTCCCAGGGGCAAGTTGCACTGCTGTGCAGAGAAGGAGAAAGCCGCTGATATGCACCATAGATCCAACAGCATACGCTCTTAGAGATGAACGTGAACAGTCTTGTGAATAGCTGCTCGCTGATCACACAACCGGTCGGCTCCGAAGAAAATTTCTGAATAGACAGACGCATTTCCCTCCCTTTATACTCGTATGTCCAGGGGCAGGACATGCAAATTCTGGTTGGCAATTTCTCATTGGCCTTTTCTCAAGTTCAGAGATGCGCGAGGATCTCGAGAGACCCCTAGTGTCGCTTCAACACAACGTCGAAGTGAGCGACAGACGGGGAACAGAAGTTTATACATACACTTAGGTTGAAGTCATTAAAACAAATTTTTAACCACTCCACAGATGGCAAGTAGTTCAGGACAACTTCTTTGTTCATTTTTCCAACAATTGTTTACAGACAGATTGTTTCACTTTTAATTGACTATATCACAATTCCAGAGGGTCAGCAGTTTACATACACTAAGTTAAGTGTGCCTTTTAAGCAGCTTGAAAAATTCCAGTAAATTATGTCAAGTCTTTAGGCAATTAGCCAATTAGCTTGTGATAGGAGGTGGACCTGTGGATGTATTTTAAGGCATACCTTCAAACTCAGTGCAATATTCAGGGAAATGCATGCATTTTTATGGCCATTGTATATGAAAATACTGTCATGTATTGTGAGTTGTATTTTTATGGCCATTTAACTGCGCTCCACTGAATATGTCCATTTTGATTTAGGCTCCATCACCTAAAGCTGGTGCTGAGGAAAGTGTGCGTCTGCTGAAAGAGTTGTATTGGTTTGATGTGCTGAGAGCAGACAGAACCACAGCTGCTCATGGGTGAATGGAATGAAAAATATCTGCTTGTATATCAATCCACACATATGCTTGATGATCTCCATTGTATTCCTGACACCAGAACTTTGTTTCTCATTAGACTGGAGTTGAGAGTGCCTTTCCTGGACCACAGGTTCACAGCATACTACCTCTCTCTTCCTGAAGAAATGAGAGTGCCAAAGGTGGGCTTTCCTTACACCTTGCACTTCAATGACTAATTCTGACTAAATCTCAAGTCTAAAATCCAGTCCAACTGAAGCATTTCTTGTTTACCATGTGCATTTAAATCAGCTCTGGATCAGATGTCAAAACATATGAAACAACCGAACAGAAGTCATTATTGTAGGGAACCAGATTTTTCCGGATTTTTTAAATAAAGTAAAATTAGTCAAATTAAAAATGCAGAATATGCAATCACTGTTTTTTACTGCCAGTTCTGATGTTTTTGTAGTATAGCCCATTTTTTTGTTCCTCCTGAATATTGAAAGAAAGCTATAACTTGTGCACTTACCTTTTTGTTTCATTACAATTAAGGAAAAGAGTTCCACATGCTGCAGTTAAAAGGATAGTTTACCAAAAATGATATTATCACTATCATTATTTATATATCCTGTCATATATTTGCTGTCATTATAATGTTGCTCCAAACCCATTTAAGGGGAAAAATAAGGTGAATTAAATAAAAAGTCTTCACATGGTTTACTTTTTTTGGGGGGGTTCGCTTATATGTACAGCACTGTGCATTTGTCTTAAGATGGATATTTATATCTTCAGCTTTAGTGTGTCAATAGGAAATATAATCTTTTGAAAATAGAAAAGATTAGAATAGAAGAACAGGGAGCCCTGCTGTCATGAACATATGTCTTGGCCACCACAAAACCCCCAGTGAACATTGTGTCAGTCTGAGATTACATAAAGAGACAGAAGCAAATGAGACAGCCAAAGTAGATAGAAGAACTGTGGTGAATTCTCCAAGAAGCTTGGAACATCCTATCTGCCAACAACCAAGAAAAACTGTGTCCAGGTGTACCAAGGATAATTGGTGCTGTTTTAAAGGCAAAGGTTTCTCGATTTGCTTAATATCTTTTATTAGTTTTAGAATGTCTTAGTATGTTTTAGTGTATTGGTAACCAGATGAATAACTTGTTTGATCGGCGCAGGATGGAGTGGAGAAGCATCTCCTGAGGGAAGCGTTTAAAGGAATTAATCTTATCCCAGATGAGATTCTCTGGAGAAGAAAAGAGGCCTTCAGTGACGGGATGACATCCTTGAAGAAATCCTGGTACACAAGCCTACAGGAGCACATCGAGTCTGAGGTATTGCACATGTTCACATAAAAATCATGAAAATTCACTCGTGAGTGAATATGGCACTAATCAAACCTCTTTCCGTTCAGGTGAACGACTCCCAATTAGAGAAAGCAGCAAAGCTATTCCCCTTTAACCCCCCTACAACCAAAGAGGGTTATTTCATAAGGCAGATCTTTGAGAAGCTCTACCCTGGCCGCTGTGAGTGGACGCCACATTACTGGATGCCCCGCTGGATCAAGGCCACAGACCCTTCGGCCAGAACCCTGTCCATCTACAAGCCTGATAAAGATCAACAATCATGCCTGAATTCCAGTGCTTGATTTAACATTATGTTCTCTTCAACTACACAATGCACACTATGATTTTGCAGCTTATGGAGCATCGAAAAATACACTACCGGTCAAAAGTTTTGAAACACTTGACTGAAATGTTTCTCATGATTTTAAAAATCTTTTGATCTGAAGGTGAATACTTAAATGTTTAAATTAGTTTCATAGACAAAAATATAATTGTGCCACCATATTAATTTATGGTTAATATATCTTAAAATTTAAAAAAAAAAAAAAAAAAACAACACAGATGGGAACTCCTTCAGTACTGTTAAAAAAAGCATCCCAGGGTGATTCCTCAAGAAGTTGTTTGAGAAAATGTCAAGAGTTCATGTCTGCACATTCTAGACAAAGGGTGAAAACTTTGAAGATGCTAAAATATAACACTGTTTTCATTTATTTTAGATTTTGTTTAGTCACAGCATAATTCCCATAGTTCCATTTGTTATTCCTTAGTTTTGATGACTTTACTATTATTTGTGTGTGTGTGTGTGTGTGTGTGTGTGTGTGTGTGTGTGTGTGTGTGTGTGTGTGTGTGTGTGTGTGTGTGTGTGTGTGTGTGTATGTGTAAGAACGAGTAAGTGTTTCAAAACTTTTGACGGTAGTGTAACTTTTAACAAAAAGAGAAATTGAATGGGCTGCTGTGGGAACTGCATGTTCCAGCTCTTATGTCCGAGTTGGTATAAATATTACTATGCTGTAATTTTACAAATTCTTGTGTTTTGCAAATCAGAATTGTTGTTGGGCAATTTCTTTCAAATTGGACTTAAATCCTTTCTGCCTGTGCCATGGAATTTTATAACAATGTTGGATTTGCAACACTCCAACCGTTCAAGCTGCTTTGCTAGCTCTGATGACTGACTACATGTATTAAAGGGATAGTTTGCCCAAAAAAATGAAAATTATTTTATCACTGACTTTTATTCGCACATCGTTCCAAACCTGTATGATTTTCTCTGTTCCTTGGAACAGAAAGGAGTTTTGAAGAATTTGTCCAGTGTTCTTTTCCATACAATGTAAGCATAAAGCGTAGGGCTGGCTAAAAATATACATTTTCCCGATTCATGTGGCAACCCTCTAAAGTGCAAGTGAATCACTCGCATGTCTGAACAAATATCACGCTTTGTGATTAAAAATGTCCATGATTAGCCACTGGCTGGTAAATGTTCAGATTTCACTCACCAATGACTGAGTAGTATAGTGTAGAAGAACTGATTAGCACAGATGTCCTTTCACTGCGTATTGAGAGTAAAAGTTTGGTTTAATTCGTTCTGTGTGAAGAGATCCACGGAACCATAGATCTCATTGAAAAATGTCTCTTAAAACCCTTTGTTTTTTTAGTCAGTTGTTGATAAAAACAAACAAAACATTAATTCTTATCACCCATGGATGCGCTAATGAAATTGTTCTCTCATTATATGGGCTTACTGTCTGATGATGCTAGTCTTAAAGAGACAGTACCGAATAAGCAGGTGTTCTACATATCAATGTTAATATTTGTAACTAGCACAAATTATGCAAGTAAACAATACAAATGTAACAAAAATATATATGCATCATAATATGTGCAATTTCAAGATATTCATTGATGATGGAATACACTGAATTTGAACTGCGTTCAAAAGCTAAAATGTGAGCAGTTTCATGAAAAACTAATGATAAAATATAATTGGTAAATTTATATTTTTTTAATTGTGCCTAGAATGTTCCTTTATAATTAAGAGCATTAGCTGAGAGAGAATGTATTTAATATTTAAGCATAATGGGCATTCAAATCAGTATCAAATCAAAAGCTGTATCAGAAATCTGTATCAATACCCAGACCTAATAAAGCATACAGGTACCAAGGGGTTTTGAGAAAGGACAAAATCACCATAAAAGCAATCCATGTTAATTTAGTGTTATATTCCAAGTCTTCTGAAGACATACGGTATCTTTGTGTGAACAACAATCTGAAATCATTATTCAGTGAATTTCAGTATCTCTTGCCCATCTGCCGTAGCTCTCTTTTGAAATCTCTTTTGCTTAGACATTGATGATTCTCACAAAAATGTCCTTGTCTTTATCCCCAAAATTCTGTAAATGCAAATAAATATATATACTGGAATTAAAAACTGCGAAAATGAAATGCAGAATCAAGAGAATACAACTATGTGTAAATACTTTACAATTTAAATATAATTTTTTTTATGTCTAATTCTCAACTTTTTATGAGAATATAGTAGACCAAAAAAAAAAAGATTTGTTAATAAACATATTTTTCTTACCCTGTTGGCATTTTCACCAGTTTACTAAAGTAAATGTATATTTTACGTTATTTTACATTTTAGAATGTTTGAAAACAAAACAAAAATACAGAGTTTTGTAGTGTACACCCCTCACTGGTGTAAGAGGTTTTTGAATGACCTTGTTTAGAGATTTTAACATATGCTACAGGCGTTGATGGTATTGTATTGTAGAGCTGGTCTTAAGATTTTTATTTTTTTTTCTTAAAACCTCAAGATTTTTTGATTGTGGAAATGCTTGTTTAGATGTTTAGTGTTAAAGTTGATATTGCTCCAATAGCCAATAGGAGGAGTGAGTGTACCACTGTTGTGCACGATTAACCCACAATATGCCACACATTCAACGATGCAACAAGGAATTAAAAGTTCTACCAATAAAGAAAATATTTTTAATATCAAGCTACAATCACACAGAGATATCAAGATACCAAAACCCTTACACATAGCAGAGACAGGACAGGCACAGTCTATGAGGATGAGAACACACCCAGACTGTCAGTATTTGAAGTCATTTTTACCACACAATCAGGTTAAAACACTACGAGGCACTATGTAGTGTGACATTGTCAGCGCAAATCTCTGCGTACCACTGAAAGCACACAGTTTTGCTTCAGTGGTCCACAACACCTGGAGAGATGTTGTGAAAATAAACATGTTAGATCACAGCTGGACAGTATTAAAATGTCTGCTCCTTTCTAAATGAGTTAAATAAACGGGCACAGGTGCAGTTCTGTTATATCACCACAATGTGAAAGTTGAATTTTAATTGGAATTCTGACTTTAATTAAAAAAATAAATTATAAATGAGAATGAAATGATCCTTGGAAGCCGATGTGGCGGTGACCAGTTTTATCTGTTAACGCCTTTTGTCATAGATCTGTACTGTTCCCCAATCATAGGACTCTGTGAAGAGAAAAGGTCAGGTTTTCAAATGAGTCTCGATGGTGGACAATTTGGTCTGTATGTCTCTATTAAAAATAAATAAATAAATAAAAACACTGCTGGTTTATTTCAATAATAAGCTTAATGTTATTGTTAATGTTATAAAATGGTTTAAAGGAACCATGCAGTCTCACCTGGTTCCTCTTGGCTTCTTTTACCCATCAGCCCCACAAAAGAATTTATTTTATGCCCTGTAAGATAATTAAAGGAAGAAATTAATGCTGATACCCTTTACAGTGGTGCAATGTATCATTATGCAAGTCAGCTATTTCAGTCTACATAGGACATATCTATCTATCTATCTATCTATCTATCTATCTATCTATCTATCTATCTATCTATCTATCCTATATATATATATATATATATGTATGTATATATACAGGGTTGGGAGGGTTACATTTGAAATGTATTCCACTACAGATTACAGAATACATGCTGTAAAATGTAATTTGTAACATATTCCGTTATTTTACTCAAGGTCAGTAACATATTCTAAATACTTTGGATAGATTTTTTCACTTGTTTTGACTAGACAAAATACACATGTTGAAAAAACATTCTCTGAAAAACCCAAATATCTTATGCAGTGTTGTTTCTAAAACAAGATTAATCAAATTGATCTTGTTTTAAGGATTTTTAGATATTTTTACATGAAAGCAATACAATATTATTATCAAGAAATTGATTTTTGCCCTAATATCAAAAGTATTACTAGAAAAAAGAAATTATGACCCAACGTGAATTTCCTTGATAATAAATATGATCATGTCTGTAACATGTGCAAGTAAAATGGCTAGAAATAACATTTTAGCTTAGCGTAAATCTGACAATTTACACAAGGTTTATTTATTTTTCTTCTGCTCCAAACTTACTTCAAACTTTCTTCTCTGTCTGCTCGTATGAATGTAACACATCATAAGAAAGTGTTTCACCGCTGTTCAAATGCACTTTGGATCACATCATTTATATGTATAAAATTTTCCAATTTCTAAAACCAGCCCATCTGGCACCAACATTCATGCCATGCCCCAAATCATTGAGATCACATTGTTTCCCCATTCTGATGGTTGATGTGAACATTAACTGAAGCTCCTGACACGTATCTGCATGATTTTATGCACTGCACTGCTGTCACATGATTGGCTGATTAGATAATCGCATGGATGTTTGTTGGTGCCAGATGAGCTGGTTTGAGTATTTCTGTAACTGCTGATCTTCTGGGATTTTCACACACAACAGTCTCTAGAATTTACTCTGAATGGTGCCAAAAACAAAAAACGTCCAGTGAAGGGCAGTTCTGCGGACGGAAATGCCTTGTTGATGAGAGAGGACAACAGAGAATTGCCAGACTGGTTCGTACCAACAAAGGCTCTACGGTAACTCAGATAATCGCTCTGTACAATTGTGGTAAAAATAATATAATCTCAGAATGTTATTCCGAGATGTTGGTTGGTGCTGTTTTGGCAGCATGAGGGGGACCTACACAATATTAGGGAAGTGGTTTTAATGTTATGGCTGATCTGTGTGTGTATATATAAATATATAGTATATATTGTATATTACAATTTGAAGTGCCTCTTTATCAAATCCAGTTTTTGGTGAAGATTGGCAAAGTAAAGCTGAATGCAGTCTAAGGGTTTTTATGTGCTTATAATTGTTTTCTTCTACTTGGAAAATAGAGAACTTGAGAATGTTGGCTTCCATTAAGGGGAATCTTTCATCTCTAAGATTCAGTGTAATAAGAATGTGTGTGTATGTGTGACCATGTTAAAACGGTAAAAATTAGCTCCACATTTAACTTTACAAAAAACTTTTTTCTTACGATTATATCCTGCTTTGCAAAAATGTTTAAGTCTCTCGGTCTCTCAGGTATCTGTGCTTATATAAGCTTATATTAAGTAATATTAGCATAGTGCGCATAGTGTTTTGCTGAAATTACTTACTTTTTCGTGTGATCTGTGCGTTTGCTGCTAGGGGGAAAATGGAAGTAAGAGATTTTAAAATGTAAAGTCATATAGGAAAGTTACACAACATGAAGGAGAGAGAGACATGTTGAGAGAGACAGACACAGTAAGTGAAAGAGAGACAGAAAGAGAGCGCTTTAGGGAGTAAAGGAGAGTGGTCTTACCAGAGGACCGTTTCCCCATCAGACCAATGAACTGATGAGGTCGAGGTTTCCTCGTCATGCGTCTAAGTATCTCTCTGAATGGATCGGACTGCAGCCACTCATCCTGCAGAAGAAGATTTGATTAGCGGGACATTAGACCTCCGATGTAATCAATCATGAACTGAATAAGACCACTGGTACCCTCTCTTGCAGTTTTTGATACCACTCATTGTTTTTATAATCCTCCTATTAATACCAATACATATTTCCACATTTAAACATAATTACTGTAATGAAGGCAATAGGAAAAGGGCTATTCTTATACAATGCACTTATATAAAAGCACAAAAATTATTTTAAATGCTTTTTTTCCCATGCTTCCCTTTTAAAGTTTCTTAAATAAATGTAATGTTTTGTTGTTTGTTTGTTTGTTTATAAAACAACACTTTACAAGTGGACAATTTTTAACAAAGATGCAGTTTATGGTTGCAAAGCCAGATTGGAAATGTAAGTGCTTGGCTTTCTTCCAACCCGCAATGTCAAACTGGGGACGTGCACTACATTCAAAGCATGCAATAAGATCATTCAGTAATTCAGCACTGGACAGCGACCTGCCTGTTTCAGCTTGAGTCCTTATTAACTACACAGTTATGTCTGATTAGAACTTTTAGAAATATTTAATACTTAATATAATTAATTATTATATGAATAAGAAAAGTGTGCAACTGCATACAGTAGCAAAACAAAACAATTGCATTGTAATACAATTACAACCTCATATGAACACTAATATAATACATTTTTGTTATATCCATCCATCCATCCATCGTCAACCGCTTATCCTGTGTACAGGGTCGCGGGAGGCTGGAGCCTATCCCAGCTAACATTGGGCGAAAGGCAGGGGACACCCTGGACAGGTCGCCAGTCCATCGCACATTTTTGTTATAAACAATAAAAATTATTCTAATGATTTGACTTCCCTTTATACAAAGGACAAAAGGGGTTACCGCCAGTTGTTAACTTAAATGGCTGTTTCTACTTGATTTGACCCTTAAAAATTACTTTTATTGGTACAATGTATTCAGGTTGATTTAATCATATTAAATAATACATTTTACTCTAATAATACCTGTTAATGAGATCTTTCCTCAAAAATAATGCATTGTTACATTCTATTAAATGCGATGAGGCCACTTGATAGTAAAAGATGCTTTTTGGCAGATGTGCAACAACTTAAAAATTAACTGGTTTGATTCAAGTGAAAAATATTATTTATCATGTCGGAATCAACCTTAATGCATTATGTTACATCAATAAAACCTATTAACTATTAACAATGATAGGTTACCACTTTTTACAGTGTAATGAAAGGTCCTTTAAAGAAGTCAGAAGAAAATGTTAATTTGTTAGAATAGCTTTCATTTGGCTTGATAACCATATAACTATCAGATAACTGTAGAAAGGGTCAAACTCACCTGTATTTGATTGCTGCCTGTCCAATAATCAGGGTCTTCTTTTGGACCCAATTCCTCTCCATAGACTTGGCACAAAACAAGAAAGATTACAACAACCGGTAATAGAAACTTCATTTTGCACCCAGTAACTTTCCTTTTCTTTTTCTGAAAGTCTAAAATGTAAGCTAAACCGTCGATTGAAAGTTGTGTATGTTTTTCAGTGCTCTCTCTGTTTTCTGTGTGAACAGTTTCCTCCACATATAATTCAGCTGTTCACTGCGCGCCTCCGTTGCGCGTCTCCGTGACCGCTGTCGCGCGCTCGGCTTTATAGCAAAGCAACAGGGAGGTGACGGCTTCCTTCCGACGCTTAAATCGATAAAACAAATATATTTATTAGTCAGAATCCTTTAAAAACTCCCAGTGACTAATACTCCTCTTTAATATGTTGCTCGCATTGCGATGAGAAGGATCTAAAGTTGAAATGGTCCTCGTCTCATCTTTGTGGACCTGTCCTCATCCGTGTGGAGGCAGAAGACATGTCACGTTATGATTTGATAATTCGTATTACGAAGTTCCGTCTGCAATTGAGCTTCTTTTGCGTCATTTACTTTAAGAACTTCATGTGATTCTTGTAAATGGCACTTTTTGGAAATGTACATATGACAGGAAAAGAAATTTAGAGGATAAAAATGTTTTTGTGTTCTCCTCAACTAGCTAACACTGTCGGGGGAAAACCACAGCTTGAATCAGCTGGTTTAGATGGTTTGCTGGTCTGGTTATAGAGGGGTTTTAGGTCTTTCCATCTGGTCTGGTTGTGAAACCAGCTAAAACCAGCAAGCCAGTTTAGGCAGGTCTAAGATGTTTTAACAAAACACAACATCACTTTTTTTTATCAAGAATTTCAGAAAAACTGAAAACACAGGGTTTCTTCTTAAAAGGGTCCAAATGATAATATAGATTTTTTTTAATTTTTTTTATTATTATTATTTTTTGCTGTATACATTTCTTTGATTGACAATATGGTTCTTTAGAATATTTTTTTATTTTCTCGTTGTTGCTTTATCCTTGTGACTGCTGTTTGCATTTTCCATTTTCTTTTTTGATTTGTAACTAGTGGCACATAATAAACATGCAAAAAATAAATAAATACAATTCTAGAGCAAATAGTTTTGCTAAAAATGTATGTCCACATTTGATAGATTTTTTTCTATCAAAATGTTGTCATTATGTTTCCAGGAATGTTGGATATTCATGTTTTTGAGACGTTACGGACATTACAGCTGTTTTTTCTGTAAAGCTGCTTTGGAACAATGTGTATTGGGAAAAGCACAAATAAAACTATACAAATAAAAATAATTTGAGTTTTTTTTTTTCATCTTTGGCAACAAAATCTCAAGGTCAAACAAACAAGTGATCACCACTGCATCGTCCAATCACTGCCAAGGATGTTCAAATAAAATTAAACATTATATATTCTGAATCTATGTATTGATTATCATTGTCCCATATCTGCCAAACATGTTGAGTGGTCCAAACATCATCTGCAGCCTGATTCTGAACTATAAATAGGAAGTTTGGATTTAATGCACTTAGCTGCATAGAGAGCTATATGATGCTCCCTATCTAGTGAATGACTTAACCTCCATTGTGCTGTCTGTCTGCACTGGTCAAAGAACAGTTCAGAATGCACCTTATTTTCATCCATAACTCCATATAAAGCATCAGAAAGCAATTTTTACCCCTCAATGTGAAAATTCACAGTAAAATAAAATAGGATTTGTAATGAAAACTTAGTGCTATTGTACACTGTAGTGTACATTGTGTTTAGCAGCATGGCGTTTTGCGATAAATCACTAAAATGTTATAAATGGCATATTGGATATATATCTCTATAGACTCTTTTGACTTAAACAGAGTGATCAACACCATGTTGTGTTGTCACATGACGCCTTGTACTTTACTGACAGCACAGAATCTTCTGAACTGAGTTCTGTCGGATTAAATAAAGTTAAATTACGCATTGTGTATAGCGAAGCCACATGTCCGCGGGGTCGCACAAGGTATTAGTTTCCAGCGGCATCATGATGTAAAACCCTTTTGGTATTAATTGGAACCTTTATTTTAAAGAGTGAGTTTCACACAGTCCACAAAGCTTGCATGCCATTTTTGTGCCATTTATGGTGAGTCTCTCATAGAGACCATGAAATCAGTACAGGGTTAAATTCTGGCTTTAATGAGAAGTTGGAAGAGGACATCTGGAGATGGATGACCCATGGAGGATGTGGGGACAGGGCTGATTTCCATGAGAAAGGACTCTTGTTTCAGCACACAGACACAGTCTTTACAGCACTAACATCACTTCATACCTCAAGTGCTTTTATCAGCGACAATGATGTCTCTTTATTTAATCATGTGTTAATATTAAATGCAAATTTTACTTCTTGGTAAGAGTGCCTAATACAAACAAAACGACCCCAGCAGCAGCGTGAGAGATGTCAACATTCTGCTTTTTGTGTGATGTCCTTGATTGTTTATTTTAGTGTTGAAAATGTATACAGATGACATATTGTCCTCTTCAGTCAAATGATGTTTTGAAGAACGTTAATTTTTAACCAAACTTTTGGTACTATCTGCAGTTTACGGTAAAATTGGAGACAAGAGGTCTAAAGTTTTGTCTGCTAAAATCGCTCTTTGCTTTACAAATGTCTTTACTGCACCTAGTTGATGAAGCTGGACCTACAGTTGAGCACATGTGCAACTGTACTGAGAGCAAAGCTGCATCCTTTCACTTGAATTAATGTGTTGTAAAAGTAGGATGACCATGTGTCCTCTTTTCTGCGGACATGTCCTCTATTTTGGACCTGGAAAAAGCATCTGGCAGGGATTTGGCTTTGTGTTAATATTGATGCACTCTCTACAGTTAGGACTATCATACACTCTGTGTATTTGTTACTGTGCATCAGTTTTCACATGTCCTTATGTGATTATTCTGTCTGAGAGCGGCAGAGCGCACACTCTTTCAAAGTACATTTTTACACTCTCTTTCTCTCACTCACCCACCCGAAAGAGATCAGCAGACAAGTTCTGCCACTCTCAGCCAGAAAATCACTAACTTTTAAAAGTATGTTCCCTAGGGGCCTGAGAAGCTCAGCAAGTATTGACACTGACTACCACCCCTGGAGAAGTGAGTTTGAATCCAGGGCGTGCTGAGTGACTCCAGCCAGGTCTCCTAAGCAACCAAATTGGCCCGGTTGCTAGGGAGGGTAGAGTCACATGAGGTAACCTCCTCATGGATGCTATAATGTGGTTCTTGCTCTCAGTGTGGCACGTGGTTATTTGTGCATGGATGCCACGGAGAATAGCGTGAAGCCTCCACACGTGCTATGTCTCCACGGTAACGTGCTCAACAAGCCACATGATAAATGCGTGGGTTGACAGTCTCAGATGCGGAGGCAACTGAGATTCTCCCTTAGCCTCACGGATTGAGGATTGAGTCACTACGCCACCACGAGGACTTAGAGCCATCCCAATGGCAAAAGGGGAGAAAATTAAAATGTTCCCCAACTCTGATGAAATAGCCGTTCTATTTAATAATTTGCAGACTCAAGCTTACTACACATCGTCATTTTTAAATGAAAATGTTGACTATATTGAGACAAGATCAAATATACTACAGTATGTATCACAGAAATTAAAATGTAAATTAAATTTAATATGACACATAAAAATAGACCATGATGGAAATTTTACAACTGTCTGTCAGATTTTTGTAGCAACCTCTGTGTGTGACCTGTGAAGCTGGCACTTGAGCATCAATGGCAAAAAGTCGGAAAATACAATGAACAAGGTCTCTATTCCAATACTATCCATACTAAATATTATTAGGCAAGCACAAACCGGCAGCCAAAGGAGAGTTGTCATAAATATTTGATCTTCAGGGAAGTGCACCCACCATACTTGCAAATATAGTTTCTTTCCATTCAAAAGGGATTTGATGCTAAAGACACGGCACAGGCAATTTTCAGGGCATAAACACTGGCCGCATGGTGCAGCTCGTCAGATATTCGTCCAACTTTAGGTGAAAAAACATTTGGAACTTATGCACCAATTTTTCCATGTAATCATGTTGATTTAAAGACACCAAATATGGTAAAACGGTGTTAGACCTGTCAAGAAAATGAATCCATTTCACTACTTTTCTTTTAGTCCGGATTAACCAAGTAAAGCGGTAACATTGCACAGATATCCTTGTTCTGACCTTAAGTTGGAGGGGCTACTTATTGTGTAAATGCAACACAGAAATTGAACACTTGTTTCAATGACATATTATATCAGTTCTGTTTAATCAGAAACTGGACCACTAAATCACTTTCATACAGATGACGGAGGGTTAGACAGAAGATTGAATAAAGACGAAGTCATTGTGAAGGAGTGAAATGATGAATGAATGTGGAGAAACAATGAGATTGATTAATTTAATATTTTCAGATTGAGAGAGACAGAGACAATAGCTAGATGCATGCATCAGTAAAAAAAAAGTATGAAAAAAGAATGTTTCTTAGAAGGTAGACGTCATTTATATACATTTTCTCTTATTTTCAAGAGCACATGGTTCCATAGTCTGACCCCCATAATGCATTTGAAGTCAGACGACTCTATAACTCTGACTTAAAAAAGAACACAATCTATGAAGACAATTATAGTACTAATGGTCTGTGTTCACCAGAAAACTAAAAGATTGAGTATACAGTTTTTCTTCGAACATGATTTGTTTTTAAGTCAATCCCTGTATTTTATATCAGCGACAATCTTTTTGTGCCCCTTACCATATATGTTCTAGATGATTGCAGGTTAAATTACTCTGAATTAGAGGTGGCCTTTATTTCTTTTTTTATATAAATGTATACGACCCTCACATGCAATTTTAGCAATAAGAGTATACAAGCATCATAAAAACAGACAGAGGATGGAAAACAAATCATTTCAAAGCACCAAACAGCCCCAAATATCTGTTGAAAACGAGTCCCACATAGTGCAAATGTTTGTTTGGAGACACATTCCATGCTTTAAAGTCACTAGAGTCTTTCTGTTGCCAAATGACAGAGGAGAATGGGAACAGAGAGCGATCTAGAATATGCACTTTAAGCTCCAAATGTAATATTGTGAATGATTTTGATTTTATTACTTCTAATTATCAGTAGAACTGATTTATTTTCAAATCTTTATTGTTGACTTCATTCTAAGAATCATCCCCTCTAATTAGAATGGTATATTGTAAATAAAACCTAGTCAGCGTAAGAATTGAGTACACAAGAAACAGACTGCAGTCTGGGCACTGAAGCATGCAGAGAGCAATTACTTTATCACAGTCGCCGCATGGATAATATTTGCACCTATGTTTATATTGAGCCATGTTTATTCTGAGTATTGCTGATACTTTGTACGTTATCTTTCACATCCTTGGCAGGTAACAACAACAGTCCAGGCATTACAGTCAACATAATTTACTTTCAGATAAAAGCTGCTGTTGTTTTGAATAAGATAAGATCTGTTAGATTATACATACAATGGTTATGACTCCTGTTCAGTTCTCATGTTGAAATTGACTTTGCTTTTTTATGTTTTAGGGCCCCTGAGACCCCAGTAATGTATATGTAAAAATAATAATGTTAATTTAGAAAATAAAACTTGTATTTTCACTTGTTCCTCTGACCTTGTCAAAACCAGGTAGAAAGATATAATTTTAGCTTTACCCTTCTGCTTTACCACAAAATAGGCATGCAATTTTTTGAAATGTGACTGGTATACACTCTGGTAATGTTGTTTCTGTTCGGGGTCAGTTTGAACCCAGCAAAAACCTGTTTTACAAAAATACTGAGTCGAGTGTACGGCTACAGTTGTTCTTGTTTTATATCTGGGGTCTCTGAGATCACAGACATTACTAAAGAAACAATTTTCAAGAAAGACAGTTCAGCGTGTTATCAATTTTGGTTTATAATAGGTTCTTATTAGTCATTTAGCAGACACTTGTATCCAAAGTGACTTACAAATGAGGAACAAAGCAAGCAATGTATCATACAAAGTTCAACAACATCTGCAGTGTCATACTGCCAAGCTCTCAAAGTGGCTGGAGTACAGGTGGAACAGAGAAAGTGAAATATCATGAAACAGACTTCGAGCCTCTTTGTGATGGGACCACCAGGCACCACTCGTTCATAGACCGAGAGCAAGAGTGCGAATTGGAGCATAGACCCGAAGAAGTGAATTGAAGTAAGAGGGTGCGCTTCCATTGGCTGTCCTGAAGGCCAGAGTTAATGCCTTGAATTTGATGCAGGCATCTACAGGTTGCCAGTGAGGTGAACGTGCCAACGAACGTGACAATAATGCCCCTGAAATTGCTTCCAAGCCTCTCAAAAACATCACTTCAGAACTACTAATATCACGGCTTGGGGTGTTTCTAACATGTTATTGGAGAAACAAGGATTTGTGTGTGTGTGTGTGTGTAGAGAGAGAGAGAGAGAGAGAGAAGGAGCATGTGCGATCACCTGTTGATGATGCTGTAGTCTGTTAGTCAGCTTTCTGAAGATAATGTAATTTTGGTAAAATGAATCCTTTAATATATCCGTCCAAGCGGGGGTATTCCTCCCTATTTCGCGGTAGCAGGTGCACAATAGTCTTTCAGTATAGAAACCGCAATCTCCTCTGGCGTTTTTTCCTCTCCAATGTGGAAAGTCCAGTAAGAGGTAAGCACCTTGAGTTTGTGTAATTAATCAGTCTGTTGTGTTTCTCAGCTGTGATGAGCCGTAATGCTGAAGTTGTTAGTTTAAAGCTGTTTAAAGTTATTTCCAGCTTTATTAGTAGTAAGTTGAATATAAATTTAGTAGTTGAATATAAACACTGAGTGACGCTGACTCACTTCACGTTTACCAGCTGGCTCATATTACACACAACATTTTTATTTTGCCTCCACCTGCTGGCTAAAATATGTAATGCCACAAAATTAAATGTAAAGCGACAGATGGCTCTTAACACATCTGCACTGCTCTTACATTTTAGTTTAGACACAAGCGGAGTGATACACACAGTGAATCGTCAGAGTGCTGATGTGTCAGACCATCAGTACTCATGTACTGTCTCTCATCCAATCAGATTCGAGGACCGGAACTAAATGTGTGTGTGTGATATATATATATATATATATATATATATATATATATATATATATATATATATATATATATACAGTATCTCACAAAAGTGTGTACACCCCTCACATTTTTGTAAATATTTGATTATATCTTTTCATGTGACAACACTGAAGAAATGACACTTTGCTACAATGTAAAGTAGTGAGTGTACAGCTTGTATAACAGTGTACATTTGCTGTCCCCTCAAAATAACTCAACACACAGCCATTAATGTCTAAACCGCTGGCAACAAAAGTGAGTACACCCCTAAGTGAAAATGTCCAAATTGGGCCCAAAGTGTCAATATTTTGTGTGGCCACCATTATTTTCCAGCACTGCTTTAACCCTCTTGGGCATGGAGTTCACCAGAGCTTCACAAGTTGCCACTGGAGTCCTCTTCCACTCCTCCATGACAATATCACGGAGCTGGTGGATGTTAGAGACCTTGTGCTCCTCCACCTTCCATTTGAGGATGCCCCACAGATGCTTAATAGGGTTTAGGTCTGGAGACATGCTTGGCCAGTCCATCACCTTCACCCTCAGCTTCTTTAGCAAGGCAGTGGTCGTCTTGGAGGTGTGTTTGGGGTCGTTATCATGCTGGATTACTGCCCTGCGGCCCAGTCTCCAAAGGGAGGGGATCATGCTCTGCTTCAGTATGTCACAGTACATGTTGGCATTCATGGTTCCTTCCATGAACTGTAGCTCCCCAGTGCCGGCAGCACTCATGCAGCCCCAGACCATGACACTCCCATCAACATTCTTGACTGTAGGCAAGACACACTTGTCTTTGTACTCCTCACCTGGTTGCCACCACAGGCTTGACACAATCTGAACCAATTAAGTTTATCTTGGTGTCATCAGACCACAGGACATGGTTCCAGTAATCCATGTCCTTAGTCTGCTTGTCTTCAGCAAACTGTTTGCGGGCATCTAATAAAGTTCTCAATATTTTATTGTACGCCTAGTTAGAGATATTATTGCATAAAATATGAGCTCATGTTGATTTAATATTAAAGGTTAGAGGTAATAAATTCTTAGTCTTGAGAATTTGTATTAATTAATTGATTGATTTTGAGTTTGGCTATTGACATAAAGGGATGAGACACATTTGTTTTATTTGGTTAGAAAAGAAATATGCCCCCATAAAGGTAAAAATGCCCCTGAATATCAAATCCAGGGGGAAAGTATTGCCACTTATTTTAAAAGTTAATTTATGACACTACACAATAAAATAAGGTAAAAATATTACACAAATGTGGCCTTTAAGCAAGGGCATAGCAAAGAATTCTGGGCCACCTGACTATAAATTGCTCTGGGCTTCTTTAATTAAAAAAATACAATCTCAAATTTGTTGATGGCCCCTGGACCTGTGGCCCCCTAGAATCATTAGCACCTTTCACCCCATTAGCTACAGCCCTGCCCATGAGTCCAAAGCATAGTTGAATATTTCATTTGCCTTGCTGGTCAAATACATTTATATTTTATAAGTTTATTCATGATATGAAATGTACTGTTCCAAATACAAAACTGTATACTAATAAGTAATAACCACCACATCAAACATTGTTGATTAAAATGATAATTTTAAGGTCTGGGTGCTTTGGATCCTTTATTTGTCCAAGCTTTATTGATGGAGTCTTTAAGCTAACAGTGTGTGGGAGGTCTGATCCTTTCATGTGTGAAGCTCTTGCAATCTTTTTCATTGATATCTAGCCTTGTATTTTCTTGTTTTGCCATGCCATACCGTATGAATACAACACAAGTCTTTTCACCTTGTAAGATAAAGACTGCTGGCTTGTCCTGACCTCATTTAATGTGCAGCCTATCAAACAAGTTTTTTTTCATAGTTCAATGTTAAGCATATGTGGCATGCTGTCGATTACTACAGAAAATAATTTTGACTTGCCCCTCAGTTTGTAAAAGCTAGCATATATCATGAATACTGTATTACACTTAGAATGGATGTATATGGAGCAACAATTGTACGTTTGCACTATAGATTTCCATTGTAAATCAAAGAACATATGTCTGTAGTACGAGTCTAAATTATTGTCTGTGGTAAATGACATAGCTTAACTTTTATTTAACCTGGAAAAATCTCTCAAAGCAAAGCTCAGAATTCTAGATATCAATAAAAGGTAGTAAATTTGTTTACATGGGTTGTTGTATGTATAGTGTCAGTTTCCTTTTGAAATGAACACCAGAGGCGCTAAAACAACAAAGACTTTTTACACTTTCATAAAAATCCAGTGTAAAACGGCAGATTATCCATTCATAAACACTTCTGCCCTGTTCCTCACACAATGCTATCTTACAGTATGACATCAAAACACTATTACTACAGCGCATGACTTGTAAGGTAATACATTTTAACATTTGCATTACATACCCAACTATATTCACAAGCTTGTTCGCTATTGCTCAACTGATAGAGCATTGCTCTTGTGATGCAAAGGACTGGGATACAAGCCCTAGAGAGCATACAAGTCAACACATGAGCAGAAAGTGACATAGAAGCACCACAAAATGATGTGGTTGCTTCAGCATTTGCTTTTTTCATCTCCAATGAGCTTTTTATAGAACAATCAGTTAGATTTAGGTTTAGGGTTGGGAGGTAGTGTTTTTATTTCAATCTTGACAGAGCATCAGTGTTGGGTAAGTTATTTAAAAATAGTAATCCACTACAAATTACTAATTATTTATCTAAAACTATAATCCAATTACTTTACTAATTACTTAATTGAAAAAGTACCTAAGCACCTAAACCTAACCAATAGTGTTCAAAAAGATAAATGAGAGGTGAACAAAACAGACATCCTAACCCTAAACCAGCACCTAAACCTAACCAATAGTGTTCAAAACGATAAATGAGAGGTGAACAAAACAGACATCCTTACCCTAAACCTACAGTACACCTAAACCTAACCAATAGTGATGATATCATTGCACAATGAGTTCTACTCATAAACACACTGTCATATACATTATTACACCATATTATTATAAAACAATTGTAGGCCTTATACAAAATGTACTGCTGGCACAACTGATGCCCTATGCAGAGGTGCATTAGGCAGGGTGCGGAAGTGTGAGAGCAATGCAACTATCTGTGTTCCGTGACTGCTAGCGGGTCCTTGAATAACGTATAATGTGCAGTAAGGTCAGCAAGGGGAGTTTCTGGTGCCCCCCTAGGCTAAGATGGTGCCCCCACAGGAAGTTGGTGCTCTACGCAGACTGTGTAATATGCATATGGGAGCGGTGGTATTGTGTACTGCACTGTAAGTAGATACTGTTGATAGAAAGATAGTATTTCATCCCAAACTCAACATAGTTTTGTTTCTTTTTTTAAATAGTTGGCTGTCTACAGTATGAACTGCACTGTAAGTAGGTACATAAGTAGTAAGCTAGTATTCTATTCCTAACATGTTTCACATACTATTTGGACATACTTTATATTAGGTGTCTTTAACTACTATGTACTCAAATTAAATACATACAAGACTATGTATTTACTGTGTAACTACATGTTGTTCAGCAAAATTCCCACATATGCTGCTACTGAGGTTCAGGTACGGGTAGATTTAAGAGTAAGGGTAGGGTTAAGGTTAGGGTTTAGAATTAGAAGTCGGGAACCCGACCCAGGCCCGATGGGACCCGAGAACCGTGTTCAGGTCAGTTTTTCAAGTAGGACTTCGGATTGGGGTCGGGTTCAGGTTTGAAATTAATGATAAAATGCTTACTGAACTTGTTTCACGCATACGCTCTCACTCACAGACATACACGAATGGACGAGTTAGGGTTCATGCCAAACATGTTCTTGCGCACGTCTGTTCTGTTTTCCCATTGTTTTCCTATGTAAACACATGCTGGATGAATGTCTTAGACATTTGCACAACGTCTCGCATTTTCTTCAGCATCTCGTGCAGGACAGGCATAATTTAAACATCATTCAAAAGAACTTCAAATTTTTAAAAATGCATGTTGAGACACCTGCGCTCTGATTCATTCACAGTTGTCACAAAGATTCAACATTCTAAACAAGTTCAGGCTGCATAGAGGGGACTGTTGCATTGTTTCATATTATTCCAAATTGTTCTACACTAAGCAAAGTTTCAGCGCATAAATGGTAAGGCAATGCTTTTTTTCCCTTCTGCGCTAGTGTACTAATGGGGCTTTTCCACTGCACTCTACAACTCGACTCAACTTTGCTCGCTTTTTGGGGGTTTTCCACTGTGGATAGAACCTGGTACCTGATACTTTTTTTGTACCACCTCGGTCGAGGTTCCAAACAAGCCGAGCCGATACTCAATGTGACGTCTAAACCTTGCAGATCACTGATTGGTCAGAGAGAATCATTACTACCAGCGTCAATGGATTTTCGACACAGGACATCAACCCGCAAGTTTTAAAGTTAGCTACAGCGAAAGCAGTATCATTTGTCCACACAACTTTTGAATTGTAAAAAGAAATGGCTGTGCACAAAACCACTTTGTGGTAAATAAACGTCGAACAAAATGATGCAAAACGAAAAAGTCTTTCAGGAAGTGTCTCAGCTGTTGGCCGCATAGCTGAGACACGGCTACCAATTGTGTAGGGAAAAGTAAAAAAAAACTTAAAAGTGACTACAGAACCATCAAGGAAATGTGGAAGTGGTTCGACCAAATGGATGCTATCTAGATCAGCGAGCAATGGGAGGGAGAGTGCCCTGGACTCAGCCACGGCTGGAATCCACGATGGAGGATGGTATGTTTTGTTATGTTAACTCTATACTCTGCTTGAAAGCTTCACTTTATTTAGTTGACCAGTACTAGAAGCTTGCTTCTGAAAACACCAGGCCAATTGAACTGTTACACTTATGTAAAATCACCATGCAACAACTGCTTTATACAGCACAATAAGCTAGTAGCTAACAGCTAGCAATCATGTTATTGTTTATTGTTTTGTGTCGCGTTTAAGATAAGGCACTAAACAGCAGTGGAAAAGCAAGCTCAGAAAAGTAAAGCGAGTAGAGTCGAGTCGAACCGTAACGTGCAGTGGATAAGTGCCATAAGAGGCTGCCATGTCTTGTTAAAACTGTGTATGTTTACTGTTTTTGCCTATATGCTCACATAAAATGTTAGATTAGATTCAACTTTATTGTCATTGTGCAAAATACAAGTACAGAGCCAATGAAATGCAGTTAGCATCCAACCAGAAGTGCAAATAGCAATATGTATATATATATATATATATATATATATATATATATATATATATATATATATATATATGTGTGTGAGTATATACAATATACAATATGGGTTTTTGAGTGCAAAGTTATGATGTAGAGAAGCAGAGACCAGCTCAATGCAAATGTCTATGAATACAGTACAAGGTGCAAATGAAGAAGCATAAACTGAAGGTGAATTGTACAGAATGAGGTATAAATATGTAAATGTGTAAATATCAGGAGGTAGAAGTTATGTGCAAGAAATGTGCAAGGGAATGTGTGGAAAAAATATATATAAATTAATAAAAAAATACAAATATGTAGTTCGGGTGGGATGTAGTGTTCAGCGCCTGAGTTTAGAGTTCAGTAGGCTGACAGCTGAGGGAAAGAAACTGTTTCTGAGTGTGCAGGTGTGACAGCGTCTCCCAGATGGGAGAGGAGTAAACAGACCGTGGTTAGGGTGAGAGGTGTCTTTGATAATTCTTCTCACCCTCCTTAGGCAGAGTTTATTGTGAATGTCTTTGATGGAGGGTAGCTGGACACCAGTGATGTATCGGGCACATCAATGTAGATGGGAGTGTGTGTGTCCTTTCCTAGTCCGCCGGTAGTCCACAATCAGTTCCTTGATCTTCTGGGTGTTGAGTGTAAGATTGTTGTTGGCACACCACACTGCCAGGTGCTGTAGCTCTTCCCTGTAGGCCATCTCATCATCGCCGCTGATCAGGCCTACCACCGTGGTGTCATCTGTAAACTTGATTATGGAGTTGGAGCCATGCTCAGCTATGCAGTCGAGGGTGAAGAGGGAGTAGAGGATTGCACACAGCCCTGTGGTGCACCAGTGTTCAAAGTGAGGGTGGAGGATTTGTGGTTGCTGATCCTAACAGACTGTGGTCTGTTAGTGAGAATGTCTAAGGTCCAGTTGCAGAGGGAGGGGCTGATGCCAAGATCAGTGAGCTTGGAGATCAGCTTGGATGTTGTTCGCTGATTTGTAGTTTGTGAGGGCATGGATGCCTGTCCACATAAGTCGGGGTTCATTTTTCGTAAAATTGTCCTCAATCCGCAGTTTGTAGTTGTATTTAGTTGCTTTAATTCCCCTCTTCAGATTGGCCCTGGATAAAGCGTAGGCTTCCCAGTCACCAGATCTGATCTCATGTGCCTTCAGCAGGAGTCGGACTTCCTTGTTCATCCAGGGTTTCTGATTGGGGTATGTTTTAATTGTTTTTAATTTAATTGTGGAGAATTGTGACGAACAACTGAAAGCTGAAAATAACTAGGTAAATAATAACTAATTTGCAAAACTGGATAGATGCTGAGCCACGCGTTGTGCACGTGCCACCATTATGTATGATGTCTGCTATGTATGTATGTATTTGCTAGGAGAATAAATTAGATAGTAAGCAATTTCGGGTTTGGGTCGGGTTCTGGCTTAAAAATCTGACGGTATCAATCGGGCCGGGTAGGGTTAGGCTACACGGTCTTGGGTACGGTTCTGTCACGAACTCCAGTTCCCAAGTCCACTCCACCCCTTCCAGCTCTCACACTCGTTCCCAATCACCAGAATATTAGTTTCACCTGCACTGTTTATTTTCTCTATTTATACCCTGCCCTTTCTCCCTACCGTTGTTGGTTATTGTTTTGTCACTCACTCTGCTTTGCCAACTCTAGTGTTTCGCTTGCCTTTTCCAGTTTGTTGATTCTGGTGTTTTGTTTTGTTTAACTGATCTCCTGGCTTCAACTTCACGCTCTCCTCTTAACTACGCTCCTCTGGATTTGCCCCTTTGTACTTTTGCCTGTCTGCTAATAAAGCTGTTTTCTGCAATTGAATCCATCTCGTCCAGTGTTCGTCACAGGTTCATTTCATTTCAAGGCCAGTGCAGAGCTCTAGTTAGAGTTAGGTTTTGGGGTAAGGGTTGGGTTAGGGGTAAAGTTAACAGTGTAACTACAGATGCAATTAAAGGCAAGCAGTTTAAATGTAATTACAATGCAACATGTATGTAAAAAATATGTACATTGTATCAAATGGTTAAGTACATAGAAGTTAAGGCCACCTAATATAAAGTTGGTCCTACTATTTATTTATTTTTTTTAAATAAGAGGCAGCATACAATATGTACAGTAAGTATGTAGTTGGCTAGAATTCCATCCTGAACACAGGGACACTCATTCACAAACATTTTCTCCACCACTCTTTCTTCCAGTTGCCAAGCGGATATCTACTCAGTCTGTCTGTTTCTGATTGATGGTGTTCTCAGTGTAGGACAGTAGAACAATTCTCGACTGCATTAGTAGACAGGGACTCCATTTAGTCATGCGTCCCTTCACTTAGGGATGGGGACAATGACATCATATTATATAGTCCATGGCAACCTTATCAATCAAACTGCTCAAATTAAAGACGTCAAATTTTATTTGATTCATGGAAGCAAGTTAGAAGCGCAGCCTGGTAGAGCCGGTCAATATTAAGAAGGTTGCTGCTAGTGTCCTATATGACATCAAATTAAGAAAACGGCATTGGAGTGCTCCAAGAGCTTAAGACAAAACTTGGCAGATAAAAGGCAAATACACCAGATCTCATTTTCATAAACAAATACATCATCACTGTAAAATATTGCAAAGGGTTATCAAGATTTA
Source organism: Xyrauchen texanus (assembly GCF_025860055.1). Classification (NCBI taxonomy): domain Eukaryota; kingdom Metazoa; phylum Chordata; class Actinopteri; order Cypriniformes; family Catostomidae; genus Xyrauchen; species Xyrauchen texanus. Next base: position 31,769,277 of record NC_068301.1, read on the forward strand.
ACAGTAATCTTTTTTTGTTTTTGTGTTTTACAATAAATACAATACTGTTTAAGGTAGTTGACATGAAATACTTTTATGAAATTGACATGTTCAGCAGTGTTATATGCCATATTCCTTCTAAAATAATTAAAAAAGCATATTGATCATTTTCACAATTATTATGCATGTGGATTTTATGGCATCTTATTCATTGAGAATATTTGGAATGGAATATTTGTACTTTTTAACTACTAGGCCCAAAGTAAGAATTACTTTAGAAGTACATTAACTAGTAGTCAGGTAAATACTGGCAATTCAGACAAATGTTTCTTTTGCATGCAGTAAACAAAATTGCAAACAAAAATTCCATACTGCACACAAGCATTTCAAAAGAACTTAAGAGAATTCATTAACCTTCTCTATGTTCATAATCATTGCATCCAAATCTGGCTGTAATAAATATGGTTTAGGGTGACAGAGTTTTGCCAATCCCACCCCATCCCCCTTCATTGCACTTGGCAGGGTCAGCCTTATTCAGCTTCCATAGGGATTGCAGCAAAAGTATACTACCTTAATTAAAGCCTCTCTAAATGGGAATGACTATGCTGCTGAAATGGATAAAAAGCATCCAGAGGACATGTAAAATAAGAAGGAAGCTAGTTGGCAATTGACAGGATAGCTCTGATGGGGAGAACAGATGGAGTAACTTTGCCTGATTGTTTGAGTTTTTAATTAATTTCTAGCATTTGCAATATTGCTTAAGTGTGTCTTGAATTGTCAATAACATTTACAAGTACAGTACTTCACTTAACAACAGGATGAATATCTGATAGAACTACCTGGGTGGTAGCTATGATGTTCTGGGTGGTTGCTAGGATGTTCTGGGTGGTAGCTATGTTTTGGGTGGTTGCTAGGATGTTCTGGGTGGTAGCTAGGATGTTCTGGGTGGTTGCTAGGATGTTCTGGGTGGTAGCTAGGATGTTTTGGGTGGTTGCTAGGATGTTCTGGGTGGTTGCTAGGATGTTCTGGGTGGTAGCTAGGATGTTCTGGGTGGTAGCTAGGATGTTCTGGGTGGTTGCTAGGATGTTCTGGGTGGTAGCTAGGATGTTTTGGGTGGTTGCTAGGATGTTCTGGGTGGTAGCTAGGATGTTCTGGGTGGTTGCTAGGATGTTCTGGGTGGTAGCTAGGATGTTCTGGGTGGTTGCTAGGATGTTCTGGGTGGTAGCTAGGATGTTTTGGGTGGTTGCTAGGATGTTTTGGGTGGTTGCTAGGATGTTCTGGGTGGTTGCTAGGATGTTCTGGGTGGTAGCTAGGATGTTCTGGGTGGTAGCTAGGATGTTCTGGGTGGTTGCTAGGATGTTCTGGGTGGTAGCTAGGATGTTTTGGGTGGTTGCTAGGATGTTCTGGGTGGTAGCTAGGATGTTCTGGGTGGTTGCTAGGATGTTCTGGGTGGTAGCTAGGATGTTCTGGGTGGTTGCTAGGATGTTCTGGGTGGTAGCTAGGATGTTCTGGGTGGTAGCTAGGATGTTTTGGGTGGTTGCTAGGATGTTCTGGGTGGTTAGGTGTTTGCTTACTGGCCCAGGTCAAACAAGCCCACAACCAAGTCTCTATGATATTCTGGTCCCTAGATATCTTGGGTCCATCCTTTAATGTAAGAGTATCTGGGATAATTTTCACAAGTTTTATCATCCACTAGGTGAAAATCTTAATTTTTATTAATCAAAAAAGTTATAGCACACCTCTCCTAAACAAGCCTTAGGATTTGAGGCATCATTCAATAATCTGGGATGAGTTCATGCCAAAGAATATTATATAGGATTAAGGGTTTTGAAAAAACTCAAAAACAACACTCAAAACAAGATTAAGCAATACATTTCCACTGGCCAATTACAATCAGGAGAAAGTGAAAAGGGAATTATAACGAACAATACATGTGCCGTCACTAGTGGCTGCGTCTGAATCCTAAAGTATCTGCTTTGTTGCCTCGCCTACCTATCAGTCAATGACTTAACAGATAGCGTTTGCCTACAAAGTTACCTCTGGTTTTAGTAGTTCGCAAGTTAATGTAATACTGCCGTAAGGATAGTGTAAATGTGTTTGGAGAAAGGCTCAAGACTTGACCTGAGCTCAAGTACGCCCTCCAAATGTTTGAGGGATGCTGGAGGAATCATCGCAGCATGGATGTAAGCAGCAGTTTACATACGCTTAATATGGAGATGTGATTGGTTGGATTAAATTAACATGATCCACTGGTCCGCAGCTAACATTGCGCTAGCCAGGGCTCAGTGTTGGGCAGGCATCTAGCCCAGCACTTTGATAGTGGGTGTACATTGTTGGAAACATTGGAAGCAGCGGTATCAATACCTGCTGCTTCCTTTAGGGATGGGTTATGATAATATAACATTTACAAATAATTAAACAGTAATATGTAAAACATACATTTGCATAAATGCCTAGCATTACATGGCGCTAGCGATTGGGGTAACAGACGAATAGTTGAGCCAGGATTGTAAAAGGGGATCCCCTGTAAAAGCAGGTCATTAATATAAATTACTTGTTTACTGTATATTGATGACTTGTTATAAATTCCACAGAGAAACTGAAATATTGTGAGTATGAAGCAAGTGCAAAGCTGAATCATCTGGTGTCGGTTAGTGATCTGTAAAATGGTCAGAGAGGTAGCTGCGGCAGCGAGGATGTAATGAAGTAGCGGTCGTTTGGAAGGAGTTTGCTGGTTGCATAATGCCCCTGTGTTCTGAATTGAATAAATCACACTCCGAAAGGCGCATTGAAGGGATAACAATCATTGGAAGAAATCAAATCACTGAATGGAGCACGCCCTAAACGAACTGTGCGGCGAGGTAATGAGGCTGACAGGATCAACTGTGTGGAAGAACCAGATTGAAACACTGAGTAGTGTAGGAATGATGCTTGAATTAAATAGTTAATCTTTTGTTTCCTTCACGTTCAAGTGAAGCTGTGATAGAGCACAAGTGGCATAAAGTCGGAACAGTGCCCGTTCACGGAGGCAGGTTTACACGATGGACTGCTAAGTCAGGGTGGAAAGTTTAAGTCAGAGAACATATGAGCAGTCGTTGAGAGATTTTTAAGTATATACTCTTACTCTGGCAGTATCTCCAGAACCTTGTTAAATGAAACTCCATAATGTTGCACATGATTTTTGTTTGCAAAAATGTTGCCATTTTCATGTAACTTTCATGAGATCAGGCTGCACTAAAATAATGATAAATGACAATAAAATCAGTAATCAGAACAGTCTGTCAGTTTATTAAACATGACTATTTTTCTCACTGAAGCTGCAAATGGACATATGTTTTCTACTGCAAACCCAGAGGGGATAAATAGACAACCACACACATTCACAGGTCAAAGGTCCTTTATGAATCTTATCCAAATTCAACCATTGTTTACATTCAAGCGGTACTTCTGTTGTTGTTTTGCAGAACCTCACATGACAGGGAAGCGGAGTGAAAGACAAAGGGACCTCTGAAGGCCTTTAGGACAAAACTCTGAATAACAGGTTGCGTTGTGTCTGGTTAGGAATGGGTATGCATTTGGAGTGACATGAGAGTGAGTAAATAATGATAGATTTTCAATTTGTGAACTAACCCTTTAACATCTATCACTCCAATCAAATAATGAATTAAGAAAGATGTTTAAAATAGTTGTGGCTGCTGGAAATGGAAGGTCAAATGCAAAATTGCATATACTGTAGCATCCTCTTCTATCATCATAGGTATTCCATGCATGCTAAAAATTTGCATTCTGTGCACAATATAGGGAGAAAACGGGTAAAGTGGGACAGTTAAGCTTAATTATCGATTATTATGTATATATTCTTCAGTTTTTAAAAACCAGCATATAGTTAATTCTAAACCAGTAATAATGGGGTGAAACTAGCCATTTTGATATTTTTAAAAACAACACAAATGACAAATAATATGATAGTGTCCTGTTTTCACCATGCATGCTGAATATATCGCAGAAATAGTGCTATTCGGAAACATACCCTGTGTATGTAAGTGGAGGGTGTTGACTCGGTGTGGGCATGTAGGAGGGCACATTACGCACCTCTTTCAAATGCTGTCCCTGCAGTGGGCTGGTTCATAGCTTTCACTTGCGTCACAGGGGGTGGCAGTCACTGAAGTTTGGGCGTCACCCAACCCCCAATTATCCACACTGTGAAAAACCATCAGTGACATTTTCATTTTTCACAGGCTTCTGTCCACATTGTGGAATCACGGCTGGGCACCTGTCTTGCGGTTAAAGGTGAAAACGAGGCCCCTCTTATGTTCGAGGTATCTTCAGTGTATATCAGTATGTCACAATAGGTATATCTACTAGAAAGACAAAGCCTATACCTTGCTTTACCATTCTTTGTGACATGATATTTGGACTGAAGGTCAAGATCTGTCCGGCCGCCTTTTAGTGCTGTTGAAACCATTGATTTCTTTGGTTGTTGGGGAGTTGAATATAAAGTTGTCTGGAAGTGCTTACTGATAATTGGGATCAGACCTGAAACCAGTGCATATATAGTGTTTTTAAAAGAATAGTTCACCCAGAAGTGAAATTTCTGGCATCACTTACTCATCCTCTTGACTTAATTTCTTCCATGGAACACAATGCTGAATGTTCACACTCTTCTTTGCTTAAAAAAAGACAAAACATCACTTTAAAAGTCCATATGACCTGTGCTTTGTGTTTGAAATCTTCTGAATCCATACAATATTTTAGAGTGAGGAAAATAATGAAATTTAAGTGGTTAGGTTATTCACAGATAGCTATTGTACAACTTCGGATCACTTGGAACATAGCGCATAAGTCATATGAATGAATGTAATGGTGCTTTTATGGTGTTTTATTGTACTTTTTGGAGTTTAACTGTCTTCTCATCTATTTTTCAAAATGTCTTCTGACAGTATGTTACATTGAAGAAAGAAAGTCATATGGGTTTGAAATGACATGTTGTTGAGAAAATATTACACAATTTGAGTTTAAATGACCTAGAACTTCATTTCTTGGGATGTCCATGAATATCTATCATATCTGTTATGAAATGTCTTTTATGCTGGCTTTAAAGTGTCTCTTTATTTTCTTAAAATAATTTTTAAAGGGAATTTCACCTTGGGATTTAAAAAGCACTAAAAACATTTTGTGAGAGACATAGTCCTTTAGAGGTGAGTTAAAACCTTCTGTCAAGGCTTCATATTAATAAACATTCATGGAATTGTTTATCTTTTCTATTTCTTTACAAGGTGAAAGTGGAGTGTAACTTACAATTCAGTTCATTCTTTGCATTCAAGTGCCTGATTACTGGCCTCTCAGGAAATGGACAATAACAGCAACCTTGATATTTTATATAAATGTTGTATCCTTTCAAATAATCACTTAAAGCTGTTGCTTTCCCACATGAACCTTTTAGCATTTTGTACCCATAAAGATACTTGCATGGTTTGTTCTCTACAGCATCAGCTGAAAGTTGTGATAGCATTACATTTTGCAATAATTGTAGTCTAGGACTACAAATTTGATTTACCAAAACAAAGGCTGGTACCAGTGCAATACCAGACTAAACTCTCAATATGTCAATTCATAAAATCAAGCCCACTCAGCCAAATTACTGACAAGTTGTATCCTCCTTCAGACATTTATACATCAATTTAAGTGTGAACCCCTTTCCCTCTAGCACTACTGATACCAGACTGTGCGAGCATTGTGCGAGATATGGTGTAACGATGTGCTGGCACTGGCAATGACGAAGACGATGACGTGAAGATGAAATACCCAAGAGCAGTTGTGGTGGCTTGATGTAGCAGGCGTCGATGTGGATCTGTGGACCATTGAGCAGAGGCAGGCCTGGACCATGGAGCTGAAGCAGGCTTATGACATGTCATGGAGCAGTCTGGGGCTTGGTTGTGACATGGCATGGAGCAGTCTGGGGCTTGGCTGTGACATGGCATGGAGCAGTCTGAGGCATTGCTGTGACATAGCATGAAGCAGGCTGATGCGTGGCATGGTATGGAGCAGACAGAGAAGTGGCTGTGACATAGCCTGGAGCTGACTCTGGCGTGGCTGTGACATGGCCTAGAGCTGACCCGAGTTCCACGTCATGGCTGCCAAGCCACAGCGTGGCTGTGACATGGCTTGGAGCTGACTCTGGCATGGCTGCCATGACGTGGAAATTAGGCTTGGCTGCCATGACGTGGAAATCAGGATTGGCGACCATGACGTGGAACTCGGGATTGGCGGCCATGACATGGAACTCGGGCTTGGCAGCCATGAAGTGGAACTCGGGCTTGGCAGCCATGACATGGGGCCAAGTCATGGAAGGCGGAGCTGTGGGAGGCTTAAAACTAAGTGCCCTAGATGACTGGGAACAGACCTCAGTGGTCATGAACATGAGCAGAGTCTTGGGTGCGACCTCTGTGGTCGTGGGCATAGACAGAGACGTGGAGATGACCTATGCGGTCGTGAACATTGACAGAGACTTGGAAATAACCTCCGTGATCTTATACGTGGGCAGAGACTAGGAAACGACCTCCATGGTTGTGAACATGGGCAGAGACCTGGAAACGACATCCATGGTCTTGATACTTGACAAGAGACAATGGTACATATGAGGGCTTAAATACACAGACATTGGGTAAAACAATAACATGAAAACCAATAAACAGACAGAACTATAAACAAGATAACAAGACTAATAACCTTAAACCAATGACAAACTAGAACTGATAAGACAATAAACCAATAAAAACACATGACAAGGGAACCACATGACATGAAACAGGAACAAACATTTCTAAATAAAAGACATATAAACAAAACATGAACAAAAACACATCTAGACATGACGCATGGGTTCTGATCTGGTAGGATCCAGGAAGTAATGCCAAGTGCGATTTGGAGGTAGCATTTTCACTTCCAAATGACATTTTTCCTCCAACGATGGTGAGGTTTGGGTTAGGGGTTAGAGTTAATAAAATATTCCTTCCTGTTGACTGTCTTACATCATTGGCGCCACCCTGTGGACATTTCACCTGTAAACTGGAGCTGACAGATGCCCATACGTTCAACAACACTTCCAGTTTCTGCCACTTGGTGCAGTGATTTCGGTAAGCACAGACTGATTTCAGCAGCAAAAATGTCTACCTACTGTTGTTAAATTCACAGTGTGATCAGTCTGAAATATCACCCCCAGTTCTAAATATGTGGTTACACTGCCTTTCAAGGTACCAATAGTTTTTGAATGTTACTAATCCTAAGCCTAACCCTAAAGCACTACATTATTTTAACCCCATCTTATAATAAGAAGAGTTAATAAAGCACATTCTTGTAGTATCACTAAAACTTATGTTTTATGTTTAGGGTTAGGGAGGGGGGGGTGTCTCTAGAGCAAAACATTTGGGGTTGAGCAACAAGTACATTACACAAATGCATGTACCAGAAAGTACCATCATATTTTTTGTGGCGTGCCTTAGAGTATCATGTAGATATTATGGTATATATCCAAATTCCATTAAATTTCCACCAAAAATAAGGGGTAATTTATTTGACTTGATGGTGAATTATGAAAGGCTAAAAATGCCCCTCGTATGTGGAAAATAAAATATATAATCTACAAAGTTTTTATTTAGAAAAGTATTTTGGTTTGCTGAGGCATTGCCTGAACATCTTAGCTGCAAATATACCTGATAGCCTTTCATCAGAAGAGCAACATGAAAAGGAGAAAGTTTGCACTATTGCTTATTTGGATTTCTAGGTTTTTAACATACATTGTGTGTGAGAGAGAGAAATATATCAAAGGAGAGGTGGACACTGAGTTGTACTGTAGTCTAAAGAAGATGGGGATCAGTGGGTGACTCTAACTTCAACAAAATCACATTCTGTCAAAGTGGCAACCAGGGCTACTTATGCAACATATAATTGCAGTGCAATTTACTGGTCACGAAGCAGAGACAACTGAAGCAGAAGATAATTGCTTGTTTAAAGTGACAAATATATTACAAATATATATTATGGGTTATTATTCACGTGCGTCTTTAATGAAATACCACTTTTGACATATGGAAAAGAGAAGAAGTCCAGGGCTTTAGATGGAGAGGAGATACAGTTTTAGACATATGCTAAAGAGCGAATTGAAACATAAGCTTTTGCTCAAGAATCTAATGACCCAGCGCAAGGCTTATGGTGTCATGACTGAATACATTCTGATTATTTAAACCATTCTGTTGAAGTGGTTTGTTTTATATTCCATAGTTGCTAATTTAGTCATAAATGTATTGTTTATTACTTGATTTGATTAGCATCACTATAAAAATTAAGCCATTTAACATTGTATTTTGAAGGCCCCAACAAAATTTAAGTTATGTGGCTTTTAGTCCCCGTCTATTAGCTTTTGAGAAAAATGCATTTAAAATGTTTGTGAAGTGATCTGAATGGTATACACTCACATGAGATAAAGACTGTACTCATAATAGTTTTCTCTAAAAAGTGTTTTTATTAGACATGGTGTGGGTCACACCTTCAATGTGTTTCACCATGTTGAAATGACATGGCCTGGTATGTTTCACTTAACGTTGAAGAAGAAAGCCATCGTGCTCATTGGCTGCTGCCTATGGTGAAACACATGGCTATGCTTAGATTTGTGTTGTTTCGTGATGAGAAGAGCAAAAATAATACAAGGAAACATACTTATTATCTTGCTTTACCAGCGGAGACAACAAGAGATTCAGTAGCTGTACTGCCGAAGAAGCGAAAAAGGTCCGAAGCAAGAAGACAGAAAGGCCAGCAAAGGCAAATAAAGAGTTAACATCGGTATGGAATACACAAGGTGGAAAGATTTTATGATGGAGAAAAATGTGTAGTGATGCCGATGTTGCTTCTTTTTTGTAGGACAGGTAAGAAATTATTAATTGTTTAGACCACTCTCTCAAATAGTATCAGTGGAATTTACAGAAAACTCAATTCCCACATTTTCCAGATGCAAATGATATTCCAGAGCTGGAGTGGGCAGCAGAGATGATCATGCTGATCCACATTGATAGAAGGCAGGACAGTGTCTAACACCACTGTTGTATCAGTACTTAAAGTACACAAAGAAAATAAATGCAAAAAATAGCTAGAGAACCACTGAATGCCCCATTAATGTTACATGTAAGAGGAGGCCCTTTCTTCCTGTTAAGGGCTGCAAAATATATTTATGTATTATCTCACTCAGGGGTAAAAGTCTATGAATTACTACAGTCAGGGGTAAAAGTGCGGTTTAAGTCAACTTCATATCAGATTTGAGATTCGATCCACTCAAAAGGCATGAAAGGCACAAAAGGCATCTATTAAACAATCAAAAGTAATTGTGTTTATCATGCTGTTGTTGGTGATAATTAGGATGCAAACAAATTGGACAAATGAAGCACTGAGTATTGATGTTGCAATAACATTGATTGGCACTTTGGCAAGTCCTTGGAATGTATCTTCAGACATACTGTGAAATATCTGAGATCTGCTATTAAGAGTTGGGCTGCTGGAAACAATTAGTGAAGTACTTAGAATTCAAAGGGATAGTTCACCTAAAAAGGAAAATTTGACTATAAAGTGGAATATTGTGGAATAAAGTGTTCTAAATGTCAAAATGAACTATTTATCTAAGCTATTTGATTAGATCTACTCCTCATTATGTCTGTTGAAATGCATCCAATGGGATGTTATGTGCAGCCAAAAAGAACAAGGTGCACTCACAGTTATTATGAGAAAAATAGTGTAAGTGTTGACTCGGGACTCAAGCAACTATTAAAACTATAATATAGAGATACAATGACAGTTTGGACACACTCAGTCCCCAGTTTACCCATTATCCACACATTTAGGTGGATCAACACCAAATAAAAGCTTACAAATAATATAACAGTACGTTCTTGAACAAGGCCACATCCACACTAATATGTATTGGGTTGAATACTCAGTTTCCATTTCCTAACATTATCGTAAGTATGTGGTGGTGTATGCGTTGTGATGAACACAGACTATGAACGCTGATCAACCTCTTACCTATTTACATCTCAGATCAAGGCCAGTAGTTCTCTGTCTAAAAAAATATGATCATGTCTGTAACATGTGCATGTAAAATGGCTAGAAATAGCATTTTAGCTTAGCATAAAGCTGACAATTTACACAAAGTTTATTTCTATTTCTTCTGCTCCAAACTTACTCCAAATGTACTTCTCTGTCTGCTCGTATGAATGTAACATCATAAGAAAGTGTTTCACCGCTGTTCAAATGCACTTTGGATCGCATCATTTATATGTATAAATGTTTTCCATTTGAAACGACTACATTTTAAATAAAATGCAAAGTAATCTGTTCAGTAATCAAAATACTTTTTGAATGTAACTGTATTTTAATTACCAACGATTTAAATTGTAACTGTAGTGGAATACAGTTACTTATATTTTGTATTTTAAATACGTAATCCCGTTTCATGTATTTCATTACTCCCCAAACCTGTCCATAGGCTACTCTGTTTATAAAGGTATGTAACAGCACCCCGTCTTTGAGTCTTAGTTTGTCAGGGGTATAAAAAACACTTTCCAAATAATGAATCTGTCACATTTCTCTTCCTGGAATCAGCAGGTTAAAATAATGCCAAGTGAATGCAACCTTGACCACACATCACCTTGTTTGTTAATTAACATGGCTGCTCTGATAAATCACGGTTGTAAATCACGATTTTCTTTGGCTTGTGCTTGAGAGGAGGGATGCAGAGATATGCACAGCATATGTCAGTGATAGATTGGACAGGAAGTGGGAAACCTTTTGACGCACTTTAAATTATCATGTCCTTATCCTTCTCAAGAGATTTCACATTTTGAGCAGCATTAAATTCAGTTAGAAGATGAAATGGGCTATCAATGAGCAGAGGCATTGAAAGCTGTACATTTCTTTTTACTCTACACTTTTTACTAGGGCCTTAACAGATATTATTTCTGTACGGGTTACAGCCTTATTTGTTAAGTCTAAGCACTGTGATTTAGTCACGTAATGACCTTCTGCATTTAATCCAGTTTGCTGCTGAGCTTCTACGTAATTTAATTCTCCCAACCCATCTCACATTTATGATGAGCGTTTGTGTATCCATCTCTTCATGTGATTTGTGCAGTGTAAATTATAACTGTGATGGTCCTTGGTTAGAAAAATAAGGTGCACATTGCTGGGGAGTAGATAGAATTCTCATAACCTAATGCAGACATCACATATGCAATGAAGATAGTCATTACAACTCCTTGGTGCAAGACTAGCAACTTATAAGCATCAGATCAAGTACTGGTTACATACTGTAGATCCTCTTAATGGTTTTTGTCATTTATTTACATGGCAGACTGTGGCTGTAAGGCTTTCATATTTGAACAAGGGATGTCAGTTCACTTAATGAGAAAAAACAAATGTCAGTGCATCCGAACCCAATCAAAATATATTGTTGAATTAGTTTTATAGCTTGGGCCACATCTTTGAAAAACCTAGTGAAATTGTTGGGGTGTGCTAAATAGCCAGATAATTTCCAAGATCCGATTGCAGATATCAGAGAGATTATGCGGAAAAGTGTAGCTTTTTGTTCCAGGCCTGCAGAATTGATGGTTCCATTAGTGTGTAATATTGTTTCCATCCAGTGTATCATAATTACACTACATGATGTTATTCATTTTTGTCTGCTGACACCCCTTCTGCTTGAACACAATGTGTTCACAGCCTCTTAAGAACTAAGAAGCTTTTAAACTGTTAATATGTCACTTGAATGGCTAACGCTTCATAGTTAGTTTGTTTAAAGGCATCAAATGAAAGTACATTTTTCATATTTCTTTGTATAATCCTGTCTTAGACCACACAACCAACAAAAAAAATCACTAAAGCACAATTAACTGACTGTTTATTTTGGTCTGAAGTGCTAGGTACTCCATCTGCAATTGTCCTCTTGAGTAGAAATAGGACAGAGAACATCTGTCTATATTAAAAACATAAAAAATAAAACAAATGATAAAGACACACCACCATGCTGAACTGCATTGTTGGTCCTGGTGAAGGTAGGTAAAGTATTGTAACAGACCTCTGTCTTTCTTGTTGAAGGAGGAAGCGGGAGCTGGGTGAACAACCCAAACGTAAGTCTCTTTTAATGCCAGCAATTTTCAGTGCAACAAACAAGTCTAACATATACAAAACTAATTGTCTTTTCAGCTCATTAAATAAATACTCACAGTTTCACTTTTCAGCAGTTACTTTAAAGGTTTGCTTTAAGTCCTGTTAACACAGACACACATACACACAGCTCCATCTATCTCTCTCTCCAACTGTGGCTCTGGCTCGTCTTTAGCTCTCTACCGGCTGATTGAGATAACCCCCCCCCCCACGCTTGGCCACGCCCTGCTCTCTACAGATATGTTTTACATGTTGATCCCAGCATGGTAGGGTCCATTTGCTAGTGGTCCCTCACAGACATGTTACATACAATTCTGCTTAAATAAATTCTTGTTACTGGGTACTAAGCACATCTAACCTGAAAATATTGGTAAAATGCAGTAAACATTTCTTCCTAAAAAGCAATTTTTTTCATTTGTAAACACAACTTTTTTCCCCAGACAGACGGGGGTATGCCAATTTGCATAAGTTATCAGCTATATATATCTGCTGGGGAAAAAAACACATTGCTGGTCACAAGATTTAATTGAGTTTTACGTGTTGGTCCCAGCATGGTAAGCTGGTTTGCTGGTCCCCAGCATGAGATGCTGCTTTCTGGTCCCCGGCACAGGTTGCTGGTGTGCTAGTCCCCAACATGGATTGCTGATTTGTTGGTTGGCAAGAAAAGAGACAGTACTTGTGTTTAAATGCTGTTGTGCTGGCTGTCCAGTACATATTGTGTTTTAAATGCTGGTTTGCTGGTTGACCAGAATATGTTGTGTTTTGAATGCTGGTGTACTGGTTGACCAGCATGGGATGCTGATTTGATGGTTGATCAGAATATATTGTGTTTTGAATGCAGGTGCACTGGTTGGCCAGCGTTGGATGCTGATATTCTGTATGAACAGCATATGTTGTGATCTGAATGCCGATTAGCTGGTTGACCAGTATGGATTGCTGGTTTGCTGGTTGACAATAACATGTTTTGTTTGGAATACTGGTGTACTGGTTGACAGCATATGTTGTGTTTTGAATGATGGTGAGCTGGTTGTCCAGCATGGTACGCTGATGTTTGCCATTGTTTAGGGTCAGATATTGTTTTGTGTAATGTAGTCAAGGCAAGGCAAGTTCATGTTTTGTTTGTTATGTTTTGGATTCAAGTTTGTTGCACAGAACTTTGTATATAAACTTCTTCACATCATCACCATCTTGCCAGCTTTGTTATAGAGTACCTTACCAACTCTGAACCCAGCAGTTCAGCTCCTTTGCCTACGTCAGGGGAGCTGTCCCTTGGAAGAATATGTAGAGGAATTCTGTACTCTGGCCTGTAGGGTTGACTTTAATGATATTGCCCTCAAGGACTTTTTCCATTTTGGGCTGAATGAGCTGGTCTTCTCCCTGATGCCTGATGGTTGAATTACCCTAAATCTGGCTCAGTTCATTGATTTAGTCCTGCAATTGAGAGGTTCATATTTCACTGTAGGAGTGGCTGAGGAGGAACTATGCACTCCTACAGTGACTGCCATGTCAGAAAAATCCACCGTCATGTCCGCCGTGCCATAGTTCCCCATCATGTCCGCCGTGCCATAGTTCCCCGTCATGTCCGCCGTGCCAGAGTTCCCCGTCATGGTCACCGAGCTTGTTATCAGTTCTGTTATGTTATTTTTTCATGTTTCATTGTCTTTTTATTAATTCGGTCTTGTGATTGGTTGCCTTGATTACTTGTCACCCATGTCTGTGTATTTAGCCCCAATGTTTGCCATTGTTTAGGGTCAGGTATTGTTTAGTGTAATGTAGTCAGTCTAGTCTAGTCTAGTCTAGTCTAGTCTAGTAAAGTCAAGTTCATGTTCATGTTTATGTTTATTTTTTGTTTAGTATGTTTTGGATTCACATTTGTTAGATAGCACTTTGTAAATAAACTCTACTTGGGTTCTTCACATCATCATCATCATCATCATCATCATCTTCGTCTGCCTGTCATTGCCAGCTTTGTTACAGTTTGTGTACTGGTTGACCAGCATTGGATGCTTATGTGCTGGATGACCAACATATGATGTGTTTTGAATGCTGATGAGCTGAATGACCAGCATGGAATGCTGGTATGTTGGTTGACAAGAATATGCTGTGTTTTGAAAGCTAATGTACTGGTTGACCAGCATGGGATGCTGATGTGCTGGTTGCCCAGCAAATGTGGTGGTTTGAATGCTGGTGCACTGGTTGAACAGCTTTACCAGCTAGGCTGTCCTGGAAAACAGCTTGACTATACTGGTCTAACAGCTAGACCAGCACATGACCAGTACTTACTAGCATAAACCAGTCGGGACCAGCAAGGAATTCCATGCTGGTTTAAGCTGGATTTTTCAGTTGGGCTCATTTCATAAAAATGCTATTGTTGGATACTAAACTTGCATAGCCAATTTGTTATGACATACAGTTTGGTCTAGTTTGCAGCCTATTCTGCCACCTATAAAGGAAAGGTATTTTCCAACCAACATAAAAAATAACCTGTCACAATTTGTATTGTAATGTTCTTTGTTGTAGCACTGGGGTCTGCTGATGGAGCAATTGTAGCTCAAGCAATTCCAAAAACCATGAACAAACTGATCAGGAAGAGCAGGTCCATTTGAAATTTTCTGATCTAAATATTATAACAGACTCTCTTCACAATTATCTTTATCTTTATCAACTTTTAGTTCAAAGCACCAAAGAGCAAATATATTTAGTTTACATATTCGAAAACAGGGACTGCCAAAAGAGCCGCAGATCAGATTCAAGATGAGAATAGTTTTCTTTGAGTGGCCGTTCTTGATTAAATAATATAATATATCAAATAATATCAAGTTTTATCACAATGTTAATAAACAAAGTTCTGTAATTTTGCATCAAACATATTTGATATCAGTTATTATCTATGTCAAATTAATCCTGGTGTGATCAGAGGAACGTACATTTTATCAAGTCTTTCTGCTCTCCTGATCTGGTAATTCTCATGCTTCCGTGTTGACCATTCTGGCTACCGAGGGAATTCACAGTGGTCATTATCACAGCTGTGTACATCCCCCCCACAAGCCAACACAGACCGGGCTCTCAAGGAACTGTATGGGAGTATAAGTGAGCTGGAAACTCAGAGGCCGCACCCTGAGGCCACGTTCATTGTAACCGGGACTTTAACAAAGCCAATTTGAAAACAATCGCACCAAAATACCACCAACACATCAGCTTCAACAAATGAGGGGACTGGGTTTTGGACCATTGCTATTCTCCTTTCCATGATGGCTACAAATCCCTCCCCCACCCACCATTTGGCAAATCAGACCACTCTTCCGTTCTGCTTCTGCCCGCTTACAGGCAGAAACTAAAAAAGGAAGCACCCACCCTCAGAACGATCCAGTGCTGGTCGGACCAATCAGACTCTACGCTACAAGACTGTTTTTATCACGCGGACTGGGAGATGTTCAGGTCCGCCTCTTATGAAGACATCAAGGTTTACGCTGATAGTGTAATGTGTTTCATCAGGAAGTGCGTAGAGGACATTGTCCCGACCAAAACAATACGGATCTACCCCAACCAGAAACCATGGGTTAACGGCGATGTTTGCGCGGCACTTAATGTGCGGCACTCTGCTTTTAATTCCGGGAATACGGAGGAGCGTAAACAAGCCAGTTATGCCCTCCGCAAGACTATCAGTGCAGCTAAACGCCAGTACAGGCACAATATTGAAAGACAGTTCAACACCACCGATTCTAGAAGCATGAGGCAGGGAATTATTATCATCACGGACTACAAAGGGAATCAAAAATCCGCCGTGAACACTACTGCCTCTCACCCGGATGAGCTAAATAACTTTTATGCTCGTTTCGAGGGAAACAACACTGCCCTCGCTGAGAGAGCACTCGCGGCCGACGCAACAGAAGTTAGTTCACTCTCCGTCTCTGTTGCAGATGTAACCCAATCCTTCCGAATGGTGAACATCCGTAAAGCAGCAGGTCCAGACGGCATTCCGGGCCACGTAATCAGAGTGTGCGCGAACCAACTGGCTGGTGTATTTACGGACATTTTCAACCTGTCCCTCTCCTTATCTGTAGTCCCCACATGCTTCAAAACGTCAACCATTGTGCCTGTACCGAAGCAAGCCAAAATCACTTGCTTAAATGACTGCCGTCATGTTGCTCTGACCCCCATCATCAGCAAATGCTTTGAGAGGCTAATCAGAGATCACATCTGCTCTGTGCTGCCCACCTCACTGGACCCATTGCAGTTTGTGTACCGCCATGACAGCTCCACTGATGATGCCATTGCATCTACAATACACACTGCTCTCTTCCACCTGGAAAAAAGGAACACATATGCGAGAATGCTGTTTGTAGACTACAGCTCAGCATTCAACACCATAGTGCCCTCCAAGCTTGATGAGAAACTCCAGAATCTGGACTTAAACAGCTCGCTGTGCAGCTGGATCCTGGACTTCCTGTCAGGCAGAAGTCAGGTGGTCAGAATGGGCAGCAACATCTCCTCATCACTGACCCTCAACACTAGAGCACCGCAGGGCCGTGTTCTCAGCACACTCTGATTGTATTTCTTGTACACACATGGCTGTGTGGCAACACATAGCTCCAATGCCATCATTACATTTGCTGACGATACGACGGTGGTAGGTCTGATCACTGACAATGATGAAAAAGCCTACAGAGAGGAGGTGCACACTCTGACACGCTGGTGTCAGGAGCACAACATCTCCCTCAACGTCAGTAAAACCAAGGAGCTTGTGGTGGATTTCAGGAAGAAAGACAGAGAACACAGCCCCATCACCATTAATGGAGCACTGGTGGAGAGAGTCAGCAGCTTCAAGTTCCTCGGTGTCCACATCACTGAGGAACTCACGTGGTCCATCCACACTGAGGCCGTTGTGAAGAAGGCTCACCAGAGCCTCTTCTTCCTGAGACGGCTGAGGAAGTTTGAAATGAACCACCACATCCTCACACGGTTCTACACCAGCACTGTAGAGAGCATCCTGACTGGCTGCATCACTGCCTGGTACGGCAATAGCACCGCCCACAACCGCAAAGCCCTGCAAAGGGGGGTGCGAACTGCCAGGAACATCATCGGAGGTGAGCTTCCCTCCCTCCAGGATATATATACCAGGTGGTGTGTGAAAAAAGCTTGGAGGATCATCGGAGACTCCAGCCACCTTAGCCATGGTCTGCTCTCTGCTACCATCAGGCAGGCGGTATCACAGCATCAGGACCCGCACCAGCCGACTCCATGACAGCTTCTTCCCCCAAGCAATCAGACTTTTGAACGATTGATCTCTCATGATCAATAATCAGCACTGCATTTTATTAATCTCATACTGGACTGTCATAAATTATATAAATTATATTCTCTTGCAATACAACCTACAGTATATTTTTTATACACTTTATATATATATTTTTTTTAATTGTACGTGTATTCTGTATTGTGTGTATTGTTTACTGTACATTGTATATTATTATTGTGTTGTGTAAGTATGTGTACATTTGATTTGTAAATTGTTTTGTGTATGTTGTTTATTGTAATTGGTATATGTCTCGTCACTGTCATGACTGCTATGTTGCTCGGAACTGCACACAAGACTTTCACCCACTGTTACACTTGTGCATATGGTTGTGTGACAATAAAGGGATTTTATTTTATTTGATTTGAAATATTAAAATCAGGCCAGAACATTTCCATATTCTGTTCAAAGTCACAACATGTGACCTGCTTCCCATTAAAATAAGGAGTTTATTCTTGCTTTCCTTTTAAGAAATTAGTCATTTGAGTTATGATTCTGACATGCTGCCACAAAGTATTTATCAGGTGTGTTTTCAAATGAAGTTATTTTTTATGAAATTTAGGAATATGTATTTTGTATGGTTCCCTCAGAATCCAAAATATTATTTTCTTTAAATCAAAAAGAACTAAAAAGATGTTGTTTATCTAATAATAATTTCATTAAGTTGCTAATCTAAACCAAATACACACAAAAATGTATAACACTAAAGAATGCCTTGAATACATTTAAAAATACTAATGGCATGCAGTAGTTAATGTTACTATATGTCCATTGCATAACATAATTGGTACAAGTGCATTATTGTCTCATTATGATGAATAGAAGAAACGTCTCGGGTTATGACTATAACCCTTGTTCCCTGAGAAGGGAACGAGACACTGCGTCGTTGAAAACGACTCTTTGGGGAACGCTCCTTAGCGTGCGCCTCTGAAGTATGAATGAAACTATTCCAATCTTGATTGGTGTTGCGTCATGACGTAACATGTGACGGCATAACCGGATGCATAAAAGTGACGCCGGCACACATACACATTAGCCTAGCGATGAAGCAAGCCGCTCTCAGGCCTTGAGGGGCGTGGCAGGACGACGCAGTGTCTCGTTCCCTTCTCAGGGAACAAGGGTTATAGTCATAACCCGAGACGTTCCCTTCCGAGGGAACTTCGCACTGCGTCGTTGAAAACGACTCTTTGGGGAACGAATGCCCACTAGGCCACGCACCGAAAAAAGGCCTGCCCTAGGGTGAAACTGAACTCAGGCACTCAGCTAGGACGAGAGCACACGTGCGCCAGGCGTACTAGGGAGGTGCAGACTGTAAAACCTGATGAAAGTGTGCGGGGTAGCCCAACCGGCTGCCTCACAGATCTCCTGGAGGGGTACTCCCGATAAGAGAGCCCTAGAGGACGCCATGCCTCTAGTTGAATGAGCCCTCACGGCCAAAGGTGAAGGCAAATTGCGCACCTTGTAGGCCGAGATAATAGCCTGAACAATCCAATTACTAATGGTTTGTTTCGAGGCAGGGAGCCCCTTCTTAGGTGACCCAAAACACACTAACAGTGGGTCCGACCTCCTCCAAGAAGAGGACCTCTCGAGGTAAACGCTCAAAGCTCTGACAGGGCAGAGCAAATGGAGCCTCTCTTCTTCTGCCGACACATGAGGTGGAGGATGAAAAGCCTGCAGGACCGTAGACCGTGCCGTGTTAGACGGCACCTTAGGCATATAGCCAGGTCTCGGGTGTAAAATGGCTTTAACTCCGCCAGGGGCAAACTCCAAGCAAGCTGACATCACTGCCAGGGCTTGAAGATCACCCACCCTCTTTAGAGAGGTAATAGCTAAGAGAAAAGCCATCTTGAACGTCAGGTCCTTGGGCGAAGCCGACTGAAGGGGTTCGAAGGGGGCCAGGGATAACCCTTCGAGAACCACCGCCAGGTCCCAGGCAGGAACCCTGGACCTGGTTGTCGGTCTCATCCTCCATGTACCACGGAGAAAACGAATGACCAGCTGGTGCCTCCCCAGAGGCCCATCACTCAGTGGTGCATGGAACGCCGAAATGGCAGCCACGTACACCTTGAGTGTGGAAGGGGAGAGACCCGCAGAGAAACGATCTTGAAGAAACTCCAGAACTGAAGCCACCGGGCAGTTAACTGGATCTACTTCATGTTCTCTACACCAAGTGGAGAACACATTCCACTTGAGGCCATATAATCTCCTAGTAGACGGAGCCCTATAGCTAAGTATGGTTTCAACCACCCCCGCTGATAGACCAGCATTTAGGTACTGAACCCCCTCAGGGACCAGACCCACAGTTTCCACAGCTCTGGACGAGGGTGGAAGACTGTGCCCCCCGCCTGAGACAACAGATCCCTCCTCAGAGGAATCTGCCATGGCGGAGCTATCAGGAGTGAAATTATGTCTGAGAACCATACTCGGGCCGGCCACATGGGGGCAACCAGAAGTGGACTGATGCCCTCTTGGCGGACCCTTTCCAGGACTCCCGGGAGCAGAGCGATCGGGGGAAATGCGTACAGGCGAAGCCTCGGCCAAGCCTGTACCATGGCGTCCAACCCCAGTGGGGCTGGATGTGAGAGGGAGAACCAAAGTGGACAGTGGGACGTCTCTCGAGACGCGAACAGATCCACTTCTGATGGTCCAAATTTGTCCCATATCAACTTCACCACCTCTGGATGAAGTCTCCATTCCCCGGGCCTCAGCCCCTGCCTCGACAGGATGTCTGCTCCCTGATTCGGAACCCCCGGAATATACATTGCTCTGATAGACAGTATTTTCCCTTGGGACCAAAGAATTATCTGATGCGCCAGTCTGCACAGAGGGCACGATCTGAGTCCTCCTTGTCGGTTCAGATAAGCTACCACTGATGTATTGTCCGAACGTACTAGGACATGGTAACCCTTGATGTCTGGAAGGAAGCTCCTCAGAGCCCTGAACACAGCCAACATCTCTAGACAGTTTATGTGCCAAGAATGATGATGGTCCTGCCACAGACCCCTGGCAAAGCGGCCGTCCATGACCACGCCCCAGCCAGTGAGGGAGGCGTCTGTCGAAACGGTTTTCCGGCGACATGACGCTCCCAACACTGGCCCTTGGGACAGGAACCAAGGTTTCTTCCATATTAGCAGAGAACGAAGGCACCTGCGCGTTACTCTGATTATACGAAATGGATTCCCGCTGGGGGAAAACCCCTTGGCTTTCAGCCACCACTGGAGGGGCCTCATGTGTAGAAGGCCCAACGGTACAATGTTGGATGCCGCTGCCATGAGGCCCAGCAGTCTTTGAAATTGCTTTACAGTGATGGCCTGGCCTAGCTTTAACCCGGACACCATCGCCATAAGGGACTCGATACGTGCAGGAAATATGCGTGCCTGCATCGTAACAGAGTTCCACACAACGCCCAGAAACGTTGTGCACTGGGATGGTTGTAACACACTCTTTTTTGTGTTGAGTCTCAACCCCAAACTTCGAATGTGGCCAAGAACGACATCTCGATGCCGAACCGCCATTTCTCGAGACTGGGCCAGAATGAGCCAGTCGTCGATATAATTCAGTATACGGATGCCCTGAAGTCTCAGTGGAGCAAGAGCTGCATCCATACATTTGGTGAATGTGCGGGGAGATAGTGCTAGGCCGAACGGAAGAACCCGATATTGGTAAGCTTCGCCCCGAAGCGAACCTCAGGAACCTCCTGTGACATGGAAGGATGGATACATGAAAATAGGCGTCTTTTAGATCTATCGTGACAAACCAGTCCTCGGATCTGATCTGACTCACGATGACAGGAATAGTAAGCATTTTGAACCTGAACCTCCTCAGAGACCGGTTCAAAACTCTGAGATCTAAAATCGGCCTCAACCCCCATCCTTTTTGGAACTATAAAGTACCGGCTGTAAAGACCGGACTCCCTGTCTGAATGATGAACACGTTCTATGGCCTCCTTCAGCAGCAGAGATTGCACTTCTTGTTCCATCACCTGAGCCTGCTCCGGAACCACTGTAGTCTGCACCACCCCAGAGAATTTGGGGGGGCGGTGCCCGAACTGCAGTCTGTACCCTGAATTTATTATATGCAGGACCCATGCAGATATGTTGGGAAGATGATTCCATGCCTCTACAAAATCTACTAAGGGAACCAGCCTCTCGAGGCTGGTCTCGGGTGTTTTTCGAGCACTGTTCTCGACTTCCTGAAGCGGGATACCGGCAGGATTTGGTCGATACAGTGCTTGTGACCACAATTGATGTGTGTTTTTTATTTTTTTACGCGAACGGCACGGTGTGCTTTCGCTGGAGATTGGTGTGGCCTGAAGCGTCAGAGACGGCGGGAAACCAACACCGATTTCCTGAGGACTCCGCTGCGAGAACAACCTCGGTTGCTCTGCAGCGGGGGGGCAGCCCTCCGAGGTTCTAACACCCCGGTTAGGACCTCTTCCCCGAAACCCTCCTAGCCTTAAGGACGTCCCTCAGGTCGGCCCCCTGGCTGGAGGGCTTCCGCTGGGAGCGTTTCCTCTGTTGCCAAGCTCCTGGAGGAGGGGCTCTAGAGGAAACGCTCTCCTTTTGCTCTGCGCGGTGCGAGGAGCTGACTGAAGGCTGGGGCTGATGTGTTTGCCCCACCCTACTTGACTTAGACTTGGATTTACGGGGAGAAACTGCTTGAACGCCGCAGATTGTTTCCTCGCCTCCTGAAACCTGTCGACGACCGATGTAACGGCGTCGCCGAACAGGCCAGAGGGCGAGAGCGGGGCATCAAGCAAAAAAGCTCTGTCTTTTTCTTTTATTCCCGATAAATTTAGCCACAGATGCCTCTCCGTGGTCACCATAGCTGCCATAGAGCGGCCAATAGCGTGGGCCGTCTCTTTAGTTGCCCGGAGAGACAGATCTGCGGCTCTGCGCAACTCCGCGATATCTTCGGGAGTTGGCCCCTCCCCTCGTCTAAATCTTTCAGGAGATCGGCCTGGTACGCCTGCAAAATCGCCATTGAGTGCAGGCACGAACCAGCCCGACCTGCCGCCATGTAAGCCCTGCTTATTAATGCAGATGTATCTCTGCAGGGCTTACTAGGCAGCGCCGGGGTTTTAAGGGAAGATGCCGACTCAGGAGAGAGGTAACCGGCTAAAGCCTCCTCCACACCAGGCATCTTCCCATAGCCCATATCCCGTGCCCCTAAAACATCGCTGTAATCGACCACACTGGGGGTGGAGACACGGGACGAATGTGGTTTATCCCACGATCTCGAGATCTCTTTGTGGAGATCGGGGAAAACGGCAAACCCCGGCGCTGGGGTTGTGACGCGTGCTGCAGGAAACGCTCGTCTAATTTGCTTCCGACGTGCGTTCCCTGCTCATTTTGTGGCCAGCTAATGTTAAGTCTGGCCACAGCACGCGTCACAACCTGAATCAGCTCTTCAAAAGCCTGGCCGAAAACCGGCGTGCTTGGCTGCTCACGGTCGTCCGCATCAATGCTGAGCATTTCCACTTCCTCGGAAGCAGAGAGCTCGAGCATTGGGACCTGATCGTGGGCAGAAGAAGCCGCGACGCGGGCTTCTGCACCACTCACAGTAGGCTCGGGATCCTCAAATGAAGAATGGGAAAGTGCCGCAGCAGTCTCATTCTCATCTGCAAGATCCCGCTGCGAACCCCACGATCTCAATCGCCGCGCTGCCTCAACAGACGCGGGACCAGAACCGTGGGGAACGCGAGCCTGACCGTGCTCATCAAAGCACGCCAACTGGGAGCGCAGCACTCTCATGGGTAGTGCTTCACAACTTTCACAGGCAGATCCCTCGAGAGCTGCCTGTGCGTGCTGCGCTCCCAAACAGTTCACACACAAATCGTGCGTGTCCCTACCCGTAATAAAACGAGGGCAGGGGTGCACGCACTTCTTGAACTGCTTGGTGGCCATAATTCTTTTAAATAGGACAAACAACACCAAATAAGACAAACAATATACATAGAGCGCTTGCTGAAGAGCGAAAGCTAATGTGTATGTGTGCCGGCGTCACTTTTATGCATCCGGTTATGCCGTCACATGTTACGTCATGACGCAACACCAATCAAGATTGGAATAGTTTCATTCATACTTCAGAGGCGCACGCTAAGGAGCGTTCCCCGAAGAGTCGTTTTCAACGACGCAGTGCGAGTTCCCTCGGAAGGGAACTGAATGCTTTTATACACAACATGCACAAATTGCTATATAAAAGTTATTTTTAATATGCATCCATTTAGGAATGTATAGGCTTTTTGGACTACTATAAATGAGAGTTCATTCCAATATAAACTTACATTTGTATTACAACCACCTCCTCTCATTTCCATGCATCTTTGGCATTTTAATAATAATAATAATAATAATAATAATAATAAACAAACAAACATTAATTTCGCCCCTTAATCAAACACATGCTCAATGTCAGCAGCTCATCAGTTCTCAATAAGTCAGACACCTCAGAATGAGTCGATTCTCAGTTCTGTGTAATGTTGATCTGTTGCGACCCGAGCATTCTGTCTGATTTGTGAAATGGTTAGAAGAGTTGGCAAAAGCAGATATCACCATTTCTAGGATCATATTACTCCTGGTTATCGGCTCATTTCGATTCGGAGTGTCAGGCACATCCGAGAGAAAGGTTAAGATAGAGTAACTTGTGGATCAGTAGTGACTCGAGACGCAAACTGTTTCAAAAGATTCATATTAATGTTTAATATTGAAAATTATATTCTGAATGTATATTACCTGGCTAGCTTGAATGATAAAAACACAGTTAAAAACAAAACACTATGCAACAAAGTGAAAAACCTTAAATGGTTTTGGTACATTGTACATCCTGGTGGAAGTAGCTTAAAAACCCTCAGGTCGGTATGTTGTTTCTGAGAGTTCCGGTAACCTTGCATAGGCCACATTATGCAGACTCACTGACAAGCACCATCTTCCATCAGACATTTTACGTTCTCTTGTAGCACAACCAGAAGCGTATTGCATCAGCAATGTGGGAGACCTGGGTTCTCATCCTGCATTGAAACCAAGAAGTAATGGTGTTAGCATAATCAATGACCCCCCACACAAACACTATGTTTAATTTTGGGGTTGGGGTGTTCATCTTATAAAATATGCATTCATCTTCACTGTATTACAGCCGGTACAGCTAAAAAAACAACTCTCTTTGCAACTTACTTTTGGTGCCCCTCTGTGGAGCTCACAATGTGTCCATCCTCCCAACAACACTTACCACTTTGGCCACTGGGGGCAGTGTTTTTCTAATTTCGGTAAACACAGACGATCAGTCTGCTTGGGTTAAGGGTTTTGAAAAATCCTTAAAACCACAAACCATAAGTCTGTACAATAACTAACAATACTCTATATTGGATTTTTCAAGACAACATGACACAAATGTCCTGATCCTGCTTTTAGCTATTATGCCAGCCGCAGCTGGAACCAGCTTCCAGAAGAGATCAGATGTGCTCCTACAGTAGTCACATTCAAATCCAGACTCAAAACACATCTGTTTAGCTGTGCATTTACTGAATGAACACTGTGCCACTGTGTGTCCGACTGTTTGTACTGTATTTTATTTTATTTTATTCTAAACTGTTTCAATTATTCTTATTTTTTTATTCTTATTTTAATCTCTTCTATGTAAAGTTTGAATTACCATTGTGTATGAAATGTGCTATATAAATAAACTTGCCTTGCCTTGCCTTGCCTTGATCCCAGTTGCAAGAATCCCCTTAAGTTCAGAAAACCCTAATGAAGTTCCTCACCATCAAAACACCATTCTGTTGGTATAAATACTAACTGAAGAGCTTCTTTTTTTTTTAACCATGTGCTGGCTGTAAACCACATTATGAGTTACACTGACCCTGTTGTGCCTTTGACTCTCTGTGCACAGCTACCTGCACAATTGCCTGCAAAAAGGGTTGTTGTGCTTTCACATACTCCACAGAGATACATTAATATTTTTTTCTGTCAGGTTTTTATATGTCCTTCTCTTATTGGGTACACTGGCCTATTTTGATGTCAAGAACATGTTTGGGTGGGGAAATCTGTAAGTCTTCTCAGAAAACACAGAAATGATACTGTATATGTAAACTAGATTTTTACATTTTCTGAGAAAAATGTAATTAGAAAAATGTCTGTGTTTTCTAATTAATTTGGAAAAATCCTGTTAAGTTTAAATTTTATTTATTTTTTATTTCCAAAATAGCTTCTCATCTTTTTTTTTTTTTTTTTTTACTTTTTTAATAATCTGTGACCTTATGGGCTTGATCATTTCATTGCATGGTGTAGTGACCTCTTACAGTACGTACCACTGTGAATGCTTCTCTGTAACTTTGTGTATGTTGGTCATGTGACTACCAGCTAGGAAATTTGACTGGATAATTGCAGTTCCAGCCTTTAATTTACCCCTTCTAGCTCTCTGTCTGAGCTGCTGAATCCAGCAGGGCTTTTGTTTCCCCATAAGCACACACACACACACACACACACAACACACACACACACACACACACACACACACACACACACACACACACACACACACACACACACACACTATTACACATATTACCCATGCAGTTGAACACACATATTCATGACCATGTGACTCGGCTTTCAGCTCTTGAAGTATTGAGACAAAAATACAAGATAATTAGTGGGATGGAATGAATATGTCTTTAAGATTAAATGTAAAAGGGACTGTTCCTGACACTTCTCTGGTGGCAATTTCTCTTAGATTGATGTGTCCCGTTCTGAAGATGTTGCTATTCTTGCAACTTTGAAAAAAGGACCATTTGGGTGATAATACTCTTTCAAGACAAAGTCTTAGTTATACGCCCAATAGCATGTGCCTCTGCTTCCTGTGTTTCCAGTGTAAATGGAAATGTATTTAAAAACTAAATTAAATTTTACAATGAAATTATACACTACCCGTCTAAAGTTTGGACACACCAACTCATTCTTTATTATGATTGTTTTCCATGTTTTAGAATAATAATGAAGTCATCAAAACTATGATAATAATAATAAAACACACACACACACAAACACAAATGAAACTATGGGAAATCTGTAGTCACAGAAAATAAATGTTAAATTAAAAATCTTTTAGACCATTTCAAGGATGTAAACAATAACAGGAATTTGACAGGATCCAATGTTCCTCAATATCTGGAACATTGGATCCTGTACATAACTACAACGCTGTTATAATCATTGAAACCTTTCAATAAAGCTGTATACGTGACCTGTTGAAAAGGTAAGGATTTATTTTTTTAATGATGAAAATACTTTTCTTTTCTCTTTCTTCTGGAAAAAAGGGTCTGCTAAATGATCAAGTGTAAGTGAATGACTTGTGCAGCTTCATTCATTATAATGGGACCTCTCAAATACCTCTCAAACTTACAATTACACCTACCAGAGATAAGATGTGTGCACAGTTATTATTACTGCACATTTCCATCCTGCCATCTCGCTTCACTGAAGTGGTTCATGTACGTCCGTTTGTCTTTGCGTAAAGTTCTTTGCTAAACTTTAATTTCCATTAGTTCTAGGCATCCAGGGAGCATGCAGCCACGAAACAACATGGTCCACATTTAATGATGCAATTTTATGACAATCATGCTAACATTAGTAATGTTAACATCGGTGCTACACTTACTCTGTTACATTTACTTGAGTAACTTTTAGGAAAAATGTTACTTTTATGAGTATATTTATAGGTGTGTACTTTTCACTCTTAAGTACATTATTAAGTTTCTTCATGCAGTGCCTAGAAGAACCTATTTCAAGATTAAAATTGCAGGGTGGTTAACTATGGCGATTAGGATAATGTGGGCTTGTCTGTGTCATTGTCCTTTTCAGGGTGATTCTGTAACTACGGGCTCTTATGACCTCAGTTTATAAGTATACATTTTAAATCAGTGCTGCAATATATCACATACTAAATCCATGTAAACATCCTGTAACGGTTACCCTGTCTTGTTTCACTGTTCCCTCTTGTTTATCATTTTCATCACTTTTTGCATTCCTTAGTTTTCACTTTTGTCCCTTATGTAACTCCATAGTCTCTTTGTTAGCGTTCGTGTTTTCCGTCATTGCTTTCACCTGTCCCTCGTTAACTTGCCACTTGCCTCTGTTTCTTCCCTCGTTATCTTGTTTGGTGTTCTGTTTTTTCATTGGCCCCTTAGTTCTATGTTCATGTATATACAGGTGAAACTCGAAAAATTAGAATATCGTGCAAAAGTTCATTAATTTCAGTAATTCAACTTAAAAGGTGAAACTAATATATTATATAGACTCATTACAAGCAAAGTAAGATATTTCAAGCCTTTCTTTGGTATAATTTTGATGATTATGGCTTACAGCTTATGAAAACCCCAAATTCAGAATCTCAGAAAATTAGAATATTGTGAAAAGGTTCAGTATTGTAGGCTCAAAGTGTCACACTCTAATCAGCTAAACACCTGCAAAGGGTTCCTGAGCCTTTAAATGGTCTCTCAGTCTGGTTCAGTTGAATTCACAATCATGGGGAAGACTGCTGACCTGACAGTTGTGCAGAAAACCATCATTGACACCCTCCACAAGGAGGGAAAGCCTCAAAAGGTAATTGCAAAAGAAGTTGGATGTTCTCAAAGTGCTGTATCAAAGCACATTAATAGAAAGTTAAGTGGAAGGGAAAAGTGTGGAAGAAAAAGGTGCACAAGCAGCAGGGATGACCGTAGCCTGGAGAGGATTGTCAGGAAAAGGCCATTCAAATGTGTGGGGGAGCTTCGCAAGGAGTGGACTGAGGCTGGAGTTACTGCATCAAGAGCCACCACATACAGACGGGTCCTGGACATGGGCTTCAAATGTCAAACGTCTTACCTGGGCTAAAGAAAAAAAGAACTGCTCTGTTGCTCAGTGGTCCAAAGTCCTCTTTCTGATGAGAGCAAATTTTGCATCTCATTTGGAAACCATGGTCCCAGAGTCTGGAGGAAGAATGGAGAGGCACACAATCCAAGATGCTTGAAGTCCAGTGTGAAGTTTCCACAGTCTGTGTTGGTTTGGGGAGCCATGTCATCGGCTGGTGTTGGTCCACTGTGCTTTATTAAGTCCAGAGTCAACGCAGCCATCTACCGGGACATTTTAGAGCACTTCATGCTTCCTTCAGCAGACAAGCTTTATGGAGATGCTGACTTCATTTTCCAGCAGGACTTGGCACCTGCCCACACTGCCAAAAGTACCAAACCTGGTTCAATGACCATGGTATTACTGTGATTGATTGGCCAGCAAACTCGCCTGACCTGAACCCCATAGAGAATCTATGGGGCATTGCCAAGAGAAAGATGAGAGACATGAGACCAAACAATGCAGAAGAGCTGAAGGCCGCTATTGAAGCATCTTGGTCTTCCATAACACCTCAGCAGTGCCACAGGCTGATAGCATCCATGCCACGCCGCATTGAGGCAGTAATTAATGCAAAAGGGGCCCAAACCAAGTACTGAGTACATATGCATGATTATACTTTTCAGAGGGCCGACATTTCTGTATTTAAAATCCTTTTTTTATTGATTTCATGTAATATTCTAATTTTCTGAGATTCTGAATTTGGGGTTTTCATAAGCTGTAAGCCATAATCATCAAAATTATATCAAATAAAGGCTTGAAATATCTTACTTTGCTTGTAATGAGTCTATATAATATATTAGTTTCACCTTTTAAGTTGAATTACTGAAATTAATGAACTTTTGCACGATATTCTAATTTTTCGAGTTTCACCTGTATATCCTGGTTTTTGGTTTAGTCCCTGTCTTTCGTTGATTGTATGTGACGTTTCATGTCCGTGCCTATGTTACTCCATGTCATTCATGTTCGCTCGTGGTTACCCTGTTCCCTGTCTGTTCCGTCCGAGGTTACCCTGCTGTCTGTCCTTTCAAGTTTACCCTGCCCACTGTGGATGTTCTCTGCCCAGTCACTCCTGCACCCCTCCTGTGTTAAATCCAGTATTTCTAGTTTGTTTTGTTCTCATCGTGGATCTTTTCATTTGTTCCTGAGTTTGTTTACTTTGTGTTATCACGAATAAACTGCGTTTGGATCCTAAACCCCTGTCTGCCTTCTCCTGCTTCCCGCAGTCATAACAGAACGAAAGACCAAACAATGAGCGGTTCTCCGGGCAAGCTGCCGCCTCCTGGACCTGAAGCAAGGAAGCCGCCCGGTGGAGGATCACGTTAGGGACTTCCTGATCCTAGCGTGTGCCACCGACTTCCCTGACTCTTCCCTGGTGGTATTTTTTAAGAATGGCCTGTCCGTTTCGCTCAGGGAGCGATTGCCACCGGCGACACGCGGCTGGACGCTCCGTGATTTCGTGGCGGAGACGCTGCTGGTATGCGGCTCGCCAGCCCCTCCGGTCAGTGAGGAAACCCCCACGCCTGTCGCCGTCAACGAGCCAGCATGGCCAACTTCGTCCACCCAAAGGAGGAGGAGAAGGAAGGCTTCCGCCTCCCAGCCCACGCCTGCCACGGTCAGCGAGCCAGAGCCCACGCCTGCCACGGTCAGCGAGCCAGAGCCCGCGCCTGCCACGGTCAGCGAGCCAGAGCCCGCGCCTGTAGCCTCTACCGTCCCAGAGCCAGCGCCTGTAGCCTCTACCGTCCCAGAGCCAGCGCCTGTAGCCTCTACCGTCCCAGAGCCAGCGCCTGTAGCCTCTGCCGTCCCAGAGCCAGCGCCTGTAGCCTCTGCCGTCCCAGAGCCAGCGCCTGTAGCCTCTACTGTCCAAGACCCAACACCTCCCAAATCTCTCGAGTCTTCCAGGGCCCCTCCTCTTGAGCCTCCCAGGGCTCCGACTCTCAAGTCTCCCGAGCCTCCCAGGGCTCCGCCTCCCGAGCCTCCCAGGGTCCCGCCTCTCGAGCCTCCCAGGGCCCCGCCTCTCAAGCCTCCCAGGGCTCCGCCTCTCGAGCTTTCCAGAGCTCCGCCTTCCGAGTTTCCCGGGCTTTCCAGAGCTCCGCCTTCCGAGTTTCCCGGGCTTTCCAGAGCTCCGCCTTCCGAGTTTCCCGAGCTTTCCAGAGCTCCGCCTTCCGAGTTTCCCGAGCTTTCCAGAGCTCCGCCTTCCGAGTTTCCCGAGCTTTCCAGAGCTCCGCCTTCCGAGCCTCCCAAGCTTTCCAGAGCTCCGCCTCCCGGGCTTTCCAGAGCGCCGCCTCCCGGGCTTTCCAGAGCTCCGCCTCCCGAGCATTCCAGAGCTCCGCCTCTCGAGCCTTCCAGGGCTCCACCCCTCAAGTCTCTCGAGCCTCCCAGGGCTCTGCCTCTCAAGCCCCTCGAGCCTTCCAGGGCTCCACCCCCAGAGCCTCCTGGGCCTTCCATGGCTCCGCCTCCCGAGCCTCCTATGGCTCTTCTCCCCGAGCCTCCTTCGGCTCCGCCTCCAGAGCCTCCAACGGCTCCACCTCCCGAGCCTCCTAGGGCTCTTCTCCCCAAGCCTCCTACGGCTCTGCCTCCAGAGCCTCCTACGGCTCTGTTCCCAGAGACTCCAGAACCTTCTAGAGCTCCACCTCCCAAGCCTCCTAGGGCTCTTCTCCCCGAGCCTCCTACGGCTCCGCCTCCAGAGCCTCCTAGGGCTCTTCTCCCCGAGCCTCCTACGGCTCCGCCTCCTGAGCCTCCTACTGCTCTGCTCCCAGAGACTCCAGAGCCTCCTAGGGATCTGCCTCTAGAGCGTCCTACGGCTCTTCTCCCGAGCCTCCCAGAGCTTCGCCTCTGGAGCCTCCTGCGGTGCCACCGCCCTCGGCTCCACCTCCTGAGCCATCCTCGGCTCCGTGTCCTGGGCCTTCCTCAGCTCCGTCTCCTGAGCCTCCTACGGCCTCCTGAGCCTCCAGAGCCTCCCTCAGCTCCGCCTCCTGAGACTCCCGAGCCCCCTACTGCTCCGCCTCCCGAGCCTCCTACGGCTCCGCCTCCAGAACCTTCCAGAGCCTCCCTCAGCTCTGCCTCCTGCTCCTCCAGAGCTTTCCATGGGTCCGCCTCCCTTGGCTTCGCCTCCTGGGCCTCCAGAACCTCCCACAGCTTCGTCTCCAGAGCCCCTCTCAGCTCCGCCTCCGGAACCTGTCCCCTTAGTGTGGCCTTCTCCCAGGGCCCCTGACCTAATACCTGTCCTGGGGCCACCTCCCAGGCCCCCTGAACCGGCCCCTGCTCTGCGGCCATCTCCCAGTCCACCTAAACCCGCCCCTACCCGGTGGAAGCTCCCCAGGCCACCCAACCTGGTTCCCAGCACACACACCCAGAGACTGCTTATCTGCCCTCTCGCCCTCCTTGGTCTGTCTCCGTGTCCCTTGTGCCCCCGTGGACTGCCTGTCTGCCCCTCGTTGCCCCCAGGACTGCCTGTCTGCCCCTCGTTGCCCCCAGGACTGCCTGACTGCCCCTCGTTGCCCCCTGGACTGCCTGTCTGCCCTTTGTGCCCCCAGTCATTGGTCATTTGTTCTTCCTGTTTTTTGTTTTTGTTGATCGTCTGGTATCCGATCCTTGAGGGGGGCTATGTAACGGTTACCCTGTCTTGTTTCACTGTTCCCTCTTGTTTATCATTTTCGTCACTTTTTGCATTCCTTAGTTTTCACTTTTGTCCCTTATGTAACTCCATAGTCTCTTTGTTAGCGTTCGTGTTTTCCGTCATTGCTTTCACTTGTCCCTCGTTAACTTGCCACTTGCCTCTGTTTCTTCCCTCGTTATCTTGTTTGGTGTTCTGTTTGTTCATTGGCCCCTTAGTTCTATGTTCATGTATATATATCCTGGTTTTTGGTTTAGTCCCTGTCTTTCGTTGATTGTATGTGACGTTTCATGTCCGTGCCTATGTTACTCCGTGTCATTCATGTTCGCTCGTGGTTTCCCTGTTCCCTGTCTGTTCCGTCCGAGGTTACCCTGCTGTCTGTCGTTTCAGGTTTACCCTGCCCACTGTGGATGTTCTCTGCCCAGTCACTCCTGCACCCCTCCTGTGTTAAATCCAGTATTTCTAGTTTGTTTTGTTCCCATCGTGGATCTTTTCATTTGTTCTTGAGTTTGTTTACTTTGCGTTATCACGAATAAACTGCGTTTGGATCCTAAACCCCTGTCTGCCTTCTCCTGCTTCCCACAGTCATAACACATCCACGTTAATGTCGTGTAAATGTCTTGTGCTTTGCGGATCACATGCTTGATTTCTGGAGCACGAGCTGACCGTATGTCTATGCCTCCACGGCATTTCTGCATTTTACAAATGCCTCGTTTTTTTGTCATGGACAACAAAAAAACAAGCTCTAGTTACAGTATATTTCAACAAAATACTGAAAATACTGTAACTACACTGAACTAAGAGTCCATACAGGACTTTTGAAATAGTGACAGTAGGCGTTAATAAAGCATTTTATTGTTTTGTTTTACTCAGCATTACATATAATTGGGCCTGTGGGACATTGTTCACGGTTTTCACCAAAACAATACTATAAACTTCTCTTTTAATTGCCAGATTTGTCAAAATCTGACAAGTGCCCTTAAAGTGATAGTTCAACCATAAATTAATGTTCTGTCATAATTTTCCCACCCTCACGTTTTTCCAAACCTGTGTGCCTTTGTGTATTTTGTGGAACCCAAAAAGATATTAAACAGCATGTTAGAGACTGAGAGATTCACTTTTAAAATATGGAGGAAAAAACATGCAGTGGCAGTAAATGGTGAGTATAAAGGAGGTCAAGGATGATGGCAAATGAGACAAGGGGGGCAATGGGCAGTCGTGGCAGGTGGGGCAGGGAGAGGGGGAGAAGGGGAAGGGATATGGCAGTGGGGATGCCGGAGGTGGCGGGAAGATAAGCACTGTCCAGCAGACAGGGAGACTGGAGAGAGAGAAAAAAAAGAAAAACATGACAAAACTGATCTGAAGGCAAGCCACAGGAGATAAAATGAAATAAATCAAAACAAAAAATATGGGAAAGAACCAGTAGGGTTCAGAGTGGAAGTAAAAACAGATTTAACTCGAGAGACATGGAAGACAGGGTGCACACGACTGAGAGCAGACGGGAGTCTGAGCCGCACCGCTGCTGGACACAGGACCTTAGAGATGCGGTATGGCCCTATGAACCTGGGTGCTAACTTGCATACTGGCACCTTAAGAGGGAGGTCCTTAGTGGAAAGCCATACCCTCTACCCAGAGACACCTTGGCATGTCTCTCTGCCCGAAGCAGGGCCTCTCTGGCTCTTTTCCTGGTCCTCCTACACCGCTTGACAAAGGCCTGGGAAGAGGGGACAGCAGCTTCAGATTCCTGCGAAGAGAACTGAGGAGGCTGATAACCAAGTAAACACTGAAAAGGGAATAAACCATTAAATGCCACAGGAAGTGTATTGTGTGCATACTTTGCCCAGGTGAGCTGTTGGCTCCAGGAGGTGGGATTATGTGATGCCAGACATCAAAGCATACGCTCCAAATCCTGGTTTGCCCACTCGGACTGCCCATTGGTCTGCGGATGGAATCCTGAAGTCAGACTTGCAGTAGCCCCAATCAGATGACAGAATTCCCTCCAAATGTGGGAAACGAACTTGGGCCCCTTGTCAGACACCACGTCCGTTGGAAGACCATAGATCCTGAAGACATGCTCGATCACCACCAGTGTCGTTTCCTTCCCAGTGGGTAGTTTAGGAAGGGGAATAAATGTCAACGGTCAACCACTGTAAATATAGTGCTGTTGCCTTTGGAGGGAGGGAGGCCAGTAAAAAAATCAAGTGAAATGTGAGACATGGGGCAGGAGGGAACAGGCAAAGATTGCTGCAGACCAGCGGGAGGCATGTAAGAAGACTTATTCTGGGTGCAAACCAAGCAGGCTGCCACAAACTGTCTGGCATCTTGGTCCATTGTGGGCCACCAGAAACATTGATGGGCAAAAGCCATTGTTCTCCGCATTCCTGGATGGCAGGCCAGCCTCAATGACTGGCTCCACTTCAACACAGCTGCACACAATGACTCAGCTACAAACAACAGACCACCCGGTCACCCCACTGGAACAGCCACCCCTCGCAGGTCCTCCCTGACCTGTCCCTCAACCCCAAAGGACACGGAAGCCACCACAACATCCCCAGGCACAATCGTGCCAGGCACTTACCCCTTGGGCAGTCAAAGAGATGAGACAGGGCATCAGGCTTAACGTTCTTCGACCCCAGCCGGTATGAGAGTGTGAAACAGAACCGACCAAAAAAGAGTGCTTGACTAGATAACTAGACTACCAGGAACGACAAGATGAAAAGCAAAATGTGAATAACAAGACGAATAAATACAATCTGGCACGGGACAAAAAACATGAAGGGAATATAAATGGAAGCTAATGAGGGGTAACATGTGAGAGTAATATTGAACAAACAGGGTAACAAGAGGACAGGGCGACATCTGACAGTTGAACGCATGGCAAACACAACAGAACAACACGTGCAGAAGCACATGGCGAATGAACACCAAAGCACGTCAGCGGACAAACAAGACAGCCATGCGCTCCGAGCAAACAACGGCACAGACACAAACACAAACACAACTAGGCTGACCAAACCGGCATCCTGACATGCTACTTGGATACTTTCTTACTCTGGAGTAGTTTTTTAAATTACTACTTTTACTTCTACTTGAGTAATAATTGTTTTAAGTAATTTTACTTTCAATTGAGTAAAGATTGTAGGTTCTCTACTCATCTCTGAATGTAAATCATGTTAAAGTCACTATGAATGAAGTGCTTCCCACTGTTGTTTTGAATGAGGGTGCTTTCCATTCAGAGGTGTTGATGTCTATGCCCTACCATCCACTGTGAGAGCTTTGAAAGGCTGAAAGATGTTGGGCTCAAAAATAAGGGTCATTCAGCACTCACTCTTTAAGTGTTTTCAGTGATCTTACAGCATGATTGTTCTCCCTTCAAACTGCCCTTGGAGGGGTGATTTATCCCATTTGGAAGGCAGTTTAGTTCACATGTAGCTGGAAATATTCAAGGAACAAAAAGATGTCACTTCCTTAAATTATCTAGAAATGATCTATAGAGAAGTTTCTTTAAATTTGCCACCCCTAGTCTAGACAGCTCTGCACAATCTCTCAACTGTAACTTCATGAGGTGCATCCTGGGAGGCTTTTTAAACAGCATTGAAGGAGATCCCATGTATACTGGCTACCTATCCTTCACTAGCCAGTCCAACTCATCCATTTAAAAATAAATAAATAATAAAAACAAACAAATTATGTAAAATAAAGATCATTATTTAAGGTCATTTAAACATTTCAGTCAAATGTGTCCAAATATTTGACACATAGTGTACATTGTATAGAGTTTATATTGTGTTTTATTGTATTAAGTACCATCATACCACAAAACATTTACTGGTAACACTTCAATCTTCCCTTCATTTAGGGTTTATATTGGGTTTCATTAATGACTAATAATTAATTCATATAGAATCATACTATTTTTATGGGCCACAAAAATGACTTTTAAATCATTTATATGCATTTATAACAACTAATTTGATCTAACATGTTATACATGCTTAATAACACTTATTCAAGCGGTAGTTCAGCAAGTACATATGCTGACTGCCACCCCTGGAGCCGCAATCCATGGTATGCTGAGTGACTCCAGTCAGGCTTCCTAAGCAACCAATAGTTGCTAGTGAGGGTAGAGTCACATTGGGTTAACCTCCTCGTGGTCACATAATGTGGTTCTCGCTCTCGGTGGGGTGCATGGTGAGTTGTGCCATAAGCCTACCTCTTCATCTAACTATAATTGTCTATTCTTACTACATTGTGACATAATCAATGAATTAGGGCATTTTTTGTTTTTGATCAATTAAGTATAAATAAGTGTATTTATAAAGCATTTATAACATTATGTTTTTATGTTCGATTATGTATTTATTTTGTGTAAAAAGACTAGATTGTCGTAGTTCTCTTATATGTGTTGATACTGACATAAACAATAACCCTACTTTGTATTATGTAAGTGTACTGAATAACATATAGAAAAAGCTGTATATTATATAATAATATAAAAGTGTGGCCATAGATTTTGCACCTGCATGTATGAACACAAAAAAATACTTATTATATGTACATACAGATGTATTTTTAAATGTCACTTATGTATGTATATTTTATATATATATTGTTTAATAGACTTAGCCCAAATGTTTAATAGCCTTTTTATTGTTATATATTACAATATTAATATGTATTAAAAACATTTTTTTTTATTAAAAAACAACAATCATAAGAAAACAAATTCCCTAAATTACTTATTAAATCATTTTGTATGAATGTACAACATTTCAGAAAATATTTTGTTATTGGTAATATAGTAAAACCCCTTATTTGTCAAAGAACACAACTAATCAGATGTTAGAAATTGTGCAGTATTCAGATGTTTGCTGTTATCCCTTTGCACTTTTTCATGCTAGACAGCTCAGGGAGAAAACTCCCCATGTAGCCGATCAATGGAAAGAGGCTGTTATGAATTCTGTATGCTGCTTTAATCGTGTTCCTAAAGTGAAGTACTCTGGGAGAAATGACCCAGGCCACCCTCTGCTGCCTACTCTATGTTCTTTAATAACCATGCATCTGATGTCACTTCACCTAAGACTCCCACTCAAAATAAGGTATTAGACATTTCTTATAACCTTTTGAACCCTGTTTCTTTCTTATAACTAAGGCTGTCAATTGATTATCATTATTAATCAAATAAATCACAATTGATCACATATATAAATACTTGCTTAGAAATCTCCTCAAATAACAATAATTAAATAAATAATGATTAAATACATACGTTAAATGGTTACAGTATATATAAATCATTATAAATAATATATACATTAATAATAATAATAATAATATAGATATTTAAAATGCATTACATCATTTTGGCACATGAGTAAAGCATTAAAAAAGAGAGTATCACTTTACAATATGGTTTCATTTGTTAACATTAGTTAATAACATTAGTTAACTAGAACTAACAACGTGCAATACTTTTACAGTTTTTATTAATCTTAGTTAATGTTAATTTCTCAAATCAAAAGTTGCGTTTGTTAACATTAGTAAAAGCATGAACTAACATGAACATACAATCAAAAATTTTACTTTTATTAACTAATATTAACAAAGATTAATAAATGCTGTAATTAATATATTGTTAACTGTTTGTTTGTGATACGTAATGCATTAACTAATATCAACTAATAGAACCTTATTGTAAAATGTTACCAAAAAGATCATTCAAAAAGTGGCTTAAGTATTAAAACCCAAATTATTTTTATTTTATTCTTTTTATCCTTAGGACACAAATGTATTGACACAAGAGATATTTTGTAGAATGTTAATTTAATCTTTTCCATAAATGAAAAAGAATGGTGACCATGACTGTCAAGCTCAAAAATTGACTAAAAATTAATATGTCAAAAGTCATATGCTAGCCTCGTATGATGAACAGAAGGAAATTTATGTCAACTGACCGCTGTCCCAGCAAACTATAGCTGTGCTCATTGTTTCTTGTATCACTCCGCAATGTCTTATCAAATAATAAACAAATTTCACCTCCAATGAATATGTCCAATATGTC
Source organism: Xyrauchen texanus (assembly GCF_025860055.1). Classification (NCBI taxonomy): domain Eukaryota; kingdom Metazoa; phylum Chordata; class Actinopteri; order Cypriniformes; family Catostomidae; genus Xyrauchen; species Xyrauchen texanus. The sequence goes on from NC_068301.1 coordinate 31,807,316, forward strand.
CATTTATTGATTAATTTGCTAAGTAGCCATGTAATAAGTGGGATAATGTGCTTGTCATCCTGAAAAGAAAAAAAAAACACTACAGGATAAAACAAGAACCCTCTTCTTTGCGTCAGTGACCTGATCACACAGTTGGGGTTTATTATGTGATTATGACTGTACATTATCGCATATATGTGTTCCATAGTAGAAGAAAAGAAAAATCATATCAGTTTGGAGCAATATGAGGGTAAGAAGAATTTTATTCCTGTATAAAACAAACTACTTCTTTAAATCTGCAATTATAGACATCATACAGCTAGACAAAAAAAAAAAGGACTTGACAGCAAGCGTTTGCCATTTTACAGACATTGTTTAATTTGCGCAAGGAAATCATCAGTTTAATGTGAAAAATTATAGTGTTTGACCTAGTACAGCTGTAAGCTTATAGTTTCAATTATATTACCTACTGTACTGTGTTTTCCTATTGAGGACTGATTAAGACAGGGATTAAAAAGCATGTGGATTACTTGAAATAAGTTCATAAATGGTCATTCATGGCGTGGCATTGAAGAGCCATCTAGTTTTATAAGTGATTGTATTTCCTAAAATATGAATGCAGTAACATGCACCAAAAATCCCTGTTCCCTTACGACACAGTACACCTGCTACTGCATTTCCAAAACAAATGGGAAGTGTCCTTCCACACGACCTAGTTGAAAACTCTCTACTTTAATGGCTATATTCTAATATTGCCATGGTGTTTAAGTCCTGCCCTTTTAGGCACGAAGCTGTTCACTATAAAACAGGTGTTCTAACCCCATTCCTTATGTAGCAGGTATGGCCGGTAGAGGATAGATAGGGCGGCGGCACCAGCCGAGGGGGGAAGCTCGCTGCCGATGCCGCCACAAAAACGACAATAAAAGAGCAGACTACGCCACCCTGTATTTAACAGGGAAATATTAACACAAATCGAAAAGGGCACACAGGTTCGTTGTTTCAAGACAAGAGGGCAAGAGACGTGAATACCAAGGTACAAAATGTTTTATTCATCTATACAGATTAATCATAATGGGCACTGAATGCTCATTTTGTCCTTTAAAAGTGTATTAAAATTATGAGCACCACAATCAACTGCGTAGTTTGTAGTAGGCTTCACACACCCATTAAACATATACACTGACGCAAAATGCTGAGGCTTACCAGGAGCAGGAAGGCTAGCCGGGGGCAGCAATTCCCCGATAAAGACACATCACCCCCAAGTGTACACTCTCTCACACACACACACACACACACACACACACTCACACAAACACAGGTGAGTCAGTTGTAGACACACAGCACTCCACAGGTGAAAGGGGCACTACCACCATTTAGCGGGGGAACAGCTAGCCCCCTGCCCTGGGCCCTCAGCTCCTGGGAACACAGAAGAGAAAATTAACTAAATACATCTAAAAAGCAAAAAGACAAACTGATTTTCAACATACAACACAAATGTCAGTGAAGGGCAGAGATAATGACAAATCACCATAACAGAACCAACTTCACACAAACAATAACAAATTAGAATGGTTTCAATGAGTACAAAACACCATTTCCAAACTCTGATGATCTCTGTAGCTCAGGATACACACAGAGGACAGATCACACTTCTCTGTGAGAGAGGAACCAGCACTTCTGAAGCCAGAGACAGAGTTTATAATGTAAACATACCAAAACAAATGTATAACAAAACAGAAAACAAAAGGTATAACAAAACAGAAAACAATACATATAACAGTACAGAAAACAAAACAGCAGCGTAGTTCAGCCCTGCAGCTTCCATCCAGACAGACACCTTCTGGTGAGCAGATTAGATCATCTATAGAAGAACAAACAATTAAACATGAAACCCACACGAGTTTCACTCACCATTGTATAAGGCGTTCACATACCAAAAGTGTTGAAGCTACAGCCATAATTACAGCCGTACACACACACACGCACGGCTGTATGGAACAGCTGACTGAAGGAAGGCAGCAATTGGCCAGCGGAGCTCGATACGAGCCTCGCGCAAACAAATTCTAAATCACATACAACGAAACTAACATTAACACAAGGTACCAGAGCCAGGCAGTTAGCCTAACGTTGAACATAAAAACAATCAATGACGACAACACATACCTATTGAGCGGAAACGGCCAATACCGGAAAAGGGGGGGAGGCCATTAGACCATGACGCGCATCTAGGCGGCACATAGCCGCCCTAATATACCCCACGAATGCACGCTGATAGGCTATAAACAAAACCACCGAATACTAAGGGGCGGGATATAATGAAACAGACAGATGCGCGGTTCTTATGCACGCCGCATAATACAAATCGCATTAAACGTTAATATTATGCATAACTGGGAAAATCACGGTTATACACAAATTACAACATTAGGAAGGGGGAAACTGCTACAAGACATTGGTCTGTCTCACTACACTTAGAATTTTCTTCCTTCAAGACAGAGATTAATTTCTTGTCTAGAGCCCTCTACTGCTTCACTTCGACTACACGACTCAGCGGGTGGGATCTTCACGGCAACAAGAAGACTCTCCGCTCCCCTGCAGTGTTCCGGTGAACATTACTCCTCTTCACCACTTGATGGTTCGCTGGTGAATGGGCCACTTCAGTATCCTGATTACCCACAGCGCTTCGGCAGGACTTGCGTATACTTATAAGCAATTGTATATTGTTATATTGTGCACACACACACACACACACACACACACACACACACACACACACATATATATATATACAGTATATATACAGTATCGTCGCTTACGTGTTCGGGTCTAAAGATGACGTTCTGTAAGTGTTCCTTGTGCGAGAGGCACATCCCACTGTCAGATCAGCCCATGCAGAGTTAGTTCTCATGAAAACAAACTGCCCTCACTGTGAGGGCATGAGTCTCAAGATGCTTCGCTTGCGAATCGCCCTCGTTCTGAGGGATGATTCAGCATCCTGCGCCCTCTCACCTGCCTCTTCTGTGACACTGAGGGATCGCACAAGGAGGCACGGTAGATCCGTGAGGTCGAGCAGGATGAATTTGAGGTGGTCCTCAATTTCCTTGTAATGCATCTGGGCTGATACATTATGTGGGTGACAAACTCTGGACTTCCGCAGGAGCACACAGCCTCGTCTCATTCGGTGGTTCTGATGCTGGGGATGGGGTCTCTACCTGCATCAGGCAAGTAGTCAGTGGATGATGCTACCACCCCTTCCCTAGCGAGGGAGGAGCGTTTATGCACCACTGACAAGGAGATGCTTTGCATCCTATCAAGGGCGGTTGAAGAGCTCGATACACAATCTTGACTTGATGAATGGTTCCTGCAGTTCGGACACAGTAAAGCAACCGCATCCCATAGATGTTCCCCGTTCTTCCCTGAAGTTTATAATGAACTGTCAAAATCCTGGCATGCACTCTATTCACCTGCACAGGGATTACATCCTCTCTAATGAGGATCACGTGGAAGAAAACGTTTATGCCCAACTAACCCCCCCCCCGAAAGAGGTGTTAGTAGCACATCTCTGCCTGGCTAGTAGCAGGGCGTGGAACTCACGCCATGTTCATCTTTCTAAGCCGTGTCCACTAACGTCCAGACTGACTGGAAACGCATACTCAGTGGGCCAAACTGGTTCAGCACTCCACGCGATGATGATGCTTCAAGTTTTCCAAGCTAAGCTCCTCAAACAAATGGCTGAGCAAGGCTACAAACCAGAGACGTTCAAAGAGCTCTGCTCTGAACTCCGTTGACTTAGTGCTTTGAGTCACAAAATTCACTGCACAGGCCATTAGCAAGTCAATGAGGTCAATTAACCTGGTGTTTTTGGATCGTCACATCTGACTGACCCTCACAGAAATGCGTGACTTAGGAAAAGCCGCTCTAGTTGATGCTCCGGTGTCTCCAGCCGGCCTTTTCGGAGGCTCTGTGAATAGGATTGATTAGTGCTAATATGAAGAGTACATGAAATATGAAAAGATTGTAATAAGAGTTCAGCACTCGCACAAGATGCTCACACTTTTTCAATAAAGGGATTTTCCACTTCAAGCCCACATGTTTTGCACAATCGCTTCCCAATGGTGATAGGCACATTATATCTTGTAATGAATTACCAAGATTGCAAAAAGATTGACCATTGATCATTGCACATGAACAAGACTCTCACACTTTTAAAAAAAGAGCTTTCCCTCTTCAAAGCCTCACATTATGCGCAACATCTTTCAGAACTCAACAGTGTTCTGTCTTTCACGGTTTCAAAGATGTGCCATGTTATGTGCTGAAATACACAACCTTCTTGCAAAGAACGCGATAGAGGTTGTTTCATATGAATGAATAAGCCTGCTGTCCCACTGCACAAATGCATGGCAAGTCCTCATGGGCATGTCAGAGCTGGTGTTTACAATGATGGAGCACAATCTGTGGTCCGACCCCACGATATGCCGGTGTTGCGTGCACAGATTGCGACACGCAGCAGGATTTACAGCCGTTATTTCCTCATTCTGGAGAAGGATGGCGGGCCTTGGCCCATTGTAGTTCTGAGACACTTGAATCGCACGCTTGCTACACCCGATACAAAATGTTAACTCAGAAACAGCTCTTATCACACATCCGTCCTCAGGACTGCTTTGCGTCATTAGATCTGAATGATGCATATTTCATGTAACAATTGCACCACGTTACAGATGGCTTTTTAGATTTGCATTCGAGGGAACTGCGGATCACTTTAAAGTCCTTCATTTTAGTCTGTCTCTGGCTCCCTGCACGTTCAAGAAATGTATAGATGCTGCACTTGCCCCATGGTGTGTGTTTTGAATCACCTCAGCGATTGGTTATTATGAGCCAATCAGAGTCACTACTGAGCAAACACAGATACTTGCTGCTTTGCTATATGGAATGTCTGGTCTAATACCAACTTATCAAAAAGAACACTTTCCACAGCCAGTATGCGCACCTCATGAACGAGCATGTACAGACCATTCTTCTGTGTCTGTTTCAGTTCAAACTGAAAAAAACATTACCACTGAAGTTATTTCATTTTCATGTGCATCGTGATAACTTGCCACTGTCTGGCTGCTCTAGCACCATGGACAGCACCAGCCATCTACCAACAAGGTGTTTTGCTGTGTCAAGTTTCTGAAAGAAAGTGCTGACCACAAATGCATCCAACAGAGTTTGGAGTGCAGTGTGTAATGGACATCCAACTTTTGACACTTGGAGACAAGTGTGAAAAAGCCGTGACATGTCAAATGCCTAGAGCTACTAGCTGTCTTTCTAGCTTTGAGAGCTTTTCATTTCGATATTGTGAATCACCACATTCTGATTCGTTCAGATAACACAACCGTAGTGGCGTATAAATGTCGCCATGTCACGCTGGCCCGTGAACGGCCGGCGAAATGCAAGTATGCACTTCCCCCAGTGTGCCTCCTTCATTCTGTCATCAGCAAAGTCAAAGTGGACATGGAAACAGTTCTTTTAATTGCACCGAAATGGCCCAATCAGTCCTGGTTAATGGAGATGGTAGAAATACTGGACGGGCCTCCATAGGAAATTGGAATCCCTAGCCAGAACTGTGAAGCCTGCATGTGTGGCCTTTAAACGGAGTGTGCTAAACACACCAAAACTGACACATTCAGTCATGAACACCATTTAATAGGCCAGAGCGCTATTCACGAGATGCCTTTATGTGCTAAAATGGAATGTGTTCACTGATCAATGTCTTTCACATGGCACAGACCCAGTAAAATGTGAGACACACATATATGACGGACATGTCCTCTCCCATCTCCACATGTCCGTCATATGTGTGTGTCTCCCGCACAATCCTCCGCAGTCGGCCTTTATCCCTCTCGGAGGCTTGATTAGCCTGATAAGGGACCGGGTGTGTAGAATCACGACCCGGCCCCGCCCTCAGCCCTGCCACACATATATTTATGCCCCTTTCTTTAAGTACAGGCTCCCCATCATTTTACACAACAGGCTGTTGTAATTTACCATAAAGTCACAAGCACTCATTATAAATAAACTACCTTCCCGACTGGGTTCATTAAGGGGTTAATTCATACTATATGACTATAGTTTATATATTGATTCTGAGTCCTCCCCTCCTGGTCCAACATGAGTGTCACTCAGATTCGGCATACTTAGGTCAGTTGCCATCCCATGGGACTGCGACATCATGTTTCCTCTCTGGAAGGTTTTGTCATGTAGTGCGGCAATGTCAATTGTACTTGTGTCGTGAAGGATCGCCTCGGTTACGTAAAGTCGGTTCCCTGAGATGAAGGGAACGAGACACTGCGAACGCTGGCCGCACTACAAGACTCAGAGTTCTGTTGAGGTGTGAATGATGTGCTCGTTGTCTATCAGTCAAACAATTCTGAGGAATAGTGTTTGTGTGCCTGCTTTTATATGGAATAGCTTCACCTTTAAAAGGGCAGGACTCAAACACCATAGACAATATTAGAATATTGACTTTATTGTAGAGATGTTTCAACTAGGTTGTGTGGAAGGACACTCCCCATATGCATTAGCAAATGCAATGTCTCCTTCCCTTCGTCACAGGGAACAAAGTTTATGTACATAACCAAGACATTTTCCAAGCAACTATGTGTCTCAGTTTGAAAAGTTGAAAAATTGTGCCCAAATGCCAGCCTCAGTGCAATTATATTTGTTTTTTTTTTCATCATAGACCACACTTTGCAACCCAATATTTTCAAGAAATGTTTGTAAGATGTTGGAACTGACCCAGTGGTCTTTTTCTCACCTGTTAGAGCAGGAAAAATCAATAGAAATGGGAGGTGCGACTTGTAAAGCTCTCTAATTTGAAAATGTGAACTTTTGCTTGGTGCCAGGGGAGGTTATAGATCTCTCTGGATATATAGTGTAACGTAAAGACATTACAGAACCTAACTGATTATTTAGCAAACACTAATGAAAACCTAGCCAGCATATTGCATCCAAAAGTTTCTCTCAAGCAGGCAATGGTGATTTAGCAAAATATTGATGCGGTAAATCTGCCAGACTCTACATTTCTAAGGACTGGACATGCCAGAACATTTACCAGGGAGGCAAGCTTTACAGTCTGGTATTTCTCAAGCTTACATTGATTTGGCCTCTTTCCATTGTCAAGGAGTGTCATCTGGTAAACATCAAGATCTGCTAATGTTTTGACCTTTACAAAAATCTATCAGGATTACACATGCACTATTGTGTAATAAACTTTTCTTTTTATTATTGAGAAATGAAGGATCATTGTTTTTTTGCTGTGTGTCAGTGGTCTATTTGTTTTGGATCCTTGGCAATTTCTTTCAGGAAAAAATGTCAAACAAATAGATAAATATTCTGGAGATTTATAGAGCAGGATTATGCTTCAATGATCTGTCAATAACAATTTCAAGTTCTTTTATTTATATAGGACATTTAAAAACAGCATCAAGGTTGATCAATGTGTTGTACAATAGAAAATTATAAAAACACACAACAATTTAAGACCAGGACATTACATGCTTTTAAAAGCCAGTGAAAAGCGATGAGTTTTAAGAGAAGATTTAAAAACAGATAATGAAGGTGACAATCTGATTCTGATACAAAATATTCCATAAAATAGGACCTACAACCGAAAAGGCTCTCTCTCCTCTATTCTTTAGCCTAGAGCCAGGGACATCAAGGAGATATTGATCACCGGATCTCAGACTTCTAGATGGATTGTAAGGATGTAATAAGTCTGAAAAGTAACAGGGAGCTTGGTTGTGTACTGATTTATAAACAAACAATAGAAATGTAAAATCCATTCTAGCTTGTACCATCAGCCAGTGAAGTGATTTTGAAATGGGAGTAACGTGATCGTACTTCCAACCTCCTTTTAGAAATTTTGCTGCATGCATTTTTAACTAATTGAAGTCGAGCAATAAGAGATTTGGAAATTCCACAATAGAGAGAATTACAGTAATCCAGACAAGAAGTGATGAAAGCATGAACTGCTATCTCTTACTTTTTCTCATACAAAAAGGGTTAAACTTTAGAGAGTAGACGTAGCTGAAAGAAACTGGAACCTATGACAGCACTAATATGTTTGTCAAATTTCAGCTGGCTATCAAAATGGACACCCATACTTGAGGAGAGAGGAACGCATTGAGATTTCCGCAATCAGCATTACTGACATAAAAATTATCTGTAGGACCAAAGACAATCACTTCTGTCTTATTTTTATTAAAAAAAAAAGTTTTTGGCTAGGCAAACTTTTATTTCCTCCATGCAATTTAGTTTAACCGGTATGTAGATTTGAGTGTCATCAGCGTAGAAGTCATAGGAGATACCATGCTTTCTGATAATAGAACCCAGAGGGAGCATGTAAAAAGAAAAAAGTGCTGGTGCAAGAATAGAGCCCTGAGGCACACCACAGGTGAGGTGGGCCACAGAAGAGGTAAATTTAAGAACATTACCTTTTAAGCCCAAACATGATTCTAGCCTGGAGGTCAGATCTAAAAGAACTAAAATCACAGTATCACCTTAATATGTAGCTACTAGGATATAAGTAAAAACATTTAAAAGAAGAGCTGATTCTGTGCAATGTGAAGATTTAAAACCAGACTGAAAGGTTTCAAAGATTTGGTTGTTCTTAATACCTGAAACTGCATTCCATTATTTTGGAAATAAAGGGTAAAACAGAGATTGGTCTGAAATTATTTAAAACAGATGAATCTAGTGAAGGCTTCTTGAGCAAAGGAGTCACAGCTGCAGTTTTGAGGGAGTCGGGATGGACCCTGTAAACAGACATTTATTCAAAAAGGATACCAGACCAGGACCTACTGAGTCTTTGTTTGAAGTACCGAGGATGAATAGTATAAAGGGGGCAAAAGGAGGGTTTAAGACTGGCAGTTATTTCTATAACTATTTGTAATGTGATAGTGTCAAAGGCATCCCATGAGGCTATTGACTGCATAGAATTTAATTGATCCTCAACGCAAGGCATTAACTGTTATCTTAAGTAATTTTGTCACTAAAAAATCTTAAGAAACCTTCACATAGTATTGTACAACAGCAGGGTTTAGCATGGGGGGTTCAAAACAGAAGTCATAACAGAAAACCAAAGCTTTTGCCAATAAGCAGTCTTTCAGTATTCTGAAAGAAACTTGAAGTTTGTCCTTTTTCCATTTTCGCTCAGCTCTTCTGCACACATCTAGAAGAGCGAGTAATGTAGTTGAGTCAAATCTACATTTTGCTTTACATTGTTTTAGTAGTGCAGTATCATTTAAAACATCCAACCATACAGAGTTTAGCAACCTGAGGTGGTTGTCAGCATCCAGATCCGGTAACGGAGATTTGAGGGACAGTGATGTACCGGTCATATTCAAAACGCTGATTGAAGTCCTCACAGACATGAGGAGAGCAATAACGGACCTGTTCTTCAGCTAGAGTTGCTCTTTGAGTGACCATAGGGAGAGACATATAAAATAATATCGGCAGGTGATCGGATAACAATGTAGACTTCTAGACTTCTGGACAAACTGTATGACAGAACCAAGTCTAGAGTATGACCATGAATGTGTGTGGGGTCCTTTATCTGCCTGGACTAAATTAAAAGGGACAATAAGGCTGAGGAACTCCTTTGCTATAGGTTTTGACTGACAGCACACATGGATGTTTAAGTCACCAACCAGTAAAAAGCATTCACATTTTGTAGTCATAAATACCACAAATTCGGTGAATTCATGTATTAAGTCTTTCACTGAGTGTGGAGGTCAATAAACCACAGCTAGCATCACCGGTCAATTCCTCTCCAGCTGTAATAGCTCAATAACCACCTAAATTGAGTGCTAATTGGTAGGAGCAGAGTGAAATTGTCTGTGATTGTTCCTGTCACTAAGAGTATTTTCACTTACAGTACATTCTAGCCATTCACAAGCTTGATGTAATGGCAAAATGTGTCAGAACTCATGTTACCTGTCCTGGTCATATTATTTTGCCTTAATTCTGGCGAAATCCTGGTTTAATTATTTTTATTTCTGATCCTAATTTCATATAATTATTTGGTCATTAATCTGTAGAACAATTATGATTTTTTGCTTTGTAACTTTATTTTTAGGACACTTATGCACATTTTCACCCACAATTCTCATTACCGTAACACGTCTAGATATTTTACTTTTACCTTTCCATTGTTTTCAATAATGATTTTTTTACTATATACATTTTTTTTTTTAATTACAGTCTGTGAAAAAGAAAGGTAGTATAAAATGAGAACTACTATTACTGTATGTATAAATACTTTATGGAAATTAGAATATCATAATAACCATCTTTTGTGAAAGTGAGAAATTGGGAGGTAAAATGTGTGTAACTGTCATGCAATATTGGCCTATGCAATCTTAATGAACATGTTAAATGTACCATGTAAACAACTAAATTGACACTCATATATCAATTATTCATTGTTTCGTATTTGCTTAGGCTTGTGGTTTTTTTAAATAAAATATGTCAGGACCTGTAAATGAGGTAAGTCTTGATGGGAAGGCAAGAATAAGAGGCTATGGAAAGGATCCGATGTCCAGATGCAGGGGGTGGAGATGTCCCTGTCCACTGCCCCACCACCAGTTTCTGGGATTAATGGCACGAAACATCAATGATGGGTGACTGCAGTAAAGTCTGCACAGGGGTGGGCAGACTAGTTATCTTACCCACAGGTCCTCATACAGAAGACACCTAAACCAACAATGAGCACAATACAAGGAAAACAGCCCAGTGGTCAGGATGGAAGATGAACCAGTTAGGACAGACTCTACAGACATGAATGGAATTGACATGGCTAATAAGCAAAGGATCCTTTGGAAATGTAGTTGTGGGTGGATGAAGGTAATGACTTACAAAGGCCTGCAGATTCAAGGAAGGATGAAATGTGGCAGGAACAGCCAGACACAACCTTGCGCTGCAGCAACAGGTCAGACTAAGATACAGAGCCCGGTTGAGCATTAAAGGGCAAAATTCAACAAGGACCCTTTTAAGTTAGACAGAAACCTGCTGGAGGTGAAGAGGAGTGGGAAGCTGATAAAGCTGATAAAGCGGAAATTAATGACCACATGACCACAGCATGACCACAGCAACTTGGTGATCCCCATAAACAGAGTTATGGCTCGAAGATCCCCGCTTGGCTCCCCCATATATGTCCCACAGCCAGCGGAACTAGTTATAGAATTTGGTGTAGCTCTTAAGTTGAGTTGATCGGGCAGGTGGTAGAAAGAGCCAGGGCAACTTCCGTCCCTGTCCCGATTGGGATACCATATAGGCTGTATAACAAGTGCCCCAAAGTTCTTAAAATGTTATGGAGACTTCTGAGAGTGGCCTGGAAAAAGCAGTGCATACCCTTTTCCACATCTTTAGATGGTGGCCATCTTTATACTGAAGGAACTGGAATCAACTAACATTATATGCATAATATGCAGTCTGCATAGAGCACCATTTTACCCTAGGGGGAAACTGAAACTCCACCAGCTGCCCTTACTTGCACGTTATATGTTACTGAAGGACCCGAAAGCGGTCGTGTAGCATCGCAAAGCTCTGCGTAGGGCATCAGATTAGCCAGCGGCGGCCCTGCAAAAGAGACAAGAAAGACCTCCACTTAGTCTGGCTAGACCTGGAAAATGCTTACGTATCGGTTCCAAAGCAGCTTGTCAACTATGCACTGTAGTTTTTCCATGTCCAAGATAGTATTGGGAGTTTGGTAGATATTGTAAAAAATGTTGCTGGCATAGGCAATGACAAAGACGATGACGTGAAGAACCCAAGTGCAAATGTATTTATAAACATTAAATCCAATAAGCCCTACTATAAACATGGAAGAAACATAAAACATGAAATTGACTAGACTTGACGTAAACTTGGTTTGACATTAACTTGGCCTGACAAAACACGACAACGTTACCAAACATTCATTCCACTTCATCCACTTCAATTTGTTTGATCCCTATGTTCTTAAATATCCTGATTGCTGAGTGAGAAACCGCTGCAATTGATTCACTGAGATTGCAGTCTGAACAAATTGAACAAACTGGTTTGGCCAATTCACTGAGCAGAACTGACTGAAACGAATGATTGATTTATGAATCGGGCCTCACTTGTTCTTATTCTACAAAGAAATATGTGACACACATCATGACTGCTGATATTGTCAGTCAGAGCAATGCTTTTCTAGAATAGTCAAAGTACTCATTATTAAAAGTGCAAAATTCCACACTTGTTCAAGTCTGAGTCAAGACAGAGTCCAAATGCTCCCGAGTCTATGACAAAATCAACACCATAAAAATGTTCTGGAGAGTAGCGGTGCTTCTCAATTGGAAGGCTGCAGCCTCGTTAGGCAGGATCTTGGCTGCCACGTCATCAAGCACCGTCAAGGCTTAGTTGTAAGGACACATGGAAGGCAGCTTAGTTTTGCAGCCTTTGTTTACCTGATCAGGTGCAACTTTCGTGGCCTTCAATCACTCACAATCTTTTGCACAATTCAGATAAAAAAAAGAATATATCAGGAAACAAATCAAATGGATGTACACCCTCCTGGTGGCTTCCTCCATTTTTTCTCCCCTTTTCTCCCAATTTGGAATGCCCAATACCCAATGCACACTAAGTCCTGAATGCTGCGAGGTGGAGCCGCCGTGGATCAGACTTGTTATTCCAGCACACCCCACAGATGCTCAATCAGACTGAGATCTGGGGAATTCTGAGGCCAGATCAACACCTTGAACTCTTCATCATGTTCCTCAAACCATTCCTGAACAATGTGTGCAGAGTGGCAGGGTAAATTATCCTGCTGAAAGAGGCCACTGCCATCAGGGAATGCCATTGCCATGAAGGGGTGTACCTGGTCTGCAACGATGTTTAGGAAGGTGGCACATGTCAAATTGACATCCATATGAATGGCCGGACCCAGGGTTTCCCAGCAGAACATTACCCAGAGCATTACACTCGCTTGTCGTCTTCCCACAGTGCACTTCCCCAGGTAAACGGTGCACACATACACAGCCATCCATGTGATGTAAAAGAAAATAGAACTTATCAGACCAGGCAACCTTCTTCCATTGCTCCAAGATTCAGTTACAATGCTTGTGTGCCCATTGTAGGTGCTTTCGATGGTGGACAGGTGTCATCATAGTCACTCTAATCGGTCTATGGCTACGCAGCCCCATACACAGCAGGGTGCGATGCACTGTGTGTTGTGACACATTCCTTTAGTTATTAAAACTTTCTATGACTTGTGCCACAGTAGACCTTCTTTCAGTTCAGAACAGACAGGATAGCATTTGTTGCCCTTGCATATTGATGAGCCTTAGGTGCCCAACACCCTGTCGCCGGTTTGTGGTTTGATTCTCCTCTTACCACTCTTGGTAGATACTCACTGCTGCTGAAACAAGCCTGGCCCTTTCAGAGATGCTCTGACCCAGTTGTCTGGCTATAACAATTTGGCCCTTGTCAAAGTCGCTCAGGTTTTTACTCCTGGCCCATTTCTTCTGCATTCAACACTTTAACTATGAGAACTGATTTTTCGCTTAATATCTAACTACCCGGACCTTGACATATGGCCTTGTTAGGAGATGATCAACATTAATCGCATAACCTGTTAGTGCTCATAATGTTTTGGCTCATCGGTGTAGATGGCTCACAGATAAGAGACATAGACTCAACAAATATAATTGTATTTTAGGGGATATCCTCATCCTTCAGTTCCTCTATAATTTCATATGAAGGTTTGGTTGTCTTTTATACGTTTCTTTCTCATCTTTTACTTCAATCCCAATTCACTTCTAAATGTACTCGCAATGAGGTTGATGTTCTCTTCTGACGTATTCCTGTTTTTGGTTTCCACTCTTAATTAATTGTGTTCCTCTTTCATTTGTGCCCTTGAAGCGGTGCTGCTGTGGGTGTGCTTAAGCCAGTATGCACCAGCGCACTGAGACATAACCGCACTCTTCCGGCTTTTTAAAATAACGTAATGATGAGTAACCTTGTACTTCTGTCAGAGGAATGTACCGTATCAATAACACTTCATTTAAGTTCTTCCAGCTCTGTTGTTGCAGATTAAATCAGGGTTATTGGGCCATGAAATATTCAATGTATTGAGCTATTGAAGAATACTAATGCTAGAACAGCCTCTGCTAAGTCTTACATTGACATTCATTCATGAAGTCCATTAATAAGCCTTTGAGAGTGGGAGAACATAGAAATTGTTAAAAATAATAAAGGTTGTGAAATGTGTAAGTGTGCGTGAATATAAAAATATATTCCTAGTGGCTTTTAGTTTGAGCCTCAGGCCATTATTTAGTAAAGATTTATTTGTATAATCTTCACTGCAAAATACAAAACAAAAAACTGGCAGCTGTGGTTGCCAGAAATTCACCGTAAAATATATGGTAACCACATTTCAGTCTTTACAGGATGGATGCCTGTATATGTTACAGTGCATTACATTTGTTTATATTATTAAATAATAAACGTGTTATATTAATGTTCTGACACTGTAAATATAATGTATTGTTAATCACTGTAGTAATTACAAAAGGGCACATGATGACATCAATAAGTTCATCAATAGTGGCCCATCCTGGAGCAATGGCCAATAAACATATAGAGACAGTGCTCAGTGCTCAGTGTCACAAACACTAAACACCATCAGGGTATCGCATGTGAAATAAAAATTATGTAATAAACATTAACTAAACTACATCAAATATAACACAGAACCCCCCAATGTACATAACTGATATTAAAAATATGATGAAACATAACTATTCCCATAAAATATAATGAAATATGATGGGTCACACAGGGAATTCTGAGAATGCCAGATTATTGTTTTTTTTTACCATAATTTGAAAAATAATTTACCATAAAAAGTACATGTACTCTCTTGTTAAACATAATATAATTTACTGTTAATTATACAGAAAATTGTACTTATTAAATAAAAAATTAAAAACTCAAAACTACATGTATTGTCTTTTTAAATATATATATAAAAAAATTACTGTATATTTTAAGGTAACTACCCATTAGCGAATTTATGTTTTTTTAATGTAGCATTTTGCAGTCTTTTACCGTAAAAATTTCGCCACCGTGCATTGTTCAATTAAAAGGTAAAGGAATGGTTAACTAATAAATGCAAATTTACACTGATTTCCGCATATTAAAACTTGTCACATTGCCATCGATCAAATGACACATGAGAAGAATGTTGTTTAGCATCACTTATGTCATACCTGGCATGACACATCTCAATTTTTGGTTTGACTGGGGTATTGGGAGAGATATCGGTCTGTTCCTCCAACATGATCACTTTGGTAATCGACATGTTATTTTAATTTTTTCACATTTTTGTTCACCTAAATTGTGGCCAAATATGCCGGATGCCGAACAAGCGCCACCATGCAGCGTGTTCATTTTTTAAGTGAAAGAATGCTGTTTTGGTCTCAGTACTTTTATTGTTACGTTTAGGGTTGGGGTTAAGATAATATTAATATAATATCCATGCTAATGTTTCCAAAAATTTGAAAAATCTAATGCCTTTCACATCACATCCATTCAAAGAAATTCTTGTGCTTGTGTAGTGCTTTGCAGTTGCACAGTATTTTCGACCACTGGGAGAGGAAGTTCTGGCCTACGGAAAGCATACATTATTTGATCAGTCTGGTTCCTCATGCAAAGATGTTTTATTTCTTCAAAATACATGGAATACAGTGCATGAGTTTTAGTGTACAATTAACGTGTAAATATGGTTATTTACGCCGTTATTCTCAGTAAATTACCTGCAAAATGCCTGTCAAGTGTGGAGCTTTTTATCCAATCTGCATAAATCAGGGGCTCATTCTATGATGGAAGTTATATAGGCAGGTGTAGATGACAGCTGCTAATGATATACTTTACACAGCCTAATATAATTAGCGTACACTTCTGAATATTCATATAATATGCTGATAATGTTTTAATGCTTTCAAATAGGCTCTCATTAGAGGCCTATCAAAATTTCATTTTAAATGGAGAGAAACAATATTACCAAAGGATTTCCTCAGTCCCATGAAAGGTCAGGAAATAGGACAAGATGGATTTTGGTCCCAGCTTTGTGCAGAAACAGGCTGCAAACACCTTTTCATTATAGATCATTTATAATTTTTTTATTTGATTTATATTTTTTAGAAAAAATGTTATGTACCTGTATGTATATTTGAATACTGGTCAAAGTTTGTACACACTTGACTGAAAATGTTTCTTACCGAATTATCCTAAAAGAAATTTGATCTAAAATACATGTGCTTAAAAACTACAAACACTTCACATTAATGCTTCCTTTGTTAAGGTATTGTAAAGGGGTTTATTAATTACTAATGAGTCATTTACAAATGCATTAAAATCATTAATAAGCAGTAATACATAAAAAGGGTGATTTACGTGCAAAACATGCAAAATAGTGAGCCATTTTACCTCACATGTTCTAAATGCTTAATAACACTTATTCAACATTAGTAACCTATGAAAATGTACCTATGTAAAGTGAATACATTAATAAGTTGCCAGCACAAGTCATTGCAATAACAAGTGAGTCAAGACATTACAGACATTTATTTACACAAAGCGTACTGTAGCAAAATGACATAATCCCTCATTTTAATCTCACTATTATAGCCTATTTTTGCTACATTGTGACATGAATGAATAAATGATAAAGCATTTAGAACATGGAAATTAAAATGCTTACTATTTGGCAAGTATTGGATGAAAATTGGCCTTTTTGTGCATATTATGTATAGAAACGATTTATAATGCATTTGAAAATTACTTATTTGTCATTAATTAACCCCTTTATAAACCCATAACAAAAGGAACATTCTTTAACAACTTTAAAGAATCTAAAATATAAGATATGTTTTGATTTGTTTAACTTTTTTGGTCACTACAGGATTTCCATAGTTCCATTTGTGTTATTTCATAGTTTTGATGACTTTACTATGTTCTAAAGTGAGGAAAGTAGTAATAATAAAAAATGAGCAGCGATTCCAAACTTGTGTTATTGGACTGGTTGTGTTACACAGTACAAAAAATGCCTTGCACAAGTTCAGTTTCAATGTTACAGTTGGAGTATTTCCTAAACATTTCACTAGCCTCTGATTAATATATACTTTGTAAGCAAAAAGACAAACATGCTCCCAGGCATCACCTGCAAAGCAGGGGTCGACCTGTAGAAATACGTTTCATTTCAAGCCTTTCAGTGAGTCACAAAGTTTTTCACAAGGAACTCTTTTCATCAATCTGTGTCTAATGTATGCAATACAGAAAATCTGGCTTAATCAGCATGTCTGCGGTCTCGGCAGGGCACATGGTACAGATGAGGAATACATTGATCTGTCAGTGTGTTTTGCGTTGCAGTGGGGGTGCTCAGACGCAGCAGATGGGATGTCACGGCTGCTCATCAGCATGTCAATCTGCTAGGTAACTCTATTCTCCACACTGCCTCCCCACATTAAACTCCTTATTAGCAGAGCTGTGATTGATCCTCAGAATGGTTACTCTCTTCAGTGACCTGTGAGGAAACCACCTCCTCTGAGAGTGGCACACAGTGCATGTCTATCAAACCGCTGTGATTAGATGCACATCCCTCAATGAAAGATAAGATCTGAAAGTTGTCCATTGTCACTGAGCTTCAGGGTGACATATGACAGTAGGACAACACTATTTATAATTACTGTAATATAATATTATTTAATTGAAAAAAACAGTAAGACTTTTACTGCTTTTCAAATTTTATTCCTTAGAAAAAGACCGCACTAATCTCACAAGGGTCTCTTCTACAGTTTCAAACTCAAACTGTGCTCAGATTTTCCAAGAGACTAAAGTCTGCAATCAAATTATTTACTTATATATTTGTAGCAAGTTGCTCACGATGACCTCATAGTGACATAATTTTGTTGTTTTTTTGGGCCACCCTGTATTCGCTAGTAAACTCCAAAAAGTAGACAAAATTACCATTAAGGAGACGTACACATTTTAAATGTGCAATCTTTGTCTACTGGAAAATCAGACCCCTAATACTACTTGCAACGACTAGCAACAGCAAGTAACAAATGACTTATATATGTGTTTTAAATTTTTTAAGGAGATGAGCCCTTCAATATGTCCTGCCCCAACTTCCGGTTTTAAACATCACAAGATAAAAAACTGTGCCATTAAACCATTTCATGTGGTTGTAACAGTATAAGCATGGGCAGGGAGGAGGTAGGAACCATCTGAACAGTAAACATAAACTTTAATGATATAAATGAACTTAAAACAACATAAAACATAAGGACACAGACAAACATTCAATGCAGCCACGTGAGTCTCTCTTTCTCTCTCAAATCGGCGTCTCTGGCCCCCCTTTATCTCGGTCTCCCGCTGATCAGCTGATGTATGGCCCAGCGACGCCCCCCTCCTCGTCACACTCATCCCCGCCCAATTCAGGCCAAGGCACCACCAGCCTGACCAACTACCCCTCCGTCCACAGGCCGACAGCTTGCGGCTGCTCACCTGGCAGATTGCAGAGGCAAGGACTCTGTGACAGCGTATCCCTCCTCCCTCCCGGGCTTCTGCACCACTGTAACAATATAAGGATGGGCAGGGAGGAGGCAGGAACCGACTGAAGAGTAAACATAAACTTTAATGATATAAATTAACTTAAAACAACATAAAACATAAGGAACCAGTGCCCCCCCCATCTCGCTCTCCCGGGCCTGGCTGTATTCCTCCTCCGCCGAGTTCGTCACTGAACAGTGCTTAAGAAATTGTGGATAAGATAGCACACCTTGATTATTACCTTGAAAGGGGAAAGGCGCTAATGCAAGCGATACACCCGACCGGCTGCCCGGCCTACCTGTTGTTACCACATAACAACAGAAAAGTCATTTCTTGAATAATCTCTCTAAGTTACATATGCAGGGGTGTAAAGTAACGAATTGATTATGATGTGAGAATTTTCATTTTTGGGTGAATTATTCCTTTTTAAGCGTGATGTAGCCCCTGTACCAAACAACTTTTCCCATGCCTGCTCTACCTCCTCTACTGTGCAGGACATGACGTGCCGAGTGATCCTGCTTATTTAGTATTTTTTTGCATTCCTTGCATTGTTTGAACATGTTTTATATACAACAATAATGCTCTGTCGGCATTAAGGGAAATTTAGACCCTACACATAAACTGATTTGAATGTTTTTTCAACATTACGATTTAAAATGGTGATCATTGTATTGAAAATAACTTCTTAATCTTTTAATTTCTGTTATCATGTCTCCCTTTTATTTTTTTGGAATCAGATTCATGTAGTGTTTATCACAGATAAATGATGTATTTTAAAAGTTGGCATACAGTGTTCATTATAATAGGGCATAGGTTTTGCAACTCAGTACTCAATACTCACTACTCATGAGTACTTTTAAATGAGCTACTCTTTTACTCTTACTTGAGTAGGTTTAAGGACAGCTAATTTTACTGTACTAACACAAATTTTTTTGGGAAGTAACAGCACTTCTACTTGAGTATGATGTTTCAGTACTCTTTCCTCCCCTGTACATATGTCAATTTTTATCTGTTCAATGGAGATGTATGAGGATATTCTAGCTAAGCACACGCTCTGAATAGAACCAAGGTATGTCACAAAAGCATTTAAAGCAGAAAAGCTAGAGCTGTATTTCCCATTTAGATCAACTCTTGCAGAAACTGCTTGCAGAATAATCTTGGGAGACTGTCTACATTTCATTTTATTTTTAAAGACAGTTATTACCTTTATTAGAAAACTGCTTTGTGTAAAATACAGCAGCCAATGAGCAAGAGGATTTTCTTCTTCAACGTTTAGCAGATCATGCGGAAACACAGCGGACCATGTCTAATAAAAACACTTTTTAGAGAAAACTATTATGTGTACTGTACAGTCTTCATCTCATTTGAGTATACACCATTCAGAACACAATTCATTTGTTAATGTGTAAAACTTTTTAAATTAGCCCCAAATTACTGAATGCACCTTTAACAACAACATCTAACATATTTATTTATTAAAGATGCAGCAAATAAATGTAATAAAACATTAAAGCGTATTCTGGATACTTTAAAAACTGCCCTTTTTTCCAACAATGCATAATGTTTTAGGTTTTTCTGAAAGGTGAAAAGTGAAAGAAAATTAATTGTTGCCATATGGCACACATTCAGATGTTTGCAATGGGCTGGGTTTGTTTGAATAAAACAGGGCTTTATGTTATGTATAATGCAATATGTCAACACAAATGTATTTGTCAGAAGCACACACTGATTTCTCAATTTCTGTACCATGCTGATAACCTGGAAATGTTCTATTGGCTCTGGACATATAATTTTGCTTGCTTTATTTTATTGTTTGTTGACTTATTGATTATTTAAACCTCACATAATATGTTGCAGAGAGAGCTGCATATTCTTTAGTGCCTATAACTTCTATGAATCCTGTCTATAAGCTATGACCTCAGTCAAGCATTTATTCTAATTACACACTGTATAGATGTTGCAGTTCACCACACAAGTACAGTTGGCAATTTGTCACTTAAACCATTGATTATCCGTTACACTTAAAAAGTAATTACTACCCATGCATGTGATATATTTTTGGGGCTTGTTGTCACGAGGGCTATTTCTCAGTAACTATAAAATTACAATGTTAATTTGTATAATGTATGTATGTTACTTTATGTACATTAATGTTATATATTATGTTTTAATTTTTATATTTTGCTGAAAAGCATTTAATATGCTGAGGACAATTTGGAAAGGTCTACATTGTGTTAACTTACCCCATATAGTGTTGACAAAAGGTCAATGTGTGTTTCTTATTTCTGGTTAATAACAGTGGGAATGTTCAATAACTGTTTTGTAGCAAAGACTTTAAAGCATGTGCTTATACAGAAACTGACTTTTAAAAAATAAACCTACCACGAAAAATATTCACTGGAGTAAAAAGTGTGACAGCTACTAGCCCCGTTCTCTCCTATATTCCTCTAACAAGCAAGTGCAGAATAGTCCCAGGCCATTCACTTTTGCCCTTTTCCCTTCTTTTGTTCTGCTTTTTTAACTCTACTATAGCTTCGGCAAAAGGTTGCAGTATGTGCGCTCCAGTTTTATCACTTTCTCTTTGTATGCTGAGATAAAAGCATGAAGATTACCCATGAGTTCCCCCATGGTCCCTAAGGATATATGTTCTGTTCTCCTCTGTCAGAAACCATCCAAGCTCAGAGTCATGCCCCTCCTATGACCATAGCACAAGGTATCTCAGATGTTCATCTTTATAGCATTTTATGTTAGCATGCGTTTAATTCCACCAAGCTTCACTCAATAAAGACAATTGCTGCTTGCTCAGTTGACTTAAAATTAGCTAATGCAATGCAAATCTTGAACATTTGGACACAACTGAATTTCATTGTGTGTAATCCATTCAAATTAAAGTAGGTCGAAAGTTTTTCGGATTAAATCTGTCTGTTCTTATAGAAATTCGAACTACTGCCCCTAGTGGCTAAATTGGAAGTGTGGTTGAACATATGGGGAAGTGTGAGCTCCAGTTTCCATGTCCACGGATTGGTGCAGAGTGGAGTGGTTTTTAGTTGTAATGATGTAATACAGTTCACATGAATGCATATTTCATTAATCATACACCCAATCCCTAACCCTAAACCTAACTGTCAATTGAGTAAAAATTGAAATTTAGGGTTAATATGCAACCTCCGAATCACACTGATCTTTGATTATTTAAACAACTACTTCCTGGTTTCAGTAAGCAGTAAGCGAGATATGCGTAATATTTAAAGCGAGATTCTGATGTGCAGATCGACTGGACACTTAACGTTCCATAATCCATCGGGAGCTGACGCAACGTAAGTGTGGCAGGGAGGAGGGCTAATCAGGCTAATCCCTCAATAGGGGTAAAGGCGACCGTAGGCGGCAGTTCGAGAGATAGATGGAGTTACGGGTAGCTGCCCTGCAATTCTCACTCTCGAACTGCAGCTTCCAGTTGCCTTTATCCCTCCCGAGGGCCTGATTAGCCATCCTCCATGCCAAACCTGCATTCAAAACACTGGATTTAAAGGAATAGTGGTGAAAGGTTGCATTTTTCCCCACACTTCATTTTTACTTCACTGATGGTTAGGCATGGGTTTGGGGATAAGTTTATAAAATATGCATTAATCTTCACTCTATTAGCCTGTACATCTGAAAACAACTCATGGACCTTACACCTGGAAAATGGAGCTTACAGGTGCTCATAAGCCCTATACCACTTACCGATGTGGCCAGTGGGGGCAGTGTTTTGAATTTGGCAGGCACAGATAGATTTTAGTTCAAGTAAAACAAAACTACTGTTTTTACTGTAAGATCAGTCTAATACCAAAGGCTACTTGTACCATGCTCTATCAATAGCACCACAGGAAAAGGTAAACACAATTTAATTGGTGAAAAGATCTCTGATAGGAGATGGTGCTTGTCAGTAACCCAGCAGAATGGGGAAGATGTCAGGGTACTGACATCTGACTAACTTTTATGATACTTTAAAGCTTTAGAGTAAGGCAATTTCTACTGATAGGGTGAGGATGCAAATTATGACCGAATTTATATTTTTGGGTGAACAATTGCTTTAATTGAAAGAGATTCAGATTGAGATGCCTAATTTGCGTTTTACTCAGATCTGTTATATTTCCTCTAAACAAAGCATTTGTTTATCAAAGTTTAATTTAATCTTAAGAACCCCAATTATTTTATGTAACCACTGTGGACAATTTATTTCAAAGTTAAGCCAAAGCATAATTTTTTTGTTTTGAAGCTTTCACAAGTAAATCAATAAATAAAAAGTAGAAACACTTTTGAACTATCAAAACAGTCAATCAATTTGCAAAAAAATATTATATACATGACGTTTTTCGAGCTTTTTGTTGTGGGAGATCACTGTTTTTGGCTCGAACACACTTTTACTAAAGCTGTATTGTGTCATTACAGCTTGTTTTATGATTGAAGTGGCATTCAGAAATATTAATTTGTGTGATGAGGGAGCCATGCTGAAGTGCTGGCAACAAAACAAACCACCTCCGCTTAAGCGGCTCTATTCAAAACACTTTGCTTGGCATTATACTGGATGCTCTCACACGAATAATGATTTCTTCGCAAACCATTGATTTTAATGTTCAAAGGCGAGCAAATTGGTTTTCTTACTTGACTAAATATGCACCTCATCCAGTGCAATATTTGTTAAAGTTCAACATGGGGGAAAATCTCTCTCAACCAAACTGCTAATACTTGCTGACAGTGCTGATGTTTTTTTGAAGCTCTATAATGGAACTATATAAGCACATACACTCTCAGGCTAATTAGGTATTTGTTTTCAGACAATCTAATAATTCACAAAGTGAAGGAAGCATAATTGATTTGGGCTTTTTTCTCAACCGTGATGAAGGCAAAGAGTCAACTGTTTAGCTTGTTTCAAAACTGGTCCTGGATGGACAAATCTTAAAGGCATAGTGCCAATGACGATTACTAAATATTATTTCAATATACGTCAGAGTGTTGCCAAGGTACATCCTTCCTTGTTTTGTTGCATTCTCATCATCAAATTTGTTGGTGGGTTACAGTCCAAAAAATAAATGTCCAATCTGCTCTTCCTGAAAGTCTCTGAGTTTCTCCTCCAATAAACCAGCACCAAACACCAACTGCTTGTATCCTACTGATTCCATCACCTGTGTCTGTAGGGTGTCTTTGTAGTTCTGTACAGAAAATAAGAGAGAGATGAAAATATTACATAAACAACATTAACAAATTCATGAATCTTAAAGGGTATCTTTACGGGAGCAACAAATATAAAAACTAATCTGTAAATTAGTGTTTTGTCCCAACCGGCCTCAATCACGTCAGGACATTTTGTCAATTGCTTGTTACTGATTTATGTGACATCACACTGGCAGAGCCAGAGGGAAGGCAGAGCCATGGAAGTCCCACGCATCTTAGAATCTCTTTGGTCCAATTGGTCCAGCTTGTCACTGGAAATTTGTTGCATCAGGTCTCGTTAGAAAACATTGTTTCTTTAGTTGTTATAGCATGGAAAACTTTTACGGAGTAACCAATGTCAAAAATTCCTTTGAGCGCTATATTATTGATTTACTGTACAAGACTGAAAATTCATTAATTGCAATTCACATGATAAAACGTGACCTGCAGGGGTTGCTGGTTGATGTGTAAGATCACTTAATCTTTTAAGGTCTAATGTGCTGGAGTACCGCTC
Source organism: Xyrauchen texanus (assembly GCF_025860055.1). Classification (NCBI taxonomy): domain Eukaryota; kingdom Metazoa; phylum Chordata; class Actinopteri; order Cypriniformes; family Catostomidae; genus Xyrauchen; species Xyrauchen texanus. The sequence continues at coordinate 31,831,620 of NC_068301.1, forward strand.
TTTTCCAGTGAGCTCCCTTTGTTAAAAAATATATGTCTGAATGAAAAGTTAACACTCCTTTGGAAGTCTCTACAAGTTCAATAAGTCTTAATAAACCGCTATTGTTTAGCTTGTGACTAAAGTTGATATTCAACATATATCTGTAACATTGGGTCAAGTAGAGGAAGAGAGGAGATGCAGGAGTAGATACTTTAAATCTTTTAATAACAAACGCTAGAGTGGAACATACAATAAAGCTAAACATCACAACAAAACCATTAAACGTAACACTTCAAAAACACAACGTAACAATACAAGAAGTGACAAAACTAGAGAATATTTATACAACAAGGTGCTGATGAGGGAACGGCGAACAGGTGAGGAGAATTGGAAACAGATGGCAGTGATGAGGGCAGTTTATTATGGGAAGTGTAATCCAGGGGAACTAAGGAAGGATGACGCAAAAACAATATCAAAATAAAGAGTCCACAGAACAGAACGGTGAATAACTGTGACATTATTACCCCACCCCCCTTTAAAGGGTGACTCCTGGCACCCCAAAGACAGATGAGGAGGGTAGAGTGATGCAGAAGGAGAGGAAAGATCCAAAAAAGATGGTCAGATGGCTTCAGGGTTGGCAATGCATCCAGGGGCCTGGGAGGCGGCCGCAGAACCATGGGAGGCTCGAGGGGCGAAGCCATGGAAGACGGAGCCGTGGAAGGCTCGAGGGGCAGAGCCATGGAAGGCGGAGTCATGGGGAGGCAGAGGACTCTGGAACGGTAGAGGCTACAGGCATGGACTCAGGGACGGTTGAGGCTACAGGCCTTCTCCCATTTATGCAAACAAAACAACATAGTGAAACACTCTGACACACAGCATTCCCTACACCCCTACTGAATCTACAACACCATGACATAAGAAACGAACAAACGAATAGCATGACCATAGTAATCTGACTCATGGATGAATGACGCTTATGAGCCAGTTCTTACATTCTTGAACTCAGAGGTTACTGGATTAATTCTGATGACTCCATTCATTGAATTAGTGAGCAGTTACTGTTTAAACATCTGACTCATTGAACCACAAGCAGAGACTTTATAAGGATTAGACAGGTAATTTGTATATACATGAATGGATGGTAAAGTGGGCAGTGGCAGTGGTGGCTCAGCAGTTAAGGCTCTGGGTTACTGACCAGAAGGTTGGGGGTTCAAGCCCCAACACCACCAAGACACCACTGTTGGGCCCTTGAGCAAGGCCCTTGAACCTATCTGCTCCAGGGGTGCTGTATCATGGCTGACCCTACACTCTGACCCCAGCTTAGCTGGGATATGTGAAAAATAAATAAATAAATTCACCATGTATATGCAGAAATTGTCACACATGTATAATGTGTGACAATTGATCAATTTATTTATTATTATTATTATTATTAAGTGCCCAGTCAATCCGGAATTCAGAATATCACTGGAAATAGTAGGTCCAAGTAATCCAAGTAATTTTTTGCATATTATTTTATTAATACTGAGGATTCGGACATACTACTCCATTGGCATAAAGATTTTGGCAAACTATATATTTGGGAAGTATGGATATTCAGACGCAGGGCCTGTCTACACCAGGCAGGTCCGTTGACATGATGCGCCGCAATGGCTTGAGGCTGTCTACACTGGACTGGTTGAAGTGAACATTATAAATGACATGCAGATTGTAGAGACCAATCAGCTGTGAGCTTCAGTAGACTTCAGCAGCAGTTAAATGGGTAAATAAGTATTCTACTATATTTTTAATCGAAATCTCTTGGTAAAAATGTTTACTTATTATTATTATTATTATTTTAATGTTATTGTTGCTAAAACTGCATATAAATATGATTAGAAACAAAAGATCATTTCAATTAGTAGATTAAGACAAGAAAAATTATGAGATGGCTGTAATGCAAAATTATTTATATGCAGAATATATACTGAAGTTATTTAAAAATGTAACAAAAGTCATGGCAAAAATAAACAAATGTTTTATATTTGGTAAGTAAAATTATTTTATTTAAGACGTACAGGATAATTAAGTGCACTATTATAAATGTGTAATATATACCAGTGTCAGTGATAATGATGGGGAAAGGAGCTCTTAACGCTATTTGATGCACAAAACAAGCCCAGATGGAATTAATGACAGAAATCAAGTCTAAATAAGGTGCATTTTTACCAAAGAAGCATGTCAAGTCTTAACTAATAACCAAAATGCAGAATAAAATGTTTTTGTCTGCAAGCGCTTTTCATGTGGAGTTTAAAATGATGCTTGATGTCCTGATGCGAATCATGAACGTGGCTTCACAATTACTGTAACAAAGCAGATACTGGCAGAGTAATTTTGTGGAGGATGAGAATTTAAGAGATTTAAAGCCCATTGCAATTAATATGCAAGCTATGGGGAGACTAGTTCTGTCAATTAGTCAAACTCCCACTTAGACTTTGGAAACGTTTAATGTTACTTGAACTGGTGATATTTTAGTGCATTTCTATCTTTATACTGAGAAAGGCTTTGTTTGGAAAATGTTAGTAAAGCATTATTTTGTTACATATTGTTTTGTGTCCTAAGGAGGAAATAAATGCATTTTGACAGGAAAATAAGTATATTTAGCACTTTTTATCGCACCCGGGGTCGAATGACATCAAAATTTGGTTCAAACGCTAATATTCATCACATCATTGCACGTTCAATGCATCCGAGGGAGACAAACACAAGTGTTATTCTGTGCAAGTTTTCATGGTACATCCAAAGAGACGATAGTACTTCACTCACCACAGTGATGTCATCTCGAGTTGTTACCTAGTTACAGTGGTAAACAGCTGCCACTTGTACATATGTTCATGACGTAATCGGACTGGGGTTCGGACCCAGATGTAAACACAGAACAGCGGGGCAGCAGTCAATCCAAGTGTGAAAGCACACTTAGAGTAAAATTTCAGCACTTTCAAAATCTGCGATTAATCATGATTAACAAAAAAAAAATATTTAGCGACTCACAGCACTAATACAATAAAATATTGTACAAATTTAGTTTTTTTAGATGTAAAAGGTATTATTTTACTGTATAATTAAAAATATTATGTTTAAAAAGAGAATACATGGATTTTACAGTAAATTATTGTTAAAATTATGATGAAAAACATAAATTGGCTGTTCAAGTCCCTGCGTGACCTATCAAATTTCATTATATTTTATGGGAATTGTTATGTTTATTCTTATTTTTAACATCAGTTATGTACATTGTGGTGTTCTGTTATATTTTCTGTAGTTAAGTTGATGTTTATTGCATTATTTTAGTGTCACATGTGTTACCCTGATGGTGTTTTGTGTTTGTGTGTAACACTGTGCACTGTCTCTACATGTATATTAAATATTACTCCTTGAATTTTAAGTCATCATGTGGCATTTTGTAGTTACTACTGTGATAAACAATACATTTTAAAGTTATAAGCATACATTTATAGTTGCAGAAGGTTAGTAGTTTAAGCTTCTATCTTTTAATAATATAAACAGTAGTGAACTATACAACATAAAGGCATCAAAATGACATCTTGTAAAGCCTGAAATATGGTCACTGTGTTTTACTGTAAATGTAATGGATTTTTTTTTATTTGTTTGTTTTTTACTGTGTAGCTGGAGTAGCACTGCAATGCGTCAGCAATAGAATGGGACATCTGTCTTCTGTCGGCTCTACACAAGGTGCCGTAACTGTTGGTTCCAATTTTGACAGCTTTTGATTATACGCAACGCACCACTCATGTGCGGTGTAGACAGGGTGTTACTGTGCTAGGTGTACTCATGAGACTTAATCAGTGTAAATACTGACTGGTTGTTTAGAACATTTAGTTGAAGATACAGTGTTCCCAACAGTGTTTTGTAAAAAATAAATGGTAAATATTTATATACAGTAATATATATTTCTAAGATCATATTGTTTATGATCTGTTTATGATATTAAGCAAGGTGCTTCCTCAAAGGTATTTAAATAGTCTGTAATCGCAATCACTAAGTGGAATTGCAATCTGAACCAGAATAATCAAATTCCTTATGATTCCTAATCCTTGAAAATTGTATATTGTCACGTGTTGAAAGTAATACTTGGATACAAAGTCCTAAAGTGTGGCACTTTGCATAATCAAACTTTACCACACACAGTGGGCTTGCTTGTTTGGACATTCTCAATGAAACTGTCTGTCACATCTGTCATGACTGCTTGACGTAATCAGGCAAACCTTAAACCCCTAAAGGTCTATTTTGGTCTATTTTGATAGGGGCCTGGGTAGCTTAGTGAGTAAAGACGCTGACTACCACCCCTGGTGTCGCAAGTTCGATTCCAGGGTGAGCCAGTCAGGTCTCCTAAGCAACCAAATTGGCCCAGTTGCTTGGGAGGGTAAAGTCACATGGGGTAACCTCCTCATGGCCACTATAATGTGATTCGCTCTTGGTTGGGCGTGTGGTGAGTTGTGCGTGGATGCTGCGGAGAATAGTATGAAGCCTCCACACGCGCTATATTTCCACGGTAATGCGCTCAACAAGCCACATGATAAGATGCACGGATTGACGTCTCAGACACAGAGGCAACTGAGATTCATCCTACGCCACCCGGATTGAGGTGAGTCACTACGCCACCACGAGGACTTAAGAGTACATTGGGAATTGGGTATTCGAAAAAGGGGAGAAAAAAAGATCTATATTGATAAATTACAGTAAAGAGTTAAAAAATGTGTTGTACAAATACCAACAGATGGCTGTTCATGAAAGTATGTAGTCACTTAGTAGATGCTTTTATTCATATAATGACATAGCTCTGGTCTCCGTGAATACAATTAGAGACAATGGTAACTTTAGCTGCATTAGCCGTGGGATCAGCTAAAAATCACATTCGGAAAGGCGATTTGCAAACATTCACAAAAAATAAAGTGTGATACTTACATCTTCAGGATATGAAGCTGGAACACCAACAGTTGGTACCGATCCATGCTTGAGAATCAAATTTTTTGAAAATCCTGCTTTACATTGCCCCTCATTCACAAAGCAGTCCGGTGTAAAATTAATTGCATAAACATACTAACATTTTTGTATGTTTTGGGGCACATTTCCTTCAAAAACAAAGCTTGTTCACTGTCTTCAGTGGATCTGATGTCGGGATTACATGAAGACTCTTATTGTGGAGCGGAGGGGGGCGGGGCCGGTCGGAATATCGCGCGCCCGGTCCCCAATCAGCCTGATGAGGCGCGCGAGGGATAAAGGCGGCCGGTGTCGATGGTTCGAGAGAGAGAGAATTACGGACATGTCCGTCATGTGTGTTTGTTTATGTGTTTTTGAGTTTAAGTTTCTCATTAAAATATAATTTATGTTGACAAGCCGGTTCTCGCCTCCTCCTTGCCCATCCTTCAACTGTGTTACATTGGTGCCGAAACCCGGGAAGGAGGAGGGATGCCCGTCGCAGAGTCCTCGACACTGCTGTCCACCCAGGGGAGCGCCGCTGCCATCTGCCGGGTGACGGAGTAGCCCGACCGCCCGGATGCGGGGTACGGCCGTCGTCCGCGGGGCAAGTGGGGACTGGATACCCCGACCGCCTGGAGCGAGGGAGCCGCTGCCAGGGGCGGAGGAGTGCCCTGCCGTCCCCAGAGACGCGGAGGGGTCGAGGGAAGACCGCCGTCCGCGAGGGAGGAGGAAGAAACTCTCCGACCGCCGGAGCGGTAGAGCCGCTGCCAGGGGCAAAGGAGTGTCCCCATTTGCCGCCAGAAAAGCGGAGGCGCGTTCTACCCGCTGGGGTCGGCGGTTTCACTCCGGTTCGCCCGGTGTTGGAGCGGCTGTCGTCCGCCTGAGTGTGGAGGAGTGTTCGAGGACCACGCGACGGTACATCAGAGAACCGGTGAGTGAGCTTTTCTCTCTCTCCTCTCTCTCTCCCTGTCGCACCGTGTTGGCCTTTTCCCGCACCTATTTTGTTTTGTTGTTGTTGTCTTCCCTCCTGTCTCCTCCCAGGGCGAGGAAGGCGGGGATGACCACGCTGGACGCAAGATACACCCCGCCCCAGGGATAGGGGGTGTACGTCATGCCGGTGGCACCCGGCCTGAGATAACGCCGGGAGGAGTGTGGAGCGGAGGGGCGGGGCCGGTCGGAATATCGCGCGCCGGTCCCCAATCAGCCTGATGAGGCGCGCGAGGATAAAGGCGGCCGGTGTCGATGGTTCGAGAGAGAGAATTACGGACATGTCCGTCATGTGTGTTTGTTTATGTGTTTTTGAGTTTAAGTTTCTCATTAAAATATAATTTATGTTGACAAGCCGGTTCTCGCCTCCTCCTTGCCCATCCTTCAACTGTGTTACACTTATGTTCACTTTTACAGCCAACAACAGAACACTTATGATGCTTACGAAGCAGAGACATTATTCTTCTCACTGTATCTGCTCCAGTGTGGAAAAAAATGGCAGACTGTGTGTAGATCACTCAGGGGAGGATCTATGATAATAGGGTAGAGTCCGTCACCAGTCATGGGCGAGGCCTGCTATAACGTGACATCACATTAGAGAAGAAACGAAAGCCATTCATTTTGACACACTGTTTTTATTAATAGAAATATAAGAAAGAGGAGTGGGTGGACTTTTAACATTGTAGGGTGTTTGTGTACACATACTGCTGACACACATTTATGTACAAACACCATGTAAAATTGAATTTTGCATAATAGGTCCCCTTTAAAGCCTTGGGGTAGCAGTAATGCACATGCTTGTGAATAGGGATGTAGACGTTTAACCAATTAACCAGCATTAACAATTTGTTCAACTCATACTATCGGTTAATAACTAACCGAGAGTTTGATTAAAGAAACAACAAAGATGTAATTTGATGGGTCTATTCAAGGGGGTCTAAAATAATTATCACATAGCGCATGTTATGTACACCAGTAAACCAGTCTGAAACCATCCTCTCAGTCTGAAAGACAAGTATGCGCTGTGGGACATTTTTGTTCTTGAAGATGACATGTTCCCATGAAAATAGGACATAATTTAGTTGAATATACACATTCCCAACTGTGTATTGTAGAAATAAATGGTAAATAAATAAATAATACAATTACCAAGATAATATTGCTTATGATCCATTATTGGCAAGGTGCGTCCTCAAATGTACTAGAACAATGTGTAAGAAACCGCAATCAATAAGTGGAATTGCAATCTGAACCAGAATAATCAAAATCCTTATGATTCCTAATCCTTAAAAATTGAATACTGTCAAGTTTTGAAAGTAATACTTGGATACAGCGTCTCAGAATGTGGCACTTTGCATAATCACACCTTAACACACACAGTGGGCTTGCTTGTTCGGACATTCTCAATGAAACCGTCTGTCACATCTGTCATGACTGCTTGTGATCAAACCAACATGAGATTACGGACAGACTCATTCACAAAAACCCATTGAAAACAAACCTAGTAAGAACTCCCATTCACTCACCTAATGTCTCAGAATTTTGGATGCAATTCAATTTTGGAAGCAAAAAGCCATTTGTCTATGAAGCTTCCCCCTCTACATAATGTAATTAGATTGAACATATGCCAAGGAGTAATATTTTAAGAATGAAGGGTAGGTGGATATGTTGAATGGCAAGTTTTTAGGTGAAGCTCACCTTCTGAATAAAAACACTTTGTTTTCCATTGAAATGACGTAATCAGGAAACCCTTCTTTATGCTTGTCGGGAATAGACTGACTTTCCCAAGGGCAACGAACTTTAAAGATCTATATTGATAAATAGATTAGGTTTATGCCAGCAAATCTGTATGCATTACAGTAAAGAGCTCCGAAATTTGCTCTACAAATACCAACATGATGATTGTTCATGAAAGTAGGTAGTCACTTAGTAGATGCTTTTATTTACAATTTAATTACAGGGATAATCCCCTTGGACCAACCTGGGGTTAATGGTGATGGGTCATGGTTATTTTCTTACAGGGCTCGAACTATCAACCTTCTTTTAATTAAAGAAACAACAGAGATGTAATTTGATGGGTTTATCCAAGGGGCTCTAAAATAATGATCAAATTCGGTTAAAAGAACTTGCCAAAATTTGCATCCCTACTTGTGACACAATGATGCAGTGGTTCTCTGGGGGAGGCTGGTTCGAGTTTGGCATGCATCGTATCTTCATTCTCTTCCACCCATGATCATCTCGATAAATTGTCTGAAAAAGAACAAGAAGTTCTTGCCCAAATTGGCCACCATGATACTAGTGTTTTAAGGGTGGTTGCCAGGAGGTTGCAAAGATGTTCTGAGCGTATTTTAGCATATTGCTCTGGGGTTGCTAGGGTGTGCTGGTTGGTTGCTAAATGGTTGCTAATACATTCCCAAGTTTTTAGATATTCTGGTCCCTAGAAGAATTGGGTAGTAATGGACTACATGTAATCTTAATTAAGTATGCAGAATACAAAATAAATTATTTGTAATTAGATTACATTTTAAATGATTGCAATCAGATTACAGTTACTTTTATGTATTACTTGATACATATGGATTGCATTATCTATCAGTCTTGACTTGATAAAATATGGGGGGCGGGTATTGCTGTGTGATTTCATGTTGAATGAAAGGAGTGCAAAATGTTAATAAATACACTGTGTAATGTAATGTAAAAGAGTCATTTGTAATTCATTTCAGGTTACATGTCAAAGGTAATCTATCCAAAACTGGTCCCTAGATATGGCGTGGATTACTCCTTAAAAATTAATTCAGTGGATTTTCATCATGGTTCATCATCTGCCAGATGAAAATTCCAAGTCTGGCCGCTTCAGACACCAAGCCACACGATTTGAGGTATCATTCATGTTTGTAGCACCAATGATCCTGGATGAATTACATTTCTTAGCAAGCACCACTAATAAATGGCAAAAAGCCCATTTATTATATTAAAAACATAAACAGGCACACACCTTCTCTCACTCACCTTCTCTTTCATACACACATTCTCTCTCCTATTCTTTCCTCCTCTGGGAAAGCTTGTCTGTTGCACTGCGGCCGATTTATTAAGCGATGAGAAGTCCCCTGGGCCCTCTACTGTAACTGGATTAAAGTGAACACTCAGTGCTTCTAATCACATTTGGAGGCTCGCTCTACGTCTGTTCCTGGCTCCGCCACACTTCCGTGCGTTTCCCTTTTTTTCCCAGCAGTGCTTTGAAACCCGAGAACCCTCTGTGATTCACTCACCTCCTAATGAATGAGTGGGGAGGGGGTCTAAAGTACAGACTGGCTCCTTTCTAGAACAAATATTTCTGTTTACAGCTGCATTGTGCGCCGTGACAGAATATGAAGTACTATTGCTCTGCTTCAAAACCTAGGATCCCAGGGTCGCTCCCAATACAAAGTCTCCTCTTAGACAGTGGTTTTCAACAGTTTTGGCTTCAGAACCCAGATATAACAACGGACATCAAGAAGTAAACCAAGTTTAAACATTTGGATGAATTTCGATGGTTTAATGCTTTTGGCCACCAATATTTCATCACATAATAAACACAGCCTTTAGCAAAAACGTCTCGGGTTATGACTATAACCCTTGTTCCCTGAGAAGGGAACGAGACACTGCGTCGTTGAAAACGACTCTTTGGGGAACGCTCCTTAGCGTGCGCCTCTGAAGTATGAATGAAACTATTCCAATCTTGATTGGTGTTAGCGTCATGGCGTAACATGTGACGGCATAACCGGATGCATAAAAGTGGCGCCGGCACACATACACATTAGCCTAGCGATGAAGCAAGCCGCTCTCAGGCCTTGAGGGCGTGGCAGGGCGACGCAGTGTCTCGTTCCCTTCTCAGGGAACAAGGGTTATAGTCATAACCCGAGGCGTTCCCTTCGAGGGAACTTGCACTCGCGTCGTTGAAGCGACTCTTTGAGGAACGAATGCCCACTAGGCCACGCACCGAAAAAGGCCTGCCCTAGAGTGAAACTGAACTCAGGCACTCAGCTAGGGCGAGAGCACACGTGTGCCAGGCGTACTAGGGAGGTGCAGACTGTAAAACCTGATGAAAGTGTGCGGGGTAGCCCAACCGGCTGCCTCACAGATCTCCTGGAGGGGTACTCCCGATAAGAGAGCCCTAGAGGACGCCATGCCTCTAGTTGAATGAGCCCTCACGGCCAAAGGTGAAGGCAAATTGTGCACCTTGTAGGCCGAGATAATAGCCTGAACAATCCAATTACTAATGGTTTGTTTTAGAGGCAGGGAGCCCCTTCTTAGGTGACCCAAAACACACTAACAGTTGGTCCGACCTCCTCCAAGAAGAGGACCTCTCGAGGTAAGCGCTCAAAGCTCTGACAGGGCAGAGCAAATGGAGCCTCTCTTCTTCTGCCGACACATGAGGTGGAGGATGAAAAGCCTGCAGGACCGTGGGCTGTGCCGTGTTAGAGCGGCACCTTAGGCACATAGCCAGGTCTCGGGTGTAAAATGGCTTTAACTCCGCCAGGGGCAAACTCCAAGCAAGCTGGCGTCACTGCCAGGGCTTGAAGATCACCCACCCTCTTTAGAGAGGTAATAGCTAAGAGAAAAGCCATCTTGAGCGTCAGGTCCTTGGGTGAAGCCGACTGAAGGGGTTCGAAGGGGGCCAGGGATAACCCTTCGAGAACCACCGCCAGGTCCCAGGCAGGAACCCTGGACCTGGTTGTCGGTCTCATCCTCCATGTACCACGGAGAAAGCGAATGACCAGCTGGTGCCTCCCCAGAGGCCCATCACTCAGTGGTGCATGGAGCGCCGAAATGGCAGCCACGTACACCTTAAGTGTGGAAGGGGAGAGACCATGAGAAAGCGATCTTGAAGAAACTCCAGAACTGAAGCCACCGGGCAGTTAACTGGATCTACTTCATGTTCTCTACACCAAGTGGAGAACACATTCCACTTGAGGCCATATAATCTCCTAGTAGGCGGAGCCCTAGAGCTAAGTATGGTTTCAACCACCCCGCTGATAGACCAGCATTTAGGTACTGAACCCCCTCAGGGGCCAGACCCACAGTTTCCACAGCTCTGGGCGAGGGTGGAAGACTGTGCCCCCGCCTGAGACAACAGATCCCTCCTCAGAGGAATCTGCCATGGCGGAGCTATCAGGAGTGAAATTATGTCTGAGAACCATACTCGGGCCGGCCACATGGGGGCAACCAGAAGTAGACTGATGCCCTCTTGGCGGACCCTTTCCAGGACTCCGGGAGCAGAGCGATCAGGGAAGCGCATACAGGCGAAGCCTCGGCCAAGCCTGTACCATGGCGTCCAACCCCAGTGGGGCTGGATGTGAGAGGGAGAACCAAAGTGGACAGTGGGGCGTCTCTCGAGGCGCGAACAGATCCACTTCTGATGGTCCAAATTTGTCCCATATCAACTTCACCACCTCTGGATGAAGTCTCCATTCCCGGGCCTCAGCCCCTGCCTCGACAGGATGTCTGCTCCCTGATTCTGAACCCCGGAATATACATTGCTCTGATAGACAGTATTTTCCCTTGGGACCAAAGAATTATCTGATCGCCAGTCTGCACAGAGGCGCGATCTGAGTCCTCCTTGTCGGTTCAGATAAGCTACCACTGATGTATTGTCGAGCGTACTAGGACATGGTAACCTTTGATGTCTGGAAGGAAGCTCCTCAGAGCCCTGAACACAGCCAACATCTCTAGACAGTTTATGTGCCAAGAATGATGATGGTCCTGCCACAGACCCCTGGCAAGCGGCCGTCCATGACAGCGCCCCAGCCAGTGAGGGAGCGTCTGTCGAAGCGGTTTTCGGCGACATGGCGCTCCCAACACTGGCCCTTGGGACAGGAACCAAGGTTTCTTCCATATTAGCAGAGAACGAAGGCACCTGCGGCGTTACTCTGATTATACTGAAATGGATTCCAGCTGGGGAAAACCCCTTGGCTTTCAGCCACCACTGGAGGGGCCTCATGTGTAGAAGGCCCAACGGTACAATGTTGGATGCAGCTGCCATGAGGCCCAGCAGTCTTTGAAATTGCTTTACAGTGATGGCCTGGCCTAGCTTTAACCGGACACCATCACCATAAGGGACTCGATGCGTGCAGGAGACATGCGTGCCTGCATCGTAACAGAGTTCCACACAACGCCAAAGCGTTGTGCACTGGGATGGTTGTAACACACTCTTTTTGTGTTGAGTCTCAACCCCAAACTTCGAATGTGGCCAAGAGCGACATCTCGATGCCGAACCGCCATTTCTCGAGACTGGGCCAGAATGAGCCAGTCGTCGATAAAATTCAGTATCGCGGATGCCCTGAAGTCTCAGAGGAGCAGGAGCTGCATCCATACATTTGGTGAATGTGCGGGGAGAGAGTGCTAGGCGAGCGGAAGAACCCGATATTGGTAAGCTTAGCCCCGGCGAACCTCAGGAACCTCCTGTGACATGGAAGGATGGGTACATGAAAATAGAGCGTCTTTTAGATCTATCAGTGACAAACCAGTCCTCGGATCTGATCTGACTCACGATGACAGGAATGGTAAGCATTTTGAACCTGAACCTCCTCAAAGGCGGTTCAAAACTCTGAGATCTAAAATCGGCCTCAACCCCCCATCCTTTTTTTTTTTTTTGGAACTATAATGTACCGGCTGTAAAGACCGGACTCCCTGTCTGAATGAGGAACACGTTCTATGGCCTCCTTCAGCAGCAGAGATTGCACTTCTTGTTCCATCACCTGAGCCTGCTCCGGAACCACTGTAGTCTGCACCACCCCAGAGAATTTGGGGGGGCGGTGCCCGAACTGCAGTTTGTACCCTGATTTTATTATATGCAGGACCCATGCAGATATGTTGGGAAGATGATTCCATGCCTCTACAAAATCTACTACGGGAACCAGCCTCTCGAGGCTGGTCTCGAGTGTTTTCGAGCACTGTTCTCGACTTCCTGAGGCGAGATACCGGCAGGATTTAGTCGATACAGTCCTTGTGACCACAATTGATGTGTGTTTTTATTTTTTGGCCGAGCGACGCGGTGTGCGTTAAGCTGGAAATGATGTGGCCCGAGCGTCAGAGGCGGCGGGAACCGACACCGATTTCCTGAGGACTCCGCTGCGAGAGCAACCTCGGTTGCTCTGCAGCGAGAGGACAGCCCTCCGAGGTTCTACCACCTCGGTAGGACCTCTTCCCGAAGCTTCCACTAAGGGAACCAGCCTCTCGAGGCTGGTCTCGAGTGTTTTTCGAGCACTGTTCCCGACTTCCTGAAGCGGAAACCGGCAGGATTTAGTCGATCACGGTTCTTGTGACCACAATTGATGCTTGTTGTTTTTATTTTATTTTTTTTTTATATATATATATATATTTGTTTTTTTGACACGAGCGTTAGCTGTGCGTTAAGCTGGAAATTGATGTGGCCCGAGCGTCAGAGGCGGCGGAAACCAACACCGATTGTGTGCGGCCATGTAAGCCCTACTTATTAAAGCAGATGTATCTCTGCAGGGCTTACTAGGCAGCGCCGGGGTTTTAACCCATATACCGTGCCCCAAAGCGTAATCAAACACTGGGGCTGGAGATACGGGACGAATGCGGTTTACCCCATGATCTCGTTTTAGATATCTTTGTGGAGATCGGGAAAAACGGCAAACCCGGCGCTGAGTTTGTGATCTGTGCCGCAGGAAGCGCACGTCTAATTTGCTTTCAACTTGCGTTCCCTGCTCATTTTGTGGCCAGCTGATATTCAGTCTGGCCACGGCACGCGTCACAACCTCAATCAGCTCCTCATAAGCTTGGCCAAAAACTGGCGTGCTTGGCTCACGGTCGATCCGCATCGATGCTGAGCATATCCACTTCCTCGGAAGCAGTGAGCTCAAGCAAGGGGACCTGATCATGGGCAGAAGAAGCGCGACGCGGGCTTCTGCACCACTCACAGTAGGCTCGGGATCCTCAAGCGAAGAATGAGAACGTGCGCAGCAGTCTCATTCTCATCTGCAAAATCCGCTGCGAACCCCGCGATTTCAATCGCCGCGCTGCCTCAACAGACGCGGGACCAGAACCGTGGGGAGCGCGAGCCTGACCGTGCTCATCAAAGCACGCCAACCGGGGCGCAGCACTCTCATGGGTAGTGCTTCACAACTTTCACAGGCAGATCCCTCGAGAGCTGCCTGTGCGTGCTGTGCTCCCAAACAGTTCACACATAAAGCGTGCGTGTCCCTACCCGTAATGAAACCAGGGCAGGGGTGCACGCACTTCTTGAACTGTTCGGTGGCCATAATATTTTTAAATCAGACAAACAACACCAAATAAGACAAACAATTTCAACATAGAGCGCTTGCTGAAGAGTAGTGATGTGTCGTCCATGAACGATTCGTTCATTTTGAACGAATCTTTAATATGACTCGGGACTACCGATTTGTCTCAGAGAGTGATTCGTTCATTTTGTGTTGACCGCGGATGCGCGCAACATCGCATAAGGTACATGAAGTCATAAATGATTAGTTCATCTTTCGCGAGTCTTGGGTTCGGCCGGGTCGAGTCTTTCGTTCTTCCTGTCAGTCCCATAGAGACTATGCTGTCAGTACGGAAGAGAAATGATTAGTTCGTCTCTTCGGTTTCGAGTCGTTAGTTCTTCAAGTCAGACTCACAAACCCATAGCACTATGCAGAGTAGTGCTGTGCTATGGGTTTGTGAGTTTGACTTGAAGAACAACGACTCAACCGAAGAGACGAACTAATCATTTCTTTCGTACTGACAGCATAGTCACTATGGGACTGACAGGAAGAACGAGACTCGGACCGCCGAACTCAACTCGAGACTTCGAGTCGAGACTTGAACTAATCATTTATCTTTCGGATCGGACGGTATGCTGCATGTGCATGCAGTCAGTGAGTGCATTGGCTGCTGTGTCACACCACCGGCCCACACACAGACACTGGCGAGTCGACATCGACAACTAAGTATTTTTAACGTTTTGAAGTTCGAACCCGATGACACATGAGGCGGAGAAAAAGGAGGTGAGTTGAACTAACTGCAATAGCTTAAACTTAAGACCCAATTAATAAATTAACATTTCGGTTTCTTATAAATTGGCTTTGGCTGCATTACCCTATAGTTTATTTTTATTTCTTTATTTCAAATTGAATCAACATTTTCGTAAGTAGACTACTTGATGTTTTGGGCTATTTAACATGACATTTAATTATATTCTGCTGAAATGAACGAAATGACTTGAAAAAAGATTCGTTCATTTTGCTGAACGAGACTCAAAGATCCGAGTCAGTAAAATGATCCGAACTTCCCACTACTACTGAAGAGCGAAAGCTAATGTGTATGTGTGCCGGCGTCACTTTTATGCATCCGGTTATGCCGTCACATGTTACGTCATGACGCAACACCAATCAAGATTGGAATAGTTTCATTCATACTTCAGAGGCGCACGCTAAGGAGCGTTCCCCAAAGAGTCGTTTTCAACGACGCAGTGCGAGTTCCCTCGGAAGGGAACTATGTTTATCCTCATTGCAAGTGAACCTTTTTTAATGTAGTCTGCGTCATATTTTCTTTCATCGTGTTTTGTTCATTGTTTGAGGATGAGGGCATGTCATGCAACCTGTCCATATTGGCACCTGCCTAAATTGGCTAGCTCGTACCAAGTGACAGATGAATTTGGGTTAAAAATACTGAAGTCTACCAGATGTTTAGCTTTTGACATCAACAGCTAAATATATGCAATCATTTTCTCCTCCCTTTTAAAAGTTAATAAATGTATTTTGCAATACTATGTATGTTTTAGCATTTAACATTGCTTCTCCAATTTTTTTCAATTACATTATCAGTGAATTTTTTGTGTAACTGTGTACATGTATATAAAATGTTGCATGATACTAGAATTCCTTCCTCACAGCAGGCTGCCCAATTTGGAAGAAGGAAGTGTACGTTTCCTCCTTTACAAGGGCAGAGTGACTCTTACTAAATTTTTACCTTCTTAAGGGAATAACTTTTACTGTCAATGCCAATCCAGGAACATCCAGTTCTCTGAAATCACATTGTATGATGGAAGTCTTCAATAGGAACCAGCCTTGTTTGTGCTTACATTAGTTCCTGTGCTGGCATAGAATCATATTGCAGGGTTTGATCGCTCATTCAGAGCATTTCCAATTCTCATCCAAAAACTGGATGCATAAGGACATCTGCATCTTTGCTCCTTAAATGTATTATGTTGCATTTTCAAGTGGAGTTTATGCATTGAATTCGTTCTATGGATTTGTCATGGAACGTTTTATAGAGTATGGCATCAGAGCTCTCAAAAGGAAACACAATTTTGCAGTCAACCTTAATGAAATTAAGGAATAGTGTCTTATTAAATTGATGCCGGATTAAAGCTTAATCAATGTATTCAGATTGTGCTTTGCATACAGCTGAGCCCTCTGGTAGACATTACAATTAAGGAGATGTAGGGAATTGCAAGTTTCTTAGCAAGGCGTGCTGCCATCATGTGGATGCTTAGTTTAAAGAACTGGATCTATATGACACATTGATGAACTTGGTAGGATAATACCTGGTGTAATGTCGTAGTTTCAATTTTACAATTTTGTTTTAAAAATAGGCTACTACACTCTAACCATACACAGTGTTCTGATGACCTTAGAAAATTGGGAAATAGTACATAGAATGACTGTGAACATTAATAATGGATGTATTTACATTGGCCATGAGAGAATCATGATGGATATTTTGCAAGCTAATTTATAATAAATATATGTATACACAAATAGCTGTCATGCACAATGCATTCAAGTGTACTGGCGCCTGCAGCAATGTTCATATACTGTACAGTGCTCTGTGAGAGACAGAAAGAGACACTGCTCTCCAGATGTACTACAGAGGACCCAAAGGTATTTGGACACTTAAGCAACAATAAAAAATTGATGAATACCATTGCATTAGGTAACAAAATATCAAGAAAGCATTTCAGTTCGTATTACATTGTTCATAATAAAACTTTATTGTCAAAATAAAGACATTGGGACATTATTTATTTTATTTATTTTACCTTTGTAAGGGCTTTTTTTTTTTATAATTGAAAACCAACTGTATCTCATCAAAATCAACAACCGATATTATGCCATATACAGCACAGTATGTATAACTGTGACTATAACAGAATATTTAGAAATATATATGATGTTACAAATTTAAAAAAGAAGAATCACCGATTTTACACACCCGGTCCCTTATCAGGCTAATTAAGCCTCCAAGAGAGATAAAGGCCGATGGCAGAGGGTGGTGCGATGAGAGAGAGAGATAGTTTACGGACATGTCCATCATGTGTGTTTGTCTTTTGGTTTAAGTTATTTATTAAAATATTATTTATATTGCCAAGCCGGTTCTCGCCTCCTCCTTCCCATTGAACCCCTTTACACTGGTGCTGAAACCCGGGAAGGAGGAGGGATGCCCAACCAGGGGAGCGCCACTGCCATCCACCGGGGGAGGGAGTAGACCGACCGGACGACACGGTGAACGGCCGGCCGTCCGCGAGGTGAGTGGGGACTGGACTCCCCGACCGCCTGGAGCGATGGAGCCGCTGCCAGGGGCAGAGGAGAGCCCTGCCATTCCCCAGAAACGCGGAGGGGTCGGAGGAAGACCTCCGTCCACGAGGGGAGAAGTGTTCCCCGACCGCCTGGAGCGGTAGGGCCGCTGCCAGAGGTGGAGGAGTGTCCCCACGAGTCGCCGAGAATGCGGAGGGGTGCTCTGACCGCCGGGGGTCGTGAGTCTGACGCCAGTCTGCCCGGGGAGAAGCGGCTGTCGTCCGTCTGAGAGGGTGGAGAAGTGATCGAGGACCATACGACGGTGTATCAGAGAACCGGCAAGTAGGTTTTTTTTTTCATCTCTCTCTCCTCTCTCTCTCTCACAGCAGTTCTGCGTTGACCTTTTGCCTCTCGTTTATATTGTAGTGTTTTTTTGGGGGGGTGGGGTGGTGGGTACAACACTGTCACAGGAAATACCCCCCCATTTTAATTATTTCTGTTTCCCTCCCCTTGTCCCCTCCCTCGTCCAGGTAGATGGGGATGACCTGCTTAAAGATGAGGCTTAAAGCACGCCCTCCCCCAGGGAAAGACGGGGCTCCCCAGCCTGAGTGAACGAGGGAGGAATGTGGCAGGGCAGAGGGTGGGGCCGGGTTGTGATTATACACACCCGCTCCCTTATCAGGCTAATTAAGCCTCCGAGCGGGATAAAGGCCGATGGCAGATTGTGGTGCGACGAGAGAGAGATAGTTTACGGAATTGTCCGTCATGTGTGTGTGCTTGTCTTTTGGTTTAAGTTATTCATTAAAATATTATTCATATTGCCAAGCCGGTTCTCGCCTCCTCCTTCCCATTGAACTCGTTTAAAGGGTACAACGTGGTTAAAGGCCCCATGTAGTAAAAAGCTCCTTTTGATTTAATTTTCTCCCAAAAAA
Organism: Xyrauchen texanus; assembly: GCF_025860055.1. NCBI lineage: Eukaryota > Metazoa > Chordata > Actinopteri > Cypriniformes > Catostomidae > Xyrauchen > Xyrauchen texanus. Next base: position 31,850,017 of record NC_068301.1, read on the forward strand.
ACTAAAAATAGCAACAAAAACTACCACAGCACTTTCCTCAACACCTGTCTGTTTGGGTCGTCCACTAATCACAGGGTTGGTGGGCTGATTCCCAGCCCACATGACTCCAAATGCCGAAGTGTCCTTGGGCAAGACACTGAAACCCAAGTTGCTCCCAATGGCAGGCTGGCGCCTTGCATGGCAGCTCTGCCGTCATTGGTGTGTGAATGTGTGTGTGAATGGGACACAGTGTTCAGCGCTTTGGTAACCGCTAATGTTAACAAAGGCACTATATAAGTACAGACCATTTGTCAGTGCACTAATATTTTTACATTGATTTTGGGTTAATTTGATCTAATTGTTTTTTTATTTTTTAAACGTTGCAAATTTATGTAGCTAATGAAAATTACTCAAATTAACACATTTATTTTGAGACAAAATGCTTATTTATCATTTTCAGTTTTGTTCAAGGTCAATAAATCTAAAGTTTTTTAATAACTGTCCAATAAATGAAAGGTGTTATTCGGGGTAAAATGCCCCCCTGTTGCAGGGGCTAAAGGCTCTATAAAAATAATTGTTGTTGTTGTTGTTTTTAAGAGGGATTTGTTCCAAAATAATCAAGGTGGGCTCACAATGACTGATCAAATCACAAGGGAGATTAACTTGTTTATAGAATACGTGAGATGCTATAAAATGCCAAATGTGATTGAAATTAACAAAATATCATGCACCCTTTTCTGAAGTAGTTATTTTGAGTAAGAAATACCTTCATTTGCTACTCAAAAAAAGCATTTTGCTGTCTCAAAATTATATGTATTAGTTGAAAATGTGCCTTAAAAATTCAGCCCCCATGTGTGCACCCTCTCCATGTAGAATAAACGTCTAGGTTACTATTGTAACCTCCGTTCCCTGATAGAGGGAATGAGACATTGTGTCAAAGAAGCAACACTAGGGGTCTCTCTTGAGAGCCTCGCGCATCTCTGAACTTGAGAAAAGGCCAAAGAGCAATTGGCAGACAGAATTTGCATGTCCCGCCCCCGGACATACGGGTATAAAGGGAGGGAAATGCGTCTGTCCATTCAGGATTTTGCCTTGAGGAGCTGAGAATGAGGTTCGGCCATAACAGCGGCTCGGTTCAGCGTCGTGGCCAGGAGGACACAACGTCTCGTTCCCTCCATCAGGGAACGGAGATTACAATAGTAACCTAGACATTCCCCGTCTGTCGCTCACTTCGACGTTGTGTCGAAGAAGCGACACTAGGGGTCCATATTTAATCACGCCATGTGATGCACCGTGTACATGCGCTGCTGATGCATGTGCGGGCAGGCAGTTGCATGCCAAAGTGACAGGCTGTGTCAGACTGAATGTACCCTTCCCCAACGCCCCATAAAATAGTCAAACCTTCTGGTTCCCGGCACCCCGAAGGGGGGAACAAGGCGATGTGCCAAGAATGGGAGCAAGCCGCGCCAGCCGTCCCTTTTCTCTCTCTATGTTTCTCGCATTGAATTAAAGCGGCTGGGGCCATCTTAATGCTATCACACGCATCGGGGATGGCGTTCTTTTCCAACTCTTATTCTTTCAGGGGGAAAAGACCCTGCGGAAACCACACCTGCCCAGGCTAGGGGAGGTAAAGAGTGGTGAAATACATCACATGGGTTTTCAAGCCACATGTGGAAAATGGCACGGTGGTAGATCCTACCTGCTGAGAGGGAGGAGTTGCTACAACATGGCAGCCAGGGGGACGTGGGTCTGCTCACAAGGGGACCATACCATAGAAAATACACACAGTAGTTATTTTGAGTAACTATATATATATATATAGTTGTTTGTATATACAGTGGGATTAATCAACACAGGGGCCCATCCTGTGGAGCACCTATTCCAGTAGTAGTTTCAGTACTCGTAGTGGGTCTGGTCGGGGAATTCCTCTGCTGAATTTGCGGACCAGAGGACTATGGAGGGGTCATCCAGGGAGCCGAGTTAGTGGGATCACCTGGGATTGGATTTTGCCCAACCCGCTGCTCGAAACCGAGCCCACTTCCATCCCCAGCTGGGTCGTCCTCAATCCCGTGGGAAGAAGGAGTGACGCGGGGGGGAAGCAAACACTGCCTCGGTGTGATCACAGCCCAGACACACGAGGCAGCGCCTGTGACCGTCAGGAGCAGAGAGAACTCGACCACATCCAGGAACTACACATGGGCGGAAGGGCATCTTTCTAAAGACATGTCCTGAAAACGTTCAACGCCACTGTGTATTGCTCTTTTTGAGAAATAAACTCTTTTAAGAAAACTTTCTCTTTTAAAAGTGCTGTCGAAGCACCCAGGGACAAAGCTGCACTGCTGTGCAGAGAAGGAGAAAGCCGCCAATATGCGCTGTAGATCCAACAGCATACGCTCTTGAGGAGAGGAAGTGAACAGTCTCGTGAATGCAGCTCGCTGATCACACAACCGCTCGGGTCCAAAAGAAAATTCTGAATGGACAGATGCAATTCCCTCCCTTTATACCCGTATGTCTGGGGGCGGGACATGCAAATTTTGTCTGCCAATTTCTCATTGTTCTTTTCTCAAGTTCAAAGATGCACAAGTCTCTCAAGAGAGACCCCTAGTGTCGTTTCTTCGACACAACGTCGAAGTGAACGACAGACAGGGAACAGCTTTTATAAGGTTATTGATATGACTGGAGTCTTCATTTTAATATGAGTGCTCATGATTTCCTACATATATTGCAAAATTACAATTCATGTCTTTAGTAGTTCAACTAGGCTAAATGTACTGACAGTCTGTTGTGAAGTCTAATGGTTTCATGAAGGAGAAAATACTGACATAGATGAGATTTTGTTAGTAAATGAACTATCTTCATAGTCTTGATTAAACTTAAGTGATTCAAATGTGTTTACTTGTTTTGCTCCCAAATTATAACAGAGCTCATTCATGCCTTATACAGTAAGCTCCTCTCTTACCTCCTATTCTATCATGAAGCACTTGACTTCTTCATGTGATGCAGTCTTGTGTCTCCTGAATTCATCTTTCACATAATGATCATCCAGAGCTAGCAGTTCTATGATCATGAACCGGAGCAATAGCAGGATGCTTTTTACCTGACAATATACTATAGGTATGCTACAGTGACTCCTGACTGCACACAGGAAAACAGGAAAATATAAAAAAATAATCCTAAGCCTAGAACTCAAACGAGTCCTAAGATACCACAACCTTAGCTCATTGACGACCCGATCAGATACTATATATTATATGATATATTACAAAATTTAACAAGAAGATACTACTGTTTTTATTGTTTAAACTTGTCCTTGTTATGTGCAGATTTCTTTACATCAGCCTTTTGAGTAGCTGCTTCCCTCTGGTGGTGAATAAAAATATATATTATATATTACATTATTTATTTATTTATAAATCAATCAATCAGTCTGGTGTGTCTCTCAGCTATGATAAGCCTTAATCCTGAAATTGTTCATTTAAAGCCTTTTAAAACAATGTTCTAGCTTAAGTAATGTAGTGGTAATACGAGTGATCACAAAGCACTGTTCTATGCAAACAATGACTAACAGATTCACTTTATGTCACCAACTGGCTCATATTACACACAAAAATGATCTTTTGCCACCACCTGCTGGCTAACATATGTAATTTCAAAAATAAAGACAGTAACTCCTAACAGATATATACTGCTCTTACACCTTAGTTTAGAATGGCACGAACACAAGCGGAGTGATAAACACAGTGAAGCGTCCTAGTGCTGATGCTGTCAGACCATCAGTGCTCATGGAACGTCCCTCGTCCAATGAGATTTGAGGACCGGAACTAACTATAAAATAATATAATATGTATAATATAGATAATTCTCAATGAAAAAGTGTCCCATTTTACCTAGATTAACCCCCACAAAGCTGATAAACATAAAGTTAATAAAAATTCAAAAAAGAGAAAAGTAAGGGGGGCCAGTGACGGCTGCCTGAAAGGCCCATAAGATCCAAGAACTCCCTAGTGTTCAATTGGGATTTTTGAGGAGGGTAAACTCCCCTTTTCTTTTTTTAATCAGAGGTGCCGGAACTTCTTTTCAGCACTTCTAATGCTTTGTAATCTAAACATGTTGACCTTGTGATGCTAATATGAAGATAAATTGAATAATCTATACTCTGATGTTGCTAAAGTTGAAAACAGAAGTGTTGCACTGGAGCTGAGGCAGAAGGTTAGAGTGTTTTGCTGGGTAATGACACTGCCCTACACCTGCAGTCTAGAACTCAACATGTTCGTGCAACATTGGTCAAACGCTGCAACAAAGTTCTCTTCATGAGCTCAAAGAAGACAGACTTCCCCACAGTAGCTCAATGTTTCGGAAGGACGGAGTCAACTTTACTGGAAGACAATATGGGACTTTCAGCATATACACAAACATCATCTAGACGATGCTGACTGGTTCCTCAAAGCAGACAATGACACATTGGTTGTCCTTGAGAATTTGCACTATGGTCTGTCACTGCACAACACACAGGAGTATTCCGCTGTATTTTGGACAGAGGTTCAAGCAATTTGTAGAACAGGGATACATGAGTGGAGGGGCTGGGTATGTTCTCAGTAAGGAAGCTTTGAGGAGATTCATGAAGGGTTTTGCTGATGGAATTTGCAAACACATGACTGAAATTGAGGACATTAGTATGGGATCTTGCATGGATACAAAGAAAGTTAGGACTGGCGATTCCAGGGATGTTATAGGGAGACAAACTTTTTACCCATACCCTCTGGACCATTACCTGATCAGACAGCTAACCAGACCACAACCTTGGTACCTCATCTATGATCAATATAAACCTGTTGAGGTAAGAAAGACACGCTTCAAGTGCACTACATAGCTGCTGTGTTGGGTGAGCCATTAGTGATACCTCGGCAACCACTTTGAAATGAGAACAATATTAAATCTGACCATGTTTATAAAGAAACAGATTCACAAACGGTTGTGCTTATCGAGAAAAAATATCCTAGGCCATGGGTCTTCAACCTTTTCCAGACCAAGGACTAGGGTGACCACCTCCAGTCAGACAAAATGTGGGACAAGTAGCATGGTAAAGTGGGACAATGTGGGACAGACGTAATAACTTTAAACTTAAGATATATTGTCTATCTAATTTACCCAGAAAAATGTAAGCAGAGATCATTTCCAGTCTAAGGCCATTCTCTTTCGGTTTGTTAGTAATCTGGCGGTGAATTGATTCTGATGTCTCTGCGCTATCCTCGTAAAAATCAACAACTCTATTCTTTAACCCAAGCTCTGGGGTCCAGTATCTCACTGCCAGGGGGAAAAGCTTGGTGCTGCCGTGGTTAGAAGCATCTGACGCCACTGAAAAAAACGGTGTGTGTGTTCCACCCGCAAGCATAGGTGATGTCAGTTCTTGAATACATTTTTCCACTGAGACCGGGCGAGGACATCTGTTACAATAGATGTTGCTTTGGTGCGGCCACACGACATTTTCTTCGCTATTTCAGAATCTGGAAAAATTACTGGGGCTAACTTATTGCTGCAGTCAGTAGAGCGATATGAATGTGTGTGATGTACGGCATGATAAATGCTCGTCACTTCTGCTGCCGAAACTTTGTCAGCCTGTGGGTCATTTGGTTTGTTGAAAAACGATTGCACTGATTTGCATGTTTCTTGATGATGTGCTTTTTTCTGTGGTACTCACTTGCACCATGTCACTTCACATCGTACTCTCCACCATGTCCCACAGAAAAACTGCTTTTGCATAAAATACAAAAAGCTCTCTCTGCTTCACCATCTACGGGTCTTAACCAAGAGTATCTTGTGGTCCATTCAGCTATTAAAAGTGCATCTTCTCTTTTTCGTGGCCGCAGCACTGGCCATGGCTGCTTAACCGACCGAACAGCGCCCTCCAATTTGAGATTGTTGACAATGTTGAGGAGGCGTTCGTGCACCAGTCAACAGTTTGATTGACACACGACGATAGCCTATCGACTGCCGCATTTATTGCTCTCCTCTGCAGTATTGGACATAAGTTAACAGTACGACTATGGACGCACCCGTGTATTTAGGCAGGGTCCAATGAAAAAGCGGGACAGATGCTCAATTTGCGTGAGGCGGGACAAAGGGTAAAATTGCTGTACAGTACAACGTAAAGCGGGACAGGTGGTCACCCTACCAAGGACCCCTTGTGAGTGTTGCATTTAAGTCTGGTCTATTATAACATGCATATTGTACCAAATTAATGTAAATTATTGTATATTGTTATCACGCTTACATACGACATAACTCACTGCATAACCACCATAGTACAATGCATCATTGGAGAAATTAACAAGCTAGACACAACCATAGTAACTATGTTGCACATCCATTGTTTGAACCACATTGATATAACAACATAGAGTTGTTAATGTTACGCAGGGGGTGGAGAAATAACTTCTGTGGATATCAAATTAGAATAGCTCATTTACATGTACACCATAAATCTGTTTAATGCTAGAAAGGTGCTGAAGACAGGAAAGCTGTATGCACTGTGCAGACACATTCACTGTAATAGATGGGATTCCCCCGACACATTTGAGCACATTTGCACATACACTCTCTTCAAAAACATATAAACGGCACTTATGTATTAACATAAACACACAAAATCTGTGTTCTTTGACATAAACTGTGTGTGTTAAAGCACTTTCTCTTAAAAGCATTTAATCCCTTAAACAGCTGCATTTGTGTTTAAATTACATTTTAGAAAGCCGCTTTCTGCAAAACCCTGAAATAAGCCCTTTTCTTAAATGCATATTAATGTGATCAAAGTGTTGACAGAATGAAAGATATACAGTATATGGAATAAAATATATAGAAGCCTCAGCAAAGTCAAATGATGTACACACAGAAAACTAACAAGAAACTATGCTTCTAACCACAGGTTGTTGGAACTTCTGTTTTGGGAAACACAAAATCTTTTATGTTAGTAATGATGGAACTTGCGACCATAGATGGCTAATGGTGCTTTTGGGAAATGCATCCCAGTCTAGCAAATATATAGGCAAACTTCAACATTAACCCTATAAAGCCTATCGTATTGTATTTGACACATGGTTTTCTAAAGCCTCTACATCATCAACATGGCAACGCTTAGATTAAAAACCTCTCGTATGCAATATTCTACATGCCTACATGCCTCCTGGTAAAGTATCCATGCTCTTCTTGAAGTAGAAGACCTTGTAATAATCATTTAAAAAATGGCCACCTTTGTACTGTGATGCACATGTGTTTTTGCTGTGAAGTCTTTGCAGATTTTGAAAAAGTAAATGTAACAGTATTGTTACTAACATTTCAAAATGAGTATTTACTTAATTGAGCAACTTGTAATATAAGCTACTTGTGCTTAATATTTTGTTACATGTTAATCACCAAAAACAAAGGAAGAAGAATGTGAAAATGGAGTTTATAGTAATAAAGTATATATATCTTATATATAAAATAAATATTGATCTGTTTCTCACCCACACATATCATATCACTTCTGAAGACATGGATTAAACCACTGGAGTTTTATGGATTACTTTTATGCTGACTTTATATGTTTTATGGACCTTCAAAGGCCTGATAACCATTCACTTGCATTGTATGGACCTACAGAGCTGAAATATTCTTCTAAAAATCTTTGTTTGTGTTCAGCTGAAGAAAGAAAGTCATACACATCTGGGATGGCATGAGACTGAATAAATGAAGAGACAATTTTCAATTTTGGTAAAACTATCCCTTTAAACAATGTGTGCCTAAACAATAATACCATTCAAAAGTATTGTATATGGGTTTGTGGCAGGGCGGAGGGCGGGGCTGGGTCATGATCCTATGCACCCGTTCCCGTATTAGGCTAATTCTGCCTCCTTGAGGGTTAAAGGCTGACTGCAGGGGACCGTGCGGGAGAGAGAGATTGTTTACGGACATGTCCGTCATGTGTGTTTATGTTGTCTTTTAAGTTTACCATTAAACTATTATTTATATCGTCAAGCCGGTTCTCACCTCCTCCTTGCCCATCATTAATACCTTTACAGGGTTATATAATGCGTTAGGTTGGTGATAAGGAACTCTTCAGATTCTTAATCTCATGTTTGTTAAATACGTGCCCTTCTCATGCACTGAAAGAGTTGACTCTTATATGACCTATGGCAAGTCATATGATTGGCACAGGAATGATTTATAATTGCAATTATGGAGCAATTATTCATACAATTTAACAAATATATATTTACAATGCTTTTAGAAAAATTGCATTTTTATGGTTACAACATAGGAAGGAATATAAAAAAGGAATGCACAAAACATTTTCAATGTGACTAGTATAAACATAAAAGTTGACACTTTGTTATCATTTAGAAAATAGAGCAGCTAAATCTAGTATATCTAACCTATGGTTTAAAAAATGTGTTGCTTATAATATCAATTTTGAAAGCTGATCTCCAGTCAGTGTGGGATTCGTCATTGTTCTCATAAGAGTACACGAGCAATGCACTAAAATGAAAATGTATCCGTATAGTGCATTATTGCAAAGTTGAAACAGCTTGATAAAGAAGGTATTTATCAAAGAAGCATTTTGAGGGTATGTTATGTCTGCACACAAGTTTTTATGCATATGTCCTCCGTCTCAAAGCGGTTGCTATTGCCTTGGCAACCACCATACCAGAACTGTGCACACGCGTTGGCCTCCGGGTCATAATACCACATCACACTATAATCCCTACATGGTCCAGGGTCCAGTCTCTGCCTGCAGCCAACATCTGAAACATAACAACAACACCATATATCTGAGGTGCTTCATATTATAGGACATATACACTTGTGTAACTTTTTCAATGTTAAATTAAACCTAAATTTTAATATGAAAAGTGTAACCTTTCTGACCAATCAAACACATCACTAACACACATACATAACATAAATGAATTACATCGCTAACATTAAGAGTTTACAAGGCAGATTATAAGGCTAGATTTTGTGCTTTAGTATTTAAATCATATTCAAATGACACAACTGGGGTGTGAGTGAGTGTGCTTACCTCTAACAGTTACATCGGGCTGTGGGGGAGGTGGAGGTAGTGTTTTTGGAGGTGGGATGATTTCTGGAGCATAACGCCAGTTTGCGGTTGTTTGGGTTCCCACTACAAAGATTGAAGACTGGGGACTCTTCCTGTCTCCAGATGGGGCAGCTGTTACCATAGGGAGTTCATTGACAGACCCATCAAAAAAGACTTCCCTATTTGGGTCAAAGTTGTCTTTATAGTCATCCAGTTGAGGGGTAGAAGGGGTCTCAAACTCTGTCAGATGTTCAACCTGTGGTAAAGAGAGACTTTCAGAATGTGTCAGGCTTTTATTTATTTTTTTTGCCCAAAAGAACACCAAGCACATTTGTAGATTTGTACTGGTAGATAATTATTTGAGTCATTTGAATACAGCTGCAAAAATCTGAATTTTTAAATGATGCTAATTAAATGTGTTTATCTGATTGCTGTAATAAAATTATGAAAATGAACTGTATGTTGTGGTTTAGATTATGCTGAGCAACCGAATAGTTACCTCTGGTAATTCAACACATACTGAAGTACAAGAATTGCAATGCTCTTTCTTTTTAATTACTTTATTATTTTGCTTAGTCTTACATTTTGTCCCAAGTAACCAGATGTGATATGATAAAACGACAAGGTGTCACCTTGCCTTTTTGATCTTGTTTTATTCTAGTTTTGGCAGGATTGTGACAGTTTCCTCCACCCATCCCTCAGGCTGTCTCATTTTCTGTTGTTTTCCCTCTCTCCCTCATGTTTCTCACAGGTGCAGCTGCAACCAGCATCGCCATGGCAGTGCTGATCCCGGCTGCTTGTGATTATTGGCAGCACCTGTCCTCAATCTGCCCTTCCTCTATATATTCTCTCCTTTGTCTTGTTTCCCCACCAGATAGTTGTGTTTCATTCTGTTCTCCTTTCTAATCTGTTGGATCTGTGAGATCTTGTTCTATTATTGGTTTGTTATATTTTTCATTTTGTCCTGCTAATGAGGTTTGTTTTTTGTTTTGTTTGTTTGTTAAATAAACATTTGTACATCTCCAGCACTTGGGTCCTTGCTCCAAATTTGGGGGCATGTTTTCAGTTTCTTGGTTTTTATTTGTGACTACTCTGCATAGCACCGCTTCCATTGACATGTTGTTTCTCCACATGTGTGTATATATAAACATCAAATATGTTCTGATTGGCTGTTATTGTGCCACGGTGTGTGCAGTTATGATTTGAACCCATGAGAAGTATTATAAAGTTCATATTTTCCTACTAAATAACATTTTACACAATGAAGCTGGATTACAATTTGGTTTTTTTTGTTTTTTCTGTTCAATTTGTCATTTTAATAAACATTAGACAGAGCATTGTTTTGTGTCTAAAAATACCTCTTTTCCTTCTGTTATGAAATAATTATTGGTGGGACTTCCAGTTCTGTCTGGAATTGAACCAGGCATCAAAGCTGGAAAGGGATTTCCATCTGGGCTGAATGGCGTTTCATCACGCTCGAAGATCTGACTTAGTAATTTACTCTCCAATGCTGAAAAAACAATAAGAAACAAGTTTGGTACTAGTATGAAATCTTTTTTCAGAGGGGAGTTTAACATCTATGGTGGGCAATAGATTTTCTCATTTTGCTGTCTGACTGAGGGGGCTTGGTTCGATTCACCATCCAACTGAGGTGGTCCGTGTTAGAAGTTTCTGAAGAGCACAAGGAAAGTCTGTCCCCCCCAAAATAAATTGTTATTTGCTGATTCATTCAGCAATTCTTTTTCTTGCATTCCTCTGCTGTTGCTCTAAATTCTCCTTGTGTTCCACAAGAATAAAAAACAATAATAACAGCATACAGGTTTGGACTGACATACGGGTGAGTAAATAATATAATTTAAATATTTGGGTGAAATATTATTTTAAAAGGAGCATATGATAACAAAGGTTAGCATTTTGTTTTCTCAGTCTGGAATACGTACTAGGAAGTGTCAAGAAGTCATTGATCATGTAGACATAATCGGCATCAGGATCAGAGGCTAAAATGTTCATCTCATTCTTAAACTCTGTGTACTGTGAGTCACTGCTGTTGACGATGCCAATCACAAAGATTTCAATCCCAGCATCATGAGCTTCCTCCGCAGCCTCCTCCAGACTCACTGCATCCCGTTTGTCAGCTTGTCCATCTGTCAAAACTACTGCGACCTTCCTCACACCCGGCCGGGCTGCTTGGAACAGTTGAGTGGCTCGGCGGATAGCGCTACCTGTGAAGGTACCCTCACCCAGGTACGGCATCCTGCGTACAGAAGCTTTGATGTCAGCCTGGTCGGATAGCTGTTGTAGGCTGGCCACCACCACTTCCACGTGACTGTAAAGCATCACTCCTACACGCGTGGCCTCACGACTCACAGACACACGATCTATTAGAGCATTTACAAAATCCTTCACCACCTCAAAGTTCTCGGGACCAACACTTTCTGAGCTGTCAACAATGAAGATCAGCTCCAGAGGACTCGTACGGCATGTAGAACCACATCCTGAGACAAGGCACAAAGAGTACAACACATCTGTCTCCAACTAACACAAATAATACAGCTTATAAAGAATGTTTTGTCTTGAAGTTACAGGGATGGTTACTAACCACACATTTCCTGGATTATTCGGATCACCTCTTCTCTCTGTTGGGTAAAGATAATGTATATAATTCATACAATATTTTTAAGTGTTCTGATGAAAGATTGAAACTGCTGAAGTTTAGACTCACCGATAGACCGCGCTCGCCCTTCTCACCAGGTTTTCCCTACAATATAAGTTACATTTTAGTTTAGTAGTAACTGTATAGTTTGTTGAGATCAAATTTCTCAGTATTATCACTCATATCTACATTAGCTGGAAACGTCTGCTTTGGGTATCTAGAAACGGACTAAAAGTGGGCCTCATCATGTCCAAGCAACTGAGACAAGTGGAGAAAATATTGGACCACAGATCCCAAATTTTCATAGAATAGGTTCTTTGTATTGCAGTAGTTGTCCAATGAGGGTATATTTACTTTTTTATTACGAGGATTATATATATATATATATACATATTATTATTATATTGCCCCCTTTGACTGGAGGTTGATGAGATTTCAGATTGCCCTGGTGTTCATGTGTTCAATTTGTTTTGTTTTTTAACTTTGGATTTTGCGTTCACAAGATAAAGGGCAATAGACTGCAACAGTCTGGTTCTGGAAGTAAAAATGTCATTAACATTTTCCATAGGCGAATTAATTTTAAACAATAACTCATAAACCTCTAAAGACAGACCTATAGTGAGCCCCGAGGTTGTTAATCGATGGTACATGCTTCTGTTGAATACATCAATTTGCCTTATTTCAACTTAATTGTTTACAAACATGTTTAATAGTGGAATTCCTAGTGAAGAACTACACTACCCATAATCCTGAAAAGAGATCCACCAATCAGAGTATCGCAGTGAACAAAGCCCACCAAACAAGTGCTACAGCGATTGCCCACTCACATGACACACTGCAAATGGTACAACAGAGTCGTCTCTCTTCACTCTCAAACAACATGTTTATTTACAAATATCTGAATTTTATTTAGAAGTGAGTAGAGAGATCAAGCGATGGGGTAAGAGAGAGAGAGATTTGATGCCACACACCTCACAGACTTCAGTTGCTTTGTTTGAGTTGATTGTGAGATGACAGTGGAGTGGAGTTCAGAAGCATGTACAGTACCTTGGGTCCTGTTTCTCCAGGTCCTCCATATTCTCCTCTATCTCCTTTTCTTCCACGCTCACCCAATGGACCTCGGTTACCCTGAAACCATCAGATTATGTCCTTGCATTTGAAAAGAACTATATTATAATACATTCTGGCAGTTTTTGAATAGCTGGTACCTTCTCTCCTGGTAGGCCTTCACCTGGAAGCCCTCTAGGGCCAGGACCCCCTTGAAACCCAGGCTCTCCCTGTGATGAGAACATGTTTGTTAAGATTTTAAAGCCATGCCAGGTCAAAGATTCAGTTGTATGGTAGTCTTGAATTTTCCTTGCCATCCAAGTCAAGCTGATTGAGCAGATTAAGCCTGCATGATTCTATGCACTGTATGATATTGGAATTTTTTTGTTTTTTTACCTTGGGACCCTGGATACCTTCTCCTGGAAGGCCTGGAACACCAGGGACACCAGGTTGGCCAACTGCACCCTGTGAAAATCTCAAATGTATTAATCAATATTGAATATATCCTGAGCCAAAAAACAAGTTAATTTAATTAGAGGTGTTTTTGAACCTTTGGTCCCAGCTGTCCAATTCCTGGAGGCCCTGAAGAGCCAGGAACTCCTGGTGAGCCCCTGTCACCCTGTGAACAACAGGGTTTCAGTTTAAAATAAAGACTTTGGTGGATTTCTGAAAGGTGAAAGGGTGAATTCTATAAAACACACTGAAGAAGATTTTATAAAAAATCTAATCATAACTATAATCTGTGCGTGGATGTTTACATTTTTTATTTTTTTTGTAATTCCCAATATTCATATTTCACTAGTTACACATGTTTTTCACTGTATTATTGTACAAATTATAATAATAATTTTATTTACGCATACATTTTAAGCATAACAGCAAATGATACCATGATGTATAAATACTTAATTTAAATAATGCATCACAATTTTGTTTACATTACATTAATGATAATGTGGGGGGAGGGGTTGCTTCATTGTCATGAACATTTATCACAATACAAAAAAATTCGATTAAAAAATGTAAACAGGTACATTTACTCTAAGCAAAATATAATTTCTTTTTTAGTTTTATTTCCGGGTGTAATATGACCAGGATATTTCTTAACGTGTTTTGTGAGATTCGCCTCAAAGTGATAATTTTGTGTGAATCAGACAAAGAAATAGACTGCTGTGTTGTAATACCTTTGATCCAGGAACTCCTTGTCCTTCAGGTCCAACTTCACCCGGTGACCCAGATAACCCTTGAAGTCCCTAAGAAAATATTACATGTTAATTATTAATATTTATTTTATCCACATACTATTTTTAATATTTTTTTTTTACATCAAGATTAAATCAAGACTTTGTATTCATCACACACCTGTGGCCCAGGATAACCCTTGCCCTTCAATCCCTGTGGCCCCATTGGCCCCGGATTTCCTCTGTCACCCTAAAACATGGCAACGCAGGCTTTTTTTTGCTGTAAACACTCCTATTAAACTATATAAACACTCCTATATGCTCATGTTTGTGAGAGTATTACCTTTGGCCCTGCACTCCCGACCCCTGGCTCTCCAACAGGACCCGGGGGACCTGTAGGTCCTGGCTCACCCTAACAACAAACATGCAAACACATAATGATAAAGAGAATGTGTACAGAGCATACAATGCCTTGTTTTACAGTTGCTTTGAAATGCTTCAGGAAAAGAATGGCTGACTGTAAAATTATTGGTAATTGGTCTGAAGTATGAGCACCTTTGAACCAGGTAATCCTCGGCCCGGAGGTCCAGGAAACCCCATCATACCTAAATTTCCTGGCTCTCCCTAAACATGAATAAAAATATGTTATTACTGTACAGTAATTGAATCTATCACAGCAGGTTAAAGGTTACAATGATTATATACAGTGCAGTAACCAGAGAAAAATTATACTGCTCAGAGTTGCTCTTTGAGACGTAATGGAGTTCTGTTATTTTACTATAAACTTTGTTTCAGATGTTTCTCCCAAAATTCCAAGACACCAAAATAGACCCTAAAGAGACCATTGTTGACATACAGTACATTGAAAGTATAGAGCTCTAAAATAATGTGTATAGCATAGCTCAGATAATTTGGTACTTTAAGTATTTGATAGAAAATGAGTAGATACTGAAATCATAGTTCCCCGTCTGTCACACACTCGACATTGGGTCAAATGAAGTGACACAAGGGGACTTTCTTGAAGGCCTCGTTTACCTCTGAACTTGAGAAAAGGCCAATGAGAAATTGGCAGACAGAATTTGCATGTCCCTCCCCGGACATAGGGGTATAAAAGGAGGGAATCATGCATCTGTCCATTCAGATTTTTTCTTCGGAGCCGAGCAGTCGTGCGATCAGCGAGCTGAGATCACGTCTGTTCCACTCACCTCTGCAGAGTGTTTGTTGTTGGATCTATTGTACATATCAGCGGCTTTCTCCTTCTCTGCACAACACAGCGTTGCTGAAAGAGTATATTTTCCTCACAAAAGAGTATAATTTCTTTAAAAGAGCACACACGCAGGTGTTGAACGTCCTTTTCAGGACACATCTTTTTAAAGATGCCCTTTCACCTCTGTGTAGTTCCTGGATGCGGTTGAAATCTCTCCACTCCTGACGGCCATAGACTTGTGTCTGGGCCGCGATCACACTGAGGCGGTGATTGTGGATGGTTCTTGTTTCCACTGCGAGAACTTAACCATGGTAACGTTGGGGTCGCGGCTTTCCCTCCTGAATAGGAACGCCACTCCAGCCGCCCCCCGCGTCGCTCCTTCTTCCTACGGGATTGAGGACGACCTGGCTGGCGATGGAGGTGATTTGGGGATGGCAGCAGGCTTGGTTTCGTCGGGTAAATCCCCACGAACTACCCGCCCCTCGACACACTCATTGACGTCTGTCCTGGCTCGAGAACGGCTCGCCTCACAGCCAGTCTGACTGGTCCCTCGGACCTGCCGTGTCGGATCATGAATTTGCCGCTGCATTGGAGAGCGCCCCGGCATCTGACGCAGAAGACTCGACTGGGCTGCCGCCTCTGGGTCAGACTGCCCAGTCTGAGGCTGACGCCCAGATGGCCGACATGCTTGCCCGGGCCGCCGTGAGCATGGGGATGGACTGGAACCCTCTGTCCTCCCCAAAGCCCTCACAGCTAGATGATTGGTCCACCACGCCAAGGTACTTAAAGATCTGCACTTGGGTAGTCCTGACCCGACGTGCTGAATCAAATGCGCTCTGAGACCGACCTCACCCTCTGGGCCACGAAGGTCGCAGCGCAGGCACTCGGGCAGGCGATGGCCACCCTCGTGGTCCAGGACCATCACCTATGGCTGAACCTGGTTGAGATGTGGGAGGTGGACAAAGCCTGCTTTCTCAATGTCACCATCTCCCACATCATGCCTCGCCACCATTCCAGTGTGAGCTGTGCTCCGTCTGCTAGCCGAGGGTGTCCCCTTGTGGCCTCTAAACGTCAGGCAGCTCCGCCTCAACCTGTGCCCATCTCTCAGCCCCAGCGTTGAGCACCTCGCAGGGAGCGCACGCCCCCTGTCTCTTGGACGTCCTCGACGACCCGGAAAGCTCTGAAGCATTCCTGAGACGGACGACCCAGGGAACGAGACGTTTGCTCCGGAGCTGGTAAGCAGACCACTCCTTCCCCCTGTGGTAGACCCGGATGCGGATCCCTCGCCTCCGGACCCACGACTGCTGTCCCCCGGCCGGCTGGTTCTGACGAGTCCAGAGGACACCTACACAGGACCTCCTCATCAGTCACTAACCCGCCCACTGCCGGATGTGGGGAGGGAGGTAAGTGCTTTGAGTCCTTTCTCAGCACCAAAGCCTCGGGAGCGCAACCCTACCTGCTCTGCCCCGCTACTGAGCCCGCAACGTATGTCAAAAATGATCATCCCCTTAGTGCCCCTCGTGCGGAGCTTGCGGCTTTCACTTCCCAATCCGTCGCGTTGGTTGGCCAGGACCTACGTGCGGAGATCGTGACCCTCTTACTCAAAGACTCGATAGAGCCTGTCCCCTCGCATCTTTACGAAGGTCACAGAGGGCATCTGCATACTCAACTACCATGACATATTATATATATATAAAAAAATAGCCTGAATATCTTAAAGATGTTCTTCACATGTGAGCAGAACTGTTGCTTATTTCTGAACACAAATTTTCTGTTAAAAAATCATAATGTCTGACATTCCAAGCCTCTAATCATGATGATAGTTACATTAACTCCCATATATATCCATTGCAAAAAACAGGTTGTCTGTGTTTCAATGGTGTCACTGTCCCACCCACCTTGGCCCCTGGTGGACCCACTGCACCAGAGCTTCCCAGGAGACCACGAGGTCCTCGTTCGCCTCTGTCCCCCTGTGGAGAGATTAACAAACACAACTTAAAGTAAGATTTTCCACTTAAATAAATGTAGTATTTGACAGTATTTGATATATAATTCAGCATTTTGTTTATAGAATAATCACAATTATTTTATTTTGTACATCCATATTTAACTTACAACTAAATCCATATAATGTGTGACAGAATGTTAAAATAGAGAGTATTAAACACTATTAAATGGAAAGTCATTGTACCTTCTCACCAGGAATTCCTTTCCCTGGTGCACCCTCTGGACCTCGTAAACCTGACAAACCCATCTCACCCTAAAGTTATTAACAAAATATAGAAATGTCAGCATCAGTAAACACCCATAAACAGAGAAAAGTATTGAATGCTCTGGTGAAATTATGTAACATTATTAATGCTTAGTTTGGATCATTGCTATCAAAGCAGGTAAAAAAGACTGCTATTTACAATGGCAACTAAATTAATTTGAACACTTAAGTCACACTTAAAAATGTACAAATATCATATATCTTTACACAATATCAAACCAAATGGCATTCATTTTAAAGAACAATAGCACAAGAATACTTTCAATTAATAATTTCACAAAGAATAAGTTTAATATTTGGACATTTTGTGTGTGTTAGTGGAACATGTACACAGTTTATGTGATGAACTATACCTGCTTACTCTGCTAAAATACCTGTGTAAGCTTGAGGGCAACTGACTTCATATATCTTCTAAAACTGACTTTGGTAGAACTTGGTTAAAAGTAATTGAAGAAATGGCTCAGAAAAGTGAAGTTAGCTCTGGGGAAAGCTCTAGAATCATTTGTTTGCAGATGCCAGTTGGTTTAATTATTATGTTGTCAATTGCAATGACATTCAGCCATTTTTTTTTAAGTGTGACAAAGACTTTTTGGGGCCATTGTAGATTTAGGATCACGCCTCTTAAAGTGACCAACCATTTATGTATATATATTAGGGCTGTCAATCGATTACAATTTTTAATCAAATTAATTACATGGTGTTCCGATTAATTAATCGCAATTAAACGCATATACAAATATTTGCTGAGAAAGCCCCTCATATAACAATAATTCAAAATATATTGATTATACATATTTATATCAATATATAATGATACATAGTTATCTTTAAATATTTAAAATTATATATATATATATATATATATATATATATATATATATATATATATTCAGATAATTAAAATGCATTACATTCTTGTGGCAGAAGAGTTAATCATTGATAAGAATACAAAATCGGCTTCAGAATACAATGTAATGTTTACTACCATATTATTGATCATAAGTCAATCATTGGCGTACAGTTCACAGCAATCCATTTCACAAGTGAATCTGTCAATCAGTTGGAGATTTATTATGAGGGCTTGTTTAAGGACCAGTCAATTTACACCTGCGTCAGACATTTTTTTATTTTAATTTTATTAATGCTTACAAAACTTTTACATCTAGAGCCAAGAGGTATATTAAAACAAACAATAACAAAAAGGAAAATAAATAAATAAACAGTTTAAATAAAAATATAAAATTGTTTACATATTTCAATACACTTTACATCTTTCTTGTTACTAAAATTGGAAATTGTTCTTGGGTATTGCTGAACGTCTGAATTAAAAATTAAAACAAATGGTTTTTATGAATACTAAACTTTGCCAACAAAAGCAGAACATTAATCAAATAATATTCCTTATGAAGAGACATGTCATAGCTAAAAAAAACTAATAAAACATTTTCAAAACAAAGTTGAAAGCTGGGAATAATATGATCTCTAACAATCTTGCAGAAATCAAACCAAAAACAAGTCGAGGAGGGACAACTCCAAAATAAATGAAAAACATTTTCCGCCTGCAGACCACAAAATGTGCAGAATATTTCGACATCACAATTAAATCTCTCTACAAGAAAATAATTAGTGAGGTAGTACTTATAAATAAGTTTAAAGGAAATTTCTTTGATTGTATTCGTGATTAATATTTATGGGTAACTTCCAAATTTTGCACCATCTCAATCCAGCCACACCCTGCGTCAGACATGCTTATGTAGTGTCTCGGGTGCATTGCATTATAAACATAAAATGTTTAGATCACTGTTTCAAGTTAAATATAGTTTAATACTCAATCTTTAAACACATCTTGAGATCCTTTAGTTTGCATTTGCACTCCTTCAAGTGTTTTGAACGAAACAACGTAACGCATGTCTGTGTTTTTCTGCCTACTGAAGTGTTTTCTTCACTGTATAAACTGTGCGTTGCTCATACAGCTGAAATTTCACTTACTGCCCTCTGGAGTAAACAGGTGGTACTACAAGCTTGTATTTCTCAGGAATCTTCCTTATTATGGTCCAGGGGCATTGCAATTAATTGCATACATTTTTGCTAAATCGACAGCCCTAATATATATATATATATATTTTGATTGGCACGTTATTTTATCTACATATTTTAAAGGCATTGATTTATTAAAATTAGCCAACATTTAAATTAGAAGCCCAATATGCATGCTTTCCAATTCACTATGTTGGCCTTTGCTTATCAGTCTGGTGTAATAGCGTTGGGAGACCACAAGAGGGCAATATGACATTTACTGAATCACACACACAGGACGAGCTGAAGCGGCACAGGAGAAGAAGTGTTGGTACTTCTTCAAGAATGAACAAAATGACATTGATGATTTTGCAGGTTAGTGAAACTGGTGTAACTGCGCAAACTGAGATTAGAAATGGCGATGTTTACTAAGCAATTTCTCTGTATGTAGCTTTGAATCGGTCTTTCATTCCAGCTGTCAAACCAAACAATTACATACTTTTAACTGAAAATACATTGTGTAGGCTCTATGAAAGATACATG
The DNA here is from genome assembly GCF_025860055.1 of Xyrauchen texanus. Lineage (NCBI taxonomy): Eukaryota > Metazoa > Chordata > Actinopteri > Cypriniformes > Catostomidae > Xyrauchen > Xyrauchen texanus. Next base: position 31,869,991 of record NC_068301.1, read on the forward strand.
TGCACACTAGATCATCCAGTGATGGCTAGTGTAAATAATATTTGTTAACACAACTTTGGTAACGTGTGAGCAGCAGAGTAAATTAAAGGTGGATGCACACCAGATGCATTTCTATGATTATCACAAATATGATAATGATTTGTGTCGAATTTAATGGAAAATGATGCGCTCCGTGCCCCTTCAGAATGTTGATGCTGAGCGTTGGTGGTGTGTGTGTACCTTTGTGGAAATTAAATAATTGTTTCTAATTTTAGAACACGCCATGATGTACACAAGATACATCTGGTGTGCATCCACCTATAATTTACTCTGCCGCTCACACTTTACCAAAGTTGTGTTAAGAAATATGCTTGAAGAGACAAAGACTATTGTGCAACAAGCAGCCAATTTCAATCTGAAAAAATCCTGATATACATCGATAATCATTTGGAAAATCTTAAGATTATCGATGCGTTAAAAAAGGCATTGATCCCAAGCCTAATATATTTCTATATATATATTTGAGTACGTGGTAACCAGTTGTCATACCTTTGGACCTACAGGTCCTTCTTCTCCTGGAATGCCAGGAATACCAGGTGCGCCGTCTGATCCAGGCTCCCCCTAAAATCACAAAACCAATTCACCACCACTTCATAAAACATTTTGATACCATACTGGACATGGGTTACAGTCATGGATATCATTTAGTTTAGTTTGCAAAAATGTGTTTAAAGAAATGCACTTACAATGGAATTTATCGGGCTACTGTTGTACAATTGCAGGCTTCATAGACTTTCAACATATTTTTGCATGTTGTTTGTTTTTGCAAACTGGAATACGAGTTTAACATTGTTCTCTGTGGTATTCAACAGCGAGCCAAAGAGCTTAATTTAATGTTGTATTTAATATAGAATAATATTCTTCATACCTTTGGTCCTGGTTCTCCAATTCCTCTCTCACCTGGCTGTCCAGGGTCTCCTGGAAAGCCCTGATCTCCCTGGGAATAAATTTAACAGTAATAACAAACTTAACACAAAGCACTTATAAGCCCAAAGAGACATTACCTACAACTAATCACTGAACACTTGCTAATGTTATTTTGAAATTCAATACAAAACCGTTAAATTCACACAATTAATTGAAACCACACAATGTACCTTAGGGCCAACCATGCCCACTCCAGAAGGACCTCTTGGACCAGATGGTCCTATGGGCCCCTGATCTCCCTGTTGTGAAATATGACAGAGCAAAATATATTTTCATAATGAAGGATGTGCTGTGATTCTCTGAAAAGAATACATATCTGTGAGTTCAGCCTATGGTTAGACAAGAACATTGCTTTGCCTTTTCTCCCTGGATCCCAACTCCAGGGAACCCCATCAGTCCCGGCAAGCCAAGTTCCCCTATGTTACCCTACAGAAAAGAAGAATTAATGCTCAGAGCAGTATGAATAATCACTAAATTAAACTCAAGAGCAACATGTGTTTTTGGGAAGGTGCCATACTGTACCTTCTCACCCTTGATGCCTAACCCTGGAGGGCCATATACACCCTTAGGACCCTCAAAGCCTCTGTAACCCTGAAACCATGGCATAATGAACAATTAAGCTAATATAAAAGGATAATTATGACTCTACAACCAATCACATATCAGGATAGGTGGACGGAGGTGTCTACTGTCAACTCTTGCCTTTGACCCTGGTAACCCCTCCCCTGGAAACCCTTGGTTGCCTTGAACTCCTTGAGGTCCTGTTGGGCCCTAACAAACAGACACTAAACATTAGTAGCCTATATTATAATATAAACACTCACTGGATAAGATGCCTACTTGTTGCCAGATTGAAACATGATTGAGGATGTGAAGCTCCCTCTAGTGGTGTGACTGAAGTATCACTTCAGTTCAACATGAACAGCAATGACATATCGTTATACCCTGTAAACTTACAGGTAATCCTGGTTCTCCATAGCCAACAGGTCCAAGGGGTCCAGGTCTGCCCTGGCTGCCTTTCTCGCCCTTAGCAAACACAAAGAGTTTACATGAATATGTATAAATGCAGAAGAGTTTTTTGGGGCTGTAATTGTCTACTATTTCTCTAAGGGGTCATGTCATGAGAAAAATAAAAATACATTTCAGGATTCAAAATGTAATCCCCACTGCAATAAAAGCATTTATTGAAACCAAGCTTCAAAAATGCCTCGTTCTCTACTTCTGCAACTTCCCTATGTTACTAGGGGGCTTAATAATTCATGACCATCTCTACAGTAACAACATGCCTGCTTAAAATCCTCGCAACCGTGGCCACACCCACTGGTGCACTGTTCGTAAAGAGAGAGAGCAGGAAATACATACCTATTGTGGCCTAACTATTCCTGAACACCAAAAAGGGACCCATCTGGACAATTTTGAATATGTTTGTATATAAACATGCACTGGACAGATGTCTTTGACCATTGTCATGTATCTTGCACTGCTTTTAAAAGACGCAATGTCATCTCTGAAAAGGAGACCCCATTTTGTTTTATTCAGCTGAGCTACTTATCACAAACACGTCCTGGATGCCTTCTTGAATCCATCTGTGTAATTTTTAATTGTTGGTGTATGTAAACATGATCAAGACGGATGTCTTGATCAAGATCCGTCTTTCGGATGGGACGTTAAACCGAGGTCTTGACTCTCTGTGGTCATTAAAAATCCCTAGGGCACTTTCTCGTAAAGAGTAGGGGTTTAACCCCGGTGTCCTAGCCAAATTCCCCCATTGGCCCCTATCTATCATGGCCTCCTAATAATCTCCATCCCTGAATCACTCTACCATCTCCTCTCCACCAATAGCTTGTGTGTGGTGGGCGTTCTGGCGCACTATGGCTGCCGTTGCATCATCCAGATGGATGCTGCACACTGGTGGTGGTTGAGGAGATTCCCCCTATACTATGTAAAGCGCTTTGAGTTTGAGAAAAGCGCTATATAAATGTAAGTTGTTGTTTTTGTCTGATTTGATGGCGATGTGCACCTCAGTGCACAATGATACTGTAAAGTATGTTTGTACGTCTAGTTCACCGTGCTTTCTACTTTGTATGTGCAGATTTTTTGGCTCATATCAGCGTAGGTTGCTTGTGAAAAGTCCAAATACAATTCAAGCTTTGCAAAGGAACTGTTATTGAAGGATGGGGCAGTTAAAAACACTTGGACCCCATTGCAAAACCGTGAGTAAACAGTTAAGTTCACGAATGTTTCAAGTGTAATGACTGTTTGATAGTTTATGGTGCTGCTGTGCTTGGGATATGTGGGATGTTCGTTATGTGTAAACCCTGAAATGTAGTCGTATAATGTTGTAGAGCTTGTTCATTCTCTTCTATTTGAGTTTCAAATATGGCTGTTTTTGAGGGGCTGCACGATGTAAGCCAATCATAACAGTGGCCGTTTTCGTTGAAGTTTAAAGGAGGCACTGAGGCCAAAAACCGATAGTTTCAGGCTGATGGCCAGAAGCAGGGTAGAAAATTATCATATATTACTAAATTATGACTATTTAGGTGCAAAAAATCTTGCTAACATTATCAGTGGACCTCAGGGAAGATAATACAATTGTATAAAAGTAGAGTATGTTGTGAACCTTTTAAGTTTTTTTAAAGCTACATTGCAGAATTCTGGGCTCTGAAATGTACCACCAATATGAACCCGCCAACTCTGACAAACAATTATTGTATGCTTACCACAGTGAATCAGGGTAAGGCAAAAACGCGTCTTTGAACACCAATTTTTTTAATTATTTTTTATTGGTTATTTCTAAAGAAAAATTAAACAAGAAATCTTCCATAGTTAAGACATTTTAGCATTTTGCAGTTCACTATAATAGAACTGCGATGTACAAATAATCCATGTAGTATCTTAATGAGTATGATGTCATGGCTAAATGTATAATAATTACACAAGAATTAGAAACATTTTGATTACATTATGTAGTTTGTAGTGATGCAGTTTTAGATTAATTATAGCGTGTCATATATGACACTGTGGACACAGACAGAAATAAATAATCAATCATTTAATTACCTTCGCACCAGGAAACCCAACCCCTGGATCCCCCGCAGGTCCAGTAGGTCCACTAGGTCCTCGTTCACCCTGGGGAAGTTGTTATTGTTATTTGTTATTTATTGCTTCTTGTTTACCATTCATAAGACCACATCACATCCACAAGGTGTAATGTAATGTCCTTACTTTAGGTCCGACAGGTCCCTCAGGACCAGAGTCACCAGGGCTGCCACCTGGTCCCTAAAACAGACAAACAGTCAAGTATTAGTCCATATTACATCCTTCAGTAATCATTGTGATGTATGAGATAGTTGTACTTATTTCGTGTACTATGGATATCACCTGAATGTAACAGTTTGAACAGTATGCTTGAGCTGGAATGTTGAAGAAGTCAATATGAGTTAAGACAGTCCTGGCTCAATAGCAGGTAAGCATTATTGACATCATGTTGTGTGTACAATATACACTTATAATTAAAAGTCTATGGGCATTGCACCGGAATAAACTTTAACCTTGTGTGACATCGCGTACACATAAGTGGACGTTGTATTTTGCCTTTGCTATACGCAACGCATAATTTCAATTAATTTAAACAGACTGATCTCAGTCCAGTCACGTGGCAAAACAACATGGCGCCAACCACAGCAGAGTTTGTCTTTGGGAGAAAACTAATTACGTTTTTACATTGAAACCTATTTGAGTCAAAAGATTAGTCTCTACTTTCATCTGATACGCCATTTTTTAAATTTGAGCGATTAATCGCAAAACACCACGCTGCTATACGCAATGTACACTAATGTGTACTTAAGTGCATTTTTTCCTTAGAATTAGATATCTTATATTTACTGTGCATTATCACATTGAGAAGCAATCAAAATCATCCAAATGCTGAAAAAATGTTGCTTTCAGAGGCTTTATATGGAGTTAGGATGAAATTGAGGTGCATTTTGAACTCTTCTGAGACCAGTGCAGACAGACAGCACACTGGAGGTTAAGTCATTCAATAAATAGGGAGCAAGGGAGCATCTTATATCTCTCTATGCAGCTCAGTGCATTCAATACAAACTTCCTATCAAAAATGTAGTTTTTGGCTGCAGATGATATATGGACAATGGTAATCAGTACATAGATTCAGAATTTATAATTTTATTTTAACATAAACTTATTGGATGAAGCTGGCCATTACTTTGAATCAGAACAAATTATGCAAATTTCTGATATAATGTCTGTAACGTTCTAAAAATCATGAATGGCAAACAATCCTGGAAACAAAATAAACAATTTGATCATTCAATTCTGACTTTCTATAGCTTGTTATTATTTAAAATTTCATAACTTAGTCCTGCTGTCCACATGTTGTCGTACATTTTTAAGAAAACTATTTGCTCTGAAGTTTGAATCCAGGATGTGCTGAGTGACTCCAGCCAGGTCTCCTAAGCAACCAAATTGGCCCAGTTGCTTGGGAGAGTAAGGTCACGATTAGGGGTTATCACTCTCAATGGGGCTTGTGGTAAATTGTGCATGGATCGCGGAGAGTAGCATGAGCCGCCACATGCTGTGAGTCTCCGCAGTGTCATGCACAATGAGTCACGTGATAAGATGCGCGGATTAACGGTCTCAGAATCAGAGGCAAATGAGACTTGTCCTCCACCACCCGGATTGAGGTGAGTAACCGTGCCACCACGAGGACCTACTAAGTAGTGGGAATTGGGCATTCTAAATTGGGAGAAAAAATAAAAATAAAAGGGAAATAGAAAACGCAAAAAACAGTCATGCTCGCGTCTCGCAAGACTTAAACATTATACATGTCAACATGATATTGATAGTGAGATAAAATCACTTGCTAACTTTGTCTGAGTAAAGTAATATCCAGACTTTTAAGCTGAATTATGTATCTTTTTCAGTGTTAAAATACTTTTGTCTATCCCGTCAACACAGACAACAATAAGTATGTAATTTGTAGGTAGGTTTTCTCATAAAAATTCAACACTGTGTCTTATTTGAGCGACCCATCCAGATGACACAGCAACAATGGCTTGACCAATGGCAAGATTTTTGGGTGGGACTATCTGTTTAATCAACAGCAGACAGGGAAGTGTTCAAAAACATTTGTTGAAAACAATGTTTGTTTTTGCAATTCCATTTGGTGAGGCTAGTGGTACAGAAATGACACACTTCAGAAGGAAAGAAGCTAGTAAACCCTGTAACTTTCCCACATTATGTGCAAGAATAAAAGAAAGGGACCATTAAGGTAGAGACAAATCCAATTGCATGAATTACATCGGTAATGTTTAACCAGGAGTAAATCCACCAAGAAAAGAAGTCCTACCCCAAAAAGGATAACTGACTTTACAGCTCATACAATGTAATTTTCTTTTTACTGAAGAATAATTATGTGCTTTTACAAAATATGAGCTTCACCTTTATGCTTTTAAACACATTGTAAGTCCATTATTATAAACAGTTAGTTGTTAGTTTTAATAAACTGAGGAAGGTATACAATTATTTTCAGTTGTGTTGAAACTTGTATTGAACCTGAAACATTCCTTAAAAGCTTTAGCACAGACAATGTTAGGGTCAAATCTAAAAAGCATAGCTGCTTTACAAAAAAATGGACCCAGACAAGGATTTCAAAGCAAGTCATGCCATCAATTAGACTGTGTTTTCTCAGGACACATGGATTCCCCATCACCAGAGCCCAGACTGTGTGGGAAATGGAGGCAGGAACCAGCCTTTCTAAATCTGAATATCCTCAAAAAAGGAGGCTACTCTCATCGCACCAAAACCACATGGACAGAAATACAAGGAGGGGGGCTGGCGATAGTAACCTCTGTCCTTGAACTAATCCAGGTGGACAAAGAAAGCCGTCAGAGTGCAACAATACAGTGTAGGCCTGGATTCACATCTTTCATCTTTAGCAATGCAACATTACTGTAAGGATAGCACTTAATCCCTAAATCACATTCCATAGGTGCAGGGACATGAGAAGTGATAAGACTATGTGAGCTCTAGTTGTCAAGCATTAGTGGAAAATGTGCATAGTTATTGTTAATGACACCTGTGTGAACTGGAGGGGAGCTTGAGACCAGTTAAAAACAATTTAAAATGTTCTTCACAACATGTGAAGTTGGTTCAGAGAAAAGGTTTAGCATCATTTATTAGCTTTTTTGTCTAATACAATGACTTAAGTGTCCACATATAGGATTTTCGGGGCCACTGTATAGGTGTATATCTAAAAACCATATGAAACATGTAAATCTGCATATATTTTATAAATTGAAATGGGCAACCTGATCTCCTCTTTGCCCTCGTTGTCCTGGAGGTCCGTCTGGGCCCTGTGGGAACACAGAAGATCACCATTATGACACATTGTGGACCACAGACACTAGCACAGATTCAAATAATCATTTCCTAAAACCTACTTGATCTCCTTTCAGTCCCGGGGCGCCACACTCTCCTTTACCCCCCTACAGAATGGAGAGAGAGACAGTGAAAGTGAATTCCATACTGTCCGATATTATGTAAACATTCAACCCTCTGGTCTGCTGCGATGAGCTGTACTGACATTTAAAAGCAACAGTCAAAGTCAAAATGCTTCCATCATTTGCTGATGAGTATTTCATAAGCTATTTCTATATTACTTATTTATTTATTTATTCATTCATTTATTTTCACTTAAATATTAATTTACTGAATTCTCAAACATTAAGTGCACTTGCCTTTTCTCCTTTAGTTCCTGGTCTTCCCTGTAACAAAGAAACAAAGAGACATAATTGCTCATAAAATGTACCAACCAATAAAACTACTATGAAATACTTATTTTCATAATTATTTGAGGAACAATAACAAGTGATATAACAGGATTTAGTACCTTTATACCCTCCAATCCTGGACGTCCATTTAAACCCGAATCTCCCTATAAATAAAATAAAGTAAATGTAGAAAAAATTATATCTAAACAGGTTTTTATAATTATATATATATATATATATATATATATATATATATATATATATGTACATATATTTATATGACATAGAATTAGTTTATCACAATGAGAAGACTTACTCTAGATCCTTTTGGGCCAGGAGCCCCGTCAAATCCTGGATCACCTGGTTTACCCTAATATATCCAAGAAAATACATATTGAGCATATGCATCTTAATAATACATGTTAAAGATCACAGATGGAGTCACTGGAACTGGTATAACTGAGACAGTAGGGTCAACGTTTCTGAGATCAGATCAGAATTTTCATTTATGGGCGAACTATTCTTTTAAGAACTATCATAAATCATACATGGATAACATCAGGTTTTTTTTTTTTACTTTTCATTTAAGTTGTAAGACAATTTCTACTGAGAAAAAGTGAAAAGAATGCAAAATTGGAGACTTTTTAATAGTGGTCTCAGACTCTTGAACCCAGTGTCGGGGAAGCTACTTTGAAACTGTAGTTTGACAAGCTACAAGCTACTCATAATTTTGATTAGTTAAGCTACAGTCAAGCTACTCTTTTGAAAAAGTAGTTAGCTACATTGAAAATACATAATGAGGCAATATATTTTTTTTAATGTTATTTCATGTTACTTAAATTGTTTTTAATGTAACCAATAATATTAATAACAAAATGTACACTAATGACATTTTTAATTGATGTATTAAATACATTTAATGTGTTTAATTAAATATATTAAATGTATTTAATATATTTAATTAATAGTAACATTAATACATTTAATAATGGTCATAAAATTAAATACAACACTATTAAATAAAAACAAAAAAGATCAGACGCCATTAAAACATATATTTTTTTACTATACGTTTACTTTTCAGTCCTGCTGTGGCCAGCTGTAGCCTACTTCCCTAAAGATCAACTTTTTCTGAAAACTCTCCTTGGGCTGACATTTTTGTTCTTGTCACGTAATATTTAGTGCGGATAATCTGTGAATAAAGACTCGGGGCTTGTTTCTCCCCTCACCTGGGTTCATGCTCATCGTATTTTTTTTGCCATTGACATGCGAGTGCAGCTTTACAGGTCACATACAGATGTTGATCTGCAAATATTTGTTCAGGTCCAAAAAAAGTGGACGGATGGTCATCCTAGATTGTTGCATAATAATACATGTCATAAATAATTTATTTTACCAATCTTTTTATTCATTTTACATGAAAATAATAGTTAATTAAATGCTAAGAAATGGAGAATCAAATAGTTCTGCATGATAGTAATTATTATAATAATGAATATATATTATATATTTATAAATATAATAATAATAATAATTCACTCGCTGCTCCCAATAACTCACAGATGATGAGAAGTGAAATAAATATATTTAGAACAAAAACAAAATCCCTCAAAAGGCAATAATAACGTTTTTAATAATTGTATTTAAAATAGTAAAGATAAATATGCTGTTGTGTGATCTATTAAGATCAAAGTGTTTCATAGAAGAATAAAATGGTGTTCTTTTATCATTTTCAGATTGACTTGCCCCTGTACGTCTTGTAAAGGTAAACAAACTGTGGTTGCTCGCTTTACATAACCATCAGACAATCTCTTCTTATTCAAGTGAGCTGTAAGAAGCTCTCAGTAGATGACGGTAATTCACTGTTTTTGTTTGTGATCTGTCATTACAAAAGAAGAAGACGACGCTGTCTGATTCTGATCAGCAGACAGAAATACGCCGCCAGATCGTCGGAAGTTTTGCCAGTAAAGGTTTGGCTTCTACGCAATAAGGAAAGCTATTAGTTATAATCTGACCAACATGATGCAGCGTTTACACCGCTACTTGCTGGAAAAAGTAGTTCGCTACTGGAAAAGCTTCTCTGTTTTAAAAGCAGCTGAGCTACTGAAAAATTAGTTAAGTTAGTAGCGTCGCTACATGTAGTTAGCTACTCCCCAACACTGCTTGAACCCCTCTGTAGGTGAATAGCTACAGTATTATTGATGAGGGCGAAATCTGTACCTTCAACTCTTTCAAGTTCTATCAGAGTTGGTTGGATTGACCTCTCAATGAACTCTGCATAACCTGAACTCTCACTTCTGTGAGAATTATTCAGCATTGATGCAAACCTTTTTGTATATCCCCACTAAATTCTCTAGTCTTGCTCTTTAAGCCCTCTCTGCAGCATTTGGCAAAAAACATACACATATTTGAAAGCACTTTTGAGCATAGGGCCCCTTTCAAAAGCTTTAGCACCTGTTACACTTGCAGTGTGGGAAACACTTCCTACTCTTGTATGTACCATGCCCTACCCACCCCTGAATCCATCTGCTCCACCCTGCCTCCATTTCACATTGTTAGATCAAACACAGCTCTGAGGGAGGATTACTGCTGTATAACAGTTCTTTCTAAAAACACAGCACACTGTGTGCATATATTGTCCTTTGTCCTGAGTGCAAAGTTTTGATCATTTGTTTATTCATGGCCTCAGATCAGGCCAGGCTCCTCACAATCTTTGAAAAAACTTTTTTTTTTTTTTTTCACATCACATGAAATAAATATCAGTTTTGAGGAATTTATAGTGACCAGCAGGTGATTGTGAGGTCAACCATGGGTGGGAAATGTCTAGTGTATGGGTTCTGTCTTGCGTTGTCTGCTTCTTAGAATGAGCAGGATTTCTAAAAGTTATCATTATTTGGCATGGTTGGGGAGTAACAGAAATCATGTAACGGGATTACATATTTGAAATACAAAATATAAGTAACTGGATTCCACTACAGTTACAATTTAAATCATTGGTAATTAAAATACAGTTACATTCAAAAAAGTATTTTGATTACTGCAGAGATTAATTTGCATTTTATTGGCATTTGTTTTATTTAATATTTAGTCCTTTCAGATGGAAAACATTTATACATATAAATGATGCGATCTAAAATGCATTTGAACAGCGGTGAAACACTTTCTTATGATGTGTTACATTCATACGAGCAGACAGAGAAGTAAGTTTGAAGTAAGTTTGGATGCACATGTTACCAGACACAACATTTTTTTGTAAAGAAAATTCAGGTTCGGGGCCTGGGTAGCTCAGTGAGTGAAGACGCTTACTACCACCCCTGGAGTCACAAGTTTGAACCCAGGGTATGCTGAGTGACTCCAGCCAGGCCTCCTAAGCAACCAAATTGGCCCGGTTGCTATGAAGCGTAGAGTCACATGGGGTAATCTCCTCGTGTTAGCTATAATGTGTGGTTCTCGCTCTCAGAGAGGCGTATGGTGAGTTGTGCGTGGATGCCGGAGAGAATAGCGTGAAGCCTCCACAAACGCTACTTCACCATGGTAATGCACTCAACAAGCCACATTATAGGATACACGGATTCACGGTCTCAGACGTGGAGGCAACTGAGATTCGTCCTCCGTCACCCGGATTGAGATATCATAAAATATATGATGAGTCACTACACCACCATGAGGACTTAGAGCGCATTGGGAATTGGGCATTCCAATTTGGGGAGAAAATACAAATAAATAAATAAATATTCATGTTGGATCATAATTTCTATTTTTCTAGTAAGACCTTTGATATTAGGGCAAAAATCTTATTCTTGATAATCATTTTTAAATTGTTTTCCTGTAAAAATATCTAAAATTCCTTAAAAGAAGATCAGTTAGATTAATCTTGTATTAGAAACAACACTGCATAAGATATTTGGGTTTTTCAGAGAATGTATTTTTAACATGTGTCTTACTGTACTGGCAGAGTTTTTAATAGTCAAAACAAGTGAAAAATGACCAATGCTGAAGAAGTAATCCAAAGTATTTAGAATACCTTACTGATCTTGAGTAATCTAATGAAATACATTACAAATAACATTTTACAGCATGTATTCTGTAATCTGTAGTAATTCTGTAATACAATTCAAAAGTAACCCTCCCAACCCTGTTAAGTGGCTCAAACTAATTGAGAGGGATACACATTGCATAAATATATAAACTCACTAGATTTCCTGGAAGGCCTCTCTCTCCTTTCTCACACTGACATGAGTTTGGTTTTGGACACTGTAAAAGGAATAAAACGATAGATACATCAGAAACAAGACACCAAAGGGACAATATGCCATCACTATACATTTTATAAATCATATTCATGTTTAAGAAAAAGTGACCTGCAATATTTAATCAGATAATGTATATGAATTGTACTCACAGCTGTGTTAGCAATTTCACTCTGTAAAAGAGAAAAGACAGCATATGCATATTTGTCCAATTCAATGAAAGTAACATTCTCGCATTCTGTATAACATCTCCTTTTATGTTCCATGGCAAAAATAAAGACATACAGTTCTGGAACAAAATGAGTTTGAGGAAATGATGACAGAATTGCTCTATCTTCTCCATCCTGGAGAAAACTGCCCTGACTACAAACACTCACCAGTTCCCTGAAGAGCTTGTCATCCAGCTGTCGGTCAGTAAGGCTAAACAGGTGCTGCTGTGGTGGTGCACTGGCAATGGACCTCAGTCTACCATTTCCCTGCTCATCTCGAGTGGATCCCGACAGCCCGATTACAAACACACGAATGTTGTGGTTCTTGGCATCTGCAGCTGCAGTCACAGCACTGGGGCTGCGCGGGTGGTCCACACCATCTGTCAACAGAAGTGTGGCTCTTAAGCTGCTGGCGGCCGTCTCTCGGGTGAAGAGCTGTGTGGCATTAGAGATGGCATACGCCGAGTAGGTGCCATGGCCGATGTAGGCCATGCTGTCAACTCTGCTTTGGAACACGTCTATGTCCTGCCAGTCTCTGAAGTTGTGCTCCACAGAGACAGTGCTGCTGTACTGGAGGACGGCGAGTCTCACCCGCATACGCCAGCCTGGTACCTGCAGCTGCATCAGTCTGGTGCTGAAACGCAACACAAAGTCCCTCTGCCTCTGAAACATAAGCATTGAGGCCTTCTCTGAACTGTCCACCAATAAAGCCACCTCCACCGGGCAAAAGAGAGCTGAAAATGCAAGAGAATAAAATTTGAACATTAACTGTTTTGGAGAAAATTCCTAACAACTTTTCTGTCTGGGTTAAAAAAGACCCGGTAGAGTCAGTTTTTAGAAGTGGTTCACTGGGGGTTCATCCAAGAAACCTCTACTTGCAGCAATGCAAATGTTCGGAATATACTGTTAATTAAAGCTGCTAGTTTAGGACCTGTGAGGAGTGTTTTTCTCAAATTAGAGACTCTGATGTACTTGTATTCTTGTTGTTGTGCATTTGGGTTGTCCACTTCTCTCACTGTCCCGGTTCGATCAAGTTTGTTTTATATCACGCCGCCAGCATTGCATGTGTGTGTGTGTCAAGCAGGGCCATAGCAAGGTAACCTGGGTCACTTGATTGTACATTGCTCTGGGCCCCTTTCCTATAAAAAATACAGTTTAGAATTCGTTGTGTAATGAACCACCCGGTTTGAGGCGAGTCACTACGCCACCATGAGGATTTAAGAGTGCATTGGGAATTGGGCATTCCAAATTGAGGAGAAAATAAAACAAAATAAATAAATATTCATGTTCAATCATAATTTGATCCATAATTGTATCCAATTTGATCAAGAAAGAAATAGTCTTTATTCCCAAATCAGATATAGTCAGTTTGAACAGGAAAGCCATTCCCCCACAAAATTCACTCCGGGAACTCCGTTCCCCCACGTTCCACCCCATTTTCAGCCCTGGATGGATGGGTGGATCATTATAGGGAAAAAGTGACTGGATGGATGGACGGATGGATGGATTGATCAGATCATCATAGGGAAAAGAGTGACCAGAGAGAGAGAGAGAGAGAGAGATAGATAGATAGATAGATATTTACTTCTTACTTTTGACTTCATTTTGGATGCCGCTGTTGTCAGGCTTTTGTCTGTTTTTTCTCCTTTTCTGGCTTCTCACTCTATAGGACAACATCAGCAACACAAGGCACAGAATCACACCACACTGCATTCTTACTGCTTATTTTCACCTCCAACCTACAGACAAAACAGGTTATACAATGTAATAACATTTAAAAATGCTTTATCTGATCTATATTAACAACATATCTGTTTTTGTAAGTTTAAACATTCTTTATTATGACTAAATCAACCTGAATACATTAGGTTACACCAACAAAATAATTGTATAAGGATCAGATCGAGTAGAAATGGATCCTTACTGGGAATTTAAATTTTTTCAATTTTTTCCAAACATTTTGAATATATGCCAAAAATAATGAATTTGGCCCTTTTAGGAAAAAACATTTAAGTACATACTAACTGACAACTCCTCAACAATAGCATTGCAGAATCATTGTAGATGCAACTCTCGAAATCCGTATTCATGGAAAAATCTTGTTTTCATCCAAGCCATCTCCACTACTGTTTTGATTATTTCTATTTGACTATTATCCTCTACTATGTTTTGAATATTTTGAGTCCTATAGATTTTAATTGCAGTGGTTAATAATGCAGTTAGATATTAAATCAGCCAATACAATACAATTTAAGATGGCCAAAGGTTCTACATCTAATAATCTACATCTTGACTCTAGGAATTATGAGGGGTCAAGAGGGGCATATCCTGCGAGCTGTCCTGAGTCGTGCACAGTCAAGTACGTGCACTGTCATTTTCAACCCTGAATCTGCTCCAAAATCAGTGCATTAGTGCAAAGTGACACAAATGTGCTGCAATGGTTATTACGGTTATTTTGCTTACAAATATTTCCATTTTATTAGATCACAAGAATTTTGTTCATTTTATTTTATGATTGTATACTTTTTGTAGCTTCTAACACCATGGTAACCATAGTTTTTGCCAAAATACCCTAGGTAAAGCAGTTATTGTTTCTATAACACAACTTTGGGGAAAAATGGTACTAGCCAAAACCATCAGATTTTGAAAGCTTCAAATACTGCTATATTGATATAAAATTGTACAGCAGTAATGATAACTATGTTGTTTAATTAATAGAAAACAAATACATACGTATCATTGAAATTCATACATTGCATCATATTAACATTATAATAAAACAGAAAATCACTCAATCTGACTCTGTGCCACAGTTCAGATCATTTTTTTCACAATGATTTTACATGTCATACACAAATCAAAGTCAAAAATATTTTCAGTAAAGTAGATGATGTGTGCCTCCACACATTCAACAAAATAACACATGTAATATGAAAACTCAAAAATAGGAACTTATTATGGTGGTCTATTTACCCCTACCAAAAATGTTCACAGCAGTTCTGTCCGTGTCCTTAATGTCCACTCTATAATAATCCAAATCAATCACAGGGGTCCAGTTGCATCCTCATCATGAGCGATATCACAGTATGAGCGGGCTAGAGGCAGAATAATCAAAGTTTCATTGAGTCCAGGTAAATAGTCTCTGAATAAAGAAATAATACTCTCTCTATATTCTCCCTCAGTGCTCAATGTGCCAGTGTCCTGACAGTTACCGCTGACTGCTCTGGGACTCATAGTGTTAAAACCCCCTTAGGTCTGTGGACTGGGAGGGCAATTATTTTGACAGGGTTAATTCCTGTATCTCTGAAAATTACACCTCTCTTATCAGTTTACAGACATAATGGTGTGCAGTATGTTGGAAAAAAAGGAAATGTGTCTTAAATTACAGTATATATTACAAATATAGTAATTGCTTTAGTACTTACATTTATAGGACTGTGTTAAAGGCAGATGGCAGAGGAAAATCATCAGAGAAATCTGCAGGTCTAAACTGGATTTTTTAGTGTCCTCAAGCTATAAAAAGAATGCCTGTTAAAAAGCAGAAGCCTGCTCTCACCTAATAAATGATGTAACTTTTTAGTAAGAGTACTTTATATTTATACTGCAGATTTCGTTTTCTTATCTCCACAGTGATCTGTTCTTTTTCAAAAATAATACACTTTTATTCAAGGTTGTCAAATACTCTTTTGCTTAATGTTATGTACAAAATGTTATGTATTTATGTCTAAATGGCTGAGTTGGACCAGATTTTTTATTTATGTATCGGTCACTATCTGTCCATTGTGAAAATGTTATAGTTTTGATAACTTCACTCTAAAATGTGTAAAACAGAAATAATAAAAAGCTCATAAACGGTTACCTCATACCCTGTTCACATCTTCTCTGTCCTCTTTCATATGTATGACAATAAACACACATTCCTCGACCCATCTGATAAAATACAGCCCAGTTTTTTAAAAGAAGAAAGTGTGGAATCCATTAAGTCCTCTTGATTGCCCAATGAGTGAAATACCTGTCTGCTCGACAAGCTACAAACATTTGACAGGGCAAGGTACTCGAAATGACTTACAGGGAGGAGGAGTCAGAGATCATCAGTGAAAAATGACAGCAAATACAGCAACAGCGATGCTTGAGTTTTATTGGTATCAGTATTTAGGAGAAATGTAATTTGCTATTGGTATGCCTCGGACCGTTTTAATGTAAACAATCATAAACCTGTTTAATACTAAACATCTTTTTGTTGGAGTAAAAACGAAGCCATATTTAAAAGATTAGATCACATTACACATGTATATTGACAATGTTTCAAAAGTCATATTTTTTAACTGCACTTAAGATGTCACTCGCTAAGTCATAAGCTTTCACTTTCTTGAGGGGAAAGTTGTCAATTGATGCAAGTGATATATCAGCATGTCAACAATATTTATATCCTTAATATTTCTTCCTGATTAGAAAAGTGGCTGTTCAACATGAAATGTGTTAAAAGGTGAAATGTTTGACTCCATCATATTTGGTTGGTAATGTACCTAAATCATCCTTCTATGAAACTGTCATTGCATTTTAAATGTGATAGATGGGCCTATACACTTTTTCTTCCAAATTTGAGATTCATTCTGGATAATACTGTAGATCAGTGGTTCTCAACTGGTTTTGCTTTGGGACACAGATTTGTTTTGGACTTCAAGTGGTGACCCAACATAGTAAAAAATGTAACCTGTATTTAATGTAGCCTGGGTCGCATTTTCCTTTATTGTGTACAGTCTTGTACATAGTTTTCAAGTGTGTTTTAAGTGACATTATTTTTGTTGCTGATGTCAACAGCAAAAGATACAGGATCTCCCCCTTTTAAAAGTTGATGAGCCATTTAATTTATATGAGCATATTATATTCATTACCCCATTTATTTCTTAATATCAAACATCATTCAAACATAACATAATGTATATTACACAGGAGGATAAGTTTGTCCATAATTTTTCCATCCATCCATCCATATAATTTTTCCATAAGTCTTTATTTAATTAAACTGTAAAATGTTTGGTGAAAATATCACAGTAACTGTTACTACTGTAAAATCGTGACACATTATAGTAAGGGTGATGATGCGTAATTTGATAAACCTTAATTGTAGCGCATAACACTCTGTTGCTCTTTTCCTCCTAAGTGCTGTTTAGTATGTCAGGGCAGTCTACAGTTTGAGAGGTTTGTCTTCCTCCATAGAGCTTTAAACTAGAAAACTCTCACAAAAATGTAGATGGGTCACATCAGTTTTGTGATCTGCGCCGCGATATTAAGGGAAGCCTGGTTGACGTGCACACGCTCCAAAGATAAATTAGGTTAGGGCAGAACAGATAATTGACGCAAGTGGTCCTGTCATGGCTCTCGCCACTCACACACAAAAAAGCAGACTTCAGTCGCACCACGAAAATTTCACATTGCACATGAGAAGCATATTTAGCGCATATAAAGTGGCGAACATGAGATTATTATTGAATTTACCTCAGCTGCCTGAAATTTCACTTGAGTTGCAGCTGAAGATTTTTCACTAAAGACATCATAATGGCATTGTTCTTTCCCAACTGTTCGCTACCCTATCCGAACAGACCTGTGACCCACTTTTGGGTCACAACCTACCAGTTGAGAAACACTGCTGCATATGCTTTTGTAGTACCTCAAAAGGTATATTTACTGCAGACATCCACAAAATATGATAATAAGCCAGTCTCTGCTGTTTCCTTGAATAAAGTGAAATGTTTACTGATTTGTTGAGTTTGACTAAATAAATTGACAGTTTCTCTTTGCTGTTTTAGATGAATACATTTTTTTAATTCACTTATCTTGGTATTTCAAGGCATAAATAAATAAATAAATAAGTAAATTCCAAGTAACTCTCCTGCCCAGGGCACATCAAGGAGTCATGACATGGAAAGAACTGATGGAGTGCCTTTTTTAATTACTCTTTGCCTTTAAGCATGTGCAAAAGACCCAGCCGCAGTATGATCTCAAAGCTAATAAACTTTACCCATTTTTAACTTTATGTGTTCAACATTTTTAAATATTTTATGTTCAAAATGCTGCGTAGATTTGCTGTTGTGCGGTGCGAAAAGTCAGTTTAAAGGCCCTGGGAACTTACATTCATGACCACAGGGTATAAAAGGTTTCTTGAACTCATAGTGCTTGGGTGATTTGTTAAACATGTCAGAAGGTGATATGGAGAACCCTTCCTGAGGCAGTGAACACATCCGTAGAGTTGAAAGATCTGATGCTGCAAAAATGTAGTGCTGCAAACTGTTTGTAGATGAATCAGTAAATTGTATACATTTCTAATTAGGCAGCTAAATACATTATTAAGCATGTCAAATGCATTTTGTCAGCATGTTGTGTACCTTTATCTTCTTCAGCAATGGGTCAAGGTCATGTCTTTATTGGTGCCTGGCAGTAATAGGTTACTTGAACACTAGAAGGTCATGAACTTCAGATAACCTTGCAATGTGAACCAAAAAATATATTCATGTTTATATTTAAGTACATATATTAGTATTTAAGCAAGGTATATTGTCACACAAGTACCAATTCTTTGCACAAGTTATACAAACAGAACTGTGTCTGGACTTGCAATTATATGGCAGCTGCTTGACCTTGGGCAACTCCTCATTAAAATATTGAGCAGAATGGAGACCACTTATTGCGGATCAAATAATCATGTTAACAATCAATTTAAAACAACTGAATGTCCTCTGTGGCCATATTTTACTCTAATGGCCTTATTCCTGATGAAGATAACTTGTCTTGTCAAATATGGAGTTACTCAACATGACAACTATATTGAAGCAACAGGTTGAGGTATTTGGCTCATTCACTCCTTTCAGACAGTTTGACATTTTGTGAGTGATGAATTTTGTAATGGTACAAGCATTTTCCCCCCACAGAAATATTAACCTCCCTCACTTGATGAAAGAGAAAATTAGCAAAAATGTAGTCAGAACAGTATGAAGGATTTTTTCTGGTCTGATGAAGTCAGACTGAGCATTGAGAAAGATGCAATTAAAATGACCCAATAAATTCTGCTTATTTTTACCATCACTTCAACTCCTGCCTTCTGCTATATTTCTCATAATGACTCTGTCAGCCTCTTAGACTGCTAGAAGAATTAACCTAACAAGCTGTTGATATTGACTGGGGTTTTGATATCAGTCAGAACTCTGATCTTTGGATATCTTCTGACAGAGAGAGAGGTCTCATGGCAGACTAGATCTAACATTCTTTAAATTCTCTAGTCATTTGAGTGGCATAAATTGCATAGACACTTTTATGACTTTATTCAACATTTAGTTCCAGTCCTTAAACCTTCCAAAAGTGGTTATATTCTAGACCATATGTGAGAGCAGAGCAGGTTTTCTAGTGTAAGTGGAATCTGGGGAGGGGAGTTGCTTGTAGCGACGTATGGGTAATTATTTTCAATTACTGCAATTCAGTGTGCTTATTGTTTCAAAGACATTTGTCATTATTATTCTACCATAAGCATTTTCCTGGATATACAGTATTAGTTCATCATTTTGTCTATTTGTTTAACCGTTTTTTAGTGTTAAGCTGTAAATGAGGAGCTTATCTTCTTCTCTCTGCAGAATTTGTATGTGCAGTACTGGTGAGGAAGGTTTTGGTGCTCTGGATTTAGCTCAGTGATCAAACCCCTCACACCTGACAGAACTCAATCTGAACTTTAATAAACTAGCAGTGTCAGTATTGAAGCTGCTCTCTGATCTGCTCTTTTAATTTTATTTTCTAAAGTTTTAAATTCACATCTAAAGGGACAGAAACAATTATCCATCAGAAAAGGTTGTTGCACATCTATAAAATCTTTCACGAATCTAACATGATCTCTGCTGAAGAGAACTAATGAGTGTAAATGAATGCAATAACCTCTGATCTTTTACAGTTTGTAGCCTGTACAGTAACTATCACCTTCAAAAACTACAAATGAGAAACTTATGTTTTCTGTCTTAAACAATAAGTCTATAATACTCACATTGGTGAAAACATCTTGGTTACTCTCATAAACTTAGTTCCATAAAAGGTGGGAATGAGACGATGTGACAGGGGCGGTGACCTTGAAACCTTATAACACCACAGCAATTTGATTAGATGGTGACGCTTGGGGCTCCACCCCATGCTTAAGTCATCATGGGCGTATGATAGGAAAGTGGTTGGAATCATAAACCAACGTCTCCATAACAAGACACAGACACTAGCCATCCCAGGTAGTGGTCCAATGTCTTAACACATTTTCCCGGATAACAGGAAGGAGGGGAGAAGAGCTGTCATCTGGCCAAGGGCTTTCGTACAAAGACACTAACCAAACAGGGTAGTGAAACATTGCATACGTACTGTCATTCACACCAGTGAGAACAGAGATACCACAGTTTTTGGTCTAACACCAATACTAACCAATTGGTCAATGATCAACCCTCTTACTCTGTAAAGATATGAGAAGGGAGGGAACTTTAACTGATGCCAAAGCAAGTAGCAGCATATTCTTCAAATAGAGTATGCATATGCTTACTGCCTCTAATGGCTCTAACGGGGAACCTGTAATTGCGTTTAACACCAGCGCTTGCAGAAATATGCTGACAAGAGGGTGTTTGCCTTTAGAAATGCCCTCAGAGGTCACTAGTGGTCGCAATGTTAACAAAATTAACTTTGAGCATGGATGAAGTGAATCCTGTGTCCAAACGCTCTTTCAGGAAGGAGAATATCATCTGCAAAGAGTGATCGTTTTTGGCCCTAATCCTGGGAGAAAAACCAATCAGCAAAGAGTCGCCACTTTAGGACATACGTCAGCCTTGTTGAGGGGGGCCTGGCCTGTTGTATAGTTTTTAGCACCGGTTCTGACAACCATATTGTGTCAGACAAGCCCCTGTTTAGAGGCCAAACATGTAGTCTACACAGATCTGGCTTAAGATTCCAGATTGGGCCCTTAAGCCTGTGAGAGCAGAACTGTCCTCCAAGAGCATCTAGCTGTTCTACCATCTCTGCGAACTCATGGCTGTTGTGCCATTTTGGCACAAGTAGCAACACGGTTTCCTTGTCTTCCCATATCTTGTACAATAGTTGATGTAACAAGCCGATAGGGGAAAATAATATTTGCATTTCGTGGGTCATCTATGACCTAAGGCATCCAAGCATAGCGGAGCTTGCTTTCATTGAGCACCAGGTGAGGCAAACAGGTCCACCTCGGCTTCCCGAATACCTCCCAATCAAACTTTTGTTCATTCTGAGGAAATCCTATTTCTATTGGGCAAAAGCTGTGAACACTTGAACAGAATATTTTATATATATATACACAAATTCATTAAAATACCAAAATTGTAGTTGGTACCAATACCTGTGAAAATTCATAATTATATTGTACAATTACAGTATAATGATATTTGAAATTCAATAACACAGTAAAAATTGATAATATGCTATTATTCTATTGAACAATTTATTTAAAAAGTTAAATATTAATATAAATATAAACATATTAAATAAAAACAAAGGCCTGTTGCCTTAGTGTATCACAATGAAGTGAGCATTGCTTCATTTTTTTTAATTATCATAATAGTCATAATAATTAAGAAGCTGGAATGCAGTCCCCTTGAAGGTGAATCTAAAGAATGGCCTGCAGCAAGGGGTTATCCGCATATGCGTCTTGAAAATCGCTTGACTCAAACCAGTCCAGTGGACAAACATAAGACAAAATCTGTCTCTGAGCAACCATCTTGAATAGAGACTAATAAGGGTCCAAATTAAGCACAATTAACCTCAAGTTCAATATGGACCACAGTCCAGAGTTCTACTTGGAGACTAGAAAATTAGCAGCAATAAAAAGGCATTCTGTGCCACATACTCCGTTACTTCCTCAATCGAATCTTTGGTGAGGAGGTATTGTACCCTTTGAGCGTAAAATCGGCATTTCCCACACTGTGGGGGACAGAATGCATTTGAGGTGAGGCAGAAAAAATCCAGAAGATTTTAAGAGGTGCTTCTACGCTGGAGCATGAAGAGGGAAGAATAGAACTCCTACTTGCAGATCGTGTGCAAAAAGAACAGCAAACTATTGGGTTTAGGGTTCCAGAGCACAAGAGATGTCTACGTTACCCTGAAAGAGGAAATTTCTAATGGTGATGTGCTGCTACTCAGGCTAATATGCCCTTGATGACATAAGCATGGGGCGGAGCGGCAAGCTTCACTGCCCTTGGGAGATGCTCTCATAATGTCAGCTTGTGGCGTAGTGTAGAAGTTACCTTCTTGAAAGGAAAGGGAACAAAATATCCAATAAATCATTGCAAATGATGTAATCAAATGGGTCTCTAAACTACACACCAAAAAACTTTGGACTAAGTCCTCATTAAATAGTAAACAGTCTTGTCTTCCAGGGGGCACTTGACTGCCCCGGGGGGTGGGGGGGCATCTAAGGTTGCACGATTTAGTTGGTGATTCCCCCACCCGAAAACCCTTTTGGGCATGAACAACGAACACCCAACTTCTGCACTAAACTGTGTATAAGGGTAGTTGACTAACGGATAAGAACTTTTTTTCCCCCAACATTTCAATTTAGGTTAAATGTATATATTTGTACAAGGGAAAGTGAATGTTTTAAGATGCCATAATCATAATCCAGAACCAGAGAATCTTTTCTAAAAATCTATATCAACAAAATATGCATACTTGTGCAAATGTGTTGCCACCTGCTTATAACATTATAGCAGACAGGATGCCCTACAAAAATGTATTTCAGATGATAATGAAGTTCAGTTGGTCGTTAAAAGTTGCTGGAGAAATATGAGGGACATGATACAGTTGTGATGACAATGCTTTAGATTAGATGATTGTTCAAAACAGCCTACTGAATATCAGGAATGTGTCATATGTAACCTGCATATTTTTTTTTCTTTAATAGTTGTGCACACAACATATACCCATCGATAGATGGTCCTTAAACTAAGACTGAAAATTTCCCCCCACTACTTGGTGCAGGTTGCCAGCTTGAATAGAATCACTTTCGGGTGGGAACCAGTGGTAACCTGCGACAGGTGAAACATCAGGACCAACATCAGGACCAATTACAGTCCTATTAGAAGGGCAACTGCTCCCTTTTGATTCCAATTCCTCCTCTTCAGATTGCTTTTATTTGTGAAATTAAAATGACAGTAAGCTGGCTAATTTCAATGAATTGTCTCAATACACTAACTATTTTACAAAGACTTCGGAGGGAAAAAATTAGGGACATCTGGGAGGCGAAAAGTACACAACGGCTTAACGGCAGATATCTTTTGCGATATACCAAAACTTATGCGACAAACTTTAAGCATGATGTCATCACGCACACAATTTTTATTGATAAAAAGGCAAATTTCGCAAACTTTTTTCCACCCAGCATTTTCACTTTGTCTATAACAAAACAAAAAGTGGATGGAAACTAGGTTGAATGTTTTGACAAGTTTTATTTCAAGTACAAACACTCTGGATCATTAAATACTCAAAATGGTTACCATATTTTACAAACACAGGAAAAATCTTATTACACAAAAGGCAAATAAAATTAATATTTAAAAAATAAACCATGAAAAGTTTCAACCGCTTGCAGAAACTTCAAATGGGTAATGCTGTGGATAATCATGAAGAACTTTCAATGCTTCATTGTACAGCTCCAAATCTGGAATACAAGACAAAATATATTTTTTTATCACATACAAGGACATTCACATTAAAAGGTAAATCAGAAGAATCGCAACCAACAATACCGAAGGGGATTTTGTCTTCTCGATACTGATTATATGAAACAGCCATGATTGATCCTTTGTTGGAAACCATGCCAATAACCTCCACAATCCCACTCAGCTCTTCATCCAGCTAGAAAGGGAACAAAATACCTTTGTATTAAAGGCCAACAACATCTACTGAGATGCAACATACTAAAGTGATCACTTACAGGTTCATTGAGCTCCACTGATGCCATCTTTCCTTCTCCATCTGACAAGGTAAGAGCATTTCCTGATGGATGGACCTGCCAAAACACCATCATACCTCATAATTACAGGAAATACTCTATCAACATGCCATTTCTTGCAACATGTAAACAAATTTGCCTAAGAAAGCCTGTATGATACAGAAAATCAGGTAAATAAACACATAGTATTTCACTTCGATATTGACTCATGTAAATAAATTAATGCACAATTATTAATACATGCTGCAGATCAGTAGACGTTTTGAAAACGCCAATACCTTTTCCAAGCGTCCAACGAAGCAGACTGGTCGACTAATGTACTGCGACGTCATCGATGCATTGATTCTGTGTTTTGGAGACTCGTGAACGCCCGTCATTGCGGATGTGTATGGTTAACCAGAAAAGAAATAAAAACAGATAGCACAGTCGAGTTAACGTAGAGCCCCTCAATCAAACACTTAAAACCGCGGGGAAACTGACGACTAGTGACGTGTTTCCGGTGTGTCAGAGAAAACGTTCGAAACAAATTCCTTGTTAACTGAAGTTCCTAGAATCTGTCACTTTTTTATTTTTGGAAAATCAGAACTTGATAATGACACCATATACTACATCCAAATGTTTCTCCTTTTTAGCCTTAACAAACGAATTATTTACCTGATCAACACTTCCATTGTTTGTTTCTAACCAGCTCACATTTGTGTTGGTATGACACAGTTGTAATACAATATGCAAAAGTGATAGTTAGTGACCACCTATGCGGGTTTAATATAGTAAATCGCACCATTATTTGTCTCAACGCATTTTTTTTTAGAAACGCTTATCTAAAGATAAACACACATATCTGCCTTTGGTTTCACACGAACCAAAAAAGCAAACGAACAGGACGTGGAAAGGACTCGTGATCAAAACTTAAGTCGTGCCGATTTTACCACAAGCGGACAGAAATATTGTTCAGATGATTTAAAGTAAGACAGCACATATTTTTTTAACTCATGTGTCAAGCATTTTATCTTTTTGTTTCTATTATTGATTGATACATATAGTATAGGAATCTAGCTAGTTAATGTTACAAAACTAACGCATGCTAACTTGTCCTTTTAGTTGTCAATGAAAAGCAAACAACAGCTCAAAAGTATCTTGGTTTTATTTTACTTAATGTTTTAACTTGAGATTAATCATTATGTTTTTTTCTGAATCCACAATGTAAAGTAAAATTAATTTAATAACAAGCAATCTTCAAATTCAAATCGAAGCCCTCAGATTATCATATCATGTGTGTCTTTCTTGTAACTTTCAACAGACACACAAACATGTTGAGTTTTTTCGGATTCAAGAAGGATGGAGCTAAAAAGTCTTCATCCGAGAGAGAAACTGATGGATTCGTCATTATTGGTGAGTCATACCAGGAACCTAGATCCTAGATTTTCGCAACACCTTTTATCCTTCTCTGGACTGTTTACATTTTTTAATTGACTAGGAATGCCACAGTGTGAAAAACTGGTTGTTTAAAGGGATAGTTCACCCAAAATTTAAAATTTATTTATTCAACCTCATGCCAACCCAGATGTGTATGACTTTTCTTCTGCTGAACACAAAAGAAGATATTTAGAAGAATATATCAGCTCTGTAGGTCCATACAATGCAAGTGAATGGTGACTAAAACTTTGAAGCTACAAAAAAGCATAAATGTAATCAATAAGACTCCCATGGTTTAATCATTGTCTTCTGAAGCGAACCAATTGTTTTTTTGTGGGAACAAACTCAAATATAACTACAGTTTCAATATAAATCTTCACAGCAGCAGTCTCCATGGTGATCATGATTTTAAGCTTGATTACACTTCCTGGTGCTTTTCGCATGTGCAGAGCACTAGATGGCACTATAGTAAGTGTAATTGTGCTTGAAATCATGATCACCAAACAGACTGCTGCTGTCGCCAAGATGTACAGTGAAAACTGAGTTAAATTCTGCTGGGCTGTTCTCACCTAAAACACACTTTGATCGCTTCAGAAGACATGGGCCGAGTTCGGAATGCATACTACCATATTACTCTTAATATGGACACATATGGTAGAAGTAGTAAGAGAAGTATGCATTCGGAATTCAGCAGCGGATTAAACCACTTGTGTCTCATGGATTACTTTCATGCAGCCTTTATGTGTTGTGAGCTTCAAAATTTTAGTCACTGTTTACTTGCAATGTATGGACCTACAGAGATGAAATATTCTTCTAAAAATATTTGTTTGTATTCTTCAGAAGAAAGAAAGTCATGCACATCTGGGATGGCATATGAGTAAATTATGAGAGAATTTTTGTTTATTGTTTTGAGTGAACGAACCCTTTAATACTGTTCTATTACCACAAGAGGGCAGCAGCATAAAACAATCTTCCACGTTTATTGTGAAGTGCCTCTATGTAAGCACAAGGCTGGAGTTCAGTGGGAAAGCTAAAAGTGTTTTAGTCTCATTGTCTTGTCTACATATGTACTTTACCTAATGAATTTATCATATCATCTTTTGCTAAAAAAAATAATCAGGGCATATTTCATAAAACCTGGTATTGGGGTTTTCTGTAGATGTTTTGTATGTCTCTCCAGTGTCACAGAGAGTGAAAGTAAACCCGCCTCATCACAAGATAAGTGTTATTTTGAGCAGAAAGATAATGAATTGTCAGGCAAGGAGTGGATACTGCTGATGGCCATGGTTCTATTTTTGTTAGATGGCACAGATTCATAGCCATGACAAACAATATATCACATATCCTTTCCTTTTAGTTTTTGTTATAAATCACATGTTACTCTGTTGTCATTCTGACTGCCAGTTGCAGTAATAAGGTGCACAAATTTATGTTTCCTGTCTGATAGGTAGCTTTATGTTTGTCATAAATTTACACATTTGAAAGATACAAAAATCATACTATAACTATATTAAAGGTAGATGAAATTGGGCTATAAAAGGGGCCCTACGCTTTATAAAGTGCAAGATTTGTTGACTGAAGTCTTGAGCCACGTTTGAATAGCACATACCATGTAGTTTGAGAAAAATGGGAACCAAGGAATGGAAAGTTGCTGCTGAATATTTGTGGATAGATGGATGTTTGGCAAGCTATCCCCTAATGTTTCTCCAATTTTAGGCTAGCTATGCTGTGAGAACGATTTTGAAATGGACAGAGAAAAGAAAAGGGGCTTCGCTAAAAATATGAGGGGGGTCATGATTTGTTGACATTCTAAGCCCACCATTTTAAATTGTCAGAAATGTTAGGAATGGTTTTGATGTCAAAAAAGTGTCAGTTCAGGAAAATTGGCATTAAGCTACCCTTCCTTTGTAGTACAAAATACATCTAAACAACATGCGTCATTTTGGCAAGAGGGGCGGCTTTCCATCATTGTCCTTCAGCCCGCTGTCTGGAGAAATGTACTGAACAAGGATTGTGCATTAGTTCTTGAGCTATCTGTGAAATCATCTATAAATCAAAGCAGCATTTGCAACCAATTTTACTTCTGTATTTTGACGTATTTACAAATTAAAAATGGGATAATAAACAGTTATGAAAATTATAATTACAATAATGATTAAAAATAATGAAAAGTGGGTATTCCATACCTTAATGTGACTTTGGGTGATTCTAACGAAATATCAAGACAATGCCCTGGCCCTATTTTACTCCAAAATCAAAAGAAATAAATAAGAAGTTATATTTTGCATATTGAAAACGAAGCCCATTATTAGGGCCATAATTATGTTTTACATTGTGCCATTATTTTTTAATGACAGTTACACATAAGACTAGGCGATATGACTACAAAAAATATTTCTTGATATTTTTTAGACTATTGACTATATTCATTGTATATCCCTTCAATTATGTATTAGCTCTGAAATGGCTTCTAATAGGTAATGTTTTGTTTTTTATATATATCAGAGGAACCAGGATTTCATCCAAACAGCCATTGCAGCCAAGTAGATTCAAAATTTTAAAGGCATTAAATACAAATATATTTAAAAATAATAAAGGCATGTTTCCTACAGTTTTTAACTAAACACAAGGTAGAATGATATTTAATAAGTTTCTTTGATATGCACCTTATCTATATTGTTATGTACAATGATGCATAGTAGATTAATAAAAAGCTTTATTTACCTCTTTGTACTTTCCTAGCATTACTGAGGATCAATTTGAAGCCAAGTATGTTGCTCATACAGACTTCTGGTTAAAATAGGCTAGAACTCTTTAATTCACCCTTTTTCAAGGGTTTAAGCACCATGCTTGAGAACTAAAACACAAATGGTATGTGTTGTAACATTGTGTAATTTGAAAAGGTCCAGAGTTCAGCTTGCTTCACGTGACCCAGTCTTCTAGTACACTGGCAGCCAAAAGTTTGGAATAATGTACAGATTTTGCTTTTTCGTAAGGAAATTTGTACTTCAATTCACCAACGTGGCATTCAATTGACCACAAAGTATAGTCAGGATATTACTGATGTAAAAAAAAAAACAGCACCATCACTATTTGAAAAAGACACTTTTGATAATATCTAGACAGGCCCCATTTCCAGCAGCCAACACCTTATCCTTGAGTAATCTTACTAAATTGCTAATTTGGTGCTAGAAAATCACTTGCCATTATATCAAACGCAGTTGAAAGTTATTGGGTTGTTAACTGAAGCTTAACATTGTCTTTTGTGTTTGTTTTTGAGTTGCCACAGTATGCAATAGACTGGCATGTCTTAAGGTCAAAAATAGCAAAAAAGAAACCGCATTCACTGAAACTCATCAGTCAATCATTGTTTTGAGGAATGAAAGCTAGACAATGCTTGAAGATTTCATACAAAGATGTACACTACAGTCTTCAAAGACAATGGGCAACTGGCTCTAACAAGGACAGAAAGAGATGTGGAAGGCCAGATGTACAACTAAACAAGAGGATAAGTACATCAGAGTCTCTAGTTTGAGAAATAGATGCCTCACATTTCCTCAGCTGACAGCTTCATTGAATTCTACCCGCTCAACACCAGTTTCATGTACAACAGTAAAGAGAAGACTCAGGGGTAGCAGGCCTTATGGGAAGAATTGTAAAGAAAAAGATGCTTTTGTAACAGAAAAACAAAAAGAAAAGGTTAGAGTGGGTAAAGAAACACAGACAATGGTCAACAGATAATTGGAAAAGAGTGTTATGGATCTTAACTCCATTGAGCTTTTGTGGGATCAGCTAGACTGTACGGTGACAGTCACATCTATGGCAAGTGCTACAGGAAGTGTGGGGTGAAATATCACCTGAGTATCTGGACAAACTGACAGCTGGAATGCCAAGAATCTGCAAAGCTGTCATTGCAGCACGTGGATGATTTTTTGATGACAACTCTTTGTAGTTGTAATAATTGTAATAGTAATTTTTGAAAATTACACCTGACTATACATTTTGATCAGTTAAATGCCACTTTGGTGAATAAAAGTACCAAATTCTTTCCATAAGACCAAAATCTGCACATTATTCCAAACTTTTGGCCGCCAGTGTGTATTTCTCATGTTGCCGGTAGGGGCGGACGTTGTAGATCATCTCAAGACCCAAGCCTGACCCCGTTTCTACATTGATGCTAGACAATATGGGTTCCTCTGGTTGGCAGGACAGGTTATAATGGTAACAGAGCACATATGAAAGAACAGTTTTTGGATCACAGCAAGAGAATTTACGTTCTAGGATCAAGACCATGGTGTCTATGGTTTGTGTGGTTCAGTCTGGGTGACAGGCATGTGGTGATTTTGTAAAGCATAAGACCAGTAATTGTTTTTCATTTAACAGACAAGTCCTCTTGGAAAAACAGTGCATTAACCCTGAAATGAGAATTCAGTCATTATTTACTCAACCTCAAGTTGTTTTAAGCTTCTTTTCCCTACAGCAACAGTTCATAGTGACCACATCTGTTTACACCCAGTGCTCAACAATAAGGGTTTTATATTTATAATATTATATTTAATATTTATACTTTCTGCCAACATTTCCACTGGCCCCACCAAAAAAAAGAAAAATGAAAAGGAAAAAAGAACACACATACATGCACAAAACAAACAATTTATTTTTAGCAACATATTCTTTAGAAAAATGAAAAAACAGCGAGATGTTGCGCAATGGTAAAAGACTTCCATCTAGCACATGTTTACATAGGAAAACAATGAAAAAACACAGCAAAAACATGTTCCGTGTGAAATGGCTCCAAAAAAGACATAAAAAAAAACCCTATGAAAAAGCACCATAAAAGTATTTGTTTTGGTAATCAACATTGATCTACAAATGCTGTCGATTGAGCTTAACTTGTATTGAACCTGGAACATTCCTTTAAGTCGTGCACTTTTTTTGTGGATTACCACAAAAATTTATTTTGACCTTTCTTTGAAAGAAAGCAAAAATCCGGGTTACAGTGAGGCACAATGGAAGTGAATGGGGCCAATCCGTAAACATTAAAATACTCACTGTTTCAAAAGTATAGCCACAAGACATAAACAATATGCATGTTAACATGTTTTTAGTGTGATCACTTACTAACCTTTTCTGTGTAAATTTAGTCAATTTTACAACTTCGTTGCCATGATGTAATGTGAACAAGCTCTAAAATAACTGTAAAAATTACAATTCAACTTTACAGCTGAAATAATACACAAGCTTTAACAGAAGAATTAATGTAGGTGCTTTTTTGAAATTATAAGCTTCACTTTTTTGCTTTTAAACTTTACAAAAATTGTCCTCATTCACTCTTTATACATATGTAAATTCATCGAAATGCTTCAGATTTTACCCACAACATCTGTTTCAACTAATAATCATGATGGGAGTTTTCGTAGTATAGCAAGCTATCATGTAGAATCAGAAGATCCAATCATTCATGATAGACATGGAGCCATATGGCAGGTTCACCTTCCACTGCTTCCTCATGAAGATCCTGTATTTCAGGATGATAAAGTCCACATCCATTGTAAGTGTCTCACTGTAACCTCGAGTTTTGCTTTTTAGAAATTTAGAAGAAATTGTATTTTTGTTTTAATCAATATGATGCCACAAATGAGGACAGTTGAGCTGAACTTGTATCTGGAATATTACTTTGAGGCATTTGTGCAAGAGCAGTCCTATGAACTCTGTAGCTTAATTTCTTGGGCCATTTTTATTCATTTCACTAAGGCAAACATTCTGCCTTGCATCTTCTATCATGTTCCACTGAAAAAAGTCCTATAGGTTTGGAATAACATGAGGGTGCGTAAATGATTACATTATTTTATTTTTGGGTGGACTCCCCTTTTAATACAATTGGATAATGCCAAATGGGAATGACTACTGGCAACCAACAGTACAGCAACTTGCAACCTCCAGCAATTAAACTGCTCTCTGTGTGAATGCCCCTTCAGACATATACAAACACTTTCCTGAGCTTTTTTTGAGCTTTTTCCCTGAACAGGAACAACGGGCACCCTCTCAGAAGGAGTTAATTTGTGTAGAGGGTTTTGTGAAGTGATCAAAATCAGTAAACTCTGGGTAATAACAGGGAGGAGATGTGGTGGATGTGAAGGTCCCAGAGGTGAGCAGATCCTCGGGAGCTCTGGGGTGAGGCTGGGTTTACTTTACTACACCATCTGTGACTCCAGACTGAAAAGGGATGTGTATTAAAGCTGTAGAGGAACAAATAAGTTATCAAGCTACATTCTTTTAGATGTCTGCTGGAGAATGTCCATATTTGAGTATGGCTTCATTTAGTATCATTAAAATAAAACAGGGCTGTTAATTTCTAGTTATGATTTTAAGGTGTTGCCGTTTTCTGTCAAGTAACGGCGTTAATTGTGGCTGTAAGTATCCAGGAGAGTTAATGCTTGTGTTAATGTAATAAGACCACTTCTTAATCATGGGTTATCCATGTTATTGTCCTTGTTGTGAAGGCTTTGGAAGGACCACACACTCGCTATGTGGTGAAAAAAAAAATGACTGGTTTTTAAACATTCAGTCTTCAACTTTTTGGCTTTTCAGGTGAAACTGTGGAGGAGCACCAACAGAAAATGCAGTCCTTGAACATTATGCAGCCGGCAACAAATGTAATTGTACAGCCATCTAAGGTGAGATTATTTTTGTAAATTCTTTTACAAACACTTTTACTTAAAAGAGTGATCCATTGTTGCTTGCAGCAACTAGTGGACAACAAACTGTGTCATACATTTCCAGTTCTCTGATATACTTCTTTGTTAGCCCCACTGTTTTATTTGCAAGTACTCTGATAATTCAGGGAATGTTGCTGTCTCTACAGCTATAATTGAGTATTTCTGCCACTTTGGGTACTTGTTGAACTGTGGACTTCTATTAAGTGCAGTCTTGATTAAAACCACACACTCTCAGTATTTTCTTTTTATTTGTCTGTGTCCAACAGTGTTATACATGCACAAGTCATGACAATTTCCACCATATCTCAAATTATGGATTGTGTCTTGCTAAAGCTATATTTATAGCAAAAATGTCATGTATGCTAAATGCACACAATTAAATAATATTTGTACACTTTTTCCGAATTTTCTTTAAACATCACCTGTCTCATAATTCAGCTCAAGCATTCTCTTCACTGACACTTCTGTTGACTTTTTTGAAGAAAAAAAAGGTGTGGTTGGAATGAAGCCACAACTGTGCGACAGTCTTATTTTTGAAAATTGATAGAAATAATTTTTACACAGTAAATATAGACACATTTTATGATTATTGTACTGTTTGTTTAGATTATCATAGGGCTTTTCTAACATAGACCAGTAAGCAACAACATAGCAACACACAAAACATCGTTAGATCATCTTTCCGACCACTTAGCAACAACCTGGCAACCACCCACAGCATCTTAGCATCGTTTTGGCTAAATTTGCTGGGTTAAGCGCCACATTTTCTTCAGAATCTTTAAAATGTTATTGAATATGTATATGGAATTATATAAGCTTTTCCTTTAGTAAGACTTCACAGCATGATGTTTTCATTCTGATCCTGAACAGTCAGTAAGTAATTCAATCTTAAGATTTGCTCATAGAGTCATCCATATCAGAAGGCAGGCATGATTCCCATATGCTGTGTGCTGGATGCCCAAATGCACTGAAGAGAGAAAAAGAGCCCTTTGAGCTGTGACTGGCCTAGCAGCTCTCACACTGCTGGGTGTGTGACAGGTGCCAGGTGGCAGGACTGAACCGGGCCAACATGTGCTACTTCCATTCAGCAATCTGGTCCACAGCACAGCCTGGAGCCATATGGCTAATGAAAGAGGCCCAGTTGCACTCTTTCTCCTTTAAAATTAGGTGCTTTCTCAAAACCTGGAGTCCGTTATTGGCAGTTACTTGTCAAAACTGTCTCAAAGATGGTTTGAGACAGTTTTACAAAACTTTGAAGTAAATTAGTTAATTGCAAATTCTTGTCACATTAGGGTGATTTTCATTTTGCAGATGCACTAGAACTGTACGATGCTTTAATGTGTCAAGGGGAACAGTCTCAAAAGCTGACACCATATGCAAAGCATAAACAAACTGCAAAGACGAGCAGTGGTTGCAAGCTGCAGTACATTGACAGGAACAGAATGGCATTTCACAATGTAGCTGCTAAATGCCACAAATACACAGCTTTAGAAAAGACCACAGAATTTCATTAGCACCTCAGACCAAACAAACTGTATATTATGCACATCACAAAGATGGAATGGATCACAGCTGCCATTCAGAAATACTCACTGTTCTCAAAGTATAGCCACAAGAAGTAAACAATATGTGTGTTATAGCACAGAATGTGTTCAAAAGCTCATTATTTTTTGTTTGGACCTAGAGATAACCAAAGGATTCCTTCAAGCCACAACATCTGTTTCAACTAATAATCATGATGGGGGTTTTTGTAGTATAGGCATTTATCATGTAGAATCATAAGATCCAATCATTCATGATAGACATTTAGCCATATAATTACATATTACAATGCAGGTTCACCTTGCACCTCTTCCTCATGAAGTTCCTGTATTCCAAGACGATTGCAAATTCAAATGCCTTCAGATGCATCCCAGATCTTTTGATTGGAACGTATATGAACTTTTATGAGTCGTTCAAGAGATCAGAATATGAAGTAGAGTTATGCCTTGTTGTGTTTATTTGCTTAACACTCTATATACTTTACCAGTTTCATGTTACAGTTTGGCACTGAGAGTAATAGATTGTTCTTTCCTGTCTAACATGTGCTTGTCACTTATTGAAGACAAACAGGAAAGGTAAAGGGTAAAATCCCCTCCACCACTATGAAAACTTAATTCTGATTAACTGCAGCACAAAAACCATCATTTATGAATAGAGTACACAACCTAAATTAGGGAAATCCTCAATACTCATTATTAGGCGTTTGCTAAGGTAAGCATCACTATTACTGTGGCTCATATTAAGGTTTAGGAGCTTATACAAACCTTTAACCATAAAGCCCGAAACAAAAGGCCTGTTCACACCAAACCCTTTTTTTCGGTGTGATTGATTGTTCTGAACAAGCTTTTGAACGGGAACAATGCATTCCTATGGCCATATTCACATCTGGTCCAACAAACCGTCCGCTCTTTTACGGAAAGCGGAACGATTTTTTTTCCCCTTTGGGATGGTGATGATAACTAACTGAATAAAAGAGATACAAACTTTGGCGCTGCAGCTGCTCAATCCAGTGCGTTGGTGACACTAATTAACTGGCAAACACCTGCATTGGACGTGCAGCTGGTACACACCCCGAAATTATACGCTTATACACTAATACTCTAATAAATAGTTGCAGTTCATGAACCCTTTGTACTACAAACATAAACCCGGTCTGTTTTTGAAAATCTGCTTATGATGCTGTGTTGTAAATGTGCATTTTGCAGAATCACACTGCTATTTTTTATTTTATTCATCAAATTTGATACTGTACATGTTGTTCATAATTAACATTATTTCACATGTATTCAGGCATTATAAAAAGAGAAGTTTGTTTTCGGGAGTATGTTTGCAAAATACGTATGCAAATATAAATAGGACATATATTTATGCAACCGTGCTCTTTACTCATCTCACTTAAAGACAGATTATATACTCCTCAAAATGCATCAACACCATGAAAAAAATATAATGAATCAGCCAAATTAGGTAAATAAATGCTTGAAACTAGTATAAATCTGTTTGTAGAACAGCGTTAGAGCTACATTTGATGTTGCACTGATCAGATTGCATCCAACTGAATTGTACGTGTACAATGACAATAAAGATTTCTATATGTATTGTTGGCAGTCACGTAGCAATGCCTCGAAAACACTCTGGCACCTTAGCAGTCGCAGAGTAACGCACCGAAAACAGTCCGAGCACCTTCGCAGTCACAAAGCAATGCAACAAAAACACACAGAGCACCTTAGCTGTCGTGGGCAACGCACCGAAAACACTAAGCGCACCTTAGCAATCGCATAGCAATGCACCGAAAACACTTAGTACACCTTAGTAGACTGGTAGCAATGCACCAAAAACACTCAGAGCACCTTAGCAATCGGATAGCAATGCACCGAAAACCGTCAGAGCGCCTTCGCAATCGCATAGCAATGCACAAACAACATTCAGAGCACCTTAGCAGTCACGAAGCAACACAAACACACTGAGCACCTTATCAGTCGCATAGTAATGCAACGGAAACAGTCAGAGCACCTTCGCAGTCACAAGCAACACAAACACACAGAGCACATTTACAGTCGTGGAGCAATGCACCGAAAACATGAAGTGCACCTTAGAAATCACATAGCAATGCACAAACAACGTTCAGAGCACCTTAGCAGTCGTGTAGCAACGCTACGGAAACAGTCAGAGCACCTTAACAGTTGCGTAGCAATGCACCGAATACATGTAGAGCACCTTAGAAACCTTAGAGCACCTTAACAGTCAAGTGGCAATGCACTGAAAACGCTCAGAGCACCTTAGGAGTAGTGTAGCAAAGCACCGAAAACACTAAGAACGCCTTATCAGTCGCATAGCAACGCATTAAAAACACTCTGAGCACCTTAGCAGTCGCGTAGCAACGCACCGAAAACACTCGGAGCACCTTAGCAGTCACAATGCACTGAAAACACACAGAGCACCTTAGCTGTCGCTTAGCAATGCACCATAAACACTCAGAACAACTTAGCAATTTTGTAGCAATGCACCGACTACACTCAGAACACAATAGCTGTCGCGCTTCAATTCACTGAAAACACTCAGCGCACCTTAGCAGACACGTAGCAATGCACTGAAAACATTTAGCGCACCTTAGCAGTCCTGTAGTAATGCACAGACAACACTCAGAACACCTTAGCAGTCACGTAGTAACGCACTGAAAACACTCAGAACACCTTAGCAGTCACATAGCAATACTCAGAAAACAGTCAGAACACCTTATCAGTCACGTAGCAACACACTGACAACACCCAGAACAACTTGGCATTCTCATAGCAATGCACTGACAATGCTCAGAACAACTTCGCAATCTCATAGGAATGCACTGACAACACGCAGAACACCTTAGCAGTCGTGTAGCAACACACTGACAACACACAGAACAACATCGCAATCACATAGCAATGCACTGACAACACTCAGAACACCTTAGCAGTCGCGTAGCAACACACTGACAACACTCAGGACACCTTAGCAGTCGCGTAGCAACACACTGACAACACTCAGGACACCTTAGCAGTCGCGTAGCAACACACTGACAACACTCAGAACAACTTGTCAATCTTATAGCAACACACTGACAACACTCAGAACAACTTGACAATCTTATAGCAACACACTGACAACACTCAGAACAACTTGTCAATCTTATAGCAACACACTGACAACACTCAGGACAACTTGTCAATCTTATAGCAACACACTGACAACACTCAGAACAACTTGTCAATCTTATAGCAACACACTGACAACACTCAGAACAACTTGACAATCTTATAGCAACACACTGACAACACTCAGAACAACTTGTCAATCTTATAGCAACACACTGACAACACTCAGAACAACTTGTCAATCTTATAGCAACACACTGACAACACTCAGAACAACTTGTCAATCTTATAGCAACACACTGACAACACTCAGAACACCTTGTCAATCTTATAGCAACACACTGACAACACTCAGGACAACTTGTCAGTCTTATAGCAACACACTGACAACACTCAGGACACCTTAGCAATCTCAAAGCAATGCACTGACAACACTCAGAACACCATAGCAATGAACTGAAAACCAACCGCAACAAACTAGCGTTGTGTCAGCGGCTTTTGCATGGCCAAGAACAACTTCCATTTTCTTCAGAATATGTGAAAACCTTGTTCATTTACTGACTGCAGTCCTGGTTATATATATATTAATATTTATTTTTTATATGTAATAATTTGAGTCAGATTGCATAAAAGGTAAAAAACCAAATACCATTACGTGTGTGTGTGTGTGTGTGTGTGTGTGTGTGTGTGTGTGTGTGGTATTGTTGCAGTAAATCTAAACTGACAACAATACTAAAGATGCTTATCTCTGGTATATCACATGACCTGACCTTGACGCTAATAGTGAGGAAAGGCTGAAATTATTCTGGATTAAGGAGGTTTTATAGAGCTAAACACTTGCTCACAGTGGCACTTCAGTAAATGATACAATAGTTGAGTCACGCATTCTGTGAGGCACTAACACTCGGTTCAGTTTAATTACAGTGCTGCTCCTCAACAAATCTGGTTTGAGTTCTCAATTTTCAGTGTGCATTCTCTTCTTTCTTTTTGTTCAGTCATCCAGCGCTGGGAACAGAGGAATCACAGAGAGGGCTCAGCCTTCCTCCATGCCCACGTTGGCTAAGATGTCCACAGAAACACACAACACAGACGTTACCCCCGCCCTTCCTGAACTTCTAGGAGATATACCCTTCACCTTAGCACCACACATCCTCACCATGCAGGCGGGCCTACCTTTTGTTCCTGATATCGCCTTGCCTCACAACATCAATGACAAGCTAGACAACTTTTGTTATGACTTCACCTTGGAGAACTCTGTGCTTTGTGAGCCTTGACACTCTATCTCTAACATGTGAGGAACTATGGCCCTATGATTGACATGCTACTCCTTAACCATTTGCCTTTTCTTCACTAAATGACCTAGGTTCTGTCAGCTGGCCATAAGGTGATGGGTTCACTCTGACATATCATCCAGTCTGTTTAAACAAGTTAGTTAAGTTAGCGTCAAGATAGTTTACAGTCCCTCAGGACCTTACAACACTTGCTTGTGGGATATGGGTGTGATAAGGAGTAGTTAACACAAAAATTAAAATTGTCATTTACTCACCCTCATGTGGTTCCAAAGCCATACCACTTTTTTATATTTAAAGAATATCCTGGCCACAATAAAAAAGTACCATTTAAAGAATCATAAAAGTGGTCCATGTGACTTCTGAAGTCAATAAATCATTTTTCAATCAACTTGTTCATTCTGCGGAAGAAACTCATGTTTGGAAAAACATGGGGGTTAGTAGAAAGTAATTGTTTTTATTTTGGGGTGAATTATCCCTTTAACACAGTAGATGAGTATTTATAAGATGAATTATGGCTTTACATTTTTTAAATGTAGCTAAGTTTTTACGGGTGTCAAAACTGTGCATTTCTGTATTTTGACTTTTTTGGTCCTTTAGCATAAGAAGATATGCTGAAATGATATACGTTTTGATTATTGTTTTGAAACTATAGTGTTCTTTAGTTTAATTGGGCTGATTGATGTTCCAGACATCACAGACGGCATTGGACTTTCCTCAATTTTTACATCGCTAAGCCAAGACTCACTGTAATTTATAGACTTTACTTGCCAAGCAGTCACTAAAAGCAGTCATAATGCATAGTAAAATTATTTTACAGTAATATAGATGTAACAGATTTATCAATCAGCAATGTAGTTCCAAAAAGTTTGTATTCAATATCAATTTGCAATCATAATGGCTAGTCCACTGTTTGATTTAATTCTGACAATACCAATAATAAACCTCAGTATCTCACTTGTAATATGTAAAGATCTCACTTGCATTGGAGTTTAAGGGAGACTCATAGTGCTCATTACAATGAGGCCAACATTATATCTCTCATTTGTAAAAGAGTGTATTTAAAAAAATATATACTTTGTGTTTTTTTTTTTTTTTTTGGCATGCACGTCATATACCTCGGTTGACGTTTGGGTTAATGCATTACATTTTGAGGTTCTGCCATAAACTTCACACCCCATTTTGGGGGCAGACATGTATTTTAACATTTACTGTTCTGTTGGAACAGGCCACTATTGTTGACCTGTGTTTTTTTTCCGTTTCATTTGAATCTCTATTAGTGAATGGGTTTTATCATAGTGCTTGCTGCTATTTATACAGTGCATTCAAGAGTTTAGCATTTCCCCTTCACATCCTGTGTGGGGCTGTGTTTGCATAGTGTGTTTTTTCCCTTTAAAAATGTCTAAAATAATTCAATGGCACTTCTTCAGGTAAATGTTATGTGATCACTTTATCTCTTCAGTGGACTGTCTTTACCTTTTGATTCATGTCTGGGACAGTCCCAAAGTCTGATACCACGAGATGATTTTGCTAAACTTCTGAAATAAAGAACAAAGTGTAATGAGATATTGTTTTATTGTATGTATACAATGTTTTCTCATACTCGTAGGTTGTTTACAGTTAAATACTTTACCTCTCAATTTAAAGTTCCTCAAAACAGAAACAGAGTCTGAAGAGCAGCAAGAAAAAAAAAATAATACAAAAAATATTATTAAAAGAAAAGTAAACACACAAGGGGTTATTTTTCAAAGATACTTTCAAAGTATGACAGTTGCAGCTCATTTTGTTACACATGAATTTTAACTATTTGTAAATCAACAATTCATTTTGGAAGTGATTGAACATGGCAATGTTTTTAACCCTTAAACTCGGATTGGCCTGTGCCTTCCGGCGTGCCCGCTGAGAAAAAATAATTATCAAAATATTAAAACTGAAGTCCTGACCAACACAAAAATATATGTAGGCATTATGACCAAAACTGTACAAGTGCTTTGAAATTTTCAGAAAAATCTGAAATATAATTTATTAATAATTTTACTCTGCACATTTAATTGTAATCTGTAAAATCATCAAACTGATGTATTATATGTTTTTAGAAAGCGCTCAGAGTAGAATACAACCAACCTATTTGTTTTACTTGCACACCAAAATATAGCAAGTAATAGTTAAGTATATGTCTTTGACATACATGTTGCATGTAAATAGGTGTTGCTTATATGCTGTCTTTTCGCTTTTAAATTCACAAAAAATTATTAAAGGAACATAAATGATCACATACCATTACTTGGAGGGTGTGATTATCTTTCAAACGAGCCCACATACAATGTAATCAGATGCACAGATCATTAGATAATCCACATGAAGCACAATGTGCTATCTGGCTAAAAACACATTAGCTTTCCTGGATCAGATAATTCATCAGAAATGATATAGTACATTGTCCAGCATCACTAAACCAATCATATTAGGACTCAGATTGCTGCAGCCAGAGGTGGAAGTCATCCAAAAATGGGCAGAGAGGATTGTTCTCTCTAAATACATATGGCCACCATGAGATGGCGCCAAGTACATGACACAGACTCAATGATGACTCAAATGACACAGATTGGATCTAAATGAGATCTTGTTATTCATGACTGAATGCTATGGATTCACACACCTTTAGTTATTGTTGTGTAATTAGTTCTTATGTACAATTATTATGTTTTATTTGTTTCGAGACGTTTTTGGACACTTGGATAAATAATATTTGTACGGCTATTACTTTTGATTGCTTCGTCGTATCAACACAAAACTTCACTCAGTTACAGATGACATGATTGATTGGTAACAAAACAAAAGCACCTTTTCAGAGACACCTTATTTACACCTTAAGATATTTAATGTAAAATTAGAAAAATAAGAAAAAGTACATTTCTGGCTCTTTTTTTTAATTTTTATAGATTTTATCTGCATTTTCTTATGCCGAGAGTCTCCGAATTTGTCATAATCTATTCCATTAAAAAAAATTACGTTTTCAAAAAGCGAACAAAAAAGGTACCAAACACCACCACCCTGATTTTAATGTTATATAAAGTTATTTAATATGAACATATTTATATTTAAAGTTATATTAGAAATAATATACATTACAATTGATCATATTAAAATTATTTTATTAAAAATGTTTGTATTATTTGCAAATAACTGCACTTTTAACTGTAGAAAAACTAGAATTTAGCCCATTATTTTATTATCCAAGTCAGTTACTATTCAGTCATGTTATTACAACTTTTATGTTTAATACTGAGGCCAGCAATGGTCATATTAATCAACCTTGATTTCACACTTCACCAGATCTATATTATCTTGACTAGTAATATTGCTTGTCTCCTTAGATAAGTCTGTCAGTTCACATATCAACCAATAGCAAGGCAAAATCCAAATCGTTCTAAACCTCAATTAATCCATTGGCTCTTTCTGCCTCAATAATTTAACCCCAACCAATCATATTTTATTTTTATCATACAATGCTCCAATGAAATGACGTTTTGGCGCCGGACGCTCCCGCCCACTCTTAGTGGCTGTACTGTACCGTTGGAGCGCTTGCTGTCAGTTGGAGTAACGCAAGCGGTGCCGAGACACACGAATGTCGGGATAAAATTTCTTAAAGGTCAACTTTTTTGCGTTTTAAGACTCGGATAAACAACTAACATTATAAAGACAAGTCATTTAGATGTTATTTTCAACCAGTCGTCTGCATGACAAACGAAGACAAGAAAAAAGGACTAAAACTTTATTCAGGGAATCGACAGTGCTTTGTAGCGTTCTTACCCACAAGCTGAGCTGCGAACCTAAATTAACTGGTACAAAGTTCGTTTTTTCTATGTAGGCCTATCTTAATACGCTCAGTTAATGACTGTGCTCTATAAGCACATGCTGTCGGTGGAGGAATATATTCGGTTATTTTGCAGTAAAAGTATCAGATAGTGCAGTTCAATCATGTCAGCATCACCTGTGAACTCAGCTCGGGTCAGGCGCAGCAATGACGCGTCCCCCATCAACACATCTTCCTCATCCTCAGTGGCATCATCATCCTCTGCCGGTAACGGCAGTGGAAACACGAGCCGGTTGCAGCCCATTCGCGCCACGGTGCCCTACCAGCTCCTGCGTGGAAATCAGCAGCACAGCCCGACCCGCCCTCCCGCGCCGTCATCCTCCTCCCTTTCCTCCATCTCAATCGGGAGCAACACAGAACCGACAGCATCATCTGCCCAGCACAGCGGCTCCTCCAGTCCCGTCAGTCCGACGCTCGCCAGTCCGGCAGGAAGCGGCTCGCTGGACGGTCGGCTGATCCCGCGGCAGAGGTGCTCTCCGCCGGAGCACAGGAGCTCACCCGAGCGCAGTCCTCATTCACCTGTCTTTAGAGGTAAACAACAGGCCCAAATCCCGGTTCATTTATTTTCATTCATTTCAATGCATTCAAGCATCATCGCACTTCGCATACGCTTGTCGCTGGTATCGTTTAATTGGGTCAAGCTGCTTTCAAATGGACTGTTTATGCATTATACAGAATATAAGATGCATTCAAATGAGATGCAACAGAAACTAATATGCATGACACAGATATGACAGCTTTATAAGGGTCTTAGTTATATACAGTAAATAAAACGACAACATATATTTGGGTTTGTTGCATTTCTGGGGCTCTAAGTTAATGCAGCGTCTAATAAAAATAATTACAAACAAATGAATATAATAATCGGATTGTGTAGCATGACCGTGGCTGCGTGTCAAAACGTTGCGAGCTGCTCTACATAAACAGCATTTTCGGGGGCGTTCAAAGAGTACGCGTTCTGCTTTCCGTCTGCGCTATTTTTAACTCTTGGACGTTTTTGCTCGTGATGTCGACGCGTTTTGTAAAACGTTCACTAGATCTACTTCAGAGCGCCTTTTGGAACCCCTGCGTTCTGTACCACTCTGTAAAAACAGTGACCTAGGTCAACGTCCCTATAATGATGCCTAAAAATGCTGTCTATGAAGGGCAGCTCGCTAGGTTTTGAAACGTGGCTAAAGCTAGCGCCCTGTAGCTTCATAAACACGCGCATAACGTCTAATATTTGTATTTTTTTCTGTGCTCTGATCTGTCAGGTTGCTATATGAGAAAGTATACGTGTTTCTCAGGGTTGTAGTTAATGCACTGTTGTTTACCGGGCAGGGATGGAAAGAATTACGTGTGTAATTGGAGGTTTGAATGTGTTAAGGCCACACAGGGGGCCTACTCGCAAACACACAACAGTAGCCCTGCAGCTCTGATCCGTTATTATAATACAGAAATGATAAAGTTTGAGCACCTTTTTTTTGACAAGATAGTGCATTAATGTTGTCCATTATGGTATTGTTTGTATATGTTGGACATAGGAAGAGAGACTAACAAACAGGAAAAAAAGCTCTTTCATTCATTCTCAGGACTGTAATATTACGCAGCCCAGGAAATCATCTGTAAGAGAAAGTGAGAGAGAGAAAAAAGAGAGCAGCATTTCCTTTCCC
This sequence comes from Xyrauchen texanus, assembly GCF_025860055.1. NCBI lineage: Eukaryota > Metazoa > Chordata > Actinopteri > Cypriniformes > Catostomidae > Xyrauchen > Xyrauchen texanus. The sequence goes on from NC_068301.1 coordinate 31,913,825, forward strand.
ACAAAATTTAGCAATTCATACCCTTTGTTTATAAACCATGCTCACAGATTTGTAAACCTTTTCGTTGTTTTAACCAATCATGTCCATGGTTTTATAAATCGTGCCCTCAATTACTAATCTGTACTCTCAGATTTGTAAACCATACCCTCAATTTCGCAATATTATATGAGTAAAATATTTATATATTATGTAAGTTTATTTTGCTACAATAGCTACTGTATTCTTCCTTCCTGTCGAAAAAGCTGTGTAGACAAATAAAGTACAAGCCATCACCAGAAAATCATGAAATTACTTACATACACTACTTCTTATGATCTTTTATTAACTTCTCCAAATATTAGCGAACTTGGCCAGCTACCAAGAAACAAAGAGTTACTTTGGCTTTGGCAAACTGACAATCGTGGGTCCCACTTTATATTAAGTGTCTTTAACTACTATGTACTAACATTAAAATACTTACAATACAATGTACTTATTGTGTAACTACTTGTTGTTCTGCAAAATTCTCACAAGATTCGCATTTGCTGCCACTGAGGTTGAGGGACGTGTAGGTTTAGGGGTAGGGTTGGGGTTTAGATTAGGGTTAGGGTTTAGGATAAGGATTGGTTTTGGATTAGGGGTAAGGTTAACAGTGTAACAACTGATGTAATTTAATGCAGGTACTCTAAATTTAAGTACAATGCGACAGCACGTATGAGCATAGTAAGTACATTGTATCAAATGCTTAAGTAGACACCTAAAATAAATTGAGTCACAATCGTGTGTCGCAATGTACTAAAGCCATTCCACTAGCAAAGTTGAACACGGTTAGCTCTCTGTGCTGAAAAAAACCAAAAAAACAGTGCAGAGAATCTAAAACAGCTTATAACTGTATTAACTAGATTTTTTTGACTGTAACAATTTACCATGGTAACCATAGTTGAGGCCAAATTATAGTTACGGTTCATGTAACTACTGTAAAATCAAAATCTTATTTTGACTGAAACTAATGTTAGCATGGCACATTTTTGTAGGTGTATGGTTACTCTGTTGATTTAAAATCCCAGACATGAATCAAAAGTTTGTTTAAAAATGTGGTTGTTTAATCTCCATGTATGCTCATAGCTGTAATAGTGAATGCTGTATTCCTGTATGTGAAATTGTGTATGATAAACATAAAAGTTAAAGAGATGTCCAGCAAAAAGACAGATATCCCCATAATGATCATTTCCTCTGAACTTTGAATTGTCATGAATTTCTTCACATAATTTTGCTAGATGGTTATGAATAAGTGTTTGTGGTAAGACATTCCTGTCAAGGCAGTGTAGCAGAGGTATAGGTTAATGGCAAATGTTCACCTCTTCTGATTATTTGGTGAGAAAAGAGGCAACATATTGATCAATGAATGCTTGTAAGTGGAAACTGTAAGTCTATCTCATCTAAAGAGATTGTGAAGCATGAACTTCATTGGCTGTTCTGGCTGTCATAAGGCAGGCCACAGGAGTGATATCACATCACATGACCTTTTCATAATGATTTGTAGTGACATCATCTGTAAAACCAGACTAATAGCAGGAGGCACTACCAACATTTATTGTTTATATATTACATCTTTATGAGGCCATAATGTGATGGATTGTGGAATATTGTTTCATTATTTGTTTTTACTTGGCTGATGACAGTTTATCTTTCTGTTAGTGTGTTCTTAACATCAGAAATATGCAAAATCTATCTCAATTTAGGACCAATACCTCTGAAGTTTGTGCTATTAGCTGGAAATAGTGGATACTTTCTTGGCAATCAAGTGCAATTGATCCATTAATATGATGTCACTAAACTCAACGATAATTAATAATAATCTATAATTAGAGCTGCAACTAATGACTATTTTGATAATCGATGCATCTTTGATCATTTATTCAAATAATCGATTCATCCGATAAAAAAACACATTTTATTTCCTGTATTTTATAAAAAACTTATTTGTTAAAAATAGTTATTATTGTATGCTGTGCATTATTTACCAAAATGTTTTAAAAATATAAATGTTATTTAATAATTACATCTAGATAAAACTGAAAAAACTGTAAACATAGAATAAAGAATAACAAAACCACAATTAAATTGCTGGTAATAGGTTGAACGTTTTGCAGGAACACAAACATCCCCTCAGAACATATAACATTACTTTAATGTGTTTATTGTATAAAAATAAGGGACTCTGTACATTTGCTGTTTTTATCAAATATGATTTATTACATTATACAGTGCTGTGTAAAAGTATTTTCCACATCCTGATTTCTTGTGTTTTTGTGGAAATCACATACTATATTGTTTCAAAAATTAAAACAAAATCTAATATAAAACAAAGGCAATCTGAGTAAACACAAAATGCAGTTTTTAAATGATAATGTTATTTATTGAAGCAAAAAAAGGTGACTGTTTGATTGACAGTTTGTGTATGTGTGTGTGCTGAACTGGCGCGTGTTCCGAAAATGCTAACACTAATGCTCACCTGAATGGTCAAATACATTTCAAAATTCCACCAAAATGGCCATCTTGATGAGGTATTAATGTAAACACAGAGAGTGATATCTAAAGTGAACGTAAACAGTGAGCACTGAATTTTCTTAATTTGTATTTTTAGTTCTATTTTTTTTAATCTATTTCTATTTTTGCTGTTTTTTTATTACTATTTTATTACTGACTGTTTACTAGTCATTACTAGCCCATAATTAACACATTAGTTAGTGTTATTATTTGTTGTGGTTTTGAAGCTGGTATTGAGAATTGTAAAATGTTATTACCAGACTACTGATATTTTGGTATTGTGATTATGTATAGCCTTTATTGTTCATGGCAGATCTTGCTGCAAAAACATGATGAAAACAAAATCTCATTCCATAAAACTATGAGCATCCCTACTGTTAATGATGGTGATGGAGGCTTTTCTTTATTTGACTACCATACATAACATAATATAATTACGATATGACAATAGTCTCCTCTGCTACCAGTGCAGTTTACATGTCTGTCGCGGAGAATTAAGTTGATTGCATAGGTAACTATTAGGTTGGGCATTTGACATAATTAAAATAAATAAATAATGCAACATAAACTTTGACATGTTACTTGAGCATGTAACTTAAATGTCCTTTTTTCTCTCCAGACAAGTGAATGACCAATTTACTTCTCTGGAGGACAAGCACATGACAATGCTTAACGTCAAATGTATGCTCTATTCGATTTTGTGTTTTGACCATTATTGAACTGTGTTAAACTCTTATCTCGTTTATGCTTTGTGGGTGTGACTTTTTTGCCGTGTCATCACCATTCATATCTATACAACCAATGTGTTTATGATTCAATTACTACTTGAGCACAAAATTTTTTACAAAATCACAAAGTTCTTTATAGATCTAGCCTCTTAATTTTGCTTTCAGATGCACCAGATTGATGAATTTAACTTTAAAATGTACAAAATGTTCTTATGGGGGAGCACACCCCCCCCTATAGGGTCAACCCACCACAGTCTCTCTAAATCCTGTGGAAAACACTGCAGCAATAATAATAATAATTGTACAACAATTATAAAAATACATGCAGTTTCTAATTGTCCTTTGGCCATACTGATCAGGTTCTAATCTATCAGAGAAATGTATATTTCTGTTGCGCTTAGCAAGATTTTGTCTTGTTCTCAGAAGAACAAGACAGAAGTCAGCAGAATTTGAGCTTTTTCTGGGTTTGTGCAGTTCTGTTAGTGTATGTGAACATTAGGGAGCTCAGATAGGACTGTCGTCGGAATGTTAAGTGTTGTTTTTGCCAGTGTAGCGGACAGGTAGAAGCACACTGACACAGGATTGAACTGTTATCACACCTACCCCAGGAGGTAAGAACGGGATTATGACATAACACTAATTCACAAAACACAAAAAAGCTGTCTCTCTTACTGGTTCTCTGGCTTCATCTCTTCTTCCTAAACAAAATATTTTAGGCTTAATTAAAGTGGATCAAAGTACAGTACATAAAGATGACAACAAATGTTTTCTTATTAATCCCCGGGTTGACCTTTGTATCTGCAGCAGAAAAAGGGAGCATGTGTGACGGTAAAGTTTGTTATTGCATATTGTCTGATATATCGCGCATCCCATATCAAGTACATGACAATACACTTTTTATTATGACAAAATCTAGCTCTGTTGTTTACTTGTGTGTTTAAATTTTACAGGAAGTATTAGACCAAAAGATATTCGGCAATTAATTTCAGGGATGTTTGACTTTTTTTTGTTATTATTATTTTACTGTGGTAAGCGTTGTTGTCGAGCTGAGTGTTTCTTGTTTGAACAGCAGGTTGTCATGTTCTCAAACATTTAGTTTTTCACTGGTGAACGGCCCATGTTTTTGAAACATGCCTGTTTGCAGTGTTTATTTTACAGGTCTTTATTCAGTTAAATTCAGAGGCATTATAAGTATTAGAAATATATCCATAACAGTCTCATTGGGATATTTACACTGCTGTACATAGTTCGGTGTGAAAATGTGTCCTGCTTTAGGCATTTCCACATTAAACGAGATTGACTGCTTACAGTGACGTCAATTCTTATTTGCATCAATTATTAAATAAACGGTATTTCTAGAATATCTCTGTCTCTGTACTATAACACATTTTGCAGCAACATCAAAAAATACCCTTTTCCTACTTTTAGCATATGTAATATGGTGGCTTGTGATTCCAAATGTATTCTGCCATATTGTACAGATATACCTGATTTGAACTTGCTGTCCTTTGTGCAATATTTATTTTCTCATTTTATTAAATTATAAATCCTTCATTAAACATTTATTATGTGATATTTTAATTTACAGACATTGCAAAATGTATTATTTAAATTGTACATTGTTTCATGTTTGAAAACATTTGTAACCAAAAAAAAATGTAATGGGATATTTCACTCAAAAATGTAAGTCCTGTCATAATTTATTCACCATCATGTTGTTCCAAAACTCATTTGACTGACTGTCTTCTGCGTTCACATGCGTTATCGCACACCAATTATGCTTAATAAGGTAGGTACTATTAAGGTAGGAATAAGGTTGTATTTTTGGTAGTAATCAGCTTATTGGTGTTCATGTAAACACACTCAGTGTTTGCAAAAGAGACAAAGAATTAAATTATGAGAAAAGGTTCTGGTTTTTACATTCATACATTTTTACGTTTAGATTAAGTGTCCGAAATTGTGCAGCCACTGTACTAGGCTTATATTTTTTCAGAATGTACTTGCCTTTTTAAAACAACTTGGGTGTACTCCTCATTCTTGTTTTTATTAATATATATCTCAACAGCTGAAAACCCTGACATCTAGCCTCCACGTTTGCTTATGACTATAATAATTTTTCTTTTCTTTTTTTTGCACATGCAGTACCACACATTGTGTGTTCCAGTGCCTTAATTGCCACCCAATCTCAAAACAAAAAAGTAGTTGCATACTAAAAGTGCTGTTCATTGCAGGCCTTACATTATGAACAATATTCAGTGGTAGTTTTAAAAAAATCTTTTTAGGTTAGCATGTTAAAGCTGTGTTGATCTTTTGGTATCATACCAATCTTAAAATATGAAAAGAGGAATATTCTGGTGATTTTGTATTTCTGCAGTGAGTCATAATGTGACATCCACGGGTGCGTTTATTGGAAAGCTATGAACACACTTGTGCGTTCTGAGGGGAAAAGTTCACATTTGCATGCCCCCCTGCCTTGCAGTTAGTTTTGTTTCCTTGCGTGAAGCACTCAACCCAACAGAATTCCAACTGTGTTGATGGATGTCGTACAATAGCGGCTGTGTTTTCTGCAATGCATATCGACTCCCAACAGGGACTGTATTTACCTCTGAAAGCCTTCAACATATCCAGCATTGATGATGTTATTGGCTTGGCCTGCTTTTACCTTGGCTGTCAGAACAATGCGTTATATCCAGGACCAAACACAATCTGAGCCCACAGATTGGCACAAGTTCTTTGAGACAAAGTTAAAAGTAAATATATGTATGATTATATTTTATTGTTTTTATATATATATATATATATATATATATATATATATATATATATATATATATATATATATATATATATATATATATATATTAGGGCTGTCGATTTAACGTGTTAATTCAGTTCGATAATTTTTTTTTAAATAACGAGTTAAAAAGATTTACGCAATTAATCGCATGCCCACGGACCATAATAAGGAAGATTCCTGAGAAACGCAAGCTTGTAGTACCACCTGTTTACTCCAGAGGGCAGTAAGTGAAATTTCAGCTGTATGAGCAACGCACAGTTTATACAGTGAAGAAAACACTTCAGTAGGCAGAAAAACACAGACATGCGTTACGTTATTGCGTTCAAAACACTTGAAGGAGCGCAAATGCAATCTAAGGGATCTCAAGATGTGTTTAAAGATTGAGTATTAAACTATATTTATCTTGACATAATGACCTAAACATTTTATGTTTATGACGCAACACACCCTGTCTGACGCAGATGTAAATTATCATTTTTAAATATATAAAGATAACTATGTATAATTATATATTGATGTAAGTATGTATAATCATTCTGTATTTAATTATTGTTATATGAGGGGCTTTCTCAGCAAATATTTGTATATGCGATTAATCACGATTAATTAATCGGGACACCATGTAATTAATTAGATTCAATTTTTTTAGTGATTGACAGCCCTAATATATATATATATATATATATATATATATATATATATATATATATATATACAGTATCTCACAAAAGTGAGTACACCCCTCACATTTTTGTAAATATTTGATTATATCTTTTCATGTGACAACACTGAAGAAATGACACTTTGCTACAATGTAAATTAGTGAGTGTACAGCTTGTATAACAGTGTAAATTTGCTGTCCCCTCAAAATAACTCAACACACAGCCATTAATGTCTAAACTGCTGGCAACAAAAGTGAGTATACCCCTAAGTGAAAATGTCCAAATTGGGCCCAAAGTGTCAATATTTTGTGTGGCCACCATTATTTTCCAGCACTGCTTTAACCCTCTTGGACATGGAGTTCACCAGAGCTTCACAGGTTGCCACTGGAGTCCTCTTCCACTCCTCCATGATGATATCACGGAGCTCGTGGATGTTAGAGACCTTGTGCTCCTCCACCTTGTGTTTGAGGATGCCCCACAGATGGTCAATAGGGTTTAGGTCTGGAGACATGCTTGGCCAGTCCATCACCTTCACCCTCAGCTTCTTTAGCAAGGCAGTGGTCATCTTGGAGGTGTGTTTGGGGTCGTTATCATGCTGGATTACTGCCCTGCGGCCCAGTTTCCGAAGGGAGGGGATCATGCTCTGCTTCAGTATGTCACAGTACATGTTGATGTTGGCATTCATGGTTCCCTCAATGAACTGTAGCTCCCCAGTTCCGGCAGCACTCATGCAGCCCCAGACCACGACACTCCCACCACCATGCTTGACTGTAGGCAAGACACACTTGTCTTTTTACTCCTCACCTGGTTTCCGCCACACATGCTTGACACAATCTGAACCAATTAAGTTTATCTTGGTGTCATCAGACCACAGGATATGGTTCCAGTAATCCATGTCCTTAGTCTGCTTGTCTTCAGCAAACTGTTAGCAGGCTTTCTTGTGCATCATCTTTAGAAGAGGCTTTCTTCTGGGATGACAGCCATGCAGACCAATTTGATGCTGTGTGCGGCGTATGGTCTGAGCACTGACAGGCTTGCCCCCACCCCTTCAATCTCTGCAGCAATGCTGGCAGCACTCATACGTCTATTTCCCAAAGTCAACCTCTGGATATGACCCTGAGCATGTTTACTCAACTTCTTTGGTCGACCATGGCGAGGCCTGTTCTGAGTGGAACCTGTCCTGTTAAACCACTGTATGGTCTTGGCCACCGTGCTGCAGCGCAGTATCAGGGTCTTGGCAATCTTCTTATAGCCTAGTCCATCTTTATGTCGAGCAACAATTCTTTTTTTCAGATCCTCAGAGAGTTCTTTGCCATGAGGTGCCATGTTGAACTTCCAGTAACCAGTATGAGTGAGTGTGAGAGCGATGGCACCAAATTTCACCAAATATTTATATAATTTATATATATATGACAAGTTTTACAAGCAGCTGCTGATGATCTACTATTGATGAATGATGATTTACTGTTGATAAATTACTGCTACTACAGTATTTATTAGCCTATATTATAACTTTTACTTTTCAGTCTCATACTTAAATAAATTGTAGATGATTGTAAGAGTGTATGTTTTGTTTCTCTTCTGATTCTGTGAGCTGGGAGCAGACCTTTCAAAAATAAGTCCCCAGTGTAATTCAGGTTTGTTTATATTTATGCATCAAATCTTCATTTTCTGTCACAATAAACTGCACATGGGATTTTATCTTCTAATCGTGCATTGAGATGATGGCATCACAGCTCGCTGAACTCACCGCAGTGGTCCAACAACTCCAAACTTCTCCTGACCCCAGCCCCTCCTCCTGAAACACCCCCATCGGCCTTGACGGTTCACCATGCCCCCTGGCGCCCAAAGGGTCGCATCCTCCCTCCAGCTTCGTTCTCAGATGAGGCGGGTTCCGTTAGTGCCTTTCAGTCTCAATGTTAAATTTTTTCTTCACTTCACTTTTCTTCACCCTACAGCACTCTACGTTTGCCTCTGGCACAATGAAGGTCGTGTGTGTTATCACGCTCCTCTCCTCTCTTTCGCAGCGCTCTCCCTCAGATAGAAAGACGCATCCGTGTGCATTCTTTTTGCACGACTTAACACAGGCACTTCGATGACGGTAACTGAGAATTGCTGTCTGTCCAGTTGGCCTTGGGCAAGTGCCATCATTGGTTAGAGGGTTCAGGGATTCATTTCGTGGACTGGACTGACCATAAGAACCTAGAGTTCATCTGTAGCTCACAACACCTCAACTCTAGACATGCTCACTGGGCATTATTCTTCCCTCTGTATAATTTCACCCTTTCTTATCACCCGGGCTCTAAGAATGTCTAGCCTGACTCCATGTCTAGATGTTTCAAAATCGAGACCTCCACCATCACACCGGATACCATCCTACCAGCCTAATAAATGGGGGGCATGCTATCCTGGGAGGTTGAGTCTAAAGTCTGTGCTGCTCTACAAATCACCACACCCCCGCCACATACCCAGCGAGCAGGTTAATTGCTCCGCAGTCAGTTCAGATGCACATCCTACACTGGGGTCAGTCAACCAACGTGGCTTGCCATCCAGGGGCTACCCACACCTAGGTGCTCAATAGTGTTTCTAGTGGCCATCGCTTGCACGGTATGTATGCAGGTTCATTGTCGCTTGCCCCATTTGCGACAAACAAGACCTCCTGTAACCCCGCGGCCAGGCTCCTCCAACCGTTATCTGTCCCATCAAGACCCTGGTCACACATAGCCATGGATTTTGTAACTAGCCTCCCCCTTCCCATAGCAACACAGTCGTTTTGACTGTAGTGGACTGGTTATCGAAGATGGCTCATTTCATTCCCCTCCCCAAATTTCCCTCTGCAAGGGAGACAGTGGTAGCGGTCATAAACCTTATTTTCTGCATTCGTGGCCTCCCGGTCGATGTGGTTTCTGACAGAGGCCTCCAGCTTGTGTCACGTTTATGGGCAGAGTTCTGTCGACAGCTGGGGCTACAGTGAATTTGTCCTCTGGGCTCCACCCCCAGACAAATAGGCAAGCGGAGCGTACTAATCAGGAACTGGAAAAAACCCTGCGCTGTATGGCCTCCCGTAACCCATCTTCTTGGAGCGATAGTTTTGTCTGGGTCGGATACGCTCATAAATCTTTGCCATCGTCTATGGGGTTATCACACTACCAGTGTAGCCTCGGCTACCAGCCACCTCTGTTCCCCGCTCAAGAGCCCAATGTTCAGGTCCCGTCCATATACGCCTTTGAAGAGGTTCTGACACACCTGGAAAGCTGCCAGAGAAGCCCACATACAGACTGGTGTTCGCGTCAAGAGGTCAGCGGTCCAACAGCTAAGCCCACAGCCTACGTGTGTGGACAGAAAGTTTTGTTGTCCTCCAAGGACATTCCACTCTGACTGCCCTCAAGTAAGCTGGGTCCCAAGTTTATCGGGCCATTTCCTATCACCAAGGTAATTTGTCCAGTGGCGGTCTGTCTCAAATTACCACCTCACCTCAAACATATTCAACCTGTGTTGGATCATGGTTTGGGACATTCTGGACCACGCCCTCATTGATCAGTTTCACCTCCAACAAGGTAATTCTGCTGGGGGGTATCCCTAATGGAGGGAGAACTGTCACGGCTGCAGTAAATTTGCCGATTTATTCTGTTGTTTTGGTTTTTGCTCTCCCTTGTGTCTCGGAGGTGGAGCCGGCACGCAGGATCAGTGTTTCCATGGGAACATTGATCGTCCCCGGGGAAGCGCTGATCATGCCGCTGATTAATGTGCTAGCTACACCTGTTCCACTTTGATTGCACTCCCTAATTAATCCTTATTTGCCCTCACTGTCTTCACTAGATTATTTATTGTGCTGTCAAGTGGGTATCCTTGCTCTCTTTGTCTAGTTGGTTCTATGTCATGTATCTGTTGGTTGCCTGTCTCTGCCCATGTGTCGGGAAGTGTGGTTACCTTCCAGTTTGCTGTATGGCTGTCCTTGCCACCCACGAATCGCCAGTAGAATATTCTTCATCTCTGCCCACGTGTCAGGAATATGACTACCCTCCTTCATCCGGGCTTTGCTCTCTGCACCACACCACGCTTCACACTTACACGGTGCATCCACCTGTCTTCGAACACACTCCTCCTTTGCCCGCTGTGTGGCCACTACACGCACATAGACTTGTTTCTCACCTCCTGCTACTGCAGCTGCTGCTGAGATTCCTATACATCGCCAGCACAGTTTATGTTGATATTTGTTGTTAATAATTCCATGAACTGTTCTTCTGCTATTGAGTCTCTGTCTCACTCTCTCCCTGACATTATTAGCCTTTTCCACCACCTTAGTTTTCCACAACCTTTTTCGGTAACCACAAAATCCAATATCAGTCGACCTGTAGCAGATATACATTTTAATAATATGTCAACAAAATTTAAACAATCATTTATTTTACACAATATTCATTGAAAAATGGGACAACAAGCACTATTCATTGAAATGGTTTTCAGTAGATTCTAGAACTAACGATGGGCAAACTGACCACTTCCATTAATTGGCCGATAATCTCAAAATGGCCAAATATTGGTTGATTAATCAGTTTGGTTGATACATTAATCTATCACTCCTGGCTATGCCCACTCCCCTTTACGACTGTAACTGCGTGAAGAGTGGAAGCCAGGAGCAATGTTCATCTTTCCCCATAAAATCACATTAATGCCATAAAAGAATTCCAAATATGTGAAGATATCATAACCTGTGGGCTGCAATTCTACAGCTGAGCAATTACTCAATTATTTTCTTCCCTGTCATGTAGCAAAACCACCTGCCCCACATTTAATATAACCTATTTCACAGCTTGGAGTGAAATCAGCAGTATTGCGACAATGTTTGTCAAAATATGATTGTATGAAAAACAACAGAAGGACTTTCACTGATCAACCCACATACTTTCTGTTTGCCAGCGCAGTATTTGACTGAATGTAACTTCCCACACATTTACTAACTGCATTCACGCTGCACTGCCCATTTACACTCACAACTTTGAGACAGATAAAGGGAAAGGTGAAATTAAGACTTTTCTCTTTGCATCGTTCAGTCTGTTGGTCCTGCCCTGCCCTGCTGGGAGGTGTTGTCCTGAAACGGCCTCTTTCCATCTGCTCTCAGGAAACTGTAAAACAAGCAGAGAGGAAGGAGTTCAGTGCCAGGGCTCCATGAGCAAATGCCTTCCACACTCACTAAGCAACGTTTGCGCAAGTCGAACCATGAGGCAAATCAAAACCTCAGCCACCTCATGCTTAACAGTATTGACTTTATGTGCAAATAAGCTTGGCTGTTAGTACCACAAAGCTAATGTATGATAAGATTAGGCATGTTTGACTAAATCATGTTTTCATTAATTATGAATCTAAGTCATTACTATATATATTACAGCTTATTTTTCTGTAAAGCTTCTTTGAAATTATATGTGTTGTGAAAAGCACAATTCAAATAAAAATGACTTAATGTTGATGGTCTTTGCTTGGTTTTAGAGGGTAAAAAATATAAAAAACATACAAGAAGTATATGGCTTCGGGTTTAGTGTTCACTTAGGATCCTTTCACAATTTCACTTTCAGTGCACACCCAAGACCTTTTGACGTCAGAGTTGGTTGATGTAATAAGTTGTTTGGCTCTTGAAAAGGTGGTTTTGGTTCATGTTCTCTCTGGTATTATTAGTTTTATTATTATTAGGGATGTCCTGATACAGATACTTGTATTGGAATCAGGTTCGATAATGCATTCTTTTTCTTGTACTCGTACTCGTAAAAATGCTTTGAAACCAAAAACCAAACCATATAGTACCATCTGATGTATGAATGTCTTTCTGTAAACATTCAGCACAAAAATAACTATCACGTTATCTCCTAGTGTGAGTATTAGACTGCAAAGGCTGAGATTTAATGAGATAAATATATAGTTTGCATTTGAGCACTTGTGAATGTGTGGAGCCAGTGTTGTGCCATCACCGGCTGCTCATACCTTTTAGAGCTCCTTGGCTCATACACAGAATCACCATCAATGAGCACTGCATGCACTGTTTGCAGCAGATGACAGCGAGCAGAGTGCTAATTCACTTTGTAGTGTGAGGCACATACAGACTACATATTTATTTAATTAAATCGCAACCTTTTGCGGTTTAATAACACTGGGTCACATATAGGGCTGGACGATAAAATGAAATATCGATATATATATATATATCACGATAAAGAAAATCCACGATAAGCTTTTGAGGAATTTTCGATATTTACTGCATGTCGCTAAAACACAAGCAGTTCAGCTTTCTTAGGCTGCGTTTCCACTGGGGCGGACGAAATCCGCTCAAAGGCGCTCACAGCGCTAGGAGAGAGCTTCCGCCGCACCGCTGCCAATCCTACGATCCACCTTGCGAGCATGACGCTCAGCTTTCATAGGAATGAATTGAAAACGCTCTCAGCTTCGCTCACAACGCGCCAGTGGTAACGTAGGGTCAGAGTGGATGAACTTGATTCCATCCGCATCGCAAAACTTTATGACAACGGTTGTACCCTCTCATCGTCTCTAGTGAAGAGCGCAACAGAACAACAGTGATGTGGACAACAGCTCTGATCTTTCTGTGCTGTAATTTGAATATTGTTCTCTAGCACCAAATAGGCATAATTTCTGCCCTGTCCCACTCCGCAGGCGTTGCCTCTTTTCCCTGCATGTGTGTAGACATGAAGTGGCACATGATTTAACGTGGTTTCAAAGCACCTTCCAATGTTGTATTTTGGATTGTGCTGTGAAAAAAGCATTTCATTTGATAAAAATAATACAATATTATTATATTCATTTGATAATAGTTTTAATGAATTCATTTATTTACATATTTATTTGAAATAAACTATTTATGTGGAATAAAAAATTAAAAACATTTATCAGCAAGTACGGAAAAGGAAATATCGATACCCGTACTAGTTCTCATAAAAAGGGTGTCGGGACATCCCTAATTATTATTATCATTGTTATTATTATTAAAAATATTTTTAAAATATGAATTCATTATTAATTTTATATAATTCTGCAATTCTCATACCTACTTGTCTCCAAATAAATGGCCTTTAGAGAGTAGCTAACATTCTTCAAATGTCTTGCAGTGTCTTACAAACACAGGGGGAGGAATAAAACTCTGGTTCAGAAAAGCAGTCGAACCAAATCTCAAAGCAACCCAATGTACTGGGTTTAATCCTGTACAAGCACAATTGATTTCATCTATGACATACATAGTCTTTATGGTAATACACTTGCTTTTGAATTCTATAGGGCAAGGTATTGCACTGGAATAAACGTTTACACGTTGTCTGTGCAGACTCCTGTCATGACAATGTAAAGCCAATAAACCTGGGAACTTTTACATGATACACGCAAGGCACTGTTGACATAGGAAAAAAATCCACCCTTGAGAATTATGTTGGTAGCACAACCATAAGTTAATTTGCTAAAAGTTGGATTAATATAATATTATATAGTCGTTTCAACAAATGTTCAAGTTGCTCATTTCTACTGAATCTGATGCCATGTATTTTTAGCATCATAATATTTAAACTTGATACATAAGGCACTGTTAACAGAGTACTCAATTAAGTTATTTTTGGATGTCTAACAGATCTCTTCAATGAACTGTTTCTGGCCTGAGTCCAGTTTTCAGAGCCAAAGTCTGATACACTCACTCTGCATTATAGATACATTATAGCATATTACCTAATCTGCTATCTGTCATAGAGGTCGACTGATATATCACAGAGACCTATAAATCGGCCGATATTCTGACTTTTTTCATTATTGCATTTTCCCATTCAGCCGATTGATTTCTTGAGGGCACCGAAAATTGGAGGCTTGCATGTGAAGCAACTGAGACATGTAAACAGCCAGTCACAGTCCGCATTAAAAAAATCTCATTCTGTAATGCAGATTCAGATTTTATGAAAGTAAACTTGTCAGATGCACAAAACATATACGTTTTTTTACAAGTATAGCCACAATACTTAAGCATAACTTATCATGACATGACATAATTTAACATGAATAAAATCACTTTCTAACCTTGTATGTGTAAAGTTATCCAGTATTTAAACTCCTTTGTCATGATGATGTAACTCCGAAAACCATGTAGGCTTAAATTCTGGAAATTTGATGTATGAGTTGACATGAGTTTTCGGTTTTATCATTATCTTCTGTTTTTGAACAAGCCATAGTGCTATCCGGTTTATGATCAGATGCACAATGTGAAGAAGCTATTGGCGACGTCTGAAGAGAACAGCTTCCCCGAATACATCTAGAATACACAGCTGCTTCATGTTTGGAGTGCAACAGCATCGGCCAACAAACATGCTTGCTTCAGTGCAGTTATCGGTTATTTCAATCTTATTATGTCCATGATCCAACACATGGAAAATAAGCGATGGAATCAGCGCTTCCTCATAATTGCCGTGTCTGGTGTTCGACTAGCACAAATGCATCCAAAAAATGCTCGTGCTGGTCCGGTTATGGACTGCGGTGCGTTTTGTGGAGTAATTTCGATCTGGCCATGGTGTTAAAGTGTTAAAACCGACTGTTGAAGTCTCATACTTGTGGAACAGCTGTTACGTCCTTGAGTTTTAATTCTCCGCAGTACGTGCAATGTGAGCTCTTGCATGAGGGTGCACTTTGATTGTATGGCAGCTTTCCATCTCATGAATAATGTGGAGAAACACTCATTATCTAGTGATGTTCATGTGGTCTGTCCTACCAATCATAACTCTGAGTTTACGCATATACCTAATATTTGTGATGTTACTTTAACTTTCGTTTTGAAACTGGAAAAAGGAAATGTCTCAATAAAACAAAAAAATAACCACTTTCCACTTAACAATAAATGAGTTACATAATGTGCATCCTGTGCATATCTGTTAACATCTCAAAAATGTGTTATAGGGTTTCATGACCCTTCAATGTCAAGTAATAATTAGCTAAAATACTTTCAAATAGTTAAAAAAGGTTTGATTCTGATATTTTTCTAATTATTTTGAATGTACACAAACTACTGATCTGAATACAATTATATTATGTTTGTTAATGGATTATTAAGGAAAGTTATTATTAAGTTTTACCAGATGATTTCTGAATGGGTGACCTCTGCTTTTGTGCATTAATGTTTACAACAATGCACTTTACAACAATTGATGTTTTTGTTTTTTTCATAAACCTAAACACAACTTCTATTCACTTTCTTTTGTAGTTATAGGATTTCGAAAGGAATTCACCTGCATTCTCCAGTGACTCAGTCTCTAGTTAGGCACTTCCTAAAAAGCACACAGTGAGATAAGGGCCACTTCTAAATATGGTCTTCTAGAATGGACTGCAATCCATTAGCTTTGCACTGAATGACCCTGTTTATTACCATGGAAACAGTACACTCTCTGTGTGTCCATACCATCTCTAGTACATGAGTTTGCATTTAAGCCATAATCTTACCACTTGGAGCTTTAGAGCTAATTATTTACCACATATATCTAAGAACGTATTGCTTATGTTTTGCATGCTTACTCTGATATTTACTCGTCACCAAACGGTGGATATTGCATTGATCCTTTCTCTGTTGATTTCATTTTCTACTTGCTTTTCTCGTCTAATTTGGGCTTCACAGTATGCAAAAACTCAGCAGTGATAATATAATTCAGAGAGGTGTGAATAACCTTTGGCAACCTGTGACAAAGTGAGACATTT
This sequence comes from Xyrauchen texanus, assembly GCF_025860055.1. Classification (NCBI taxonomy): domain Eukaryota; kingdom Metazoa; phylum Chordata; class Actinopteri; order Cypriniformes; family Catostomidae; genus Xyrauchen; species Xyrauchen texanus. Next base: position 31,930,261 of record NC_068301.1, read on the forward strand.
GTGAAAAAAAAACACTGTAGCTGCCAACTAAACAGTCAGCACAGGCCATAATCTCACCGTTAATCAACTGCACTGGCTCCTTCTTTAAATGTAGCCTCTCTTCCATATCAAAAGACACTCTTGATATAAAGGGTGGGGTTAAACAGAAGCACAGAAAGTGATAAAAAGCAAAAATGCTCTTTTGATATGAGTCACCAGCCTTGAAGTTGCTGGCCAGAACTAATTTGGTGCTGGTCTTTCTGGTGGATCAACAAAGTCATGTTGTTGACAACCAAAACTTTGTATGCTAATCTGGTTGAAAGGGATTGGTCAGGATGGTTAACGAGTCATTAGAAAGGCTTTCTAGTGAGTTTTCAGCTTTAATATATTTTTGCATAAGTGGTTTAATGCAGATTAATTTAGAGGGGGTTTAAGTGTGCTGTAGCGTGCTTGCTACTTACATTTGGCTGGTGACTAATTGTCACATAATTGAGAATAACAGTTTAATTGTCATTTGGAGTGTTCACGTAATGCAATAACAGCGTTCATGGCATATAGATATTTGCTTAAAAGTAGCTTATTTGGACTGTAAAATGTGATTAGATTTTGAAGCGCACAAAAATATAATTAATACGATAAGGCGATTATTTATTAATCATTACAGGCCTAGTGTTCTCAGATATCTTTACTAAGAAGTTACGTCTCCAAAAGCTCAGTCACATTCACCCTTGCACGGCGAATTCCATGGGTGAAATACGGGAATCCACAGAATCAGGAATTTCGGGTGATGGACTTCTGGTGGCGAAGGCATCTCCCTACACGAATTTGATGTGGAGTTCGAGTTTGGTGAACTTTGACACACAAATTTTCACTGTTGTCTCAGCAAGTTGTTTGTTGGTAGTGACCTCTGTCTGGTCTGGCTTCACTTGCGCCTGTGCCTTCTTCGCCTGTTTAGATAATATCACAGAACCACAGTGTTGACACTTTTCAGAAAACAAAACACATACAAGTGACTTACTTATAGTTGTTTCTGCTTAATAAGCAGACTTAGGAGGAGAATTAAAAAAAATTACACTCTTGCTTCAGCACAAGCAACTAATGTTGCACCGATCAGGAAATCTGAGGCTAATTCAGTGTCTTGCCCAAGGACACTTTATGTGGAGTCGTGTGGGCTGGGAATTGAACCACCAACCCTGCGATTAGTGGCCAACCAGCTCTACCACCTGAGCCACAGCTGCACAAAACATAAGAACATACACAACACGGCCACATGCGTCTATCTTTCTTTCAACCGGCGCCTCCAGCAGCCCCTTGTCTCGCTCTCCCACTGATCACAGCACCGGCCGTGCTCCATCAAGGCCCGGCCACGCCCTCCTCCTCGTCACAGGTATATTGATGTGAATTACATCATGTCTGAAAGTTTCAATTTGTGAATGCTTAGAATTTCCAAAAACTCATCCTCCAAAGACCACTCTGTCATGCTTAAAGGGCTGAGCAAGCGCTCATTCATTAGAGTAGTAGTGTATGTGTGATTCCCTGCGTGCTGCAAAAAAGATCAGCCCTGATTCAATGCACGATTGGCTAATTGCCAATCATGGATTTAAGAGGAAGATCGACCAATTTCGATCGGTGGCCGATCGATCGGTGCACCCCTACTAGCAACCCAGGGACCAACATCCAAAACACAACAAATACTGGTATTTCAGCAGAGCCTCTCCAGTTTATTCATGTTGAACTCAACACCAGGGCAGGTTGTTTGCTTCCCAAGGCTCTGCTTTTCATAAAAACACAAGTGCAGTTTGCCTGGTGCTGCCTTGTGAATACAGATACCTGAGTTTGATTTTGAAAGCCATAAAGGTGATGCATGGCTCTGATGATGTATTCACAATGCTGTGGAGAGGTGTAAATATTGTCATCTCTTCTGTAGGAAAGTGTCATGTTCTGACTATATTTGATTAGACAAGTTCATATGTCTTTGACCAAGTTTCTCCTGTCTTCCACTGTTGGATGATGGATCTGCTAGAGGTATTTTTATCAGGCGCATCATGGATAATTTTTGTTTGCATGAATACAAGTTAAGCACAACCAAGAACAAGATAGAGAACTAGCAGCCTTCAAGTAAATCTGATCCGATCACAAACTCAAGTGGAAGCGCACGCCCTCCCATTCTAGGAGACGCCTTACAGATGTAAACAATCATGGATACGGGAACGGCTGCTGTTATTGTTGCTGCTACTCTGTCAGGGTTTCCGTGGATATTTAAAAAGTCTTAAAATGTCAGTAAAATTTAGTTTTACAAAATCTAAGGTAATAAAAAGTCTTAAATATCTTAAATGATCCAACAAAAGTCTTAATTATTATTTAAAGAGATCTTAAATTTGGGGCGGAAAGACAGGAATCGTGATATGACCTAATGTAAGTATGAATCTTCAAAAGAATACGATTTATTATATAAATACATGCGCTGCATCATTTTCTCCAAGCACGCAGGGGCTTGTGAGTGTTTCCAGTTCAATGCAGTTTGTAATCATTAGGACATATCAGAAATGTATGACAAGCAATCACTAATGATCAGCTGTTGATGATGATGAGACAGTATAGTGTTGTTAAAATATGACAATGTTTACTTTTGATTGTTTATATTGTAATGCGTTGTATGTAGATTATTGTGGGAGTGCACATTTTATTTCCCTTATCTGTTTGAATGAGCAGCTGGAAGTAGTGAAGGGCACATTTTTCAAAATAAAATAAAATCTGATTTTGGTATGGAGATATGTTATTAATTTTATTTGTTCAGGTCTTGAAAAAGGTCTTTAAAAGTCTTACATTTGATACAACTCTGCAGCAACCCAGCTCTGTGTTCCAATCACGAATTAAATGGGCAAAGCCCAATTGGGTGCGTCTTAGGTGGGAAGTAGGGCCTCTAGATATGGCAACGTGAGTTGAGGAGCATTTAAAGTTAAACTCCACTTGCTTGTTTGCAAAATCTATGTTTCTTGAATTTAGAGGACCTGCGCATACCATTTGCATTGGCCGCTCACCGTATGACTTCAGATTTGTGTCATGGAGCATCATAAACTACAAGAGTTCCTCCATAGCCGTGGCTAGTCAGCTCAAAAATATCAGACATCTTTAATATCCTCCGACTAGATTTTATTGCAGTCAGAGCGTAATAAATCAAAGTATATACACCACATACTATGCAAATTGTTTCAAAATAATTGCAATTAGATTCTTTTTATTTTTGGTCCAAATCATTCAGCCCCACTATTAAAAGTTCTCAGGGCAAGCCGTTTGTCATCCAGAAGCAAACACTTCAAAGCGAATGGTCATGTGGTGTTACTTTCCACAGCACTGGCAGCGATGGATCATATAGACCAATCACAATTGCTTGTGATTACAGGATAGGGCATTTTATTTATTTTTCTAAAGATTGTAGGGGTGGATTTGTATCTCATGTACTAATCTCTGAAATGTAATGATTTAAACAAGATTTAAATAGATAATTATAAGAGCAGATTAGCAGAGTTATTAGTCAACAGCATTTGCCTTCCAGTGATCACTAAATTAGCTTAGCAGAATGAAGAGTTGAGCCTTTTGTGTACTTTGCAGTTTTGTGTAGTGCTTAAGACATTTAAAAACAAGTAAAGTCACTCGGAAGACATGTTCATAATGGGCAGCCTGCAGGATGCTATTTTTTATTGACACAAGTACAGCTCGTATCTACTTGAATGAGGGAAAAATCGAAATCTCCAAAACGGTTTGTCAAGATCACGAGTGAAAAACATCATTGTCATTGTATCATTAATTTTCTGGCTGTTCCAGCTAATACGAATGTGCATTCTCAATTCAAATGGATAGGCAATGTCTATATCAAAAAGGCGATTGGGTTATTTGGGTCTTTTTATTTAGAGGGTTCCAAATTAGTCACTTAAGAGGTTCAATTTCAGTTTGGAGGCTGCTATAGAAGGTAGCTGCCTATGTAGACAGTACACAGAAAGGCAGCTCACTAGGTTTTGGAACAAGGTTTATTAGTCATTTACATTTTAGATCCAAATAAACAGTGTTTAGTCTGTCTTTATTTGGTTATTGAAAACATCTTGGCATGCTTTGGTGTGGGTGACCTTTTTGAGCTCAGCAAAAAAAATAAAAAAAAACAGGCCTAGTTACCATGTTCCACAATCATTTACCATCCCACAGAAGACTTTATTGATGCAAAATCAACCATGCACCAACTGAGTTATGCAATTGCAAAAACAAACCTTCAGTGTAACTAAACTGGTAATATATTGTTTAGTATATTTACTCTATGTGTGCATCAATAAACTGCTGCAGGTAACAGATTGAAAAATAACTTTTGGGCTGCCACCACCCCACCACATCTGCTCACAACCCACCTGTTCTTCTCTCTTTCTCTTTCTGTTTTTTTCATGTGGCAGTTGAAAGGTCAAAGTCACAACAGGTGCAGAGCACGGGTGCTATCAGACGGACTTCCTCTCTGGGTGCTATCACCGGGCGCTACCTGATAGGACAGTGGCCACGCGAATCCCACCTGCACAACCCCTTGTGCATGAAAGACAAGTCCACACAGGTAGGCACTTTCACTAGCTGTGTTTATATCTACCTTCTGGCTTCAAAGTCTGACCCTGTTCAGGTGTGTTTGCATGATTTACTGCAGTTTCAGTAAACATCATTCTTCTAGATTTTTGCATGTTCACTGTGGAAGGAATTTTGGACTACATTCTCAGTATTTCAGTCGGACAAAAACAATAATTTTTTTAAACGCATTTGTCCAACTTAAATTGATTTCTGTGAAGTTGGACAAACAGATCTAGATAATGCAATTTTTGCTTGGCTTCATCCATCATATATACACATTAATAAGACTGCAATTATATTTGTATTTAACACCTCCTCAGCTCGATTATAACTAGATGTTCACTGTGAAAATAATCATGTAGGGATGAGCACGGGCTACCTGCACCAGCTAGTTGATAATTACAAACACTACTCAAATATCAATTTTTTTTTTTTACTTTGCACAATTGCTTGCCGTGGGCAATGCTACATTATCCTGTACTTTCCCTCTGGAAAACTGACCCCGCTAATGGGCGCTGAGAATATGTGTCATCGAGGTGTTGGATTAGGGAAGAAAATACGGTGGCGTCTTTGTGTGCTTTCAAGCAAAGCCAAGTGTGGCAGTACTTGTAATATTTATATTCTACTCTATTGCTATTCAATTCTTGTTAGAGTCATGCACATCAACAGACAAGGATCTGTTTTTTTTGGTAGAAAGGAAATGCAAAGCGGTATGAGAAACTAGGAAGCTTATCAGCTTCCATTTAAAAGCTTGCATTTTAATTTACATTTAAGCAATTACTAGTGTTTTGTGGGTATGAGTACTCGTCTACAAAATTACTAGAAAATATCCATCCTTAGTTTCTGGAAATACAAAACAGAATTAAAAGTCCAAGAAACAGTCATAAACTGTAGTGTCAGGAGTGCGCCAATGGCACTGTGACTTATCGCTGTTTACACCTGTCTCTTGTGACCACCTGTGTTTGGATTTCGAGGGGAGGTTCTTTGATATCATGGCAACAAACTTCAATCACTACATCAAATTGTTTCCCCAATTATACTTGAATTTGAATCTAATTAGAATAGTGACATTTCGAGCAAGTTTTAAGATTTTTTAAGAAATAAAAGATTTACACCTGTATTTAGCACTGTCCACTTAGGAATGCCATGACATATCTTAATACCCGGTGGAAACAGGGCCTATGATACCTTAAAATTCTAGGGTAGACTGTTCACTATGTTTTGGAACAGAGTTTATGTCAAAACGACTTCTTATCTGAAATTTTCAACCTACGCATCATTGTAATAATGGTTTCAGAATGAGCTGGCCAACACAGTGTGTGGTCAAACCAATGTTGAAAAAATTTACGAACAACCTACACAAAATAAGTAAAGTTAAAAGTGTTTGTGTAAATGCAGAGGCTATATGAAATGTGTCAAATGTTCTCATGGCTTGCTGTTGAATAAACATGTTCTGGAGAGACTGAAGTTAGAGAGATACTTTTCTGATACATTTCTTGTTGTGCTTCACATTGTCTTTACAAAGCTATTTTCATCCGATTAGATGCATGACTAAAAAACTACATGGGTTTACATTTTCTTGAAAAAAATTGATTGGTGCTTGTCATTGCAGAAGTCGCCAACACGAAGCTAAGGTGTTGTGGGTGGTAGGCTATACAGTTACTAGGGTGTTCTCGGTTGCTATGTGGTTGCTTGCTAGTCCAGGTCAAAAGAGCCCACCTCCAAGTCTCTGTGATATTCTGGTCCCTATTTTCGGCTGTTGTGTCGTTTAGAGTATGATCTGTCCAGAAAACAGATTGATCCACATTTGGCAAATCAATCTATTATTATTATAATTTTTTTTTTATCAGTTTCTGTTTTGACATAGTTACTGTGTTTTGGCTTTGTAGGGCAGAGTAATACTGAGGCTTGTCTTCACTATTCCCACTCAATGAGTTCCCACTCATTTTTTCCAATGTGTGTGGGTGGTATACTGTCATTGTACCACAGGCAAAACTAAATACATTTGTAAAGTTTGAGCAGCATTTTACCAGCTGAGTTATTCATGCATTGTCTATGACATTTTGGATTGGATAATTTTTTGTAATTTGTTTTAGAGCATACGTCTATAAGGATTTTTATGTTTCATCATAAAGGGGCATGTTAAAGATCTTTTAAGTCATAGCTTTCATGCTAAATGGCTTAAAAAATCATATTATAGAGGTAGTTCCCCTTCTATCATTCACTAGATGTTGTGTCGATGTAGTGACACTAGGGTTCGCTCTTGGGAGCCCCAAAACATCGTCAAATCTTTGAGAAAAGGCCAATGAAAATTGGCAAGTGGGATTTGCATGCCATTCCCCAGACATACTGGTATAAATGGGAGCTGGAATGCAGGATTCATTCAGATTTATTCTTCGGAGCCGAGTGGTTGTGTATCATCGAGCTGAATCCAATGCATTCCTTCTGCATGCTTACTGCAGAGCAACGTCCCTGGGTGCTTTGACAGTGCTAAGAGCGTATTTCTCCTCTAAAGTGTATATTACCTCTATTAGAGCAAACACATTGACGTGAACGTCTTTTTAAAGATGTGTTTCTGCCTCTGTGTTGTTCCTGGGAGCAGTCATTACCTCTCCGCCTCTGACAGCCACTATCACAACCTTGCGTGTCTGGGCCATAATCACGTTGAGGTAGCATTTGTGGATGGTTCATGTCCTCACTGCGAGAACATGACCATGGCAACGTTGCGGCAAATCCACTTCAGATGTCTCCTCCGCTGGTTCTTCTACCTACATGTATGAGGCCGCCCTGGTTGACTCTGAAGGCAATTCGGGGGCTTCTATAGGTTCGGTTCCGCCGGGTAATCCCCCACAGACCGCTCATTCCCCGGTACGCTCGTTTGCTCCCATCCAGTTCTGGGATGAGACAGGTAGCTCACCTCATTGCCAGCCTAATGTCTGTTTCGGAGCTCGTGGGTTGGATGAGATGTCGATCGCTGCATCGGAGAGTGCCTTGGGACTCCAAGACGCCGAGGACTCGACCGAGCTGTTGCCTTCGGGTGTCCCAGTTTGAGGCCGACACGGAGCTGACCGCCATGCTGGCCCAGGCTGTCGCGAGTGTCGGGCTAGTGTGGAACCCGCCACTCGTGGCCATGTCCCCCTCCAGTCCCCTTCTTCCCGGAGGTGTATGATGAGCTGACAAGGTCGTGGAAGGCACCTTGCACTGCCCAAACCCGATCATTCAACTCATCCGCTTTTGCTACCCTCGATGGCGGAGCGGCCGAGGGTTATGTCACGATACCCCGGGTGGATAAGGCAATCGCGGTACACCTGTGCCTGCTGAGCGCCGCCAACTGGAGGAGTCATCTGGCACTTCCTTCCTGAGCCTGTAGAACTACGTCGTCTCTGGCGACCAAAGACTACAGTGCTTCCGGTCAGGCCGCCTCCGCCCTGCATGCCATGGCCCTCTTACAGATCCATCAGGCCAAGGCACTAAAAGAGCTGCATGAGGATTGTTCTGATCCTGATGTGCTACAAGAACTGCGCTCGGTGAATGACCACGCCCTCCGTTCGACCAAGGTCACCTGTGGCTGAATCTGGTTGAGATGAGGGACACGGACAAGGCACGTTTCATTTTTGGCAACACCATCGAGGACTTCGCCCAGCAGTTCTCAGCTTTGAAGCAACAGACCGAGGTCATCCAGCCCCTGCGTGGTTCAAGAATGTGCACCCCATCTGTTCGCAGAGGGCATCCCCTTATGGCGACACAAGTCCAAGCGGCTCTGTCCCAGCCTGAACCAAGCTCTCGGCCCCGGCGTAGTGCCCCCCACAGGAGAGTGACGTCCCCAGCCTCTCGACCTGCCGCTAAGACCCCAATAGGTCTCTTAAGCGCCCCTGAGATGGGAGACCAGAGGATGGAGATGATTGCCGGAACTCTGGAGCTGGTGAGCAGACCACTTCATCCCCCGGTGGAGGGCCGGGAGGAGAATCTTATGTTCCCCTTTCCTTTATGTTTGCCGCACCCCGCATGGGCTGCGGTTCCCACATTGTGAAAAAAGAGACGTTTCCTCTCTCCTCGGGTCACACCACCAGTGCCTACGGTCGCCATTACCTCAGCAGGAGTGCAAGCTCTGAGCAAAGGAGACCAAGGGAACAATCACGTCGGACATACCGGAGGGTGGGGCATCGTGGCAGGGTGGAGCCAGAGGCACAACGTTGAGGGGGCTCGAACTCCAAAATCGTGGGCGTTTTGAGTCTAGGGACATCGAAGCACTTACCTGGCTCTGGGTACCCACCATAGGACCGGTCAGCAATGGGGGAGGAGGGTAACAGTCCTCTTAACCCATCACAACCACCCATGGATGGGTGTGTTTATGCCGCATCCAGGGTCTCGCAAACATTGCTCCATGCCTTCACGTGTCTTGTTGCACCAAATAAACCACACCCCCGGCCAGCCTGTGGTGACGAGACTCCAGGATGGCCCAAGAGGCCCTCCTCAGTCGCCGGCCCGCCTTACACCGGCATGGAGAGCAATGTAAGTGCTTTGAGGGATCCCTCAGCGCGGCCGCCTCTGGTTGGAGCATTGCTCCCCGACGCGGCATTCCCTGCTCTCCCCCGCAGCAAGGCCCCACCCCCAGGTACGTTGGATGTGATCCTTCCGTTAGTGCCCCTTGCCCGGAGTTTGGATGCGTGGCTATTGCTTTCCAACCTGTCGTGCTGGTTGGCCAGAACCATCCAACTCGGCTATGCGATTAAATTCGCCAGGCAACTACCCCGGTTCCACAGGGTTAACTTCACATCAGTGAAGGACGAGAATGCCGGCATCCTACGTGCAAAGATCGGGTTTTACAGCCCTTTCTTCATTGTTTCGAAGAAGGGCCGTGGGTTCCGGCCAATCCTGGACCTCCGAGTTCTGATCCATGCCTTTCTCAGGCTCCCGTTAAAGATGCTGACACAGAAGCACATTTTGACGTGCTTCCAGCCTCAAGATTGTTTCACGGTAGACCTGAAGGATGCGTACTGTCACGTCTCAATTTTACCTCGACACAGACCCTTCCTACAGTTGCGTATCAATACAAGGTCCTCCCCTTAGGCCTGTCCCTGTCCCATCGTGTCTTCACGAAGGTTGCAGAGGCAGCCCTTGCCCCGTTAGGGGAAGTGGGTGTTTGCATACTCAATTATCTCGATGACTGGCTGATTATAGCGTACTCTCGAGACTTACTGTGTGCACACAGGAATCTGGTACTCATGCACCTCAGCCGTTTAGGGCTTCAGGTCAACTGAGAAAAGAGCAAGCTCTCCCCGGTTCAGAGCATCTCTTTTCTCGGCATGGAGTTAGACTCAGTCTCAATGTTAGCACACCTCACAGCGAGCATGCGCAGTTAGTGCTGAACTGCCTGAACTTATCCAGGTGGAGAATGCCAGTCCCACTGAAATACTTTAATAGGCTCCTGTGGCATGTGGCATTCTCAGCGGTGGTCACGCCGCTCGGGTTGATGCATATGAGACCGCTGCAGCACTGGATTCAGACTTGAGTCCCAAGGTACACATGGCGCTGCGGCATACATCGCATGGCTAGCACGCCGGCCTACCGCTGCCTTTTCAGCCCTTGGACAGACCTTGCATTTCCGCAGGCTACAGCAAGTGTCCAGGTGTGTCATGGTGCAATGGGCATGCAGCCGCCGGTTCCTGGACAAGACCATGCATGTGTTGGCACATCGACTGCCTGGAGTTGCTGTCAGTACAACTTGCCCTACGGAGGCTATTTCCATTGATCCAGGGCAAGCACGCATTGGTCCGGAAGGACAACATGGCGACAATAATGTATATGAACCGCCAAGGCAGTTTACACTTTCGTTGCATGTCGCATCTTGCCCGACATCTCCTCCTCTGGAGTCAGCGGCGACTCAGGACATTGCAGGCCACTCATATCCCTGGCAACCTCAGTGTCATAGCAGATGCATTATCACGGAAGGTGATGCAAAGGGGAGAGTGGAGACTCCACCCCCAGGTGGTCTAGCTGATTTGGAGTCGGTTCAGCAAAGCCCGAGAATCCTTCCACTTGCCCGCTCTGGTATGCCCTGACAGGATCTCCCCTTGGAACAGACACGCTGGCACACAGATGGCCCCGGGGGCTTTGCAAATATGCATTCTCCCTGGTAAGCCTACTTGCACAGACCTTATGCAAGATCAGGGAGGATGTGGAACAAGTCTAATGTCCAGTCCAGTGATATTCTTCAGGTAGGCCAACACCAGTATCTGAAATGATTTCATGACCACAGACGTCAGGGCAACAGGTCATTAAGTCCTGTGATTTTTTATTTGGGACAGGGTTAATGATTGAGCATTTGAAGTAGCATGGGACTTCACACTGCTCCAGTGATCTATAGAAGATCTGTGTGAAGATGGGGCCAGTTGGTTAGCACAGGATCGAAGACACGCTTGTGAGACTCTGAAGCCTTCCTTGTCTTTTGTTTCCGAAAAACCCGGCACACATCATCTTCACAGATCTTAAATGTAGGTTAAGTAGCAGGAGGGAGGAGGGGGGTTGAAGGAGGTGTTTGAGTGGGTGTGGGGTGTGAGATTGGGCCTTTCAAATCTACAGCAGAATACATTCAGGTCGTCAGACAGTTGTTGGTCCACCACAGGGTTGGGGGTAGGAGTCCTGCAATTTGTGAGTTGTGTCATGCCACTCCACACTGATGCAGGGTCATTAGCTTAAAACTTGTTTTTCAGATTCTCAGAGTAGCTTCTTTTAGCCACTCTTGATTTCCCTATTCAGTGTGTTTCTGACCTGATTGTACAAGACTTTATCCCCACCCCTGTAAGCATCCTCTTTGGCATGACGAAGCTGTCTGAGTTTTCCTGTAAACCATGGTTTATCATTATTGAATGATGAATAAGTCCTAGTAGGAATGCACATATCCTCACAGAAACTGATATATGATGTAACATTATATGTGAGCCCGTCCAGGTCTGTGGCTGCAGCCTCAAAAACACACCGTGCAATCGAAGTAGGCTTGTAGTTCCATCTCTGTACAGTCCTTACTACTGGCTTGGTTGATTTTAATTTCTGACTGTAGGTTGGAAGAAGATTAAACAGACAGTAATCAGAGAGTCCCAAAACTGCTCTAGGGACAGAGCGATATGCATACTTTATTGTTGTGTAGTAATGACCCAGTATATTCCTGTCTCTGGTGGGGCATGTAATGTGCTGTTTGTATTTCGGCAGTTCACTTGTGAGATTTGCTTTGTTAAAATCCCCAAGAATAATAATAACTGAGTCTGGGTATTGTTGTTCTGTGTCTGTGATTTCATCAGCCTGCTGTTGCAGAGTTGTGTTCACACACTCGTTTGGCGCGATATACATACTCACTGGAATAAACGAGGAAAACTCCCACAGCGAGTAAAACGGCTTACAGTTTATAAAGAGCACTTCCAAATTAGGACAGCACATCCTCTTTAACGTTGTTACATCTGTGCACCAACTTTCATTGATGTAAAAGCATGTTCCACTGCCTCTCGTTTTCCCTGTTAATTCCGCAATGCAATACGCTCTGAACAGCTGTAAGCCTGGCAGATGTAACGGGCTGTCCGGAATGGCTTCAATCAGCCAGGTTTCTGTGAAGCACAAGGCAGCAGCGTTTGAAAAGTCCTTGTTTATACATGTGAGATGTAGTTTGTCCATTTTGTTAAGAAGAGAGCGGAGATTCACTAGATGAATGCTCTGCAGCATTGTTCCATTCCCACGCCGATGGAGCTTCACCAGCGCACCGGCTCATCTCCCTCGCCTGCATCTCATAGAACAACACAGCTGCAATTCCAACTAAAATGTCCAGCAAAACGTCTGAACATCCGAATACTGGGAAAATGTTGTCTGGTATATGCTGCCGAATGTTCAGCAATTTGTTCCTGGTAAAACTGACTGGAAATAGATTACTAAACACCGGACAAACAAACAAAAACAAATAAAATAACTGAAGAGCTCCAAACCAAGGCAGCCATTTGCGGCGCCATCTTGTCAAAATAGACTAAAAATGTTTGACATGCCGCTCTAGGGACATAAGGAAATGACACTTGTGCAATAGTTGTAAATTATTTCAATTATATAAAATTTGACTTTTAGGCCCACAGCAGTGTGTAACATCATTAATAGTCTTTATTACTTTTACCGAGCCTATTAAAATTGCAATCGGATAAAATTAAACTTAATAAATACCACAACTTGTACAGGGGACATAAATAAATCCAAATTGTAGGAATGACTCTGCTAAGATTACAGAACAAGTGCTCAACTTGTATATTACTCGTACACGTCCCTACTTGGAAAAGAGCGTTCTTTATGCACACCCGGCCTAAGGTCAAGTGCTGATTTACACTCAAATGTCAGCAGATGTGTCAGCCCAACACAATCATGCCACAGTCCTACCCACCATCTGTTTCACCAGTGAAGGTGAGATTTGGCACCTGCAGGAGTGCGGTGTGTGTAAAGGTAATGACTCTGCTATTCCTCTTATTGTGTGTTAGAGTGTCATATTAACTGCTCATGTCATATTAACTGCTCAGAAACATGAGATCCCTAAGGAATGTTGTTCTGCGTGTTTTGTGGCCTCATCTTTTGCCCCTCGATTTTGAAAGACGACTAAATAGTGCATCTGTTTGTGTCTGAAAATTTTTGTATTTACCAAAACTTTTTGCACTATTTAATAATCCTTCAGGGGAGGTACTGTATGTCTGTCTGTAATTCTGTTGGAAATGTTGCATTTTTAATATCCCATGTCACCCATGTTTACATATCAACACCAATAAAGTGCAACAGTCTGTTCACAGATGTAAAGAATCCCTTTCATTTTCTCTATAGGCCAATTTATTTTTAACAATAGGCTGTTTCTCAATGCAGGTAACTAGTTCAACTTAGCCAAGAGACGTTTTTAGCTCCTACTCTGGGGTAGGTACTTTTTGGGAGAGGAGGGACTGTGGGAGTTGCTGCAACCTGTGATTAGTCCAACACGTCGCACAAAGCACATGGGACACATGATGCACAAAGCAATGAGAAATGTGAATATTCGACAGACACCATGAGTAAACAAACATGAAGCTGCTATTTGGAGGACTGCGCTAACTTTCAAATTCCTTTAACAGAAATGACATAAGGCTGTTTCTCAATGTCTGTTCTTTTGTGATGTTAAGTTCTCATGAACTCGTTCCACATCATCATTATTCGAGTTCAATTCCAATACTCAAGAATGCAAGTACCAAGAATACATAATATTACCCTGATGTGTTCTTCATCATGCCGAATATTGAGAATGCATCGGATGTTGACTTGTGGGCAAGAACCTGGTACTACTGTGCAGACGAAGGACATTATCGTTGAGTTTTCCCTCAAAAGCTTCCCACTGTAAGCTCGTGGAAGTCTGACAGCTTGTGAGAGTCCATATACCCATCAGCATTTTTGTTTTGTTGGGCATCATTTAAAATTTCATTGCATTGAGAAACAGCCAAAGTGTCCATAGATTATCACCTGTTTCACATATTATGTGTGCGAAGGGTGAGCAGAGCGTCTGCATGACTTCAACAGAGATACGCTTCAAGTTTTCATTGCATCTGTACTGTGACTACTGTTTTACTATACAGAAAACAAAGTGATTTCTGGATTACTAAATTGAATTTGTTCTTGGAATCACAGACATAAATAATAATATGTTTATTGAGAATGGGTGATTAAAATATAAACGTAAACATCATGACATCTAATTTACATGAGGAAAGTGTTGTGTGCCTGTTACTGCGTGGTTAATTTGCATCAAGACATCTTTTTTTCAGTCAATGGGTGTTTAGTTCAATGCAGTATTGAGTTCAGCATGTGATGCATGATTAAAATAGTGCGCCCTTTTCTCTCCTCTCACTGCGGCTTGAGGGACGTATAGTACCGCACGCATGGCTCATTAACCCAGTTTAAAGATTGTAACCTGAAGACACATTTTGTATAAAAAGTCCTAACAAATGTGTAGCTCCAATCCTGTTGTCCTCCATCAGTGTTGTTGCTATTGAATCGCGTAATGAAAATGACATAATCGAGTCAGTTTCCCTACATTCTCAAATGACTGCAATATTTGTACATATCAGAATATTTTGCAATATAGTATTTCTATAATTATTATCAACAACTTTTTAAAATTGTTTTATATTTTTACATAGTTTTTAATTCGACCACATCATTCGCAATGCTTCATGTGATTGTAGTTAATTCGTTAAGTCTGGTACCTTTGTTTTTGGTCCGATTTTAAAATATTTTTTTTTATCAAATCAAAGTTTGTAATATTGTAATTCACGTCGGAGGTGGTCTGGTTTGGTCCATGGCTTAGACCTCTTTTATGAAGGTTTTATGAAACCCCTATGGAAATAATGAATGGGAAAAATAATTCCGGAAATCAAGATGGCTGAAAAAGTGGGTGAGTTTTGTTGCGCTCTATTCAGTATTAAGCAACTTGGGTGGGGCATTGATTGATATTCATTTTCACATGCAAAGATGGCAGTCAGTCATTACAGGGGTAATTTACATATTTAAGTATTTAAAGTACAGCTTGTTTAATGTAACAGGGCCAGAGAGAAGGTGAAAAATCCTTTTGATCCAAGATATCTGCTACAAAATGGACTTGCTTTAGAAGTGCCCTTATAACACATGCACTCAGTAAATGAAAGGTCAGAGGTCTTGTGTTGTGGTCATGAGATGAGTAATAGAGTCAGCATGTCACATGACCTCCACCATCCTGTTTTTAATGCTGCTTGGCAACAGAAGCCACACACTCTGCGGAACTGCTCTGCTTACTGACAGTTAGATGCTGTTAAGATAATAATGGTATTGCTTACTGTATTTCCGTCTTGAGCTGTGGTGTGAATTTTCATGCAAGGATAAAAATAGTTCTTTCTAGATTCTTTGCATAAGCAGTTGATTCATCTAAAACTTTAAAGTGATAGTTCAACCAAAAAATGTACATTCCATCATCAGTTGCTCTCCCTTATGTTACCCATATTGCTTACTTTCCATGAAAAAGAAATAGGTGAGTTTTTGAAGAATATCCTGGCAACTTTTTTTTTTTCGTATGATGAGAGTGAATGGGTAGTGGTGCTGTCAAACTTGGCCAAAGGCAAAATGATGTTCTTCAAAGTTTCCCTTTTGATTTCCATAGAAAGTCATATAGGTTTGGAACAGGTTTGAGGGTGAGTAAATAATGACAGAATAAAAAAAATTTGGGTGAACTATTCCTTTAATTCACTACCAGGACAGGACGTCTCAAGTCTCAAACTTTTATTTACTCACTGGTGTCAAGAAATGCAAATTACTCTCATTTTAACTTGTCTTTAAAGAACAAAAGCACTATAGATTAGTGCCACAGCTCCATTAGGATTGGGATTTTTTTCCCACTCCATTATTGAACAGTGTCTAGGGTTTATTCCCTCGTCCTCTGTGTCAGTGGTTCAGTGTTGCTG
This sequence comes from Xyrauchen texanus, assembly GCF_025860055.1. Classification (NCBI taxonomy): domain Eukaryota; kingdom Metazoa; phylum Chordata; class Actinopteri; order Cypriniformes; family Catostomidae; genus Xyrauchen; species Xyrauchen texanus. Next base: position 31,946,310 of record NC_068301.1, read on the forward strand.
TATTGGCTAAAACACAGTCAGATCAGGTGAACAGCAGTGACTTCTTTTCTCTGAAGAACTGTGCATTCCTACATAATGTCTATTGCTGTTTTCTTAAAGAAATAGTTCCTAAAACTATTTATATTTTGCATACAGAAAATTAAACCTTCTATTAAGATAATTAATATTTTTTTGCATTGAGACATTTTCAGGACAATTAAGTACATTTTACACCATGTGGTGGTGGGGGTGTGGTCGAGCGCTGACTTGTGAATTGAGAGCGAGATCGGGAGATGAGAACTAGAGGTCGACCGATATATATCGGTTTTGCGTTATCGGTTATAATCTCCAACAATATCAGATTTCTGGAACTATCGGTTATCAGCAGAAATTCGCACTGATAGTTACTCCCTGTTCCGTCTGGTGCTGGAGCAACTGGGAAGGGTTTGCTGTCGATATACAGTATGAGAGTGTATAAGAGCCTCTAGAGGTGAAATAAAAGCCACTTCACTGATGCCTTGTGGTGTTTGTTTTGACATGTGAGACTAAACTCTGCATGGAGCGGAACAGTTCAGATGCGGATTTAAAACATCAACAATGAAAAGGTATGTAAACAGTACTAGGGTTGCACCGATCCGATACCTGGATCGGTATCAGCTCCAATACTGAATCTTTTAGACGGATCGGGTATCGGTCCAACAAGCCCGATCCAAATCCGATATTGTGTGTTAGTCATGTTCTTTACTGTTAAGCTCCAAAAATGACATAAAAGAACCATTAAAACATGATTAAAGTAGATCATTTGACTTGTGCATTTTATTCAAAGCCACTTGAAGACATACAATAGCTCTGTGAAACATGACTTGCATGACTAGTTTCTGTGAAAACATGATTCGTAATTTCTTTCACGAAGATGCTCAGAACTGAGATAAGTGGCTTTAACCCCTGTTATTCACAATTCCAGAGGTCCTACAAGCCTCCAAGGGGTTCTCCCCATTTTAATTATTGTGGGGTCTTAGACATTGTGAAGGAAAATGGGGAGGAGGGACCTTCAAACAGCAAAAACTAAATGCAGTACATTCTTGAACTGAGAGCAAAGCTCCACACTTTGGGCATCACAGGACCACATCGAGCTCTAAATTACTCTCGAAGTGGCAAGGGCCCTTTGAGGTCACACAGCAATCGGGAAATAGATTATGAGGTTAGACGAACTGATAGGGGTGGGGCGTGTCAAATTTACCACCTCAAAACCATGGAGGGAGGTGGTCCCTGTGGCTTTGGCAATGGTAGTTCTGGAGAAGGAGGGGCTTGGACCGGAGGTGAACTTAAAAGCCAATCGAGGGACCCCAGTCACTTGCGGAGACCACCTCTCACTGTCGCAAGTTACAGACATGGCCCAGTTGCAAAGACAATTCTCGGACATGTTCTCAAAAACAAACCTCATAGAACACTATATATAAACAAACCCAGGAGTAGTGGTACATAGTTGTCCCTACCCAAGCACAAAAAAACAAAAAAAAGTAAATGAAGTATTAAAGGCCATGCTCAATATGGGAGTAATCGAAGAATCCCACAGTGACTAGGCCAGCCCAGTGGTGCTGGTTCTGAAGAGCGATGGCTCGGTCAGTTTCTGTGCGGATTATTTAATTTTTATTATTGGTTTGCACCAATTCGTGACACATCCATTCGGTTTGTTAGGGACCCCAGCTACATTCCAGCACCTTATGGACAGAGTCCTCTGACTGTACTCTGCTTATGCCGCTGCCCGGATGACATAATTGTATAAAATAATGATTGGCAGCCGCACATGCAGCATCAGAGGGCTTTTCTGAGGTTGTTGCGACAGGCGGGACTCACAGCAAACCCTAAGAATTGTGCAATCGGACAGGTGGAGTTACGGTATCTGGAGTTCCACTTGGGTCACGGGCAGGTGAGCTCCCAAATTGCCCGAGACCCAAGACCAAAAAGGAGGTGAGGCAGTTTCTGGGGCTGGCTGGCTATTATAGAATATTGTGCCTAATTATTAAGATGTCACAGCCCGCTGACTGATCTCACTAGAAAGGGAGCCCAATGCCGGTCCAGTGGTTGGAGCCATGCTCACAGGCTTTTATGCAGGTGCAAGTTGCACTTTGTGGTGGGCCGTTCATTCTCCTGATTTTGCTCTCCCTTTTGTTTTACAGTCTGATGTGTCGGACAGGGGGTTGGGAGCCGTGTTGTCCCAGGTGGTCGAGGGGGAGGAGTGCCCAGTGCTGTACATCTGCCGGAAGCTTTCAGCGAGATAGGCGAGGTACAGCACTATTTTTTACATTGAGTGTCTGGCTATCAAGTGGGTGGTCCTAACCCTTCGATACTGCCTCCTGGGATGGGCTTTCACCCTCTGTTCGGACCATGCCCTGCTCCAGTGGCCTCATTGCATGAAGTATACAAACGCAGGTATCACCCTTTGGTAACTGGCTCTTCAGCCATTTAATTTCGAGATGATCCACAGGCTGGGGGCGCTCCAGAAAGGGGGGGAGGGCCGGCCGGATGGGTCCCTGGCCTGAGTCGGGCGATGGTGGTATTTGGTGGTGGGAGTGTGGTCGAGGGCAGGCTTGTGAATTGAGAGTGCTATCTGGAGATGAGAACAGTGAGGGTCATCACCTGTCATTGATTGTCTCAAACAGCTTTTTGTCATTGCAGTGAGAGTGGAGACGGATTTAAGAGCGAGACAGATGCCAGTGAGAGAGATAGAGCTGCACACACGCCCAACCAGAGACTGTGATGCTTTGAGTTTGCTAAGAAATTTGTTTTGAGTTCTGAAAATAAAAACATGAGTTGGATTTCGCCGTCTCCCGCTTCCTCGTTTGTCGAAGAGCTACGAGCCTTGTTGCATACCCGATTCTCATTTTCTGGGCATTTTACTTTACTATTCCCAAAGTTTGGGTGATGATCCTCAGTAAAAAAAAAATTTTGTATTACAGTAAAAACTATGCTGCTGTACAATGAATTAATTTTTTATTAAGAACAGCGAATATGTGAGCCAGTATCAATGGAGTACTATTATAATGTATTAATACTTTACAGTTTATATACTTTTTATACACCATTATATGTGTGGTGGTGGCGTAGTGGGCTAAAGCACATAACTGGTAATCAGAAGGTCGCTGGTTTGATCCCCACAGCCACCACCATTGTGTCCTTGAGCAAGGCACTTAACTCCAGGTTGCTTCGGGGGGATTGTCCCTGTAATAAGTGCACTGTAAGTCGCTTTGGATAAAAGCGTTTTCCAAATGCGTAAATGTAAATATACTTTGTATAAATACTTTTCTGTAATACTTTTTTATTTAAATAATATATATATATTTTTCCCATTGCTGTAAAGATAATATGTAGGTAAATTGTGCGTAACTGTCGTGAAAAAAATATCACAGTGCAAAGTCTTAATGGCCCTTAAAATAGGTTTAATTTTCTATCCACCTTTTTCCTATGTCCCATGATGCTAAGTGAAAATTTTGGCTTTACCTCCATCATTAAATAAACACAGTTGCTGTTGCAGAGTACATCCATTCATTCTTTTGTTGCGGTGTTGGGATTTCTAGGAGAGGGTGTCTGATTTCATGATGATATACATCAATCACTATGTCAGTGTTACCGAAAGATAATAAACTGCAAAAAAGTCATAAATACAAAGAGAGCGTGAACAAAATTTTCCTGCTGTTTCTCCCAGATGATTTCAACCCAGATCGAAGCACAAACGTAACATTTAGAGCAAAACTATCGGTTGTTTTAGTGGACTACCTTTTATTACGTACAGCTTCAGGTGTGTGTGCTTGTCATCGTGTCACCTTGTATGATGATATCAGACAGACGTACTGAGGAAAAGCCATGAAGTTCTAGTGCTTGAGGATGTAATTGCTTTTTCAAGTTCCGATCAGATAATCAGACAGTTATTTTTTTATTTTTTATTTGTGCATAAATGTAAACCATTGTTTGGGACCCATCATTCAGAACTGCATTTACACATCAAATGCGATGTGGTCACATGTTTTTTGACTACCTCTGTATGTGTTTTTCGTGATCCAATCACAAAACGGTTTGCACCCCGTTTACAACTACACTCACTGAGCACTTTATTAGGAACACTGTGGTCCTAATAAACTGCCTGATGTGGTCTTCTGCTGTTGTAGCCAATCCGCCTCAAGGTTCGACATGCTGTGCATTCTGAGATGCTGTTCTGCTCACTACAATTGTACAGAGTGGTTATCTGAGTTACTGTAGTCTTTCTGTCAGCTTGAAACAGTCTGGCCATTCTCTGTTGAACTCTTGCATCAAAAAGGCATTTCCGTCCGCAGAACTGCCACTCACTGGATGTTTTTTGTCTTTGGCACCATTCTGAGTAAACTCCAGAGACTGTTGTGCTTGAAAATCTCAGGAGATCAGCAGTTACAGAAATACTCATGCCAGCCCGTCTGGCATCAACAATCATGTCACAGTCGAAATCGCTGAGATCACATTTTTTCCCCATTATGATCAATCAATCAACATTTAGTTATAAAGCACATTTAAACATAACATAAGTTCTTCAAAAGTGCTGTACAATAGAGAAATTGAAACAATTATAAAAAAGGAAATATATCAAGAATAAAACAGTATATACATAAAAATCACAAACAATAAACATCCAACTTTTAAATTTTTTCTAAAGCTAAAGAATAAAAATATGATTTAATGGAAGATTTAAAAATAGCTAACGATGAAGCAGACCTGATGTGAAAGGGAAGACTATTTCAAAGTTTGTGTCTGGCCACACAAAGGCCTGATCACCCTTGGATTTACTTCAACAACGGGGGACAGACAAAAATAATTGATTGGAAGATGAGCACTCTGACTGGAGAGTAAGGGTGAAGAAGGTCACTAATGTATTTTGGTGCTAGACCATACAATGCTTTATACACAAAAAGAAGGGTTTTAAAATCAACCCTGGACGTAACAGAAAGCCAGTGAAGAGATGTCTATATGGGGGAAATATGATCCCTCTTTTTTGACCCGGTTAAAAACCTGGCTGCTGCATTTTGAACAATTTGTAAGCAAGATAAAGCAGATTGAGAAAGGTCAATGTACAGCAGATATACAATGTACAATAGTCTAATAAGAGCATGGATCACAATTTCCAGATCTTTACTAGAAATTAAATGATTTAGCTTTGCAATAGATCTGAGATGAAAGAAGATTCCCTTATTAACAGAACTAATCGGTTTATCAAAAAGAAACAAAGAGTAAAATATTATTAAATTTTAACTTTCTTTTTTACATTGGAAGAAAGTGGACCTGACTGGGATTCCAGGACAGGAGAGGAATACATGGGATAGCCTAAAATCAACACTTCAGTTTTAACTTAATTTAACTCTAAATTCTGAGGGTTGATGTGAATATTAACTGAAGCTCATGACCCGTATCTGCATGATTTTATGCATTGCACTACTGCCACATGATTGGCTGATTAGATAATCACATGAATAAGTAGGTTTATAGGTGTTCCTAATAAAGTGTTCAGTGAGTGTATATTTAGTGCTGACCATTTGCGATCGGATCATCTGAAACGTGTCTCGTGACCGGCTGTAAACAGGGTCTAAAATGAGTGCAGGCAAAGCTAGCGAATGCTAGTTTCCCCATTAAGACCTCAGGAAAAAGTTGGATATGCCAAAAATAATTTCTTAATTGTTTCTTCAAACTCCAAAAAGGAACAATAAGTACCTTAAAGGTATCATAAAAGTTGTGCATATGTAGTGTGAGGTTTGATGGCACTAATGCTGAACGTGATTGGTTGTTGTGTGTGTTGTAACCGTGTTTGTCGAATCTCTTCACATCAAGTTTTTAGAGAGTGGAAGTGCAAATGAGATTTGAGAGCAATGTGGATTGGTAGATTTCAGCAAATAACAGCTTAAATTCTGTTGTATATTTCTCACACAAAGCTGTGGTATAACTTCAGTAGACTTGAAATATAGTGATCAAGTCATATTGACAACTTTTTGGTGCTTTTTATCCTTTTTGTAACATGACAGCCCATGATCAGTATATACTTTCATTGAATGGAAAAAAAACAACATTCTTGAGAACAGTAAGTACATCAGGGTAAGTAAATGTTGACAGAATTGTCATTGACAAAACTATCCATTTAAAAGAGTTTGAATTACAGAAAGAAAGAAAATATGCCTTCAAAGCCTGTGTCAATTCCATTGGCCTTCTAATTTCGGTCTGCCTTCACAGGCCTTGAATCCACCTCTGGCCACAACAGCAGCTGCGGGCAGCCCCATAGTGTCTTCATAAACTCAAAAGAGCCATTTTCATTTGACCTATTTTCCCACTTTTTACAGTGGGTACAGTCAATTACTGTATTGAAATTTCTTTCTTATCAGTATTTGCTAAGGAAAGCATCATTATTACTATTGCTTATACTTAGGATTAGGGATTTGAACAAACTTCATCCTGAGTAATGTGGCGACTCACTTGAACCATTTGTGCCACGAACATGAATGATCAAAGAGCAAATTCTCAAATTCCTTAACAGACAAGGACAAACAAGGAAGAAATTGAGGCATTCATTTATTATTACAATCATCTTCTTTTGTATAATATACCACCAATTACACTGACTTTTCAGAGCCTCACCTAGGAGCACATCTTTTACAATACACTTTGTGTGTTATATGTGGTGTCGATGGGCAGACTCTATGAATCACATACCTGAGGTCATACATCACATCCACATGTGCCCACAGACTTTCCTATAGTAATAGAGAATGTTGTTTTTGAAAGGAATGTAGGTGACCGTTTATTGAAATGTTCAGGGAACCGTTTGCAGGAACAATGCCGCCTTTGTGATGAGAAATAGTGGGTCAGGAGAACGATGCATGGGAATGAGATTTATTGAGGTGTGTTTTTGTGTGTTTTCAGACTCCTGGATGTTGGAGTGACGAAACCGAAGAGAATAGGAGCACACACCAGCGCTCGGCGTCCTGGGGCAGCGCTGACCAGCTTAAAGAGGTACATGCACATTTACACACCATTAAGTGAATTGCATTTTGTTCATCAGATTAATCAACCAGGGACAGAGTGCATTCTGTCTGCCCTATTTATTTTTAATTGTTGAGGTATTTAAAAGTGTCAGATGAATGTCTTTGGTTGTTCAAATGTGTCTCGCGGCATGATCTTAGCAGTATTTAGATATATTCCATTATGTTGCAATAAGCATGGAAGTACAGCTTACATCCACTTTAATGGGAAAATCTCCAAAAATGTCGATTAAGATTACTGTTTAATGACATTTCAAATCACCAATAATATCTGACAAAAAGTTGAAAATTCATAAAGTTTGCTTCTTTAGTTGAAATCAGACTAAAAACTTGCCAATGTGCTTGCACATTTTACAGAAAAAGACGAGTCATTTCCTTTACCAGTATGCGGATTGGCTCCCTTAACTCAATTGCTGGACTTCCTTTCCTAAAGCCGCCATGTTATACTTTGCAATTTCTCTTATTCCTCCACCCAGTCTTAATCTTGTCAACAAAATCACTGACGAAAACATTTAAAAGTTATAATTAAAAGTTTTCATTAAAGCATACTGTTAATGAAAATATGATGAGAAAAAATAATACTGCATATTATTAACAGTGCAAGATATAAACAGGAGGAAAATCTGGAGAAACATCTGAGTATAGAAGAAGATGTTAGATATGGATTCACCTAATCCAATTATCCAGTATGTTGGGAATTTTCCCAACTCCAAATGGCAGGCGAGTTGCGACATGCGAGGAGAACGTATGCCGGCTTGGCGATTTATATACACTACTGTCGCTGTGTTGTCGGAACGGACCAACACATGCTTGCCCCTGATCAACGGCAATAGCCTCCGCAGGGCGAGCAGTACAGCCAGCAACTCTAGGCTGTTGATGTGCCTACACCACCGTGGTTCTGTCCAGGTGCCAGCGGCTGCATGCCCATTGAACACGGCACCCCAGCCTGACTTGGAGGCATCTGTGGTGACCATGATGCATCTGGACACCTGCTGTTGGGGACTCTTGCCTTCAAAAACATGAGGTTTGTCCAAGGGCTGAATAAGTGGGGGAATTTTGGCGTGATAGCCACGTGATATGTGCTGTGTCGCCATGCCCATCTCGGGACTCGAGTCTGAAGCTAGTGCTGAAGCGGTCTCATATGCATCAACCCGACCGGCATTACTGACCGCATCCAGGAATCACACAAAGACGGAGAGGCATCTTTAAAAAGACATTCACGTCAATGTGCTGCTCTAATAGAGGAATATATACTCTTAGTAGCGCTGTTGAAGTGCCCAGGGGCGTAATCTGCACTAATCGTGCAGAAGGAGAGAAAGCTGCTGGAATGCGCCATATATCCAACGGTGTACGCTTCTTTCAGAGGTGAATGGAACCACAGTGGGATTCAGCTCGCTGACACACAACCGCTCAGCTCCGAAGAAAAAATCTGAATGAGAGTGAGCATTCCAGCTCCTTTTATAGCCGTATGTCCAGGGAGTGGCATGCAAATTCTATTTGCCAATTCTCATTGGCCTTTTCTCAAAGATCTTAGGTGTTTTGGGGCTCTCAAGATCGACCCAACGTCGAGTGAGTGTCAGAAGTGGAACATGTAATGTAAGAATTTTTAGCGATTGAAAGCCTTAGTGTTTACCTGATCGATCATTGCTGTTATTTGAGAGTTCTTGGTTACTTGGGTCCATCCCTAACACAAGCAGCAGGAAGCACACCCCCTTTCAGCTGTGAAACACTCCATGAAGTGCATCTTACATTCGCAGCTGTGTAATTTTTCTGTTTGGGTTTAAAGAACAAGACAGTGCAATCACACTAATAGCTATTAACAGAGCTCTCACTGTCCTAAAGTGATGAGCTGTGCACTTCTGCATTTGCAATGATCTCATCCTCTGTGGCTCTCAAAATAGCCTCTAATGTGTAGAGCAGCAAAAAATCATTAACTTGCTAAGTATTTGTCTTGTTTTCTGGTAAAAACATCAAAACATCCTTAATACAAGATACATTTACTTTCATTATATGTTATGTCTTGTATTTATTTATATCTATTAAAACATTTAGGGAGGTTTATGCTTAAAATAAGAAAGTAGGGCTGTCGATATAATGCATTAATTCAGTGCGATTAATTTGAACGCCATTAATTGCAATGCCCCCGGACCGTAATTTGGAAGATTCCTGAGGAATGCAAGCTTGTAGTACCCCCTGTTTACTCCAGAGGGCAGTAAGTGAAACTTCAGCTGCATGGCAGTGCGCAGTTTATACAGTGAAGAAAAACACCCTTGAGCAGCAGAACAACACAGACATGCGTTACGTTCTTGCATTCCAAACACTTGATGGAGCGCAAATCTGAACTAAGGGATCTCGATATGTGTTCTAAGTATTAAACTATATTTAACTTGACACAGTAACCTAAAAATTTAATGTTTATGACGGAAAGCATCCAAGACGCTACACAAGCATGTCTGACGCTGATGGTCATTGACGGGTCCTTAAACAAGCCCTCATAATAAATCTCCAACTGATTGACAAATTCACTTGTGAAATCGATTGCTGTGAACTGTGTGCCAATGATTGACTTATGATCAATAATATGGTAGTAAACAATACATTGTATTCTAAAGCCACTTTTGTATTGTTTTATTAATGATTAACTCTTCTGCTACAAGAATGTAATGCATTTTAATTATCTGAATATTTATATATATATATATATAATTTTTAAATATTTAAAGATAACTATGTATCATTTCATCATTATATATTGAATTATATTTATATGAGGGGCTTTCTCAGCAAATATTTGTATCTGCGATTTGTCGCGATTAATTAATCGGGACACCATGTAATTAATTCGATTAAAATTTTTTAGCAATTGACAGCCCTACAAGAAAGAAAAACTCTTTGCAGACATTTTGCTAGATATCTCTGACAACAAGACTAATATCATATGTCATTTTGCTTTTCAAGTAAATGTATCTTGTTTTAAGTAATGGTACTTGAAAACAAGACAAAAATACTGAGTAAGAACATTATTTTGCAGTGAGGTGTGGAACTAAAGCCCCTACACCTAGCTGTCCGCACGAGGCTGTCAGTCACGACGATCAATCCGTCTCTCCAAGCACCCATTGCTATATATAACTTCCTGTGTGGCTTCAGACTTCCTGCGTTGCACGGTGTGTTATTGCGAGTGCTAGCCGCAGCAGAGTCAGCCTTATCACGGGTGCTCAGCCCCACCCTGACGATTCAGGGAAGAGCAAGATAACACTATCTGCTCCTTTAACAACCAACTTCCCCTCTCTGCAACAACCATTATTCCTCTCTGCCAAATGTATAGGTTTCCCAATGCCTCAAAGTTTTGGAACAATAGAGGCACATGGGTTTCTGATCTAGTAATATGTGTAAAGTTATGTCTTGAGTTTGTCCACATTCTTATCAGATGGACATTGTTTGTTGATGGAAAGCCCTGATCTTTGAGGTGCACAAACCTTTTTGATTTACGAGGGGGTCTGTTGTTGCCTCTTGCACTTGTTAGATTTGACACCAGCTGCATGCAAGTGCAGAGTAATACATTTCCTGTATAAACCATCATACTCACAATATTTAGTGCTGAATCGAAAGCATGGCTGTTTAGAATTTTTGCGATTGGTATCAGTTTTCACCAGGAATATATGAATGACATTGGGCTTTCTAAATGTTAAATATGCTATAGTAACCATTCAGCCAGAAATGTAATATTCTGTCATCGTTTTCTCACTCTCGTGTTGTTCCAAACCATTTTGTCTAAACATGTCCTAAAAAGGCATTGGCTATGTCACAAATGCACCATACACTCTGCAATCAGTTACTAAAATAAGAGTTCTAACTGCAGAACTTTAAACAATGACATTCACAATTGAACTTAACAATGTATACTAAGTATAAACGAATAAAACTGGAAAACACGTTATTTTATAAATAGGAGTCAAAATCTAGTCGGAAACAGTAGCAATTAACAAAATATTTTGTTTTAAAAAAAGAAGACTGTGACATCTGGCAAAGTCTCTTTAGGCTGCGTAGGGGCTTGAGTGAATTACTGAATCAGTTATGTGCAGTGTTAGGAAAGTTACTTAAAAATAGTAATCCACTACAAATGAATAATTTCTCAAAAACTGTAAACCAATTACTTAATTGAAAAAGTAATCACATTACTAATTAATTTAATTTTAAGTTACTTTCTAAAACACTTAAACACTCAACAAATTTATAATAATGTCTATATTTCCTCCTTGTTCATTGTTACACAGACGCACATATGAATTCATATTTTAAATGTATTATACTCCATATGGATCGCTCATTTTGGTTAGTTTTACATCTTGAGACCAGAAAAAGAAAACAGGCAATTAGAATCGTCATGACTCCGCTCAGGAAAACTGTGGATCTGGAAGCATTTGCCATTTTTCAGCTAATGGAAGTGATGTTTCAAACATGTTGCTGCTACCTTAAACATGTTAGCTTAACTCAGTTCAACACTGGAATCCAAATAACGTACATATTTACACAACGTGGAGAGATGGTAAATTATTTAACTCACATTTTTACGGTGTTGTCTTCACAGAAATTTAGCTTGTTGCCACATTCACCTTTTATTGTAATTGTTTTGTCAAACCAGTATCGCAGTTAGGTAACCTCATCTCTTCTGCTATGTAGGGAAAGGCACGACCACTGAGTACATGAAGTGTCCAACATTCCACACTCCATTATTTTGTTTGAAGGAATACATCATCTGGGTAGTTCTGTAGTGCTCTATATTTCTGTGCAGACACTACTTATGCTACAAAATATCGTAAAATAAAAGTATGTGATTTGGGATGCAGCTGTTCAATATTCCATACAAAGGAAATATTTTGAAGAATGACAATTTCTTCAAAAGTAGAGCATTTTCTTTACACTGTTCTTTTACTGTACATACAATGACAGTGAAATGACAAAAAAGCATTGTAAACATTTCCCAAAATTTTAACCATTATTCACTTAAAAAGTCTCCTTTATAGCTTTCAATCTAAATCACATTATGTACATTCAAATATGGTATATCAAGACGTGCATCAAGGTCATATTTGATTGTACATAAACATGATTATTGAGCTACAGCTATAGGGAAGATTTTCGTGAACTACAACAAATAATACTCTGTTCCTCACACAAAGCTATCATATGGCTTCAGAAGAGTTGTAATAAAGCGCACAAGTTAGATTAATTACTTGTATGGTACCTTATGGTGTTTTATTTTTGTTTTTGTTTTTTTCTCTTTTTATTTTTTGCTGCTTTACCACCTCAGTCTCCATTCTCTTTCATTCATGACAGTGGCCAGGCCATTATGCCTAACATCTTTTGTGTTCCACAGAAGAAAGAAGGTCATACAGGTTTGGGAAAAAATTAGGTTGAGGAAAAGTAACAGAATTTTGATTTTTCTGTTAACTATTTCTTTAAATCTGAAAGGTTATATAGGTCTCATGCATTGTGCATTGTCTCAAGAAGAACACAATGTGGACCTCCAAATATCTACTTTCTAATTATATTTATTCTTTAAATAACTTGATAAATGACTTTATTTCTTGTCAAGGGATAGTGCACATATTCATATTGATGAGTACACAAGTGTTTTAGTCTTTTTAGGAACTTTTCCAAGAAAATTTACACATTTAAGTCATTCTTTCCTTCCCCACATATAGGAAGTTCATGTCCTCAGTTTCAACCATTTTTATCGTAGTTCATGTCAAGTGCTTCCACTTAGTGGCTTATAACTACTTACACCTCTTAAGTGGAATTAGATTGTGTATATTGACTTACTACACAAAAGAGCACATTCAGGATTTCCCCTAGTTACAGCTGAGCTTGTGTTTGTCTAGTGTTGGCAGCAATAAACATCTTTCTATCATTGTAATTCTCAAGCACAGAACTTGTTTCTTGATTGCTGTTGGCTTTTGGAGAACATGTTCTTTTAGTGATCAGTACAGAAAAGATGAGGCAAGTCATTTGTGACAAATTTGCATGTATGCACAGTTTTTAGATTGGAATTTCTAATCTTTGACAAACAGAGGTGGATGGAAACTGCCTCCTTCTGTTGAGGTGTGGTGCTGGCTGTAGTTTAATGTTTGATGAAGACAAAGCCCAGAGTCATTAACCACTTGTATGATCAGTTTGAACACACAAGTCTAGACTTGTTCAATTGTTTCCATACATGCAGTCAGTCAACACTGTAATAAAATATGGAAAAACCTCACAGGACAAAACAGTTAGTGATCAAGCAAGTTTGAGAGGGTAGAGTGGCCCACTTGGTGAACTGTTGAAGTGATGGGGGGGTGGGGTGTTTGTAGATACAAATCCCATAATGGGAATTCTCTGCTGTTCTAATATGGGCAACCAAACTCAATACATACAGAAATATACATTTTGACTTCAGAAAGGGTGAGCCTTGTCACTTGACTGACAGTTTTGTAGTAACCTCTTGTGGCCATGCTGAGTTACAGCATGTATTGAGAGAGTTTTACAATCAAAACTTAATAGGTGCAATAGCCCGTATGACTCTTGGAATGCATTTCTGCCTTGAATTCAAGGTGTTGATCTGGCCTCCAAATTCTCTAGATCTCAATCCGATTGAGGATCTGTGGGATGTGCTGGGCCAACAAGTCTGATCAATGGCAGCTCCACCTTGCAACTTACAAGAGTTGAAGGATCTTCTGCCAATGTCTTGGTGCCAGATACCACAGGACACCTTCAGGGGTCTTGTAGAGTCCATGCCTCGGTGGGTAGGTGTGGTTTTGGAGGCAAGCGTAGGACCAATAGCAATTAGGTCATAATGTTTTGGCTCATCAATATATGTCTTGTAGGACTTTCTTCTTATAGTGTAGAAAGTCATATCCACTCTGACATGGTGATCACAAGTAACTACTCAAACCATCAGATTAATCTAGCAGTGCGTAGAAGTGTTTCAACCATCAATGTGAATAGAGAATGACAGAGTTCTCTCCGTTCTTACATTTATATTTGATTATCTTGCTCTCTTTCAGATTGCAAAGCTCAGGCTGCAGCTGCAGCGCAGTAAACAGGGCGGAGGCCGGCAGTGTAAGGACAGTAAAGAGTGTCTGTCTCCCCTCCAGTGTTGTACCAGCAGCACCACCATCCACACTACCACTACCATCAGCACAGCCAGCCAAGCTCTGGTCTGCACACACATCTATAATATCGGTTATAAAATCCAGAACGTGCTGAATGTTTAGTCAGATGTGAATTTTAATTCTCTCCTCCTGCAGTCCATGTCGAAGCCAGCACAGATGCCACTGTCCAACATCACAGTACCAAAGGCCTCCATCACCAGAGTGCCCAGCAGCATGGAGGGCATCAACCACGAGCTGGAGAAAGTCTTCATAAAAGACAATGGAGAGAAAGAGGAGCTGAAGGTACATACACAGCTAAAGTGTGTCAAAAAATGCACATCAAGATGTCAGCAGCACATGCATTGAATTATTTTATTGCATACACTGTCAGTCAATTTGAGCACATTATACTGAATTTGTGTCTCATGATTAGGGATGGGAATCATAAAGAATTTAATGATTTCAGTTCCGATTCTGATTCCTCTTAAAGGGATAGTTCAACCAAAAATGAATATTATTTGATATTTTACTCTGCTGAACACAGATTAAATTTTTTAGAAGAATATCTCATCTCTGTGGGTCCATACAATGCAATTGAATGGTGGCCAGAATTTTGAAGCTCCAAAAAGCATATAAAGGTTGCTTAAAATAATCCATAAGACTCCAGTTATTAAATCCATATCTTTCGAAGCGGTGTGGGTGAGAAACAGATACATATTAAAATAATTCTTTACCATCAGTCTCCAACACTGCTTCTTTTGTTTTTAATTAGCAATTTGCATTTGTTGTGCATAACACCACCTACTTGGCTGGTAGGAGAATTTATAAAAATGTAATATTGATCTGTTTCTCACCCTCACTTATCATATCACTTCTGCAGACATGGATTAAACCATTGTAGTCTTATGGCTTATTTTTATGCTGACTTTATGTGCTTTCTGGAGCTTCGTATTTCTGAAAACCATTCACTTTGTGTTCAGTAGAATAAAGGAAGTCATACACATTTAGGATGGCATTAGGATGTGTAAATGTTGAGAGAATTTCTATTTTTGGGTGAACTATTCCTTTAATTGTTTACTTCCCAAAGATTAGTTTAGTAATGATTTATAATAATTTGAGGAAATTCATATGGATACAATGGGGGATCAAGTTTAACTGTCCTTTTCAATTTACCCATATGCACCCTGTATTATAACATTTGCAATATTTACGATCCAAATTAAACATGATAATACAACTTGATAGAGGTAACACAAGAGTGCCCTGAGAAATATGATTTTAGACTTTTTATATGATACCAGTAAATGTTCAGCTTTGGCAGCCATAAAAAATACTAAAACTAATTTGGAATGACTAATTGAATATAAAATAGAAATAAAAGCTATAATAACACTGCTCTAGACATGTTTTCAAAAGTTGAAGTTCTTTTAATTTGACACAACATTTTTAACGCACTCTGCACGAGATGCTGACAAAGACGCAAAATGCAACACATCAGGTAAAGACAAAAGGTGTGTAAACTGCTCCTTACAGATTCTGTTGTTGTGCGCTAGAAATTTTACATAGCAGGTTTGTCTAATTCTCTCTCTGTGACTGGCTCTCAGGCACTCGAGGTTCCTGATGGACGCAGGGCTCCGTTTCCTCCCCAGCATCGCAGCAGCAGCAGTCGCGGTATAGACACGCAGATGCCCTCAGTGCCTGGACGCTCCAGTAGCTGCTCCAGTTTGTCACCCTGTCCCTCACCCGCATGCCCACCCCGCTCACACGACGGCAGTCCTTACTCCACTGACGAGATGCTGGACGACAGAGACAAAGGTCACTACAGACTTCTCACACATACATTATATACAAACAGTGAGCTGAGTCCTCATCAACAAGTTTGCAAGAACGAAATACTTGATCTTTGATTATAAAATATTTCAGAGTAAGCTTCATGAACACATTGTATGCAATGTCATGTCAATGAAGATTTTGCATTGATGCATTAATACTGTACATTATCTGTGGTTGTTTTCATTTTTATTTGGTCACTAATAAATATCACTTCTATGGTACTGTTTTTATAGATATGCAAATCATTCTGTAAAGTATGGATTGTATAATGCAGTACAACTTTAAACAATACAATAATGACTCCTAAGGTGCATTGTATTTGTTTTTTGAGGTGTAGTCTTTACAAAGGGACTAATAAGAGGTTAATGATAACTTGATTGTCACAGAATTATCATATTCAAGTTGGTCAAGAAACAGTTTCTATGCTACTTTGTACCATAAGAGCAGCTATTTTAACAGTATATTAAATGCTATCATTTGACATGTGGCCACTTGGTTGGGATACTTGCAATATTAAGTATGAATAATGTATGGTCACCAATTTATAGCTTAGCATGGATCAAGAAATGATTTTCACATTTTCTGACTGCAGATAGCGGCAGCAGTTCTCCTCTGCCTAAGTTCACCTCATCTCCAAAGCCCAACAACAGCTACATGTTTAAACGAGAGCCTCCAGAGGGCTGTGAGAAGATCAAAGTGTTTGAGGAAATGACGTAAGTTGAGCTTTATTTCTGTAATTAACCCTCCCTCTAGCAAAATTCAAGTTGCATGGAAAAATAGATTTGGAATGAAATACTATCATACTATGATTGGAATGTAACATGTTTTCTGTTAGAGGTAACTACAGTGATACTGTAGTTTTGCTAAGCGTACACAACAAAATCGAAGTATACTTTGAGCTTTATGTCACGGACCCCTTGTTGAAAACCTTAGGACTATGGCGTGAGTAAAGTTTTTTTTCCCCTTTCTTTCTCAGGTCCAGACAGTCTGCCACTGTCCCCCTGTTCTCCTGCCCTGATAAAAACAAAGTGAACTTCATCTCCACTGGCTCTGCGTTCTGTCCGGTCAAGCTTCCTGGCTCCCTGCTCCAGTACTCCAGCTCACAGCCGGAGGACGAGGCAACCCAGGACCTGCAGGCCGGTGCCAGCTCATCACACCCCTTCACCCCTCACCATCACATGCCCACTCAGGTCTCCACCAGCACGAGCACAGACGACCCCCCGGATTCACTTGCCGTTTCACCCTCCCAAAAGCAGGAGGCATCTTCAGAATCCCCTTCGCAGCCGCAGAACTTTGCAGTCAGCTAAATTTGCACAGAGCTGGTCTCTGTCACAACCCCTCCAACCCCAGGCTATGTAGAGGACTGTTACGCACCCAAATTTCCTTCTAGTTCTCTGATGGACCCCACCTCTGTGCTGAATCTTTACTATCTGCATGGCATAGCAACTATGGCCCGAACAAAAATCACCAATATGTTCAGAGCAAATGTTTTGAAGTGCTGGTAAATGCAGCCGAAGTGTTAGAGTATGTGGCAATGCCACGCTTTTGTGATTTGTCAGGAACAGCGTCTGAAGAGCTAAATGGAATGATGCATTGTGGGAACAGGCTCCATGGACCTTAGAATATGCAAATCTAAAGTTAAAATGGTTTCACTGTTATCTTAAATGACATAAAGACATGAGTGAGCTATACTGCCCTACAAAGAGAAAACGCAGTAACTGCACCATTGGTGAAACTGTGGAAAATGGCTCTGTGGTACTGTAGTTACTCCAATTTTCACACACGTTTTCTCTAAATCTAAGCATAGTTGAGTTAAACCAATCTGTCACAGGACAGATCATAGTCTAAGTGACCTGATTCCGCTCGTAACTCCATTCGACAAAATGTGTAGTCACTAAGTTTTTCCTTTGTATGGCAGGATAAGAGTCTCATCACCTAAATCATATTTATTAAATTTGCCTATTAATACGTTCAATCAAATTCCAGATATTACAGTTTTGCTTTTTTAGATGTGGATGTGTTTGCTGGTACTTTATTAATTTGATCCTTGTTTCAACACGAGCAACTGCACAGCTGCTTTTGAAACACAGCTTTGCTTTCGTGTGTGCTTAAAATTTAAGCAACTTATAAGTAGTATATTCAGACAGCGCAAATTTAGGGGTTACGTTTTAATGCACCATTGATTTATAAGGAAAACTGATTAAAACTTTAAGGAAGGTCTTAATAGCACCAGGGGAATGCATTTGAAGCTGATCGTATGTTTTACATTTAAATTATGTGTTGTGTTTTCTTTCAACATCCACAGTATGAATAAGCTCTCTCTATCAATATTCCTATAAGAAAATCTCTCTCTCTATATATAAAGAAAAAAAGCTTGTTTGAAGTTAAAACCATGCATTGCTGTGTTATGTGCATTATGGAAAATGAGCTATACTCCACAGGTTTACGTTTACACGCTATCCAGGTTTTCTACCTTCTGACAACATTGCAGAAATACAGAAAAATGGAAATGATAAATAAGTACAAATAACAAAGCTTTTTTGTTTGCTCAATTTGTTGCACAGTGTCCGCCTGTGGCCTCGCTTTAGGTGAATGACTTGGTGTTTAAACTCAGGTAATTTGGAATTTATGTCCCCATTCAGATCAACCACAGCAACTATCACTGTTCCTATACTGTCATTTCCTGCATTCCATGACATTCCTTGTTGGGACGTGCTGTCTGGATGATGTGTGATTATGGGCTGCGTGAAAAACTGATGTAGCTGATCAGACACACTGTGTGTGCTGCAAATATTAGAAAGGCCATGTTACTACCCCCATGGACCAGACACGTGTGCTCAGAGGCACTTATAATATTACCATCTAATCTGAAACAGCTAATGTTCAATACTGCATGTGGAAATACCCAATACATGCTATTGTATATTAAAGTGTATAATTGCTGGATATACAGCTAATATCTATTCTAAAATCAAAAGAACGTTGTAAGAAAATATGTTTTGTATAAAACATGAAACCTATTTTATTGACCAGTAAAAAAAAATTGCATTGTGACATCATTTTCATGACAATTAAGTTTGTTTTGCCCTCAAATTCTCATTACTATAATGAAACAAAAAAACATGATTATCATTACTGTATTACAGTGAAGACAATCAACATGGACACAAATATCACATTTCTACAAACCTGACACATGTATTTTAACTACATTTTTAAAAGATCTCTCAATGTTATCACCTTGGACAAGCTGAAATAATAGATTACTACTTTTTAGTTTCACAATACAGTTATTAGGAATAGTTTCAAATTCTGATTGGATGAGCTATGTTCCAAGCTCTTGTTAAAATGATTATAAACGCACACATGTGACTGCACCTTCTATATTAATGTGTCATGTTGCTGTTTCTTGGCAACCGCAAATAGCCTACGGTTACACTAATGAACCACATTACTTGGCAAAATATCTTTTTTAATGTTGATAATTATTATAATAATTAATACATGTTTATTTATAATGATTAACTATACGTGTAACTGTTTAAGGAACATTGGTGTGTCTTATCATATTTCTGTTGCCAGTGTATGAAAACAATAAGCCATTCGAGGCCCTGCATTACAGTGATTGTACTGTGGCTAAAGAGTGTTTTAGGTCGTCTGCACGCGTCACTTTAACAGGCTCGAGTGGTTTATTGCTTTATTAAAACTGCGTTTAATTGGTATGAAAATAATGTCACGATGCAAAAGCATCCTAATGATCCTAAGTATAGGCTTCATTTTCTTTATGCAAAACGCATTGTCTTATTTATTTATTTATTTATTTCTGTTCATTTTGGGGTGAAATATATCCTAGAAATGATCTTGATAGGTTTCGTGAGTGTCACCCAAATAATGGTTGTTCTCATTGTTCAGCCTTAGTTACAAGAGGGACAAATTATAGTAATCGAATACCAAGCCCCAAATATTTTAATCATTCCATGCCTAAATATTTTGTCATTTTCAGTGAAAGTGTCTACACGTTTACCCTAAAGTACATATTTATGAAGTATGTTGCTATTGTCACAATGAAAGCATGCCTTTATCATTTTTACTGATCATGAATTGACCTTCCTTTGGGTTTTTGTCTCCATATTCAGTGTGAATAATCAACATTTTATTCATGAGCTAGTTACAAGCAAGCATGATTTATCGTGAATGGTTTCCTCGTCTCAAAGCAACATTTCTATATTAACCAATGTCGAATGTTAATGTACTGTGCTGTTGAGATTTAAAACGATTAATTTAGCCATCTCATAGCCACTTGTAGCCACTAGCAACATACATATTACATGATCAATAAAGGCTTTAAAAATGATCAATGCACCTTATTTCAAAAAGCCAAATAGTTCACTAAAACATAAGAACAGCTGTTATTTTGGTAAGCTAAGAATTTGCAATAATAGAGTGGATTTGTTCAGTCTCTGAAAAAGCAACCATTTGTGTGCTGTATTTTGAAATGCTTGAATAGCTTGACCATTACATCTTCATTCCATACCTTATTGACTGTGGATTTAAATCGGCATGCAACCTGTTGATAAAGCCATGGATTGATATTGAAACCAGCACTGGCCATTTGATCACAGCACATTAGTTGGCAAGCCATCCTGTGGAGATGAATATGTAGAACAGGTGCATATGACTGTCTGTTCACTCTCAATGGCAATAAATTATTTTGTTGTCGTGACTAAAAACCAGGTGTTTATATAATGTGTGTGTGAGTGTTGAATGGAGAAAATGATTTGTTGTTTTTGAAGGGAAAACTATTTACTGAGGACTCATTGACAATTGCAATGCCTCGAGGAAGAAAACTATTCATAATCAAAATTTTTGGAAAGTAACTCCTTTTCATGAAAAAAAAGCAACAATCTGGGTTACAGTGAGTCAGTGGAAGTGAATGGGGCCAATGTGTCAACTAATTAATGTTAGTGTTAAAAATAAAATGTAATCTTCACATTTCTGCTTTTAAACTTAAAAATTGGCCCCATTCACTTCCATTTTAAGTGCATCAATCTAACCTTGATTTTTGCTTCTTTTTATCTTCTTTTTTAAAGAAAAGGATTATTGGTGGTAGTCAACTTTATGCCACAAATGCTGTTGATTGAGCTAAACTTGTATTGAACCCGGTATATTCCTTTAAAATGCTTTGGAAGCACGTTAATGTCAAGAAAACAACAACAAAAAAAGCTTTTTCTATTTTTCATGCGGTCTTGCCATCTGCACGGCACACACAGGCTGCTGAGCTGGCATAAAGTTTTGCGTAGGTCCACTGTAGATGTGACTGTACAGTATATGAGTGACAATATCAAAAGCCACACTTTCTTCAACCTTTAGCCCGATGTGGCTAATTGTTTCCTTGTTTCAATAAAAGGAATCTTGTGTCTCATTTAAATAAAATAATCAGCAGAATAAAAATGCAGTCTCCTTGCAATCTTTTCTTTGATAAATAGTCACTTGTTTTTAGTCTGTAGACAAACAAAATGTGCTTAAGCCAACAATACACAAACAATTACAATCTTTAATGTCTTTATTGAAAACATACCATTAAACATTCACAGTGCTGTGGAAAAAGTAAGTGAACCCTTGGTCAATCCTACATAGGCAGCCATAACCTGAAACAAGAGTTTCCAGAAGTTGCAGATTAGACCTGCTCAATGTTCAGAAGGAATTTTGGACCATTCTTCCTTACAGCACAGCTTTAGCGCAGCCCTTGTACAAAAATGTCCCTTGTACAAAGGCCTCTGTTTGTTCCTGGGAGGCAGCAGATGCTCTTAATCCTCACCATATGGAGCCTTTAAGGCTGATTACGCTCCAAGGAACAATCAGTCACCTTTTTCCCATCATGAAAAAAAAGATGTTTTTAAAAAATGTTGGCGCTATTCCTTTCCAACAAAAGTAAACAGAGACCAGTGTTGGGTGTAATCTGATTACAAAGTAATAGTGCAAAAGGTAGTGTAATGCCTTACATTTTTAATTCTTGTAATTGTTTTATTGTTCTTGACTTTCGTTCAAGGTAATTACTTTTAAGTACATCACTTTACACACATTTCTAAAATAATGTTATAAGTAGAAAAAGTTTAAGTTATGTTGTTGTTAAGTCATATGTTCAAATGTACGTCTGTGTCATAAAGACAATGTAACAGGTAAGTTGAACCCAATTGCAGTGATTTTATATGGCACAATGCTCAAAACAAAGAAGGTAAACAAACAGAAATAATTCTTAAGTGAGTCTTTCTAATGATAGCTGAATGAAGAGGAATGGTCTATGTGTTCTCAGACGAGACTAGACAATGACTGTGTGGAGTGTGGGTATAAGCAGTGTGCAGTTAATTATGAGATGAAAAACAGGTGTGCATGTTAACAAGGCTCAAAATTATGGGGAATTGGAGTGGCCCGAGCAATCTCTTGGTCGATGTCCCAAGGAATGGGACTCACGAGCATGGAGGAAGGAAGAATAATTTCAGGTGAGGAAGAAGGTATGTATTTCCAGTGAATACAGACGAGAGAGGGCATCAGCTTTGATGTTCTTTGACCCCAGTCTGTATGTGACAGTAAAATTGAAACATGAAAAGAAAATCACAGAGTGGGCTTGGAGACGATTTAATCTCCTGCAGACTTGAGGTATTCAAGGTTGCGATGATCAGTTAAGACCTGAAAGGGGTGACGTGCACCTTTAAGCCAGTGCCTCCATTCCTTCAAAGCCAACTTAATTGCCAGCCGTTCACGATTACTGATGTCATAATTTCTCTCCACAGGCGAACATTTCCTTGAGAAGAATGCACAAGAATGCTGTGAGGATGGCACCCATGCCAGTGACTGGTAGTTCAGGATCTGGATGTTGAATGATGGGAGCCTTGGTGAATGCAGTTTTGAGACCGTCGGGTGGCCTCGGGTGACCATGGAAGGGTTTTGGGTTTTGGATTTATTCTTCAATAGGTTGGTGAGAGGGGCAACAACACTGCTGAAGTTACAGATGAACCTCCTGTAGAAGTTTGCAAATCTGAGGAACTTCTGTAACTCTTTGATAGTGGACGGTTAAGGCCAGGAGGTGATAGCTTATGTCTTCTTGGTGCCCATATTCACCCCCTAAGGGGAAATGACATATCCCAATAAGTGAACTGTCAATAAATGTAAATGACATTTCTCAGCCTTGAAGTACAACTGTTATTTTTTTTAGTGATCTGCTTGACTTGACGCATATGTTCTCTCATGGATGATGATAGACATGCATGTCATCGATATATACTGTACAATGACAAACCAGTGAAGAAACTCCCATAGTATCTTATTCATGTATAATTTTAAAGCGGAGGGGGCATTGACCAAACCATACAGCATGACCAGGTATTCATAGCTGTCTTCCATTCATCCCCCTCTTGGATCCGAATGAGGTTATAGGTGCTTTGTAGATCTAATTTGGAGTAGATCCTAGCACTATGCTGGCGTTACAGGGTTACAGGGACCAAAGGCAAACGGTATTTAAACTTCACTGTGATAGTATTGAGTGAATGGCAGTCTATGCAGGGTCGCAATCCTCCATCTTTTTTGATCACGGAAAAGAAACTGAACGCCACTGGAGAGGTTATGTTTCCCCGCCGCAGTGCATCTTTCACATATTCCACAATTGCAAGCCGTTCAGGGATGGAGCGAGTGTAAACCTTTTCTTGTGGTCAAGGTGCACCTTGTAACAGCTCAATAGCACAGTCCCAGGGTTGATGTGTAGGAAGCTGGGATGCCTTCTTTGGACTGAGGAAGGCATTTTATTCCAGAGGGATGTCCATACCGGGAGCAATGGTGGGGATTCTCAATGGTGGTAGCGTGGCATGGTAATGGTAGACAGTCTTAACACACTATTCACTCCAGTCACTCACCACACAAGTGGACCATGAGATAACTGTGTTATGATGAATGAGACATGGGTCAACCTAATATGACATCTGTTGTGGCATTATCAAGGATGAAGAAAGAAATGATGTGACAGGTTCTAGTCTGAAGAGTAATAGGTTCTGTTTGATGGGTTATGAATCCTGACCCGATGGGAGTTCCGACTACTGAATGAATGGGAAGAGGACTTGAACAAACGGTTGATGAAATCTGTAGTTTGGAGACGAGTGACGGCGCTATGAAATTCTCAGCCAAGTCAGAATCTATAAGAGCAATTTGAGTAATAGTAAAATTAGAGCTTGAGATGGTGACTTGCAAAGTAAAGGGTGATGTATGAATGGTAGGACAATGGATACAACTTACAATTACTTTTGGAGGATGAACAGAACAGGAGGACAAAAGGTGATCATCAGCTCCACAGTTCAGACACAAGCGGTGTTCCTGCCTCTGTTTGCGCTCAGCCACAGTCAATCGGGTGGAATTGAGTTGCATAGGTGCCTTCTCCATTGATGGTGATGAAAGGTTGGGCTGTGGTTACGTGAATGGATTGCTCTGATAACCAGACTTGAATGGTCTTGAATAATCATAGACAATTATCTACGCGGATTGAAAGTTGAATGAACTGCTCCAAACCCATCATGTCATCCTCTCCAGCGAGATGTCTTTGGAGAGTAGGTTGTAAACCATGTCGATAATTAGTAAGTAGAGTTGGCTCATTCCATTGACTGGCATCAGCAAGCATGAGGAAGCGCAAAGCAAAATCCGTCACAGAGAGGGAGCCCTGACGCAGCCTAGAGAACTGCTCCCAGCTAGGGGATAGAATCTATATAGTTCATACAGTATAAAAATCATTATGTCTATGAAGAGTCCTCATAAGGATTTTTGTGTGTGTGTGTGTGTATGTGTGTGTGCGTGTGTGTGTGTGTATGTGTGAGCGTGTATTTATCACTTTGTGGGGACCAAATGTCCCCATAAGGATAGTAAAACCCGAAATTTTTGACCTTGTGGGGACATTTTGTCGGTCCCCATGAGGAAAACAGCTTATAAATTATACTAAATTATGTTTTTTGAAAATGTAAAAATGCATTATGTTTTCTGTGAGGGTTAGGTTTAGGGGTAGGGTTAGGTTTAGGGGATAGAATATAAAGTTTGTACAGTATAAAAACCATTATGTCTAGGGAAAGTCCCCATAAAACATGGAAACACAACGTGTGTGTGTGTGTGTGTGTGTGTGTGTGTGTGTGTGTGTGTGTGTGTGTGTGTGTATGTGTGAGCGTGTATTTATCACTTTGTGGGGACCAAATGTCCCCATAAGGATAGTAAAACCCGAAATTTTTGACCTTGTGGGGACATTTTGTCCGTCCCCATGAGGAAAACAGCTTATAAATCATACTAAATTATGTTTTTTGAAAATGTAAAAATGCAGAAAGTTTTCTGTGAGGGTTAGGTTTAGGGATAGGGTTAGGTTTAGGGGATAGAATATAAAGTTTGTACAGTATAAAAACCATTATGTCTATGGAAAGTCCCCATAAAACATGGAAACACAACATGTGTGTGTGTGTGTGTGTGTTTGTGTGTGCCTGCAACAGATTATTTCAATTAATCTATAAGATCGGGTCACAAATAGTGGATTTGTAAGCAAATGGATCGGAAATAAAATTAGTTTTAAGCAATGAGTTAAAAGTCGTGGAGAAGTTGTGGAGTTTCAATGTTCAAATAGGTTTTATTGCTTATAAACAAGTAAAAAAACAAAACATAATCCTATTTTATGATATGCATAATACTGTTGAAAAGTATCACTTTATCACCATTTGGTCTACATTGTACACTTTTTGTTTTTAGAAAGCAACAGCTACACCTGGTGTGTGTACGGCAGAGGACGCTGTTTCATGAAAACCAGACTGACCACAAATGAAAGAAAAGATGTCTTGATGAGGAAGGTGCTGAATCAGTGCAGGGAGATTGTTAACAAAGATGCTGTGTTAGTGTATACTGAATCTGGTCCTGTCATCTTATAATTGCTCTATTGATGTGTGTAGGAGGTCTATGTTGCTCAGAGATCTTACTGTTGCACTACAGTTTAAGATGAACTGCTACTGAATGAGGGTAAAATTTAGCTGACATTAGATTTATGCTGTATATGCTACAATCAGGTCTACAGTAGATATTCAGGAACATTCACTGCTAACAAACTACATAGACATAATGCTGTATGACTATATATAGGCCTACAGCACAGTCAAATCATCAGTTTATAAATAGAGTGTAAAAAAAAATGTATTCACAAACTGGATGCAATATGGATTGCAGGCATTATTTTACCTCATTCAAACCCCTATAGGAAAATGTTTCTGAATATGCAAACACATTTGTTTAGGAACGTTTATTTGATGTAGACTATATGATGCTCTGCAGACTTTATTTGATTTATTTATTGAATGGAGTGCTTTCAACATGTGAAAACAAAAACAATATGATTACGTCTTTTTACCATAATGAGACATTAGCCAACCATCACAAACAACACTGGTTGCATAAACATTATGTTTTTTACTTGTAAAACAAAACAGTTGTATGAGTTTGACTTGTAAGACAAAACAAAACAGTTGTATGATTTTTACTTGCAAAACAAAACAATACTGTTGTATGAGTTTGACTTTTAAGACAAAACAAAACAGTTGTATGAGTTTGACTTCTAAGCCAAAACAAAACAAAACAATACTGTTGTATGAGTTTGACTTTTAAGACAAAACAAAACAAAACAATACTGTTGTATGAGTTTGACTTTTAAGACAAAACAAAACAAAACAATACTGTTGTATGAGTTTGACTTTTAAGACAAAACAAAACAAAACAATACTGTTGTATGAGTTTGACTTTTAAGACAAAACAAAACAAAACAATACTGTTGTATGAGTTTGACTTTTAAGACAAAACAAAACAAAACAATACTGTTGTATGAGTTTGACTTTTAAGACAAAACAAAACAAAACAATACTGTTGTATGAGTTTGACTTTTAAGACAAAACAAAACAAAACAATACTGTTGTATGAGTTTGACTTTTAAGACAAAACAAAACAAAACAATACTGTTGTATGAGTTTGACTTTTAAGACAAAACAAAACAAAACAATACTGTTGTATGAGTTTGACTTTTAAGACAAAACAAAACAGTTGTATGAGTTTGACTTCTAAGACAAAACAAAACAATACTGTTGTATGAGTTTGACTTGCAAAACAAAACAGTTGAATGATTTTTACTTGCAAAACAAAACAAAACAGTTGTATGAGTTTTACTTGCAAAACAAAACAGTTGAATGATTTTTACTTGCAAAACAAAACAAAACAGTTGTATGAGTTTGACTTGCAAAACAAAACAGTTGAATGATTTTTACTTGCAAAACAAAACAAAACAGTTGTATGAGTTTGACTTGTAAGACAAAACAAAACAAAACAATACAGTTGTATGAGTTTGACTTGTAAGACAAAACAAAACAATACAGTTGTATGAGTTTGACTTATAAAACAAAACAAAACAGTTTTATGCTTTTAAAAACAAAAAATAAAATATTCCAAGGCACTCGAATTGTGTAGAAAAGTTTAAAAGCCTTTATTAAATCATGGCTTTTAGAAGTAAAATTGGTGACAGATACACCTACGCGCAGTGACGTGCGGTGATGTCTTAAAGAGGCTAGGCACTGAGTTATGAAAGCCAGATTACCTGATTTATTGTTTAAGCTAATAATACGTAATAACAGTGAACGTTACGCACAAGTGCGGCATATCAAGAAATGTACAAATCAGGATGTATATCGTGTACATATCAAGAAATGTATATGTATTTTATATATGTTTTATATATAATATACACGATTTTGTTAATATATCTTCATTTGATATTATTATACAAAATTCAGTTGTCAAAACACAGAACATATAACAGAACATAAGTTGTTTATTTTTTACAACATTATGTGCTTATTTTTTTTATGTGCAATCTTCATCTTTATAACAGAAGATACAATACAACAATCTTCAAGATACAGTAAATCTTCAAATGTGTAACAGATTGTCACCTTAAAAACAGTCATTGCGTGGTGGTGGAACAAGCAATGCTATATAGAAATATCACAGCGGCCAATTATGTTTGTCAGTCAGCAAAAGTAAAATCACACACTGCTCAATAGAATATGAAGGCAAATGGCTTGCATTAATTCAACCACATTTATCAATTCAATATTAAGCCCAAAATAGTTTTTGACTCACCAATCGGTAGATTACTTGTACATAAAATCCATCCGCCGCTCGTTCCTCGTGAAGACGTCGATCACAGCTTTGTAAAACTCGTCTTTACAGGCAATCAGTTTGAAATGATCGGATAATTTTTGGGCCCATTTGCTGTACTAGTCCATCTAAGGCTGGCGTAGACCTCCCTCTTGCAATTAACTCATATTTTGAATTAAAATCGAGTTTGGAAAAATGTCTTAATTCCGTGATTACGGCCGGTGCTGTTATTTTGATTTTGATTTTGGCGGGGATTAGGCATGTACGCTAGCTGTTGTGTAATGACGTTAGCTACGCAAATGTCCAGGAATATCTCGATTTGAATTGGTCCATGTCTGATACGTAACGGAGATGATTACGGGCATAACATATTTACGTCAAAAGGCACAGCAGATTTGTGCTTTTTGCCGTACATGTTAAAGAATACAGGATCGAAGTGCGCATGCGCAACATGGGTTTTCCGCTTGTCATCTGCAATGAATGGACCGTAAAAGCACTGCTTATTCTACCATTTGTTTTTAGTTGATCATTATGCGTAACTGCTACATTTGTCATCATAACGTCTAAACAATTGTAATAACACACATATTGCATATATAAAAATCACAAGAATAAAAAGTAAAAATACAAATACAAGTTTATTATTTAATAAACATTTTATTTTTGAATTTTGGCAGGGTAGGCAGAGCCTAGTTTGCCTACCCAGACCGCACGTCACTGCCTACGCGTTGCGGCTTATGCCTTCGTCAGTTCCCTCTCGAGAGGTCTCTCCTATTGCGTAAGTAGCTTACGCTATGGGAAAACTCAGTTTCTCGAGAAATATTGAAGTCTTTATGTAAAACGCATTGCAGCTGCACAGCTCGGTCATTGGCTGTGCTGCGGCAACTTGCTCGAACCAATGACGGGGCGACTCTGAATGCGCTTCGCGCCTGTGCGCTCATTGGTCACCGCGCGCTTCTGCCGGCGCCTTCAGCCGCCTTCAAAGCCTTCTGCTACGCCATCCGGCGCGCATCACCTTATATCCTTTACTAAGCAATAACTTTTCAAGTGTTCGCCTCTGCAACGCTTTTTGTCCTTAGTAAAGAGCAAATTCGAGGCATTGTTTAAAATGCCTTCTGAAGGCGCCTTCAGCCGCCTTCAAAGCCTTCTGCTACGCCATCCGGCGTGCATCACCTTATATCCTTTATTAAGCAATAACTTTTCAAGTGTTCGCCTCTGCAACGCTTTTTGTCCTTAGTAAAGAGCAAATTCGAGGCATTGTTTAAAATGCCTTCGACCTGCGCCTCATGCAGAGGCCCTCTTCCTGACGGGGACCGTCACATTATCTACGCTCGCTGCCTGGGACCTGACCACGCAGAAGCTGCTCTCACTCGAGGCGGATGCCCCGAATGTGACTCCCTGGGCCTCACCGAGCTGCGCGCTCGCTTTGCCGCCTTCGCTGCGAACGAGCCTGCTACCACCGTGCTGCCATCCCCTCTGTTCGAGCCGCGCAAGAAAAAGCGTCGCTCACGGAGGCCGCCAGAGCACGCGGACTTCAGTGACGTCACGCCGGGCCAGTCCCCGCGTGCTTCACCACCACCCGAGGACTCCCTGCCGCCGGTTCAATTCACGCAGGCAGACCAGCACCCCTCCGGATCGCTGGGTCTCGTCTCGTTCGGCGCGTCAGGGGACGACGGTGAAAAGGATGACAGCCTTTCCATTGACGCTGCATCCGACAACTGGCCGGGCTCGGCCTTCGTCCCCGCGCCGTTGACAGTAGCGGACACGAGCAGGGGCACCAGCTAAAAGAGTTCGCTGAACGCTTCACTGAAGCCCAGAAGAATTCGCAGGCTATGCGTCACTTCCTGCCTAAGCGCTCCAGCTCGTCACAGAGCCGCCAGAGACCGCCTCAGCTGCAGCAGCGAGCCAGGGCGGCGCCTCCCGTCTCCCAGCCCAGACCTGAAACGGACGCTCGACACCGCTCGCGTTCCGCTAACCGATAACAGTCGCCTGAGCGATGGGGACCTCGGCCCAAGATCATGCTGAACCCGGAGCCTCGTAAGCCTTCCTAGCCATAGGAAGAAAGAGAGAGAGTGCGTGTCTCGCAAAAGCCGGACCACTCTCTACAAAACGTGTAAAACATTACCCAGTCCCCTTACAAGCGGCTGGAAATGTCTGTACAGCAGTCAATGGGCCAGTCACAGAACTCGCTCACCTGCAATCAAACGCCGTTTTAACGGCAACACACAGAAATCAAAATCATTTTCTGCCTGTGTCACTAAGGGGTCACGTGTCCACACTAAAGTGCGCATTCCCACATATCAATACTGTCCAAACAGTGCCGAATACTTCCCCAGCTCAAGCTGGACGCCCCATAAATGTAGATCGTGTGCCTATTGTCATGTATGCACCACTACACACAAGCACTGTTTCCACAGTTATAAACACTTCCCCAGTAAAAGCGGGAAATACTATAAAGGTAACGCGTGTGCCTGCTGTCATGCATGCACCCCTACACACAAACACTGTATGCATGCCCAAAAACCCCCCGCCGCGAGCGGGAGGCTTTATGAAAATGGCGCGCGTGCCTACTACGGTATATGCACCCCCACCCATAAGCTCTGCCCATACAGTTTCAAACAATTCTCTGGCTCATGCCGCGAGCATCACAGATGCGGCGCAAAACATTACCCAGTCCCCTTACAGGCAGCTGGAAATGTCTGTACAGCAGTCAATGGGCCAGTCACAGAACTCGCTCACCTGCAATCAAACGCCGTTTTAACGGCAACACACAGAAATCACAAAAAGAGTCATTTTCTGCCTGTGTCACTAAGGGGTCACGTGTCCACGCTAAAGTGTGCATTCCCACGTATCAATACTGTCCAAACAGTGCCGAATACTTCCCAAGCTCCAGCTGGACGCACCAGATCGTGTGCCTATTGTCATGTATGCACCACTACACGCAAGCACTGTTCCCACAGTTATAAACACTTCCCCAGTAAAAGCGGGAAATACTATAAAGGTAGCGCGCGTGCCTGCTGTCCTGCATGCACCCCTACACACAAACACTGTATGCATAGCCAAAAACCCCCACCGTGAGCGGGAGGCTTTATGAAAGTGGCGCGCGTGCCTACTACGGTATATGCACCCCCACCCATAAGCACTGCCCATACAGTTTCAAACAGTTCTCTGTCTCATGCCGCAAGCATCACAGATGCGACGCGCGAGCCAGAAACTCCCGCTAAGAGCGGGAAGCTTTATGAAAGTGGCGCGCGTGCCTATTACAATGTATGCACCCCCACCCGTAAACACTGTCGATACAGTTTCAAACATTTCTCTGTCTCATGCCGCAAGCATCACAGATGCGACGCGCGAGCCAAGAAACTTCCCGCTAAGAGCGGGAAGCTTTATGACAGTGGCGCGCGTGCCTATTACGATGTATGCAACTCCACCCGAAAACACTGTCCATACAGTTTCAAACATTTCTCCAGCTCATTCTGCGAGCATTTCGGAGATAGCGCGCGTGCCTGTAATCTCACACGCACCCATGCACTCAGCACTCAACAAGGCTGCTCAGCGCGCGCCCGCGCCTCTGACAGCTGTAATTTGCCGGTGGGGCCCATACGTCACTGCGACACGCCCCCAGCCAGCATTCAGCCCATATCTGTGCGAGCAAAAGCCTGGGAAAAAATCCCTGACATGCCGAAATGGGTTTTGAACATAATAAAACACGGTTACTCGCTTCAATTCGCTCGCAGACCACCCCGCTTTTCAGCGGTGGTCGAGACGAAAGTGAGGAGAGATGTGTCACATGTTCTACGCACCGAGGTGCTCAAACTAATAGAGAGGGGCGCTATAGAAACTGTTCCTCCCTCTATGAGCGAGGCAGGTTTTTACAGCCGCTATTTTCTCGTCCGAAAAGGACGGTGGCCTCCGCCCCATCCTAGATCTCAGACATCTGAACAAAGCTTTAATGATTCGCTTGTTCAGAATGTTAACGACCAAACATATCCTCGCGCAAGTTACGCCCGGGGATTGGTTTCTATCAGTGGATTTGAAAGACGCTTACTTTCACATTCGATATCGCCTCATCACAGGCCTTTTCTGAGATTCGCTTTCGAGGGACAGTCATACCAGTACACAGTACTACCATTCGGCCTATCATTGGCCCCCCGTACATTCACGAAATGTATGGACGCAGCACTTTCCCCCCTGAGACAGCGGGGAGTGCGAATACTGAATTACCTCAATGATTGGTTAATCATAGCACAATCAGTGAGTCGGTTAACGACGCACAGATCTTGGATTATCAGCCATCTAGAATGCCTGGGTCTGAGAATCAATTTTGCAAAGAGCGTGCTATCCCCCAGCCAGAATATCTCCTTTCTGGGAATAGTGCTAGACTCAGTGCAGATGACGGCGCGCCTCTCATCAGAGCGCGCGCTCTCTATTTGACGCCTTGCAACATCATTCAGACCGGGCGCGCGCGCCCCGTCAAACGATTTCAAAGGATGCTCGGTCTCATGGCCTCGGCATCAGCTGTACTCCAGCTAGGATTGTTGCACATGCGTCCTCTCCAACGCTGGCTCAAGAGCCGTGTCCCCACTCGCGCGTGGCACTCGGGCCACTTTTTAATCAGAGCAAATCACGGCTGTATAAAAGCCCTGACGCCCTGGAAAGCCGTCGACTGGTATCGAACCGGCGTGAGTCTGGGCGTGAACACACGGAGAAAAATGATCACGACAGATGCCTCCAAAATAGGATGGGGGGGCCCTTTACGAGGGCAGGCCTGTCGCCAGCTTTTGGTCAAACCCGGAAAAGCGCCTACATATAAACTGTCTGGAAATGAAAGCGGTCGCCTTGGCTCTCAGAGCCCTGCTTCCGTACCTGAAAAACGAACACGTCCTGGTCCGAACGGACAACATGACGGTAGTATCGTATATAAATTGCCAGGGTGGACTCAGGTCGAGCTCCCTGCACTCTATGGCCAGGGAGCTCATCTCATGGTCACAGCACCACTTGCGCTCGCTGAGAGCAGCGCATGTGCCAGGCGTCCTGAACCAGGGAGCGGACATGCTGTCCAGAGACAAGGTTCTCCCAGGAGAATGGTCTCTCCACCCCCCTGAGGGTTCAGTGGTTATGGCAAACCTTTGGCAAGGCGGAGGTCGACCTCTTCGCCTCCAGGGAAAATGCGCACTGCCCCCTTTTCTTCTCAAAGAGCACGGACGCGCTCGCCCAAGTCTGGCCGAGCCGCCCCTTGTATGCTTTTCCCCCCGATCGCGATGCTACCTCAGGTCATCAGTCGGATCAGGGAAGTGAAATGTGCAGTGCTCCTGGTAGCCCCTCTCTGGAGAAACCAGACGTGGTTTCCAGAACTGATGCAGATGATGCAATCTGCCCCATGGCCGATTCCGCTGAGGCTAGACCTCCTCAGGCAGGCCAACGATCTGTGGGCCCTCCATGCATGGCCCCTCAACGGGTTCCCGAGAACCTCCCCAGTGGAGTTTTGAGAACCATCACGGAGGCGCGAGCGCCCACTACGAGACACTTATATGCCCAAAAGTGGAAAGTGTTCAGTGACTGGTGTGATACCAAGAGCTTGAACCCCAAATCGTGCGAGATACCAAGTGTACTCGCCTTTTTGCAAGAGCTGCTGGAGGCGGGCCGCACACCCTCCACGTTCAAAGTCTATGTGGCTGCCATAGCGGTGTCACACAATCCTGATAAAGGACGTTCATTAGGGAAAAACGACCTAATCATTCGTTTCCTAAGAGGCGCTAGGAGGATGAACCCCCCTCGCCCCCCCTTGGTGCCGATCTGGGACCTGGCCACGGTCCTGGACACACTCAAGAGTGCCCCGTTCGAACCTCTCCGAACCGTGCACCTTAAACAGCTCTCGCTCAAAACTGCGCTCTTGCTGGCGCTCGCCTCAGTCACGCTGCACGCGCTGTCATCAAGCGCTGCTTGCCTGGAATTTGGACCTAACGACTGCAGAGTTGTCCTTAGGCCAAAGCACGGGTATATTCCTAAAGTGCTCTCCACACCCTTCAGAGTACAGGTGATATCTCTGGCAGCGCTATCGTCCCCAGCGGACGAAAGCGACGATAATTTACTCTGCCCGGTCAGGGCGCTCAGAGTATATTTGGAACGTTCTGCCCCGTTCAGACAGACGGAACAATTATTTGTATGCTTTGGCGGCCGCACTAAAGGTCTCACAGTTTCAAAGCAAAGAATATCGTGCTGGATAGTGGATGCTATAGCGCTGGCTTATGAAGCCAAGGGCCTTCAATGCCCCTTAGGCGTCAGAGCTCATTCTACAAGGAGCATGACCTCCTCGGGGACGTGGTCGAGTGGGATACCCATTGAAGATATTTGTGCGGCGGCAGGCTGGGCCTCGCCTTTGACATTTATCAGGTTTTATAACCTACAGGTCCCCTCATTGCATTCCAACATTCTATCAGCCTGACTGTAGAATGGACTGGAGTATGTATATGCTGAGCATTATCTCCTCCCTTATAGGTCCGTCTCTGACTGACTTAGAGGATTTTTTATGCATATCAATACATAGAAAAATCAGTACATAAGTTATGTGCTTGTGTTTTTACAATGAGCGCCCCACCATGGACCTCCTTGGGGCAAAGGCTCTGTATTTTCCCATTATATAGCTCGCCGTTGGCTGGCTTGTTGGATAATCACTTTGCTTTAAGGCTCAGGCATCCGCCTCTGGCTTTATAGAGCGAAGTCAGCACGCACGGCGTTTTGCATGGTGTTCCCATAGCGTAAGCTACTTACGCAATAGGAGAGACCTCTCGAGAGGGAACGACTCGGTTACTAACGTAACCTCGGTTCCCTGAGAGGAGGGAACGAGTATTGCGTAAGCTGCCGTGCTTGTGCTTGGTCAGTTCGCTTCAGTCGATTGAACCTAAAGAACTCTCATGACGGGGCGCCTAATATATAGCCTTAGCCATGCTAATCTTGGCTGGCTCTGAGCGCCAAGATTAGCCTCGTCGCCTCATCATTGGTTCGAGCAAGTTGCCGCAGCACAGCCAATGACCGAGCTGCCTCGCTCATTGCTGTCTGCTGTGCAGCTGCAATGCGTTTTACATAAAGAATTCAATATTTCTCGAGAAACTGAGTTTTCCCATAGCGTAAGCTACTTACGCAATACACGTTCCCTCCTCTCAGGGAACCGAGGTTACGTTAGTAACCGAGTCGTTTTATGCTTTTGACTTGCAAAACAAAACAGTTGTATGCTTTTGACTTGCAAAACAAAACAGTTGTATGCTTTTTACTTGCAACCGTATCGCGGAGAATACACACAGGGGGAGTCCGAGTAGGAGTCCTCACCCTGTGGAGCACCTATTTCAGTACAGGGTAGATTGAGTTCCTGCAGTGGATTGGGTCGGCAAGTTCCTCCGCTGAACTGCGGACCCATGAGGGCTAGGGAGGAATCGACCAGGGATTCGAGGAGTGGAATCTCCTGGGAAAAACAGACGCACAATTTTACCTCAACCGATGGAAAGGGTGCTATATGCAAGAGATTCACCCGGCCAGCCTATCAGCGTGTTACCGAGTTCTACTGGCTCGGACCTGAGAAAACACGGGATGAAACTGACTCAACCCTGAGATTATAATATCTCGTAAAGTTGTTGGGTGTCGCCCAACCCGCTGCTCTACAAATGTGGCCAGTGCCCCCGAGGACGCAACACTCCTTGTTGAGTGAGCTCGGACCCGCTGGGGGGGGGCACGGCCTGGGTGTGATAGGCCAATGAAATGGCGTTGACTACCCAGTGGGAAAGCCTCTGTTTGGAGACAGCGTTTCCTTTCCACTGTCCCCCAAAGCATACAAAGAGCTGCTCAGAACGTCTAAAGCTCTGCGTGCAGTCCAGATAGGTACACAAAGCATGTACCGGACACAGCAACGAAGGGGCTGGGTCTGCCTCCTCCCGGGGCAGCGCTTGAAAGTTCACTACCTGGTCTCTAAAGGGTGTGGTAGGAACCTTGGGCACGTAGCCCGGTCTTAGGATCGCATGAGTGTCTGCCGGACCGAACTCCAGGCAAGTGTCGCTGACAGAGAACGCTTGCAGGTTCCCGACCCTCTTGATGGAAGCGAGCGCGATCAGCAGGGCAGTCTTAAGAGAGAGAGCCCTGAGTCCAACTGATTCTAGCGGCTCGAAGGGAGGTCTCTGGAGGCCCGCGAGGACTATCAAGAGGTCCCAGGAGGGGAACAGGCTTGGCCGGGAGGGATTTAACCTCCGGGCGCCTCTTAGGAACCTGATGATTAAGTCATGCTTACCAAGGGACTTGCTGTCTACTGCGTCGTGGTGGGCCGCGATAGCAGCGACATACACCTTTAGGGTGGAAGGGGACAGCCTCCCCTCCAGCCTCTCTTGCAGGAATAAGAGCACTGACATAACTGCGCACCTCTGTGGGTCTTCGGCCCGGGAAGAACACCAATCTGCGAACAAGCGCCACTTCAGGGCGTAGAGCTGCCTGGTGGAAGGGGCTCTGGCTTGGTTGATTGTGTCTACTACAGTAGGTGGTAGACCAGCTAGATCTTCCGCGTCCCATCCAGGGACCAGACGTGGAGTTTCCAAAGGTCTGAATGCCTATGCCAGAGCGTGCCCTGCCCCTGAGAAAGAACGTCCTTCCTCAGGGGAATTTTCCAGGGAGGGGCTGTCACGAGGAGTACGAGGTCTGAGAACCAGGCCTGGGTGGGCCAATAGGGAGCCACTAGTGTGACTTGTTCCTCGTCCTCCCTGACCTTTCACAGCACCTGTGCAAGAAGGCTCACTGGGGAAAATGCGTACTTATGCGAGGCATCTCAGCACTGACTGCGCACGCTCGTTGGTGAGACGTGCAGACATTGAGACTGAGTCGAACTCCATGCCGAGAAAGGAGATGCTCTGAACTGGGGTGAGCTTGCTCTTTTCTCGGTTGACCTGAAGCCCCAAGCGGATGAGGTGCTTGAGCACCTGGTCACTGTGAGCGCATAGTAACTCTCGGGAGTGGGCCAGTATGAGCTAGTCGTCGAGGTAATTGAGTATGCTGATGCCGGCTTCTCGGAGCAGGGCAAGAGCTGCCTCTGTGACTTTCGTGAAGGATGTGAGATATCGCCTCCATCTGTTTCTTCACCGCGGAGAACTGCTGGATAAAGTCCTCGACGGTGTCGCCGAAGAGACCGAACTGGGAGACTGGGGCGTCGAGAAAGAGAACCTTGTCAGTCTCACGCATCTCGACCAAGTTCAGCCACAGATGTCGTTCCTGGACCACGGGGGTGGTCATCGCCTGCCCGAGTGACTGCACTGTGACCTTCGTGGCTCTAAGGGCGAGGTCGGTCGCTGAGCGCAGTTCCTGCAGCACGTCGGGATCAGGGCTACCCACGTGCAATTCTTTAAGCGCCTTGGCCTGGTGGACTTGCAGGAGGGCCATTGCGTGCAGGGGGAAGCGGCATGTCTGGTGGCGCTGTAGGCCATCGCTGTCAGCGAGGATGTTGTCGTACAGGCCTTGGAAGGGAGTACAGGGCGACCCCGCCTGGTGGTAGGGTTTCCGGGCATAAGTGGAGGGCAACAGTCCTATCCACCGGGGAATCGCCGTGTACCTGTGGGCCGCTCTGCCGTTGATGGTAGTGAGAGCGGATGAGCGAGTGGCTTTGTGACGGGTGGTGAAAGGTGCTCTCCACAGTGATGTCAGCTCATCATGCACCTCCGGGAAAAACGGGACCAGGGATGGGGATGGATCAGTCCAAGCCCACGCTGGCGGCGGCCCAGGAAAGCATGTCAGACATCTGAGCGTCAGCCTCAGCTTGGGCGTGCTGGCCCGAAGGCGGCAGCCCAAGGGAGTCATCCGCGTCAGATGCCGCGCTCTCCGATGCAGCGGCAAGCTCATCTGCTTCGAGCTCCAGAAGATAGGCAGGCTGGCTGTGAGGCGAGCCTGCCTATCCTCACAGCCATCCACAAATGCAGCCTCAGTGTGATCGCTACCCAGACACACGAGGCAGCGTCTGTGGCTGTCAGGAGCGGAGAGCACTCTTCCACATCCAGGAACTACACAGGGGCGGAAGGGCATCTTTATAAAGACGCATCCTAAAAAGGACTTTCAACGCCGCTGTGTATTGCTCTTTTAGAGAAAATCACTCTTTTAGAGGAAATCACTCTTTTAAGTAACTCTCTTAGAGTTTGGGTTTCTGCACTGTCGAAGCGCCCAGGGGCAATTGCACTGCCGTGCAAAGAAGGAGAAAT
The DNA here is from genome assembly GCF_025860055.1 of Xyrauchen texanus. Lineage (NCBI taxonomy): Eukaryota > Metazoa > Chordata > Actinopteri > Cypriniformes > Catostomidae > Xyrauchen > Xyrauchen texanus. The sequence goes on from NC_068301.1 coordinate 31,984,728, forward strand.
CGCCGCTGTAATGCGGGGTCAATCCAACAGCATGCAGAGTGTCAGAGGAATACTGGAACTGGTGTGATCTAACACAAACAGCATGCACAACCATCGGCTCCGAAGAAATTTTCTGAATGAACTCTAGTATTTCCTCGCCTTTATACCCATATGTCCGGGGGCGGGGTATGCAAATACTAACTGCCAACTTCTCATTGGCCTTTTTTCATAGATCAGAGGTATATTCAGTGCTCAAGAGAGACCCCTAGTGTCGCTTCTCTGACACAACGTTGAAGAGAGCGACAGACGGGGAACAAAACAGTTTTTGAGTTTGACTTGTAAAACAAAACCAAACAATTTTTGTGTTTGACTTATAAAACAAAACAATACGGTTCTATGAGTTTGACTTGTAAAACAAAACAAAACAGTTGTATGAGTTTGACTTGTAAAACAAAACAAAACAGTTGTATGAGTTTGACTTATAAAACAAAACAAAACAGTTTTTTTTTTTTTTTGTTTGACTTGTAAAACAAAGCAAAGCAAAACAGTTGTATGAGTTTGCTTTGTAAAACCCCAAAACATATATGGCACATACAAATAGGTACAGTGCAAAACCACACAGACACACATTAACATGAGTTTCATCAAGATACAACCAGATGTCCCCTCTTAAAGAGGGTCTGCTACAAGGAAATGATCACAGTTTCCGACCTAATCCTATTTCCATACTCATGTGATACTGAGAAACAGACCTGCAGCTGGTATTCTGGTAAAACATCATCAGGGATCATTAATAAAAAATGATATATGTTAACATCACTATGGAACTATTTGTCCTCTTTGTTTTATTCCCCTGCTTAGATTTAACATACAATAAATTTGTGTTTCACTGACTGGCACTACATTTACTACTACAGTAACATATTGACACTTATACTGTAGCACAACATGTACAGTACATTATACCCTACTTATAACAACAACAAACTTATGGAATACTTTGAAACACTACTTCTAATATATAAATATGTACACTATATGAAAAAGCTTGAAAACGTTTTCATTTATGTTTAAATGCATATAAATTGCTGCCTGCATGTGAATTTCTTTGTAAAATTAAATTTGTTTTCTTTCTTTATTTTAAATGTTTATACACCCAAATGTATTTATTTCAGTAATGGATCAGCTGGACCTGAAAGGTGAAGGAAAAGCAGCCAACAAGTGCACAGCATACACATGAACTCCTCAATAAGATTTTTTTTTTAAACTACACTCTACACTAGTTTTTTTATTTTATTTTGTCCTTTTATTTCTAGAGAGTCAGGGGACAAATAAATCAGAGTTGCTACATAATTCCCATATATCCATATTTCATAGTTATGATCTAAATTGTGGAAAAAAGGAATTATAAAGAATAAGTACTTAGGAATGTCTTAACATTGGTTGAGTATGTTATTGTTTATCTCGCTCTTAAAATGCTTCTTAGGTTGAATGTTGACCTAGATTGCTGGTAAAACAATTAGACTGGTAGTCTAATGCCTAAAATATTTTCTCATGCTCAGGGTCACAAATTACGGGTTTCCCCATCTGCCTTAGACTTCAGAAACACCTTGTCCATGAAGTGAAGAATGGTTGCTTGGAAGAAGTTGTCTTGGGAATACTTAACTCTTTGTCTTTTTTTCTACAGTCACCATTAATGTTTTTTTTTTTTTTAAATAATAGAAAAGGAAAAAGGAAAGACAGATTGCAGGCAGAATTCGCAAATGTATTTTTAAGCAATGGTGAATGGTAGTCTATAAGTAGGTGAAAGGTCAATGTATGTGACCCCTACAGACAGGATCTGCATTAGAAATTCTTCTCAACTCACAGCCCTCTCCACTTGGATAACGCCACCATCAGGAAGGATTACTCAAACATGTCCAGGAGCAAAAACAAACATGTGTGAACCTCTGCTGAGTGGCTGTTGCTTTAATTCACTCTGGCAGGTTAGAGCCGGTAATCCAATAGTACTCACTTTCCAGGTGAGTATGCCTGCCAGGTCAGCCCATTTAGATCTGCACAATCCATAAACCTCTTAACCCAATTATGTAGTAGAATCATGACATAACCTACACTGCATTGTGCACAGAGTGGGTTTAAGAGAGAACTTGAGATAACAGCCCAGCTCTAAAGAACGTGATCATCTGGAATGATTCATAGTGCTTTTTATACATTGCCAGTCTAAACCTTGGACACAACTACTCATTATTTTTAATGACTATTTTCCACATTTTAGAATAATAGTAAAGTCATCAAAACTAAACTGTATAGAAGGAGTTTCCATGTATGCTGGACACTTGTTGACTGCTGTTGCTTCTGGTCCAATTAATTCATTAAAATAATAATTATAATACTTTTTATATTTGTAAAGAAATTCAAACATGCCATTGCTCAGAGTAAAATATAATTAGTTGACCTTATTAAGATTTTTTTTACATGCTTTTTTTTTTGTAAACATATTTATTTGGCTCAAATAAACGTCATGGTTACTGTTGTAACCTCTGTTCCACGAGGGAAGGAACGAGACATTAAGTTGAATGAAGTGACACAAGGGGTATTCCTGGAATGCCAAACGTACCTCTGAACCTGAGAAAAGGCCAATGTCAAGTTGGCAGACAGAATTTGCATGCCCCGCCCCGGACATACAGGTATAAAGGGAAGCGGGGCAGCGAGTGCCAGTCAGTATTTTCTAATGAGGAGCCGAAAATAAGTTAGCCTACGGCCGTTTACAGTGGTAGGTCTAGTGCTGTGGCAGGAGGGACACAATGTCTCGTTTCTTCCCTTGGGGAACGGAGGTTACAAAAGTAACCATGACATTCCCCTTCTGTCACTCACTCGACGTCGTGTCGAATGAAGTGACACAAGGGGTCCCATATAAAAACGCCACACACTTACCGTGTTACGTGAACTGTCGAGACAGGTGCAAGCAGGCTACTGCGTGCTAGAGGCAACTGTGTCGGCTGCATGTAGCCCTCCCAACGGCCCCAAAGAGATGTCACATACAGACCTTAGGTTCCCCCAGCCCTGAGGGGGGGAACAGGTGCTACATGACTAGCATGGGAGAAAGCCTGGCAGCCGCGGCCTTCTCTCTCACTATGTCTCTCACATAGGACGTGAAGCGGCTGGGGCTATCTTAATGCTATGGAATACGTTGGGGAAGGAGGTCTTTCCCGGTCCTATTCTTTCAGGGGGAAAAGACCCTGCAGAGGCCACATCCTGCCCAGTCTAGGGGGAGGTAACATGTGGCAAATACACCAGGAGGGTTGTGAAGCCATACATGGGAAATGGCGCGGTGGTAGGTCCAGCCTAATGATGGGGGACTCTACAAGCACAGTGACCGGGGAAGCAGGGCTGCCCAAGGGAAACGCGGGATTACCTGCCCAAGATTACCGTGGGAAAAACATCACAGGGAGTCTGCCTGAAAAGGGAACTAAGCCCGTGGAGCCAGACCCCAGTACAGAGCACCTGTGACTCATAGTGGGTCTGGATGCAAATTGCTTCGCTGAATTTGCAGGCCAGAAGGCTAGGGAGAAGAACATCCATGGAGTGACGCTTAGTGGCTAACCTGGGATAGAAGGCGCACTGGATCAACTTGGTGAAGGGTGCTGTGTGCAAGCGGAACACCCTACCGGCTCTTACCTGAGAAAACACGAGACGAGACCGACTCAACCCTGAAATTGTAAAATCTGGCAAAGGTATTGGGTGTTGCCCAGCCTGCTACTCTGCAGATGTCTGCTAAGGAGGTGCCATGGGCCAGTGCCCACGAGGATGCCACACTTCTCGTAGAGTGTGCTCGAACCCGCAAGGGCCTGGGTGTGATAAGCTAAGGAAATAGCATCAACGACCCAGTGAGCTAACCTCTGTTTGGAGACGGTGTTCCCTTTCCGCCGAAGAAGACAAAGAGCTGCTCAGAACATCTAAAGCTCTGCGCGCAGTCCAAATAGATATGCAAAGCATGTACCGGACACAGCAACAAAAGGGCTGGGTCTGCCTCCTCCCAGGGAAGCCCTTGCAGGTTCACGACCTGGTCCCTGAAGGGGGTCGTAGGAACCTTGGGCACATTGCCCGGTCACAGTCTCAGGATAACTTGAGAATGTGCCGGATGAACTTCAGGCAGGTGTCGCTGACAGAGAACACTTTCAGGTCCCCAACCCTCTTGATGGAGGCTAATGCGATCAGAAGGGCTGTCTTCAGGGAAAGGGCCTTGAGCTCAACTGAATCAAGCGGCTCGAAGGCGGGTCTATGAAGGCCCGAGAGGACCACTGAGAGATCCCAGGAGGGGTATAGGCTAGGCCAGGAAGGGTCCAAATTGGTCCCAAATCAGCTGGACCACCTGGGGGTGGAGCCTCCACTCTCCACTGGGTGAAACCTGTCATGACAGCGTGTCCGCAGTCGTGTTGTGGTTGCCAGGGATGTGAGTGGCGCACATCGACCTGAGTCGCGGCTGACTCCAAAGGAGGAGATGGCAGGCAAGTTGTGACATATGACAAGAGCCCATGCCACCATGGTGATTTATGTACATTACCATCGCAGTTCTGTCTGAACAGATCAAGATGTGCTTGACCCGGATTAGTGGGAAAAACTTCCGTAGGGCAAGAGATACAGCCAACAACTCTAGGCAGTTGATGTGCCAATGCTGCCGGGGTCCTGTCCAGAGGCCAGCGGCAGCATGCCCATTGCACACGGCACTCCAACCCTGTCAAGAGGCATCTGTGGTCACCACGACACGTCTGGACACCTTCTGCAAGGGGACTCCGGTCTGCAAAAAGCAGAGGTCTGTCCAAGGGTTGAAAGTCTGATGGCAAGAAGGGGTGATTGTCACACGGTGTGTGCTGTATAGGGCTGTACCTAAAAAAAAAATTTAGCGATTAATCTAACGATAATTTTTTCGATTAGTCGATTAATTTAATGACCAATTTTCAGATTTCTAATTTCCATGAGATGTTTGGAGTTCAAGTGAATGAGACACAAGTGCTTTTCCCTCCGCACTCACTGGCGAGTCAAATGTAAAATTTGACTTGCCAGTGGCTATTAACAGACGTTTTTGGTTGCATAGTGCGAAATTTACTTGCATATGCGAGTGATTTACTCGCAATGTAGAGGGCTGCATGGCCGTTAAAGTAAACAGAAAATATAAAACGGCCAAATAACAAAATTAGATGACGCATGTTGTGAAGTTACATTAGCAGCGGTACAAAAATTACTTTTAACATGGTGGCGATTGTAACAAGTAGAATTAGGTACTGCACCTTTAAGATGGAACGTACTCTGTTACTACTTCACAGAGTGGGCAGTCGATATGAGAAGTGCGAGCTGTGAACATCGAGCTGTGAACATGCGTGCAAGCCCATTTTATATTTCTGTTGTTCTTATTCTGCTTTTATATCTATTCAGTAATGCAGTTGTTAGCTGTGTGTTTTGCAAACTGCCCATGTGTGCGTGGGACCGACGACGACACTGATAATAAATCACCACGGTGGAATATCAGTTACGTCTTGTGAGTCTTTGCTTACACCTGACTACAACCATTTAGGCAAGCTATCCGGCCCCTTTTGATTAAGAGCGTTACACGATGATGAAACATTTAGAAAATATATTTTAAGTGACTACTACTAACAGAAACATGTGTTGTAATACTATATCATGTTTGGGTGGGGACAAAAAGTAAACAGGGCTTACGGTGCTGCCGTCTTGACAAGCGATCCGGGATGCTTTCTCTTCAAGTGTTCGGACCTTGTACTGATATGCCTGGCCATCGAACGTGAACCGTAAGAAGGGTCGGTGTCGAGGCAGAATGGAGACGTGGAAGTACGCGTCCTTCAGGTCTACTGCCGTGAACCAATCTAGCTGTCGATCGCAGGTAAGAATCTGTTTCTGCGTGAGCATTTTGAATGGGAGTCTGTGTAAGGCCTGGTTGAGAACTCGCAGGTCCAAGATTGGTCGCAACCCGCCGCTTTTTTTGGGTACGATGAATGGCTGTAGAAACCCTTCTCCATCTTGGCTGGAGGGACGGGCTCTATCGCATCCTTGAGGAGCAGGGTTGTGATCTCTGCTCGTAAGGTGCTGGCTTTCTTGCTGCGCACTTAAGTGTAGTGATCACCGCTGAAACGAGGCGGGAGCCAGGCAAACTGAATCGCGTAGCTGAGTCAGATGGTCCTGCCCAGCCAGCGTGATGGATTGGGAAGTGAAAGCCACGCATCCAAACTCCGCGCGAGGGGCACTAACGGAGAGATCACTTTTGACGTACCAGGCGGGGCTTCACGGCGGGAGGGAATCAGGTAATAGCGCGTCGAGAGGCAGAAGATCATCCCGAAGCTTGGGTGCTGAGAAAATACTCAAAACTCTTACCTTGCTCCGCGCACCCGGTAGGGGGCGGGTTAGAGACTGAGGAAGAGGTCCTAGAGAGGCGTCTTCATAACTCGTCAATGCTGGCCTGCCGGGGCACCTCTGTGTACCTGTAGACTGCCCTGCCATCCAGGGAAATGAGAGCGGACGAGCAGACGGGTCGGTTACGGGCAGTAAAAGGTTCCCTCCATGACCGAGTCAGCTCGTCATGCACTTCTCGGAAGAATGGTACCGGGGGGTTTGGGGTGTGGCTGTGAATGGCACCCGGAGCCGAGGTACCAGTCATCAATTCGCAAAGGCTGTGGGGAGGACGGAGGGCTCCAGTCCAAGCCCACACTCACAGCAGCCCTGGCAAGCATGTTGGCCAGCTGCGCGTCCACCTCGGACTGGGCGGGCTGGCCCAAAAGCGGCAGCCCTATTGAGTCTTCCACGCCAGACGCCTGGACACTCTTTTCCGGCTGGCTGTGTGTCGAGCAGCACTCATCCCGAGCTCGGACGGAAGTGAGCGAGCGTGTCGGGGGGGCAGGTGGTTCATGGGGATTGAGGGTCATCCTCAATCCAGTGGGAAAAAGGAGCGACGTGGGGGGCAGCTGAAGTGGCATTCACCTTGAGGAAGGAGAGCCGCAACGCTGCCATGGTCATGTTCTCGCAACGGGTACATGAGCCATCCACTAACGCCGCCTCAGTGTGATCACTGCCCAGGCACACGAGGCCGTCGGTCTTGGAGAGAAATTGACCACATCCAGGAACAACACAGGGGCAGAAGGGCATCTTGAAAAAGACGCATCCTGAAAAGGATGTTCAACTCCGCTGTGTATTGCACTTTTGTGAGTGGAAAACTCTTTTAGAGAAATCAAAACTCTTTTAGGAGGAGAACACTCTTTTAACCCTCATCATGGTGACTTTAACTATCAACCAGATACAACAAAACAACCACAATATTCATAAGAATTAAAAGTATATACATTTTTTAAATAACAAACATACATAATTCATCACATTCAATTTTGTACTTGAAACTTCTGAGTCAGTACTACTCTATGCCAAAGTTTTAACAACATATATATTTGAGTTCTGATTCCAAAATGTGACATTTCTCGATAATGAGGACAACTTAAATGTTTTTATTAATGACAGCTTAAGGGTTTAGAGAGTAATGGACTTAATTAAAACTAGTATGAATAGTAAAACATCTAGCTTAAGTTGAGTTAAGTTGTTAATATAAACCTCATTTAGGTAACACTTTACATTAAAGATTGCTTTTATAAAGTGGTTCATGAATGTCTAATAAGTCAATTACAAATGCATGATAAGCGGATATAACAACATGCATAAAAAGAGAGACTTTCATGCAATACCTGCCAAAAAGTAAGCCATTTTACTTCACATGTTATAAATGCTTTATAATCATTGTTCAACATTAGTAACCTATGAAAATGTATCTAATGTAAAGTGGACACCTGTGAAGCATTTATAAATGAGTTGCCAACATTAGAAAACTTTATGTAAAAGTTCAGTATGGTTTAATGGTCATCAGACTTTATTATATGATACATTGCTGTGAAATAGCATGAAGACCTGAAAAGTGTTTTTGCAGTAGACTTTAGGTAACTAGGAAAGTGACAACATAAGTGAGTCAATACATTACGGTAATAAATATAAACAAAAAGTAGCTGACTGTGGCAAAATTATATAATACCTCTTTATAATCTCACTATAAAAGTCTATTTTAGCTGCATTGTGACATAAATCATGGATTAGGTAATTTGGTAGCACTTCCTATGAAGCCTATATCTATAAAGGCATTATAATGAATTAGTAATGTCTCATAAAACAGTACACCTTATAATATGTTTTTAATGTCTCTAAAATAATACATTTTAATACTTACTTATTCATAGTTATAGCTTAGAGAATAATGTATTATAGCACAATCAATATCCAATTTTATCTGCAGAAGTTATAATGTATTATATATATTTGTAATACACTGTATATAATAGGTATGCTTTAAGTAAAGTGACAAAAGCAATGCCTTCTTATAAACACTTATAAGATATTACAAGTCATGCTGGAAGTTATATACATTACACATGCACAAAATACAAAGTAACACACATTTAATGTACATTTTGAGATATTATGAAAAACACTTGTAAAGCTACAAACTTAAAACGTATCAGAAACTCTCTCTCCAAAATAGATCATTTGTATGTTGATCACACTTGTAGCTAATTGTCTTGTGTGTAAACACGCTCAATAATAATAATAATAATAATAATAAGCTGATTCTATACTGGACTCTATTCAATAAACTTTAATGTTTGTGCATCTTATTTGAATACTTATTTTATCAAAAACTTCCAATAAATAAGTTTGACTTATAATGTATTGTTTGTGTATGGTAGTTTATGTTATGACTGTTTATAAGTAGAAATTGCTTTTGTAACTTTACCTAAAGCAATCAAAGTCCATATATATATATATATATATATATATATATATATATATATATATATATATATATATATATATATATATATCGATCACATCATAAAGCCTTTTGACTATTAACTTTATTAGCTTCTGCTGCATTAAAATAGAATGTTGCTTGTGTTATAATGCATTATACTCTGAAATGACTGAATAGAGGAAGTCTTATACTGTATCATAACTGTAGTAATAATTTATGAGAAGTTATAACTTATTATAAGGTGTATTATGAGACATTATGAATGCGGTATAATGCATTTACGATGCATTATAAATATAGGCTTCATAGACAGTGTGACCAGTCATTTTATGTTTTTGATTATTGCAAGTATAAATGACTGTTTTTATTAAGCATTTAAGTTAAAATGCTCACTATTTAGCAAATATTGGATGAAAGTTGCTCTTGTTATGCATGTTGCTTTGACTGCATATAAATAATTTATAATGCATTTGTAAATGACTTATAAGTCATTAATAACCAATTTCTAAATCCTTAACAAAGGGAACAATAATGTGAAGTTTTACCATATCTTTTAATCTAACGGAAATTTGGTTAAAATTACGTTACTTTTAGCTTTAACTGGTAGTTTATGTTTTTTTTTTAATATGTATTAGGCCTATCATCATTAAAGTAAGAACAATATGTTTCAATAGTAGAAGTGATTTCAAACTTTATGGTCCTAGTTGGCCTCTGAATAGTTACATGAACTACTCTGGGCTTCATGTTCGAGAGAAAGAATACAATAAACAAGTGAAGTCTAATTATGTGTGCCTGGTCAGGATATGGGTGTATTATGATGCGAATTAAGTTCATTACGAACCCTAATAACAGCTTCTGATTATCCCATGTAACTAGCATCAGGGGATTATATCAGAGCGAGCCAAATATTTTGCTCTTTCTACCCAACCTCATCACCGCTAGCATGTCTCCATGGTTATACACCTGACTCAATCGGGCCCAATGGGTCAGGTGTGTAACCATGGACACGCGCTCCCTATGAGGAGGCTGGACCAGCAGGCGCGCGCCGCTCTCTCGCTCGTCAGTTGCTCTATCGCGCTCTTCTGTGGATGCAAGCACCAGCACACGAACAGAAAACAAACCCAAGCAATGACATTATTTGCAACGATACGACAGAATCACACCACTATCTGACAACTTGAAACAATTACCTTCCTCTTCTGCTCGCTGTTTGCCGGTAAGTGTTTTTAATCTATTCGCGCGATCAGATATGATGCATTCAATTATTATGAGGGCAAAGCTGCCATTCAAACAGCAATTAATGCATCATTCTCAGCTACTGTGCATGCTTCTGTGTGAAAAAATTCTAACGCAATCTGCATATTGCGTGCATTGCATGAGTTAATATCGAAAACCTCTAATGCTGAATTTATTTTCGGTGCTGTCTCTACGTAATCTATTTACAATGTGTCTCTGCGATCTTTTTAATGCATTTGAAACATTTTTATATCAAGTCATTTTGAAAAACAGCTCTTATTTTGTTGTTTAACTGAGTTTTACCTGAGGTTATGGGTGCTAAATTTCACTGCATAATCTCAAATGGGACTTTTGAAAAGAAATTGCCTGATACTTCAAAATAAGATTACATATTCGTATAGGACTGTATGATAGTTAATAAATATCCACTTGTGTTAAATGGTGCATTGCAAACCCTGCAGTCTGTCACTAACCTTTCAATAATATCTAGAGCAGCTTGCAAAATACCTTTTTTGACAAACCATTAGATGTTTCTATACAGAGATGTTTGCATGAACGTCTAAGTCAGCTTCCATATAAGTTTTACTCTGCTTTTTTGTGGATATACTGGAATTCTGGCATGTGATTGATTTAATATAAATATGAACGCTTCCTTCTATGAAATATCAGCAGAATTCCAGTGTTGAGTCACTACTATTTCTCACAGGCTGTGAGCTGACTATATCATAGCTGCTTAAGTGATAAATGTGATTGATTTACACCAGGTCTGGTGAGCATTTGTAAAACTCAATGGACAGCTAATCAGCTTAACCTGTTGTTTAAGCTGTCTGTATCTATAGGCATATCATTGCATCAGTGATCCTTGTGATATACGTTTGTTCCTGTTCTGAGTCGATACGGTTAAATCCATAAAGTTTCTGAAGGCCATAAGGGCGGTTAAGGGGCGGTTACACCTTTCACTGATTTAAGTACATCATCCATTTTCAGAGTATTCGGGAGGGCTGTAAATGCATTGGATTTATATGGTCAGTTCACAGTTACCAGACTATTTGGTGCCTACACACTGCTTAGGTCAAAGGCAATATTAGATTTAATTGGATGACTCTATCAAGACATTCTTGGCATTTTTCCAGTAAATTGGCTGAATAACGGTTGAATTGCTCTCTGATGTTCAGATAATATATCTATACATACATTGAGAAGTATAGGGGCAGATACAAGTCCAAAGCCATATTTACACTTAAAGGTGCCACAGAAGCTGCATCTGAAGCGGCATATTTAAACTGTTTAATGCTGCTCAGTGTTGGCATTAATGCATTTACACAGCAATTACAATTACATAAATAATGAGATTAATAAATAGTGTTTTAAATATACAATTCTGAATATATATATTCAGATGGCAGCCCAAAATTGCATAGAGTTTAAGGGGTTAAATGCATAACTTTGGTCTTTAGTGGTCATTTCAACCCCTTTACCTCATTCATTTTTGGAGTTATGCCACACCTTCTTAATATCCTCAATGATAGGATTTCTCTCATGAATAGTGAAACGAACAAATAAAAAATCTAAAATATATAATGCGCTGTTGTTGACTGACTTTATTTACATTTGATACTGCTATTTAATGAAAAAGCAACATGGAAGTTAACTATAGCAAGTACAACACATGAACAGAATGATTTGGCTGATGTCATTGAGGTGTACTACCGAAATGATGTATGTTGTGCACCTATTCAGTGGCGCCTGCAGCTGTACGGCTGTACGCACTGTGCGTATCATGAGCGTTCCGACTGACCTGAGAAATATTTACTCTCAGAATATTTCACCAGTCATGAATTGTATCCCGTATTTCTGTTGGCTGTTTAAAAGAACAACTAGAAATGCCCAATTTGTGAGTGAATAATTCTTTTGAGTCGGTTCTTTTCAGTGAATTGGCTAAACAGGCTTGCAAAACGGTCTGAATCGATTCGTGATTCAGTACAATTTGTTCACACGGCTCTCTCACTGAATCAGTTGGAGCGGTTTTTCACACAGTAAAACAGTATTGGGATATTCACGAGTATACAGAGAACAAACAGCGCTGGATTCAGTGTAAATTTACCTACAATAAACTGAAACAAAATGCTGTCTTTTTGAGAGGGAACTTTGAGAAACTTCAGCTAGTGCTGTGGCATTTGAACAAGGGGCTGTTCAAACTGAACATGTTTTTTGCATCCGCTCGCACTGTTTTTAAATTGCTTTCCATATAAACATTTGTTAGATTGATATCTTTTGACAACTGTGTCACGTTTCACTGTGTTTTTAGCATCTCTCACAGGAGTGTTGCATTTTTAGACGCTGTTAAATTAAAAAGAACTTCTTCAACTGATAACTCGAGACACTTGCGTTCTGCTCTATTCGTCGTGGTGCGTGTTGCTTTTTTTAGCATGAAAACGTTACTGGAAGAAATGCTATAGCCAATAGTTACATGAATGCTACTCATACTCAAGACAATAAATCAAATGCTTATCTCAAAGTTACCAGATGTGAATGCTTTGGTGTTGTTTTTTGCACACACAAAAATCTCTCGGGGGAGCTTGCCCCCAGACCCCACTAGATATAAGGTTTATTAGACAGATTTCTGTGAGTACCCTCAGATGAAATCCTGCAGACACCCCAGCATCTATTTAGACACAAAATACTGATGTGCTCATGTGTAGCTTATATGTTTTGTGTAGCTCAATGTGTGTTTGACAGCCAGTTGCATCTCATAAAATTTCATTGCAGAAATAATTAATCCCATTCTATAATTTTTTGCTTCATCTCTTTAATGTATCAAAACATCAGCATTAAACAGAATATGTACTGTACTGTTATTTTCTAATTATCTTGATAATTGTATTTTATTTTGGCATTTTGTTGATCCATTTGTGATAGATATTTCTGGCGATACCCCCATTCATTTCAGTGTAACTCCAGTACAGTACGAGTGTTATTCCAAAATGAACACAACACAAGGGTTAAGTATAATATCAATTTAAATAATATATTAAAAAAATTAGTTTCTTACACTTTTTGGTCTCTGGTCATAGTTTGTAGGTGATCAGAATCTATATTGCAAGCACACTATATTAGCATGTTTTGATTGTGAATGTATGTACAGGAGGATAAAATACAAACCAATGCAACATGTACAACAGCTGACAATGAGCATTCAGTGATGAAGGAATCATGTGAGTTCAAACCTGTAGGATGTAGGAAATAGAGTGAAAATGACACATTAGACCATATTTCTTTTTTTGACCAAATCTGGTGGGCCCAGATTTTGTGCTTCTTACACCAGGTTATGCTTAATTGTGCTTTGATACAATTATAGTTTTATGAAGCTTGTGATTTATAGTTTTTGGTGAGACTGGTTTGGAGTGCTGCTGATTTGATTCTGTGGTACTTTTGTGGCATTTAGCAACTATTCTGCAAAGTGTCTTTCTGTTCCTGTCAGTGAGCTGCTATGTTCAGACACTGCTCATTTTTGTGAGTGCACCTGTTTGCCGCTATCGAGACTGTTCTGCTTTCCACATTTAATTAGTGTGCAGGTTTTGTGACCTATGCATCCCCGTCTACACTATTTGGCCTCTTTAGAACTGTGCTAGTTATCTAAATGTTGCTCACCTAAAAAAAATCTCATTGCCGTGAAACATTTATCTATTATAAGCTCTTCCAGCCTCGCAAGCTCAGTTTCTGAAATGCGTCAGAGCGCAATTCCTAATAAATTGAGAACACATTGTATTCTCAAAATTGCCACTATCCACTGCCATTGTATGACATCACTGAGCACAATATTTTTTTCACAATTTCTCTCTTTGTGTCTAATCAAGTCTAATGAATTATTCCATGTGACTCACGTCTTGTTCTTAAGGCATATGACAAGTTTTGGTGAGAAACAAACTGCAAACTAATTTATTATTTAATAAAAGTAATGTTGACTGTTACTCTCCTCTGCATGCTCATGAGAGTGCACAAGAGCAGCAGTGAGAAAAAAACAACACAGCTGCAAACAAATCAGAGAACCGAACTTACAAAACATGTGTTTGAACTCGAAAAGGAGAGCATTTCCATAGCATTTCTATGACCTGCCTTATTTGTATGAACTAGATTTCTCGGAAATCAAGCTGAGGGACTCCTCCATTTCGTCCTCTTGAAGCTTGAAGAGGTGGTCAACATCCACTGCCATTGTATGACATCACTGAGCACAATATTTTTTCACAATTTCTCCCTTTGTGTACTGAAAAATAAAGTTATTTGTTTTTAGAACAACACAAGAGGGAGTAAATAATGATGGAATTTTCGTTTGACTTTAAAATGTTTTAGTTAATTTGGCACGATCGCTGTTTCATCGTGTAGGTGCAAAAAATTTTTTGTTTTGTTTCCCTCCTCTTGTCCCAGACCTCATCCAGATAGGCGGGGATGACCTGCCGGCAGACGGGGGGTTTAGCACGCCCCTCCAGATGGAAAAGGGGGTGTACGTCATGCCGAGGGTTCCCCGGCCTGAGAGCATGAGAGAGGAATTTGACAGGGCGGAGGGCGGGGCCAGGTCGTGATGCTACACACCCGGCCTCTAATCATGCTAATCAAGCCTCAGAGAGGGATAAAGGCTGACTGCTGTCTCCAGTCAGCCTTTATCCCTCTCTGAGGCTTGATTTGCCTGATTAGAGGCCGGGTGTGTAGCATCACGACCCGGCCCCGCCCTCCGCCCTGTCACACACCTATTTCTAAATTAATATTATTTAGGTGAAATGCATTCAAAATGAATTATTTTCAGATGCGAATCTGTTTGTGTTTCTGAAAGATGTGTGCCCCCCTAATGAGTCACTGTGAATTAAAATTAATACATATCTCAAGAACTGTGAACTTTTTATGCACATTGAGATTAAGGTATTTGAATGTACATTTTTAATATTTTTGGTGATGCCCTACAGTGAAAGGCAATCATGCCCCCATTTTTCTCCAGTCATCATAACACTGGGATTGACCTCACAACCAAAGGTCACATTAAATATGCAGGTACACTTGTGGTCAACTGCAACTCGTATGCTGAGCACTGGCTTTCGTTTTCAGTCTGTATCCATTTCTACTCCTCTACCTCTCTATTCTTTACTCATGCAGTCTTTTGGTGAATATAGAGGGATTTAATAATCAATGATGCAATCAATGATGCACTAGGTCTCGTGCCAAACATGGTTTGGATGACTGAGAGAAGAGTTTGTGAGAGTGATTGAGAGACTGAGGAGTATAAATCAGAGAGAGTTCATGTGCTGTGCTCTAAGATGAATCAATGTTCTCCGATCTTAAGTAAACACAAATGTTAAAGCACAAGATAGTAAGAGATTGTATTTTTATCTGCCACCAAACAGACACACAAAAAAAGTTGCATTGAACTGATGAGGTAACCATAGAAACAGTCCAGTCTAAGGCACAAAACGGCAAGTGGTGAAACAGCTGATGTTCTGTGGATGCCAAATGACAATTTGTGTTGCACAAGACGGACCTCAACAGATGGCGTATCGAAATTACGAAATTCATTTAAAAGGTTGACCACCTTGAAAGTACAGTTCGCATAGTACTGGTGAGCTCACACTCACCCTGGAGAATTCCCTCCATCACTCGTTGTGAAACCAGGCAAAAAGAGGAGAAAATGAGAGGAAAGAGGGAGGTAAGTGAGAAGAAATAAATTGGTGAATAATTGTGTCAGCAGTTCAGTTAAATACGAAGCGAGAGATTTGGGCTGAAAAGAAAGGAAGCAGCGAGGGAGGAGAGCAGGAATGGAAGATGACAAGGACAATAAAAGAACACGGAAGGACCCATCTGTGTTCTCATTTGCAAATGAGCTGCTTCAGACGGCATTCTTTTTTTTCTTTTCACAAAGTGCCCTTAACCTCTGTCCTTACCTTGTTGGTGTGTCTCTTCAGGCCCTCATGAATAATCGTATTCAAGTTCAGACTCCACAATCTCTCTTTGCTCCCTCTCATTCTGTCTTTCTTCTCTTTATTACACATTGTCCTAACCAGGCATGACACGGTGATCTCATTCAAAATTGTTAAGAAAACACAGATATGAAGGCTAATTCGCTATGGGTTTTCCTATGAAATTTTAAAAAGATATTTTCGATTTACGGGTAAAATAAGATCAATGTTGAAAATGACCATTTTGAACGTCATTCCTCAGTCGTGGATTTTGAAGCCATTGTGTCTTTTAAAAATGCATGTTGCTAACCTGTTGCTAAATAAGGACTACAACAGTTGTTCATTTCGTAATGCATGTAGCCCACATGCTCATGGTAGTTGTAGTCCTTAATTAGCATTGTGATAGAAAAAGCATCTTTTTTAAAACATGGTAGCTTCAAAGTTTATGTTTGAGGTCTGTCTGTGTGTAATTTATGTTCTAGAACAAAACCTTACAATCATTTTTAAGTAATTTTAAACCACAAACCTTATTTAACTCAAACATTTAAAACTGGCATTATAAAAACTCAAAGAAAATTCCTGAGGGAACCCATATCTCAAAAATGCGAATTGTCTTCTCGGTTTTTGGTCTACAATCTGAACAGTTCTATTAGTGCTAGAGCTGTCCGCCCACATTTTCAGCCATCTTGGGATCAGAAGTATTCCTCCCATTAATTTCTTTCATAGAGGTTTCATAAAATCCTTCATAAAAGAGTTCTAAACCATGAACTAAACCCACCAGCTTCTTGGTGAATCACAACATTATAAAGTTTAATTTGAAGTAAAAGAATGTACTTGAATATCTAAATGTCTTTCATGACGGCATGAACAATAATTAAATACAAAAAATGTATGATGAAAAAATATGAAACAATGTTTTTTTAAAGTTGGTGATTATATGTGTAGAAACAGTATCCTTTGATTTTATTGCAAAATATAATGTTTGCAAATATAAGTAGTTTGAGAGTGTAGGGGATTAGGCTTCATTACGTCATTAGTATTGTGTCTTTTAGGCAGTCGCAGCTGAGCTCTTTTGCTTCTCTTTGTTCTGAATGGTAGATTTATTCCCTCATGATTATGAGTAATGTAGTTCTTCACACAGACTGATGGCTTCAACAGAAGCATATATCATTGATTAACAACTTAGGAGCTCACGGTATGCAGACTTTAAATGTTTATAAGTAATTGCTAAAAATCAATTCCCCTATGTAAAAATGTATGGGATTTTTACTTTCAGAACCAGACTGTTGCACCCTATAGACTCTTGTGATCAGAATTTCTGTCAACAAAAAGTAACAAGTATTGATTATTTCACAGACAGAAAACAAAGCAGAATACAGTTATGTTCATGGATATATAGTTTACTTGCTATGAAGTGCCTCAAATAAAGTGTTATGTTTATTATACTGTATGTAAGCTGGCCTTGCCCCTATCAAAGTTTTATTGGTTTAAATTTCCTTTCAACACAGCTGTATTAAACAACAAATTGACTGTGATTTTGTTGTTTTGCACAGCATTTTGGAATTTATAAGGAAAGAAAAAAATAATTGTGCTTGAACATGTCATGTCAGGCTTGGTTAGGACACGATGTAAGGAGGACCCCGCTCATCATATCAGTGTCTTGAGGGCCTGACAATTTTGTCTAAGCCCCATTCAGGAGGAGTGTTTTCAAACACGTCCATCTTCAACATTGTGAAGTTTTTTTAGCAATCAGGATGTAATGTTATTCATCATGATAATTAAAGCTTTGATTGAGGTTGAAATGTATGATGTTGTAAAGACTTTCCCAGGGAGGACACGGGGAACTAGGTTTCTTCAACTCAGGTAAGAAGTTTTAATGGAGTAACTTGGGTTTTTTATACAGAACACGTCTGCTTCACACTTTCACAACACTCTTTAGCTTCACAACACTCTGTAGCTTCAAAAGGGCTTTAAGACCCCGAATCTCTCTGTCTGGTCTGCTGGCGGTGTGGCTCTTTTATGCCGCTCTCCCCGTGCTCACTGTAATTAGACACAGGTGTTAGACAAAATTTATCTCAGGTGCAAGTGCCCTTACCGCTTTATCTCTCTCCGGATGGACGCTTGACCACGCCCCCGCTGCCACAGATGTCAACAACATATTCCAAATGTTCAAATGCTGGTTCACAGTCCAACAGCTCTTTTGATTCTGGCTCACACATAAACTAATGGTGTGTTAATGAAGAGAGTGTTGTGGATTGAAGTTGCGTGTATGTGTGTGTGAGTGAGCATTACTCATCCCGTGACACAGCACAGCTCGTGGAGTGAGAGATACCACACAGACATCATGTAGAGAGCTGTGTGTTTCTCTCCATTTCTCTTCTCATACCCTAAAGTGTAATGTACAAGATACCCAGCCTGTTCATTGGCAGTGTGCAGATTTTAATAGGGATTGATAATGCATATCCTGTTTGTGACGCCAAACGAAAAAGTATGAAAAATAAAATCAAGGAGTGCATTACGGTCGGTGGTATAACCAAAAGCTTATATCACTATATCAATACCTTTTTATGTATATATCATGAAACAAATGGTTTAAGCCTTTATATGACTTAACCATGTGGTAATGCATATTTTTGAATAATCCAGTGAATTAAATACTTAACAAATGATCAATACTTCATCTCATTTGATTCATTTCTGTTTTTATTTGGAATTTGATGGCTGTAAACCAAAATAAATGAATGATAAATCTAAAACTTTATAACAAACAAAAGTGAACAAAAGACTCAAAACATTAAAAATAACAGCATAAAACAGTTCCAACTTTAAGATCTGATTGGATCAGTCACATTTGAGGCGTTGCAAAATCAAAAGCCTTAAAAAAAGCACACGCATCCAAATAAAGCGAGAATAGGGTACAGCATCCAAAAAATACAAATCCAAAAACGGAGTACAAAAAGAAAACGCACACCTGAAAAATTCCCATAAACCGGATTTTAATCAAGAGTGAAGTTTGGAGCATTCCGCTCTTCCTCAAACCTATGCTGTGTCCATTCAAGATGGATGAGGGATTTTCCTACTTGATATCTCCAATCTCCGACCATAAAGGCATTCAATTACCACATGCTCGGAAGATGACGTGTAAGAAATGCTTCCATTAGCTTAGCAAGAGTTCGACTGTCACCAGAGATGTCTCCTAGCAATTGATAAACACTGCTGCAATGCTAGAATTAGTGCTATAGGTGTGATCATCAAAAGAGTGTATAATTTACCATGTTTTGAACACATATCTGCAATTGTTTTTTAAGCAAGCTTTAATATCATGTAATGTACAAATTTCTAATCATTTATTGTTATTATTTAATAAACGTGAATGTTTATCACTTTATGTCTCCCTGGGTGCAACCATGTTTGTGTGATATTTTGTGTGAGAATTTCCTAACGTGTTTCCAAGTTGGAATTCTGACTTCAAGTGGCATTCCGTTGCACTTTTCCTTGTAGGAAGTTGGAAAATCCAACTTTCTGACTTGAATGGAATGCAACATTAAGTCACCTGATCACACTAAAACAGCATTTAAAGTGCATTCCATTCAGGAGTGATTATCCCTATTCCCTATGAAGAGCTTTGGAGGGCTGAAAGTTGTGGTGCTCAAATTTATTTTTATTGGAACTCAACTTTTAGTTCATTTTTATTGGAAATTCAGTTTGAAGCTATCTCACAGCATGGCTACCATGATCATTCTCCCTTCGACGTGCCCTTCATTGTCTGATGTTTTCTGTTTGGATTCACAATAAATATTGTAATATCTCAAAATAGAAATACCTTGTTATACTGTATATAGACATGATTTTAAAGAAATGGCCTAATGGCGTTGCAAAATAACCAATATTCACACCTGTGATCACACATTTGGATTCTGTATTAAGGCGCCAAGTTGCAACATTGCTTGGTAACCGTATTCAACTAAACTTTGCTTCGTGCCTAACAAACACCCCTTAATAACCAATTCGACTTGTTTAGGAATATCACGCTCTGTATTTTTGTGTTTCTACAGTACTTGTTACTTTGTTGCTCACTTGTAGCCTTTTGGATATATCTACCGGTTGACAAATATCTACCATGTCATATATACCGTCATTCCACTCAGCGCTAGTGTGCATTGGTTTGTTTTAATGACTAAGTATTTCTGGCCATAGTGCCAAAGACGCTTACTTGCACTGTCAATCGTACATTTTTGTTCTCAAAGCAGTCAGTTTACTGTAATTCTTTTCTCAACCAGTTGACTGATTAATAACTATAATGACATGTATCCGTTGCCCAGAAATTAACGAGGCCAATAACAATTATGATTTCAACTCTATTAACTGTAATTTGATTAACAACTTGGTACTAGTGAGTCTCACGCTCACCCTGACAGTAGACTCAAATGCAATTGGTCATTACTTGATTCAGCATCCATGCCATTTCTTATGATGTTTGCATCTCCAGCAGTGAGTACAGAAAAGTGTCTGGGTTTTAAATGAAGAGGACCCCGGATTTTTTCAACATCACTCCAAAGAGGTCATTTAATTAATCTTATCTCTCCAACCCATAAAAATAACCACAAAGAGATAATGTGTTGAGCGCAAGCCCAAATTAAGACATCCCTGTATTGAGAAGTGGGTTAACGGGGCAGTGATGGATGGGCCGGCCCATTTTCTCCAGTGACTTATGATGACCCCCTTAACTTCTCTGAGAGTTGGGTTCTCTGCGGTACAGAGAATGATTGAGCATGCCTAGGGAGGGTCATTTTTCGTTTTTTCTTTACTGTTGAACTACTTCAGAATCTTCTGCAAATCTTCTATTGTTGTGAAAACTCTATTCCAAAAGGACAAGCTCCATAATTTAAATAATTGGTTATTTTGCACTAATTAATGCACTATAATTAGTTTTTTTGGGGTGTAGCTGGTGGACCAGACAAATTGTTAACCAGCTAAACTTAGCAGGTAAAGTTGTTTAACCAGCATGGTAAATGGTCTGCACTTATATAGCTTGTTGATCAAGGAGGTTATGGTGGTTAAACCAGTGCAGAATTATGCAAAGGCTGTTCCAAAATGTAGACAGCAAAATGATGCTGCCCTCTAAGATACCTTCTTTTGAACACATTTTTAAGGTAGCATTCAGTGTTCGTTTTCACACATTTTTGTCTTTCGATGTAAATGTTTAATTTTAGTCAATATTTCATCATGTCATTTCATTAATTATAGTCAATTTAAATGGCTTAAATGGCTTATAATTATAGTTGACAAAAATTATATTTTTAGTTGATATTTTAGTTGACAAGAATTCGTAAAATGAATTTTATTTTTATCAAACTGCAACAGACCAAACTTCACCCAAGAAATTTTATTTATAAACATGTATCAAACATATTAAAGATTAATATGTTTTATATGTAAGAACAAACTCTATTGGAATTCACTACAAGCAAGTGTGTGAGTACGAGTCTTCTGTACATTTCACGCAAGGAGTGCTATTTGTATGACACATATTTTCTACCTTTAGAGCTTTCAAAACAAGTCATTTATGAGGTTTGAGCAGGACAGACAACAAGGCAACTCACTACAAGGCCACATCTACACTAATATGCTTTTGGTTGAAAACAAATAGATTTTGTTTAGTTTACGACACTCATCAAGTCTGGAATGGCTTGGAGACTTGGAGCTCTCTAGTATTTCTTGATTGAAATACTTTAAAAAAACGATGACATTAGGAATCAAGAGTTTCATATTTGGTGCATTCCAATCGACCGTTAGTGTCCTCCGAAGTGGACTTCAAATGGTATTCAGCCAACTTAAGGGAGATTCCAATCCTAAGGGAGCATAAATGTTCAGTTGGAGGGGCACTCCAAATGGCTCAGGGAATAAGTGTATATCGATACTTTACCTCACAGGAAGTTGAGAGGGATATTTACCCACCAGTCATTGCGAACCAGCTGAGTACTGATGTAGGCTGTGTCTCGTATGTAAGGCTGCGTCCTCCGGAGGTCGCATACGTCATCGAGGCTGTCTCGTTTCATTTTTTATTTATTGATGATTGGGAATGCAAAAAAGGTTAACAATTGTATAAATGTAAGTGCATATACATAAAAGGTATTGATGATTTAGAAAAAAAATTAAGAAAAAGAAAGACATATTTTTTTTAAAATGAAACGAGACAGCCTCGATGACGTGTGCGACCTCCGGAGGACACAGCCTTACAAATGAGACACTGCCTAAGTGTGTCTAAAATAAACTCTTAAATCAAACAAACAAAAGGAGTTAGAGATGCTGGCATTTAATTAAGATTATAAGTTACCTCAGGTGTGTTTACTATGCAGTTGTGCGTGAGTACCAAGCACGCGAGATGCTGCTGTTACATCCATTTTCATAACAACTGGTTAAGAAGACTTATTATAAAATAACCACATTGCATTTATTTTTTATATTAAACAAAAACAGTCATTTAACTTACGGGTTACATGTCTGGAAACTATATTCATTTAAATATATAACTACAAGTATATACATGGAGGTATTATAAAAATTGACAGTATATACTGTCAGGTTATTTATTGTACATTTATTTTTATTTACATGAGTTTATTGTGTCATCTTACTTGAATTCCTTAATTAGCGTGACTCAAGCATTGTCTGTGTTTGATGAAGTTGCAATTTATTCCAAATGAACTAATTTTGTCAACTTCAGCAGGTATCCCGTGCTCAGTGAGTAGGGAGAAGTGAACACTGCATAGGTACCCTGCGGATTGGAATGCACCTATTATTGTGGAAGTTGCCTACATTTTGAAACACTGTCGTTTGAGCTGGAAATGGTACTGAATGGTAGGTTAAGTAAGTTAAAGGGATAGTTCACCCAAAAAGGAAAATTCTCTCATCATTTACTCACCCTCATGCCATCCCAGATGTGTACGACTTAATTTCTTCTCTTGAACAAAAACGAAGACTATCTCAGCTTTGTAGGTCCATACAATGTAAGTGAATGGTGGCCAGAACTTTGAAGGTCCAAAAAGCACATAAAGGCAGCTTAAAAGTAAACCATATGACTCCAGTGGTTTAATCCATATCTTCAGAAGCAATATGATGGGTGTAGGTGAGAAACAGATCAATATGTAAGTCCTTTTTTACTGTAAATGATCTTCCCTTCCCAGTAGGTGGCGATATAAACAAAAAAAGGAGGATCGCTTAAAACAAAAGAAGAATGCGAAAATGGAGATTTATAGTAAAAAAGGACTTAAATATTGATGTATTTATCACCCACATCTAACATAGCGCTTCTGAAGGCATGGATTAAACCACTGGAGTCACAAGGATTACATTTATGTTGCCTTTTTGGAGCTTCAAAGTTCAGGTCACCATTCACTTGCATTGTATGGACCTACAGAACTGATATATTCTTCTAAAAATCTTTGTTTTTGATCCTCAGAAGAAAGAAAGTCATACACATCTGAGATGGCATGAGGGTGAGTAAATGATTAGAGAAGTATCAGCATCAGGCTTCAGAACACAACATATGCTAGTGACCATGCAAAGGTGGTCTTTTCAGCAAGGGATAAGGCCAAATAGCTAAACTTTGATTCAGGGTGTACAACACACAAGGTCCCACTCTATTAAGCTCTATTTGGGCACTGTAAATAAACGGGAGCCACTTCTCCACATCTGATTGACCTCAAAGTGGCCCACTTTGTCTGTAAGCTGTGGGTCATCATGGGTGATGTCCTTCTAACTGGATCAGCTCAGATGTTTATAATACAGTGTATTCTGCAAACGTTTGATAAAAGGTGCCCTCTTAATCTGTCTGAACTCATCAGTGCCACAGTTAAGGGCTCAAGGCACAACAGCGGGGGCCATTTGGTCTCTTTGATCGCCTATACTGGCACATTTCAGCCCATTGATCTCCACTCGTCTCTCTCACCTAAACAGACCTCACAAATACACTACCTAAACAAAATTGAATACTATGATAAAGACTTACCATGCTTTCTGTTCATTTCATTTTCATTTCAAAGCAGTGTTTGTGCAAATCCAGATCTAAATTATGATTATTATCACTCAGGGAGGCAGGCAGATTCATTTTCAAGAGGGATGACTGCCGCAGACCGAGAAACACTTGAGTTGATATGAGAAAACGCACATCAAAGAGCGTTAAGAATGAAGATGAGTGGGAAGGGGAGCGTGAGAGTAGAAACAAATATGCAGATGATGCTCACAAAGAGAAATAAAGAGAACAGATGGACTACACTTTTTCATTCACTGTTTTAATTCAGCAAGCAACTGAACTTACATCTGAGGAGAGCACACTGGCCTTTTCTCCTGGAGAACAATGATTTTATTCGTCAGCTCACTTACACTCTTTAAGATGTCATCCCAGTCCATCTTGTAAATAATTGATCAGGCCATCATTATTCTGCACCTGTGAGCCAGAGCGTTTCATGCTGTTAAAAGCTAAGCCTAGCCTGTTAATCACAAATCACTATTCTCAATATGTTTCAGCCTCTTGACACAATTGAATATCTCAATATTCATCTGTTTGTGTGTGTGTGTCTCTCTCTCTGTATGTGTGTGTGTGTGTGTGTGTGTTTCATTTCAACCAAATAGCTGTTTTTGCAAAGTAGATTCAAAATATGCATAAATAAATGAACACAAGGATCAATTATTTGTAATCATTTTGAATTATAAGCACCAATGTAACACATAGTATACAGAAATATTTACCTACTGGTACATATATTTTTGGGTCAATGATGTGATACTAATTTCTTTACAAATATTTTTTATATCAAGATCTATTAAATTATTTATAAAATATTAAAGCTGTCGGAATGAATGAGTTCATGCATTTACCATTAATACATCTTAAATCAGCACAAATTCTTGGAAAGGCGGAAACTTTGTAACGTGTTCTCTTGAGGTTATTGCACTGACGGACACACTACAGACACACACAGCAATGATTCAGTGTCAGTGATAAAGTGGTGGGAAAGGGAGCTCTTAATGCTATTTGATGTATAAAACCAGCCCAGATTGAAATCAAGTAGTTTTTAATGTTTAATGTAACTTGAATTAGAGCGATTTTAGTGCATTTCTATCTTTATACTGTGGATGGCAAAATGTTAGCAAAGCATTATATTGATACACATTGTTTTTGTTTTGTTTCCAAAGATGCATTTTGACAGGAAAAAAATAAAGTGTAAAATTTCAGCACTTTCTAAATCTGTGATTAATCGCGATTAACTACAAAAAAAATGATGCGATTAATCACGATTAAAAATGTAATCAACTGACAACACTAAAAATATATATAAAAAGGCAATTCACAAAAACAATTGCTTACACCTCTTCTATGATGAACATATATTCAAATACTGAGTTCAAAGTCATTTTGGTATTTTTCTGAGGCTCAAAGTAAAAAATGTCATGTGGTGTAACCGTCTAGAGATAGTAAATACAAAGGTAATAAAAGCAAAAATTAATGGAAAATTTATATGTTGGCATGAGTAGTGCAGAATGATCTTTTATTATTATTTCTTAAAAATAAACAATGATACAATTTTGTTTAAAAATATGATTAATATTTTTTTTTAAATTGACCACCAAATCAAATTCATTGTAGGTAGCGATTTTATTCGATTTTATAAGTTTCAGGAGCATCCAAGCACAAACCACATGACTCAGAAACAGATCATCATCGATCCTCTAGAAAATTTACAGTGGGTGCGAGACTCTGCGGGTTGAAGGCCTCTCCAGATCTACTTTTAACCATTAGACGACCAGGTGGAGGATCGGTGATGAACTGGGGGTGCTTCAGTAAGGCTGGAATTGGGCAGATTCGTCTTTGTGAAGGACGCATGAATCAAGCCACGTACAAGGTTATCCTGAAAGAAAACTTGCTTCCTTCTGCTCTGACAATGTTCCCCAGCTCGGAGGATAGATTTTTTTTTCCAGCAGGACAATGCTTCATGCCACACAGCCAGGTCAATCAAGGAGTGGATGGAGGTCCACCGGATCAAGACTCTGTCCGGGCCAGCCCAATCTCCAGACCTGAACCCCATTGAAAACCTCTGGAATGTGTGGATGAGGATGATGGATGGCCACAAACCATCAAACAAAGCTGAGCTCCTTGAATTTTTGCACCAGGAGTGTCATAAAGTCACCCAACAGCAGTGTGAAATACTGGTAGAGAGCATAAGATGCATGAAATCTGTGATTGAAGATCAGGGTTATTCCACCAAATATTGAGTTCTGAAATCTTCCCAAGTTAAAACATTAGTGTTGTGTTGTTTAAAAATCAATATGAACTTGTTTTCTTTGCATTATTCGAGGTCTGAAAACACACAATCTTTTTGGTTATTTTGACCAGTTGTCATTTTCTAAAAATAAATGCTCTAAATTACAATATTTTATTTGGAATTTGGGAGAAATGTTGCCAGTACTTTATAAAATAAAACAAAATTTGTATTTCTAATCAAACACATGCCTATAAATAGTAGATCCGGAGAAACTGATAATTTTGCTGTGGTCTCTTAATTTATTTATTATTTTTTAAATGTATGTATGTATTTATTTATTTTGCTTATCTATCCTGCTACATACATATATTCCTCTTTGTTGGTTAAAATTGATTTGTACATATTAATATATCCTTGTTTGTCAGTCCTTTTGCAAGAGTAACTGCCTATCTTGCACATATTAAACCTACCTCACTGCAGTACTTGCAGATAAGACATAACTTGCACTACAATAACTACCTAGAGTAGTTACTGCCTCACACAACTCAGTGTGGGTGCCTGCATATTCATGCATTCATTATTTATTGTTTATTGTTGTATTCAGTATGTGTACTTATTTATCATTCACAGTGTTGTTTTCTATTGTTATTTTGTATTCACTGTTGTATTCAGTGTTGCAATAATTTATGTGTCTACCTGTGATAGTCTTGTAAGACATGTTACATGTTAAATGTTATGCACTGTTGTCTCAGGAGACACTTTGTTTCATTTCTTCCCCTGAAATGACAATAAAAACCACTTGACTTGACTATTATTATGTGACAAAAAACATAAAACAGAGAGGGCCCCTAAAGACCCTCAAGACCAGGTGAAGTTTAAAAAATATAAATATTTTTTTGTATCATTAAAAATCTATATTTTTACATTTTTATGAAAAGTTTAATTTTGTTAAGGTCAGTACGGAGCAACCCTGAGAAAACGTATTGATTTTATTGACTCAAAAATGACTGATATTTGTAATATATATATATATATATATATATATATATATATATATATATATATATATATATATATATACAGGGACGTGCACAGACATTTTGGGGGCAGGGGCTCAAATGGAAAAAAAGGGCACTTCTCATAATTAGTTATTTTTAAAAATTCAAATTTTAATTATTTAAAATGCCAAATTTGCATATCAATGTGGCGATTGTGATGACGTTATTAGACACACATTTTAGTGTATTCACCTGTAGTGTCTCCATTAAGTACAGTACATTAGCCTGTATGACTATATTTGTCTTTTGGCTAATTAGCTGTGAAGTCGAGGCACTGGTAGCTTTGTCTTTTGTTCATCACCACTCACCTCCACACAAGCCAAGAAAAACACAGCTGGGATAGGAGCTGGGAGGGGCTGCTGCCTGCCTGTCTGTGTGTCTGATGTGCTGATGTGTGCTGCTCTGCTGCGGTGGGAGGGAGGGTGGACATCGAAACTCGACAAATTCTCATCTCCCAACCTGATCTTTTTTTATTCAATAAATATATTTGTTTGACAGGGAAGCTGTGCGCAAACAGGAATATGTTATATTCCTATATATATTTTTATTTATGTAAAATTTATATTTGTACATTCTCATGTATTCAAGGTGCAAGGAAAGTAATACCTTTTACTCGATGGTTACACCACATGACATTAAATGTTTTAAAAATGTTGTCAAATCAGCATGATTTTTTACAAAATGTCTCTCTTTTAACACAGCCAAAAAAAAAAACCTGATTAATATAATCATGATAGTTAATTCTAAATCTGCAAAAAAAAAACATTTTTATACATTGTAAATATTGAATATATTGCCCAGTCATAAATGCCGCCTTGTTAAGTTACAGAGACCGTCCCCATGCATGGTTACGTCAAAGATCTTGCAGGGCTTGAACATGCATCATTTTAGTTATCATCCCACCACTGGGCCACAACAGTGTAGCCCACTTTTAAAGAAAACATTGTTTCGTATTTGAATTATTCATCATGTGCCAACCTCTGACTTTTCTCCCACTAGCTTCCTCTCAGACTCAGTCCAGCCCTGTGCCCAGAGGCTTGTGTAGAATCATGATGCTCAGCAGCTCAGTGGATGTACCCAGCCCAGGGGGGATGAGCGAAGTGGCGACCAGGAATGTGCTGCGCAGTTCCAGCATCAGTGGGGCCATGTACAACTTGGAGAAGAGCCCCAGCAGCATGGGGACTGATGCCACAGGCCTGGCAGGAAACAAAAAGCGTCGCTCCAGTCTGGGAGCCAAAATGGTGGCTATTGTGGGGCTGTCTCAGTGGAGCAGGAGCACTCTCCAACTCAACCAGCAAGGTTTGAAATTTTCTGTTTGGTTACTCTATCTACCTTAGTGTTCTGTGTCATACACAGTTGTCCTAAAAAGTATTTGGACACTATTACATACTTTAAGCTTCCAAAAGTGTCAAATACTACTGTACTACTTTGCTTCTGTTCACTTTCACTGTCACAACATGAAAAATGTCAATGCCTACAGAGCATTTCTGCATGCTCTGTAGTTTTTCTACTTCACTTCCTTTTCATTTTGCTTTCCTTCACCTCCTCTCAACTTTCAATTTTGCTATTTTCTTAATACCCCAATTTGACTTTCCTATTTCACATTCATCCACTTTCAAAAGGTTACCTAGTCCTGTCAGTCTCACAGTCCTTATTATAGCTTCCATCCATCCATCCCACCCAGCCTCCCTTTTCACCTCTTCTCAATGCTGGATCTGGTCACCATGACTTATATACTCCTGATCAAGATGTTCTTGCAAAGCACAGTTAAGCGAAAAGGTGACAAGCGATAAGTTCTATTCTTTCACGTTTCTGTCTTAACCAATTGTGACAAGACAATATGTTGGTTGTTTGCTTTCTATTCCTGTTTGTTGCACTGGTTATTCCCGCCCACTGTGAATTCTAATTGGTCTAAGATTCCACATAAGGTGGCGTCCCAGTAGCCTACTCAAACTCAACTTGATTTTGGTAGCGATTGTCAGACCTACCGACTGTTTATGTTGAAAGCTTGCTCTTTTTTGTTGGAGGTCTGTCATAATCGCTGTTTTATGGGGCATTCAGACCGTCACACAGTTTTGCATTATGCTGAATTTTATTTTTATTTTGTAGTGAAGTAAATATAGCCAAAAATAACTTCTACATTGAATAAGTTAGTTTAAGCGTGAACTTAAAAATATTAAGTACATTTTACAGTTGTGCTCAATTCAAACGTAAAAATGATGATCGCTCTAGCTTTTAAGTAAATATTATTTACGGTTGTTTGTTATCTTTTCTATCCTGTATCAGTCCTAATGTAGAAAACATTGTCATAATTTGATAATTTGAGTAAATTTCACAGGTAAAATAAGTACATTTTACATCACTTTTCAAAGTTGTTGTTTCCAGCAAGCACTGGGCTAGAATAATTAATGAGCTTGCATGATTTCACTGTTTGCAAGTTGATTTATACAGTTTTTTATTGTTTATTTTGTTGTTACGTTTGGTAACTTGTTTTTTGAAGTCTGAAGTTAAATTTCTCCTCTGAGTTAACCGTTCATAATAAAAACAATTATCCGTTGATTGATATCGTCATCATGTTGTGTGCACCAAGTGTTCAGATCTGCACATGCATCTCTGAATTTTGAGTCTATCGCCATTAATGCAATGTGATATTGTTGAATAGACTACATAGCATGCATTAAACTTCCCTGCGGTAGGTTTCCATGTGTCATGTGGTACATGGTTAAAAATAATTGAAATACTATTTAATTTGAAAAAACATGGCTTAATTTAGTATTACATTGCAATACTCACGTTTTGTCTGTACATTTTATTATAGCAAAGTAAACATTACTTGAGAATTTCTCATTTAAAGCTTTTACTTGAAAATATGGTCTGTTAAATTTACATTTATTTACATTTGGCAGACGCTTTTATCCAAAGCGACTTACAGTGCCCTTATTACAGGGACAATCCCCCCGGAACAACCTGGAGTTAAGTGCCTTACTCAAGGACACAATGGTGGTGGCCGTGGGGATCGAACCAGCGACCTTCTGATTAACAGTTATGTGCTTTAGCCCACTACTCCACCAACACTCCATACATTTACATTTATGCATTTGGCAGACGCTTTTTATCCAAAGTGACTTACAGTGCACTTATTACAGGGACAATCCCCCGAGCAACCTGGATTAAGTGTCTTGCTCAAGGACACAATGGTGGTGGCTGTGGGGATCGAACCAGCGACCTTCTGATTACAAGTGATGTGCTTTAGTCCACTACGACACCACCACTCCACCAAATTTACTAGCAATTTCTGTGTGGACACGGTTTTCTAGGATTTATAAAGTAAACCATGTAAGAATGTAAGACGCAGAGCAACAAATAGAACAGAAAGATGTATTGAGATGTGATTTTAACAGTTGAAGTTGTTTTTAACTTGACACTGTGTGTCTAAAAGTCGCAGTGCTCCTGCCAAGATGCTGAAAACACAGCGAGACATGACACAACAGTCAAAGAAGTCTGTTCAGTGCATTTTTACATTGAATAACAATTGAAAAACAGTGTGAACAGATGCAAAATCACGTTTGGTTTGAAGAACCAAGCCTCTAAGTATGGTAGAGGGGTGACAACATTTTTCTCTAATTTCTTTTTATGGATTGCCAAAATAAGAACAAGCACAACACAAAATCCATTGGGAAGGGCTCTTCTTACTTGGGCCAAAGCAACCACCTAACAACCACATAGAAGACCCTAGCAACTTCATAGCAATGCCCTGACAACCGCTAACAACATTCTAGCATTTGCAAGCAACACTCACATAATGGGGTGGGGCCCCTCTGTTCACATTAGAGGTCCGCCGGGCTCGAGTCAGTTTTTCCTGCGTTGTGTTTCATTCGTTCTGCTGCAACTAGACTGTTTTTAGCGCAGGTGTCACAAAGATTTAACATTCTCAACAAGTTCAGGTTGCAAAGAGGTGACTGTTACAATTTTTTACATTATTCCAGATTATTCTGCACCAAGGCTTGATAAACGGTAATGTTTTTTTACCTTCTGCTCTAGTGTGCTGAGGGGCCGCCGTGCCTTGTTTACTGTTACAATACTGTCACGAATGTTGCTTACGATGTTTACAAAAAATACAGCCTTCTGCTACATGGTGAACAATACACCGCAGAATCAGAATATAAAGTGAAATTAAAGTAAATATGACACCAAAGTGAATATTGCTTTTTTTATCACTGTATTGTGGAAAAAACGAAATACATGCATTCATTATCTTGAACTAGATTTCTATTTCATTACATGTTTTGAATGTACTTGGCAACGATGGCTGATAGGATTATTTAAAAATTATGATTTAAAATACATTTTATGCAATTGTTTAAGCAAAAATTTTCTAAATGGGGCCACAGGTTGGTCTGTTGCTTGGGCCTCAGAAATCGTAATCCCGCACCTGTTCACTATATAGGAAATAGTGAACGATAGACCGAATTCAGACACAGCCAGTCTCTTCACGATACGATCGCCCTGCACTCCTTGCTATGTACGCGTACAAATGCTGTCTGATCACTCTCCAGCTGTCAATCACGTGAACATGAGAGCAAAGGCATTTATTAATTAGAAATGTACTTGATTGAGTGTAAAAAGTACCCACTTTTAAACCTACTCTAAATGTATTTTTTCCCCAAAACAGTTACTCAAGTAAATGTAACGGAGTAAATGTAGCGCATTACTACCCACCTCTGTGTATAAATCTACAATAGTCATCATTTCATGTCTTAATAGGCATACGCAGGGAAACCCTTTCATTTGCTTTGCCTCGACTGGTCTTTGTGCTTGTTTATTTGTGGCTGCAAGATATAAAGGCTTTGTGTTACTCAAATGAGCGTGTGTTGAGAGTGCCTTGCTCTTAGTCAAGCGCTAGAACAGGCTAACCTTCCTATCACCCTGCATGACTCACGGATGACTGGATGTGTGGCTGAGTAATACAACATAAATGCGGCTTCTCCCAGGAATAAACCTACATTTTAATTCCATTATTTCATATTTAGTTGGTGAAAGAAAGAGAGAGAGAGAGTCTTTCTGAGAGTTCATTATTTTTTACACAGTTATTGTTATACGTTTTGTCTTTTATTCATAGCTTTTTTCTTTTGACAAAATAGTTTAAATTACACTGGCAGTCAAAACTTTGGAATAATGTACAGATTTTGCTCTTATGGAAAGAAATTGGTTCTTTTATACACCAAAGTGGCATTCAACTGATCACAATGTATAGTCAGGAGATTAATAATGTGAAAAATTACAATTTGAAAGAAATTTTCAGAACTTCTTAAACTACTTCAAAGAGTTCTCAGCAAAAAAATCCTCCATGTGCAGCAATGACAGCTTTGCAGATCCTTGGCTAGCTTTCTGTTTGTCCAGATACTCAGGTGACATTTCACCCCACACTTCCTGTAGCACTTGCCATAGATGTGTCTGTCTTGTCAGGCACTTCAAGCACCTTACAGTCTAGCTGATCCCATAAAAGCTCAATGAGGTTAAGATCCATAACACTCTTTTCCAATTATTTGTTGTCCAATGTCTGTTTCTTTACCCACTCTAACCTTAACCATTTTAAAAGTGGCTTTTCTTTGCAATTCTCCCCATAAGGCTGCACCCCTGAGTCTTCTCTTTACTGTTGTACATGAAACTGGTGTTGAGCAGGTAGAATTCAATGAAGCTGTCAGCTGAGGAAATGTGAGGCGTCTCTTTCTCAAACTAGAGACTCTGATGTACTTATCCTCTTGTTTAGTTGTACATCTGACCTTCCACATCTCTTTCTGTCCTTGTTAGAGCCAGTTGTCCTTTGTCTTTGAAGACTGTATTGTACACCTTTGTATGAAATCATCAGTTTTTTGGCAATTTCAAGCATTGTATAGCCTTCATTCCTCAAAACAATGATTGACTGATGAATTTCTAGAGAAAGCTGTTTCTTTTTTTGCCATTATAACCTAATATTGACCTTAAGACATGCCAGTCTATTGCATACTTTGGCAACTCAAAAACAAACACAAAGACAACGTTAAGCTTCATTTAATGAACTAAATAGCTTTCAACTGTGTTTGATATAATGGCAAGTGATTTTCTAGTACCAAATGATCAATTTAGTATGATTACTCAAGGATAAGGTGTTGTAGAGATGGCTGCTGGAAATTGGGCCTGTCTAGATTTGATCAAAAATGACTTTTTTCAAATAGTGATGGTGCTGTTTTTTACATCAGTAATGACCTGACTATACTTTGTGATCAGTTGAATGTCACTTTGGTGAATTAGAGTACCAATTTCCTTCCGAAACAGTAAAATCTGTACATTATTCCAAACTTTTGGCTGTCAGTGTAAGTCTAAGTTATTTTGGCATGTACTGTAATTTTAGTCTATATATGTCATAGTTGACCACAATGTGCAAAATGACTAAACTGTGAAACAAACTGTCACAGATCAAACTTTAACTAAACATTTAGAATTATTTTAAAACATTCCTTAATTTAAACATGTATCAAACATATAAAAGATTTTTCAACATATGAAATACAAAATAAAATCACAAAAAACTGTCTTTGTTGTGAAAACTTGAGCTCCTCAAATAATACCATGCAATGAGATTACTAAAGTATGAGCTACTTCATAGAACTTACTGTGTTGTGATTATTCATACTTTAGAGGCTGTTATTAATTTTCCAAGTTTTAAAGACTGTTAAGGAAATTGCATTATGTATGACTCATTCTTATGGCCTATTCACAGTAATGCATTCTGACTACGTAACTTAGTTCAAGTTCTGGCTGTGCATTCGCTTTATTGTCTGTGCAAATTTAAGTTGTAAAATAGTGTTTATATTGTGGATAACACTGATTGATGTTATATAGGATGTGTTTGAGCTAATCATTTAATTATAGTAATGTTGCATCTGTTTATGTCTTGCCATCATTATCGTCATCGTTGATGAAATCAAAAAACATTTTCCAACTACACTTTTCCTTCAGTTATTTTGTAGAATCTATGGAAGATTCTGTTGTGTGCAGCCCACCTTTTTTTATCTTCCTTTAATTTTTCACTCTCCTCCAGTGTAATTGTGCTCCTGTAAGGTAATTACAGACTCAGGGGGAAGGATTGTGTTACTCTCTCTCTCTCTCTCTGTAAGGGTCAACAGTAGCCACACTGCAGTATGACCATGTGAGTGGTCTTTTCGAAGGACGAACAACTTTTCCGACAAACCAAGATGGCAATTTGTAATGATTCTTTAGCGGATAGTCCATCCATGAGCTGAAAATAGTGCTAATATTTTTATTCCGTATACATTGCTGATTTTCAGATTTCTGTTCCGCTAAGGTTTCGACTGTTCACTGTTGTGGCTCCCTTTCAATTCATGAATTAGAATTTGAATTGAATTGGCCACACCCACATGTTGCAAACTGGAAACTGAATTAGAATGACAATGATTTACTGAATGGCAATTCAAAGAAATACAACACAGTAACGCTAGACTATTGACCTACAGGTTAACCACACAAGTTTGCTAAAAATAAACTCAGACATTTCCATAGGAAAATTAGAGCTTCTGCATTATGGGAAATTAAGTTAATCCATTAATAATAAAATATAAGAGTGTTTCTACAACTTTGGCAATTTTCTGTCCCAGGAGTTGATTTTTATTAAAACTAAATTATTTAAATTTTTTTCTCTGTGTTATATGAAGGTCACATTAAAACTTGGAACTTGAAAGCTTTTTACCAGGCCTTTACCACTTATTTTTGGAACTTTAAAAAAAACCTTTTATGTATAGATTTGACCCTTATAGCCGTGTCCCAGACACATTTTAAGCTATGAAAATCCATTAAAAATAAATGAAATAAAATAAAAAAATAAATGTTTAAAACTATGATTATCTTAACAAAAAGATAATTCTGTTGGTTCCTGTTTTTCATGTCTTTTATTTTGAAAAGTTTGTTCATGTTCCATGCCATGTTTCGTTCCTGTTTCCTTGTCACCTGACCTTCCTGTTTCCCTCCATGTTCATGTGTCTTGTTTTCATTGGTTCATTGTTTGATTACTTTGTTATCAGTTCTAGTTTGTCATTGGTTTTAGTTTATTGTCTTGTTATCTTGTTTAGAGTTATGTTTGTTCATTGGCATATATTTCCACATGTCCATGTATTTAAGCCCTCATGTTTGCCATTGTCTCTTATCTAGTATTGATGTATGTTTACGTCAAGCCATGTTTAAGTCAAGGCATGTTTAAGTCAAGTCAAGTCAAGTCAAGTCAAGTCAAGCCAAGCCATGTTTATGTTTAGTTTAGTTTTTGTGTTGTTAGGTTTTCACGATTGTTGCTGGCAATGAAGAAGACGATGACGTGAATTGAAGAAGCCAAGTGCAGTTTACACAATTTACAATCGTGAAAACCCTAACTCAACACATGAACTAAACTAAACATGGCTTAACATAAACATGGCTTGACTTAAACATGGCTACATATACAAATTGACGTGGTTGCTTCAGAAAATGTTCTTTTCATTTCACTTCTGCATTTTAAAACACTGTCAGTTAAGATTAAGTGTTGGTTAATGGTAAGGATGTCTGTTTTGTTAAACTCTCATTTCTCTTTTCGCACACTATTGGTTAAGTTTAGGGTAAAGTTTTAGGTTAGGGAGGTTAGTTTTATTAAAACCTCCATCTAAAATTCACCTTAAAAACCTTGTCTGATTACAACCTCATTTAGCTCGTGTTTGGCACCCCCTGCTGGACATCTCACTTGAAAAGTGCAGCCAAACGTGTTAGGAAGCACATAATTTCAGTTTTGCATAATTACCAGGCTGTAATTACCACTTGAGAGCAGAATATTTTTATTTGTCATCATTTCCAATCAAGCTGTAATTTTGCCAAATTATGCAAAAATAAGTTGTTTTTATGACATGTAAATTACATACTGACCTACAAGTAATTCATACTGAAAACTGCAGTGTATTATTTAAAAATTCCTTTGCATTGCATTTCATTTTAATTCTACTTCCTTATAATGATGTTCACATTACAATCCTGCCTCATGTTTTCTACCTCAATTTCAAATTCAGGGAATTGAAAAGGAATTCAAATATCCTGAATGTTAAACAACCCTGATCTCTTGATCCCTGATCTCTCTTCCTCTCTTTCTCTGACTCCTATGACTAGTCTATGTGCTCTCCAGAAAAAAGCATGACCTTTTCAGTATGCTGTCTTGTCTCTGGCTCTCCCAGCAGGGCTAATGAGACTGAGGTGCTGGCTGGGTTTGTGGAAGGTTTAGGGGGAGCTCTTCGGTTCCATGGTTCAACTGTCTGGGGCATCAGGGCCAGCCCCGCATTTGCCCTTATCCTGGATAACTGCTCTGCTTTGCTTTGTCACTTTTCCACTTCCACTCACCCTGGATCCCAGTCAAGCAATTTAAACCAATACTTAGGTTCAAGTCTTGATTCTGCTCTGAATCAGTGATGCAGTAAATGCAGTTGCAGTCATTTTATCATGCTATGAGCTCAAGAAGAGAAATTGAGATTCATTTGTATATTCAAATGAATTTGTGGTTCATTTGTAACAGCTTTACTTTTTTATTTAGACATCAATTCTGATCTTTGAATGTGGCTTCCTTTGGTTACCTGGATACATTTTATGATAACTTTGTATAATCCAAGAGTTTTCTGATCTTCGAAAAAAGTTTACATTTTAGCTGGCTGATCATATTTTAGAAGCTACAAATAAAGCCTTAGTTATAAATGAATCCTTAGAATAGGGTAGGATTTGTCCTAGTCTCAGACAGCATGTCCATGGACCGCCAACATATTGTTCAGTGACAGTCTGATGGACTATAGGGCTGGGTGAAATGGCCAAAAATATTATCACAATATTTGCTTTTTTTCATATCGTTCCATTTATCACTATATACATTTCTTACCATTACTGCTGGAGGAAATGCATTCCACATGTTTGTTTGAGTTCACAGAATTAATGTTTACAAGTAAACTCCAGAGTGTAAGGTACCTTTAAAGTATACTCCGTTTAGGATTTAATCCTACATAAGTGTGTGTGACCTCGCTTCTATGTAATTTCGCCAAATTCATCATCTTCAGCTGACGTTTGACTCTACTATAAGACTTTCTTTTGATGCTCCAGTGGAGCGGCTCCACACTCCAGATCGGTAGGTGGCATTAATGCACCATAAGCTGGATTGCCAACTGCCAATAATCATCACAAGAAGAAGAAACACTTTCTTGCCTGTGTGAAAAAAATTAGTGGACGTGTCAGCACTATGGATCATGATTTTTTTTTTTACTAAATAGTACATAAATAAACATAAATAATCGTGTCGATGTCGGAGTTGCGTTGTGTTCTATCAATAGCTGTATTGCATTGTCAGTGCTGTCTTGTTCGGTACACAACGATATCACATTGGCTACCATGCCTCAATACCAGTTTCCTCGACAGCAAGGCTATGTAGCCGCTAGCCTGCTAATACTTCCTAACAGGCTGATTTCATGGCTGTGATTCAATTAGATTGTTGTGTGCATAACTTTGCCGAGCTGTTAGCACTTTTAGCAAGTACTCAAAAGTTTATCATCTGTATAATTTTATTTATATCGATATTGTTTTATCGCCCAGTCATAGAATGATGCATAGGCCACTGACAATTAAAAGATCAAATCAGATTCCCTAACTGCTATGCAACTTCCGGGAGTCAGGGTACACAGGTTTCTACCAGTGCAATGGAAAACACATTTTATTTGAAAGATACCAGGTTAAACCATGCAAACTGATCACCATGAATTTGTCAACAGAAGATTGAAAGTTCTTCTGTTGAAATCGGTCTGTGCATACCAAAATTTGGATCACTGTCCCCAGTGGCCGAAGCTAGAAGTGTTGTTGAACGTATGGATGCCAGTGAGCTCCAGTTTCCAAGTGAAATGTTCACAAAGTGGTGCCAAAACCAAGCTGTATTTTTAGTTGTAAATGTTTTATATATATATATATAGTCAAATGGAATGCATATTTTATTAACTATTATAAATATATAAAAAAAAAAAAACATTTTTATTGCAAAAATCAGTAGCTTTGAAGGGAACGGTAGCCATTATTTAATAGTTTTTTTCCCACTTTGGTCTATTATGGTGGTATGACCAATTTCAGATTTGCCTTTCTCAAAATTCAACATAAAAGATGTCATTTTATTTACATGTCGGTCAGACAGTAGATCAGTGTGGGATTCTTGGACAGAATAAGCTGCAAAGTGGACCAGATTTTATACCAATAAAGCGCAACAGTCAGGTTCTGGAAGTAAAAATCATGGTCATTGTCCTTGAGCGAATTGATTTTTAAAGATAACTTTTAACTTTAACTTATCACAGACCTACTGAGAGCTCCCAGGTTGTTAATCGATGGCTCAGTTGAAGCCATCTTTCTGCATTATTTCAACTTTATTAAAAAACAACAACAAAAAAACACTTGTTTAATAGCATAAATCCCGGAGAAGATCTACACTGCATGTGAATCCTAAGAGAAAAGATCCACCAGTCAGAGAATCAGGGCCAACAAAGTACACCAAAAGAGCTCTGCAGCAACCACCCACATCCATGATGCACTGTGAATGACGCAACTTAGTCAAAATTTCTTAGATATTTATAAATATATCTAAATATTTTACAATAATATTCTTAAAATCTATACTTATAAACAACAACAACTTTAAATCAATAGTTTTCCATTTGTTCTGTCATTTTTAATTTGATTTCATCATTCGCAATGCTTCATGGGATTGTAGTTCATTCCCTCATTAAAGACGTTAAGTACACAATCTCGTATCTTTGTCTTTTAGTTCGACTTTGAAATACTTCACCTCGTTGCTGGTTGGTTTGTTTCATGGCTTAGAACTCTTTTATTTTATTTTTATTTGATAAAAATCTCTAAGGAAACAATTAATGGGAAAAATACATTCAAAATCAACATGGCTGGGCACTGTTGCACTATATAGTCAAAAGTCTGGCTATATGAGCCTATGGTATGACTAGGTAGATCTGAAATGCAACTGAGAAGGTTTCCTCATTTCTCTCTGACATGTATTTGCAAACGATGCACTTGGGCCATATGGGTGAGTTGCTAGCATGGCACAACATGGCACCTTCACATTTCAGCAGCACTCAATCCCTCTGGCAGACGAGTTTGCTGGCACTCACTCTATCTCCATGGTGACAGTGATGCAGCTTCACATTTTCTGAACCTTGTCTTTATTAAAACACAGATGACAACACTTCTTTCAAAATGAGCTGTCAATTTTTTCGCTGCAGGGACTTTGTACCGAGGGTCATCCTAATGAAGAGAGTGCTGCTATATTTAGGCATCTCTGAATGTGACTGAGAAACAGAGAACCCCTCAACAACATGAGGTTGAGGAAATGAGGACAGAATTTAAATTTTTGTGTGAACTATTTCAATTCTTAGTGTTTTATTAATGCCTTTAGCATGTGTTCTCCAGTGCTCACTGCAATGAAGGAAACTGCAGAGCATTAGCTTTCTCGCAGGTTAGTGGTCGCATAGATTTTTGTTTTACATTGACAAGCTGAAATTAGCAAATTACACATATCGTTCTATTGCTTTGTTGAAAGGGGAGAGAAAAAAAGCCTCCTTTTTAGTTCTGCTTGGTTTCACTGCCTTCGGTCAAGATGTGTCATTAAAATCAATTTGGACTGCTGCTTCATGATCCAGACACATTGATCAATGTATTGATCACGGGAGTCAAAGCAGGTGTTGTTTTCCATGTAGTGTCTTACATTTCTCTGCTGATAGACACCTTTTTCACAATAAGCTCAGCAGGGCTGAACTTCACAGGGCTGAACAGCCTACTTTCCCACCAACAAAGATGACTTTAACAAAATGGCTTTAAACAGTTCTTGGACTCTCATTCATTGGCTTTGTATTTGTGTTTGGGCTACTTCAATAAATTGAACATTTCGTGGTCTCGTAACTTCCTTGCTGAATTTCCATGCTGGTCTAAGCTGGTTTATGATGGTTTAATGCTGGTCTAGCTGGTGGACCATGGATTTTTGAGCACCTAAAAAACAAGAAAGTACAACCCCAATATCCAAAAAGTTGGGACAGTATGAAAAATGTTAATAAAAACAAAAATGAGTGATTTCTAATTATAATCACCCTTTGCTATTTTGAAAGCTATACAACTACACATTATATGCCTGTCAATTTCAATTGGTTTATTTTGTATTTTTTAAATGTACAGTAAATTCAAATCAGATGACTGCAACACACTCCAAAAAACTTTGGGACAGTCGAGTGTTTACCACTGTGAAACATCACCATTTCTTCTAATAACACTAATTAAGAATTTGGGCACTGAAG
This sequence comes from Xyrauchen texanus, assembly GCF_025860055.1. Lineage (NCBI taxonomy): Eukaryota > Metazoa > Chordata > Actinopteri > Cypriniformes > Catostomidae > Xyrauchen > Xyrauchen texanus. The sequence goes on from NC_068301.1 coordinate 32,025,447, forward strand.
ACACAAGTTTGTTGAGTTTAGAAAGTGGAATTTCCCCCCATTCATCCATTATGTAGGTACATAAAACCATTATGTAGGTACTTTAGCTGCACAATTGTACGGGATCTTCGTTGCCGGATGGTGTGCTTGATAATGCGCCACACATTCTCAATTGGAGACAGGTCATGACTGTGGGCAGGCCAATCTGGTTTGGTTGGTTGGTTGGTTAACTTTATTATCCACATTGTGGAAAATTGTCTCTGACTTCACCATACAATATATCACAAACAATATTTAAATATACATTAAAAAGGCATGCAAGACAAGATAGTGACCAATCCCTTGCATTTAAAATTTTAACAGCATTGGCCACAAAAGATAACTGATTAACTTTCTTCATTGCACGTGGTTGTCTATAACATCTCCCTGATGACAACAGGTGAAACTCACCATGAAGAGCGTGAGACACATCCCCTACTATCACTAAAGCCTTTTGCTTGACTTAACATGAATATAGATCATTCAAATGTCTCTGTGTCTTGCCGATTATCTTACTGGCTTCATTTACAATCTTGGGCATCTTGGCCTTGTTTTTAACACTCAAATTACCATACCACAAGGACATGTTAAAAGTTAAAATACTTTCAACTAAAATCTTATAGACCATTTCAATTATGTTCTTACTCACATCAAAGTGATTTAACCTCCTGATCAAATACAACCTTTGTTGAGCTTTGTTACAAATGCTGTCAGTATTCTCTATAAAACTAAGTTGAGCATCTATATGTGTCCCCAAATACTTAAAATTACAAACAAATTAAATTGGATTCCCATGAAGAATTACAGGTTCCAACTTAAAAATATTCTGCTTATGTCCAGTAATTACCAATTCTTTTGTTTTATCCATATTTATCTCAAGTGCACTCAGCTGACACCACTCAAAAAGGGCTTTTATGTGCTCTTGGTATGTGCTAGCACCCAAACTCTCCGCTTACATAATTGTCCTGCTGGAAAATGCAGAGGCGTCCCTGGAAAAGACGGTGCTAGATGGAAGTATATGTTGGTCCAAAATCTGTACATTTCTGTCTGCATTCATGGTGTTCACACAGATGTGCGAGTTACTCATGCCATGGGCACTGACACATCCCTGGCCCATACAGACACTTGCTTAAACCTGATGCTAATAACAGCTTGAATGGTCCTTTTCCTCTTTGGCCTGAATAACATGATGGCTGTGTTGTTCAAAAACCTTTTAAATGTGGACTCTTCAGACCAAAAAACACAGTTCCACCGTTCTACTTTTCATCTAAAATGAGACCGAGCCCAGAGAAGTCGGCAGCTCTTCTGGACAGTGTTGATATAGTGCTTCTGCTTTGCATAGTAAAGTCATAAAATTGCATCTGTGGATGCAGCGGCGAATGATGTTGACTAACAAATGTTTCCTAAATTAATCCCAAGCCGTTGTTCATGATATCCATTACAGATGACTTTTTTAAGACAGTGACATCTGAGGGATCAGAGATCACGCGCATTCTGAAGTGGTTTTCCTCTTACCCTTTATGCACCAAGATTTCACCAGATTCCTTGAATCTTTTACTAATATTGTGCGCTGTAGATGGTGAAATGCCCCAAATCCTTCCAATTTGTCTTTGGGGAACATTTTTCTCAAAGTGCTGGATTATTTGCTGAAGCATCTCTTGGCAAATTGAAAGTCTTGAATGATCCTTGTTCTTGAAAGACTAGGCTGCTTTTGGAGGCTTCTTTATACAGTATACAGTGCTCTGAGACAATTGCCTCACCCGATTAACATCTCCTGTTTCTCATCACCTTGTTATTTCAACTTGTCAAATTATTAGTCTTAAAAGTTTTTTGGAGTGTGTTGCAATCATCTGATTTGAAATGACTGTACATTTTCAAAAAACAAAACAAAAAAACAATGTAAATCATCATATTATGTGTAGTTGTGGTGCTTTCAATATAGCAATGGGTGAATCTAATTTACAAATCACTCATTTTGGATTTTATTAGCCTTTTTCATACTGTTCCAACTTTTCATAATTGGGGTTGTACCATAAAAGTAGTCCAAACAACTTGTGCATGATATTCCAAGTCTCCTGAAGACATACGATAGCTTTGTGTGAGGAACAGATAGCAATTTAAGTTGTTCTTGACTGAAAATCTTCCCCTTAGCCACAGCTCTCAAGTCTCATTTGGAAGCAAATAAACCATTTCAAAGAGAAATGTGTTGGTTTGGGAAGTGATGTCTTTGTTCTGAGAACATTTCCTGTTAATTGTCACCCATTTAAAACAACAGTGGGAGTCGCTTCATTGATAGTGACTTGCATCGGTAATGTTATAGGCAATTAAAATTTGGATCATGTTGTCGGTGACTGGATGCTTTCTAGATGCATTTGTAGATTCCAGTTATGCAAAGTGCCTCTGGTTCTGGCGTGTTTCATAACCAATCATGTTGCACAAAATTGAAATATGTGGAAATGTGCATGAGATTTGAAAGCAGCAGTGATTATCAGTGAATAACAACTGGACTAATTTTGGTCTGTTCCTCACACTTAGCCATTGAATGACTTGACAGAAGAATGTAAATACAGTGCACGATTCATTTGGACTATTGTTATGATATTTTTATTATTATTTTTATCATTTTAGAGCTCAACAACACCCATCCCCATTCACTTTCATTTTATGGGAAAGAGCTGCATGAAAATGCCTTTTGTGTTCCAGGGGAATAAAGCAATGCATATTTAGAATGACATTAGGGTGAATAAATGATGAAATGCTTTTGATTTTTGGGTGAACGATCCCTTTAATGTCTGCCCACTTTCATTAGTTCCAGTTGAGTAACAGGTACATCCGTGGCAGCATTTCCTTTTTGGAACTCGCCTTTATTCACTGCTATTCTTAGCAGGTATAAGATAGTGCTAGTGTGCAGTGTGAGACAGAAAGAGCATCTCCAACCCTGTAAGCTCTGACTCATCCTTCCACAGCTCCAAGCCTGCTCCCCTGATGAGCCCTGCACTCCTAAAAACAGCTCAGGCACAGGTGGACAGCACCTTTGACCCTGCTATAAATGTGCAAAGCTCCCTTTGTGCAAACAACAGCCAACACAACAAAGACACTCAGTAATCATGCACAAACACATACACAGACTTCAATGAGGGACTTCAGTATCAATGAGGGACTTGAGCCATATCAATATCAAAGAGACTTGGATGTTTTGACATTGGACCAGTAAGCAACCACCTAGAACACCCTAGCAACAGCATAGCAACTACCCCCAATTGAAACTCAGTAGGAAAGTAATTCTCTGATATCAGAAGGGATCTGCAAAGTCAAATCCCATTGTTTACGTGTTCAATCGTTCAGATCATTGCTTGTTGTTGTTGTGAGTCATTCTTCTCTTTTCCCTGTTGAGTTGATTCAGGGCACAGCACATTGTTGGAAATATTTGTGGTCTAAAGAGCTGAAATTCACTCTCATTATGTGTGTAATCATACGTCCGCTGACAGTTATTGGTTAGCAGCCAGCCAATGACATTTTCTTTGACGTCATCTTGATTAGTTGAACACTCTTTGTGAGACCTCTGTTTTCACTGGCATCACTGTCCGTCTCCAGTCTCAGAATCGTTGTGATGATTTTGGAAGCTATTATGGAGCATTTTTTCTCCCTTACTCTCTTTTAACCCTCCATCTTCTCCTATTCCCGTTATATGTTAACACAGTTATGAGCTTCCAACAAACACAAATAATCTCAATGACCGACTCTGTTAATAATTTGTTCTTCTCATGAGAGGTTTGTGAAGATAAATCACAATGTATTTGCAATAATTTTACTGATGATATAGAATTTAGCAACATCGTAAATATGCTATACCAGTGGTCTGTTGAATGCTTGATTCTGATTGGTTGACTCAGTCTGACCACATCCAGCTATGGTCTATGGTCAATACCCATTCTGTCAAGTGTCTAGCGGCTGGCATCCAACCTGACCCATGACCAGCGCCCTCCATCCAACCTGACCCCTTACAAGCGGCCGCTACCCTGATTGACCCTTACCCAGTGGACACTGGTCAGTCATTCCTGTTTCCAGTCAGTTCCTGTTTATATCTTTTTCAGTTTTTTATTTTGCTTGTTTGTTTTCTGCTAAATACAAGAATGGCGACATTGAGAATTGTACTTATACTTACATCTTGGTGATTTGAAGCAATGTTTCTGCTGACGAGAGCCACAAACACAGGTAATCCAATACGCAATCTCTGTTTTCTTTACTTCTTTCTCTTGATTTTTCTCATGTGCATATTTACACACACGCACAAGCGCTCTACCTTTTTACATGAGTGAGTGCTCCAGCCTCCAGTAAAGCAGCACAAGCAGTGCAAACCTCCGTGGCTAGTTCTAAAGTGATGATTTTGAACTAGCAATGGTGGCTCGGGCTGTATCAAAACAGTACGCTGAATTTGTGGCGGAAGAAAGTAGTTCCACTCACAAGAGTGTTTTTTGGGACGGAAACCAGAAAATATCTTGATATAAAACCGTGAATGATGTCTTAAGGTGTCGTAACCATGGTATAAGCAGAATAATTGACTTCAGCTCATTGAATTATTGAAAATGTTGCATCATGTCGTGACAGCATTACTGTTCGTCATCAATTATTCCTTACATGATTATTTTAATGTGCTTTTAATTTGGCCAGTAAGTTTCCAAAATAACATGTCATTAGACTAGTATTCTTCCTTAGTGAGTTTCCTGAGCATTAGAGTGTTAAGACAAAAATGCTTTAATTGAGTCTCTGAAACTGAAACAGTAACTAAAGCAGCAAAAACAGTGTCGGAGTTTGATTTACTTTTGTGAATCAGTACGAACTGTCCATTTCTGATTCAATGCTTCATTTACATCATTACTCAAAAATTTTTATGTATATCCCTATGTAACATTTTTCATGTATAAAATTTAGAGCTGTCAAAATTAACAAGTTAACGTATGCAATTTATTTCTATTAAAATGTTTCAGTAAATGATATATACAGTAGGTAAATATTGTTGATTATTACTATGTTTTAATATCATAGAAGGATGTCGCAACAGCAGAATAAAATTGCTTTTTGTTAAACGCCACCTATTGTTCGGGAGTGAATTTGCTTTTCATATAGCCTAAGAAAAAAGTGTTTTTGCCTTGGTGTAAAAAGACCTTTCGCCTGCAGTTTGTCTCGCTAATTTTACAATAAGACTAGGAAAGTGTATTTAGAAGGTAAATTGGCAGGGGTTAAATTGGGATTTTTGAGTAGGGGGAATCCTACCACTTGTAAATAGGGTCTATTTTGATTGACCATAACACTCCCTAACTGAATGTGCTTGAAGTGGAGCTGAGACCTGGAAAATTGACTCAAGAACAATGTCACAACTAAACACAAAAACACTCACAGGTGCTAAATATAGCGCTTCAAGTGACAATGAGCAAGAGATCCGTCAAACAGAATGAATCACTGCAAAGCTGCAGTCTGTCTGGTGGGCAGCACTGGCTCCGTTATACTGTGATCACATTAACAGACCTAGTCATGGCAACTGAGGCCACAGCTGCACGCTGATAAACACAACATGATAAGCTTCATTTTTGTCTTTAATTAAATTAAAATGAAACTATGGCTGTAAAATAGTCTAAAGCTGTGTGTCAGAAAAAAAAGCTAGAAACCTCAGACCATGTTTAGAAATGGGCGTTGCTTCAACTATGTGTACCTTGGGACCCTGTGGACCGTATAACAGCCTTAAAACACACTTTTCAAACTCACTAGTTTATTTAATTTGTATGCAAATTATATCTAAAAGTGTATATCCATGCATTACAGCATGAGAATTCTGTAATTTTTGTGTTTTCTCATGAAAAACATTTTGTGATGGAAACTATATTTTAAACATTTTTGGAATAACATTTTTTGGAATAAAGTTGCAGACATCATTTATAACTAAATAATACAGTATTTTCACACTTTTTGCATGATTTGCATTCATATCAAGACAAGCATCATCTTCACTGACACTGTTATCTTCTTGCTAAGAAGTACACTAACATTTGAAAAGACTTCAGTGACCTTCTCCTCCCTTACACCCCCACCAGAGCGCTCAGGTCTTCTGATCAACTTCTATTGAGGTGTCCTCGTTGACGCTATAGATCTAAGGGTGACCGTGCCTTTTCTGCAATAGGTCCTAATCTATGGAATAGTCTCCCTTTGCATGTGAGGTCAGCTTCATCAATAGCCATTTTTAAATCTTCTATAAAAACATATTTTTATTCTGTGGATTTTGAATAGATTGAATAGTTTGAAATGGATAAATGCATGATGCTCTATCTAAATGTTTTTATTTATTTTATTATTTATTTGTTTGTTTTATCTATAAAGTAAATGTGCTCTATAAATAAAGGTTGACTTGACTTGACTTGAAATGTGACAAGGCAGGCGAGGAATGAGGCTCTAAGTGCAGCTTTAATAAAATAAACACAAAAACTCAGAGTAAAGAAAAACACAGGGAACCTAGCACAGAGCATAACAAAACATGCAAGAACTGACAAAATAACTGGGGGAAACAAGGGCTTAAATACACAAGGGGAAACAAGGAACACCTGGGGAAACAATCAGGGGAAACCCAATCATAAAATTAAACTACAAAGAACTACAAAAACCAAACAGGAAACAGGAACTAAACAAAAACTTCAACATAAAAGCACAAAAACAAAAGACAACAGGGAATATGTGACATGAAAATGAAATATTAAGGGAAAAATGGTCGTGGAAGAAATGATACAACAGTGGGACAGTCATATTTTTTCTGTCAAAATTTAGATGAATGATTTTCACTCAATAATAGTTTGTTTATTTAACTATTTGTTTAGCTTATCATTGTTTTTGTTATTAATCAATGTTTTATCATTGTTTCAAATTAATGATTTAAGATTAATTAATCAAAGTAACCACAATTAATCAATTACATTACAATTTGCTGAATTCAATATACATGGAATATATAATTATAAATAATTACATGTTAATAATTATGAATATAATATAGGTGTTTGTGTATATATATATATATATAATTAGTCAATCTGTCCGAGATAAATTTATTATAAGGGCTTTTCTTAGGATGCATCCATGTATGTCTTTGATTACATTGGGTCATAAACAGCATTTTTAGGATGCTGTCAAGTTAAAGGAATTTTAAACTTAGTCTCGAGACCTCTGCATCCAGAACTGCGTCCTGTCAAGCTGTGTTCAGCACAAGTTCACAGCCTCATCTTGCTGTCAAAGTAAGTGTGGTTTGTTGCTTGTAAAGCTGGAGTTGCACTTACTGCCCCCTGCTGACTGAGACTTATAAATCATGAACGTTGTACTTCAAGCTTGAATTGAACTTGAATCCTTATTTTGGTCCAGGGGCATGATTTTTTGCATTAATTTGTTTAATGCATAATTTTGTATATTATTAATCACAATGAATTAACGTGTTTATATATAGTGTATATGTATAACGATTAATCTCTGCTCTCCTCCAATAGCTACCATAGCTAAACAGTGATGCATCAGTAAGAGGCGATAGTGGGGTAACAGCGGCTACAATGACCAAGTTGTTTAAGCTGAATTTTGTTCACATTTTGTGAACATTTTTGTGCTTTGTGCAGCCATTATGAGGTCTGTTAGTTGTGTAGGGCCGTGGCAGACCTCTGGCATACCATAAAATGGCTCCAAAACACTGTCTTTGGAATGCAGAAGAAACTTCTCTACAGGTTTTATCCATCATGCTTGCCTTGTCAATACACAACAAGGTCTTAAGTTAATGTTTTGACATGGCAGTTTTCCGGCTCAACATCAACAACAGTAAAAACAGACATTGAAGTGAAATGCCACAAACTCATTCCAGGCTCCACTTACACCAGGGTGCCCATATGCCTGCCAATTTCTTGGGCAGAGATATTGGTGACCGGAGTGCCGACTCATGGCATGCTGCTTTTAACATGTGCCTCAAAGCTGCTTGATATGGTGAAAAGGAGGCAAGTAAGGCTTGAGCCGGCGACAAAACCATCAGAAAATCTCCACGCTCTGTATCCCATCCTCTTCCATCTCTCTAATATGGTCCCTTAGGAGCACAAGAGGAGCAAGCAGAAGTAGAGGGGTGGGGCTTCGGCTTTCAGAACAAAAGCATGCTGAGAATGGAGCATGTTGAGTTTCATGTGTCTGCATTAAGCACAATCCATCTCAGTGAGTGCTATGTCAGCGAGAGCACAGCCCAGGCTATATACAGCACTTGTACTGAACAGATAAACCACTTAATACAGAGAAAAGGAGGTACGCAAGGCTTGAGTCTGCGACAAACCCTCCTAAAATCTCTGCGCTGTATATCCCATCCCCTCGCTTCTCACACATGTGGTCCCTCGGGAGCCGCAGAGGAGCAAGCGGCAGGACAGTGGAGTGGCTTCGGCTTTCACAATGAAAGCAAGCCTCTAGAGCCAAGCATGATGAGTTTCATTCAAACAGTGCTCGTGCCCATGAGACAGAGGGATATATTGCTCCTTTGCTTGTGGAAATATTTGCAAAAGTAAGCAAAAAGCTTTTTTTCTTAATTTATTTCACTGAAAGAAAACACACACAATGCAAACAACACAATAACACAGATGTGTTTGAAGGATGTGCTTTTCTGTGCTGAAGTACACCGGGAGTAGAAGGAGATCCACTCTCTGACCAGGTGCAATTTAGAATAGTGAAGCATTGATTTAGGGTTACAAAGCACACAAGAGATGTCTACGCGGCCCTAAAAAAGGAAAATTCTGATTGTGTGGTGCTGCACTCCAGCTTATATGCCCAAGATGACGCAAGCATAGGATGGAGCACCAAGTTTCACCAGCCAATCAAATTTACATGATGGTATAGCGTTTCAAGGTCACCTCCCTTGGAAGGAGCTCCAACAGTGCTTAATGGTTTTGTTGGTTATCTTAGTACAAATGCACCTTATGATTGGCATTCAACTGGACTGCCTGACCATGTACAGTATGATGCAAGAGTACTCTAATTGGGTAAAGGCTTTGGGACTGTCTAGTGGTATCGTTGTGGCTACTGTCCACTGTAGGGGCTGTAGGGGGCATGTCAACATAGTAGTTGCCGGTGTGAGTGTTTCATACTCAATTAATCATCTGAGCCAATGAACTCGTCTTCTTTAGCTGGAGACTCAACTCCCAGCCACCAGCATACCATTTTCCGTTTTGTTGATAAGTTTGTCTTTTCTTTGTACTGGCTGTTATAAAACTCTGAAAACATACCTATGACATCAAAGCCATTTTATGATTGGATTACAAGGTGCATGCAATCCATGTTGTCTATTATTGATGATTATTCTATTTGCAATGACATAGACACAGTGATTGCCACCTCAACCTCTATAAGACAATCTCTGGCACTGCCACATGTTTTCAAGGTTCCTTTGAGATAGTCATTAAACTGGCATTTCTGACCTCCAAGAGCTCTGACTGCTGGCATTGAGAAGTAACTGTAGATAATATGTCGAGGAAGTTGGTTTAAGGGCATACAAATGTGTCATCACAACTTTCACCTTGCTAGAGTTCTTTTGATAATGATATGATTATTGCATTGGAAAAGTTGGCTATATTGGCTGGAATCGTTTGTGTAATCTATCTATGATGTATCAAATATCACCAAAAGGTTTAACATTTTTACAGTATAAAGTTATATTGCCCAGCTCTACTCACTACATATGTTTTGTTTGGTAGGTCTGTATAAAATCTGATGAAATTGTGCTAGGATGCTAATAACTTCAGTTTTCACAATGTGGACTTGTCATAACCACTGCTTGGAGAAATGTAAGTTATAATAGGCTGTTGATTTCAGAGATATAAACATGCAGAGAGTAGGAGAATATGATTGGTTTCTCATCTCATTGACTGTCACTTCATGTAAATATTCCTGAAACTGTCTTTGAACTGACTATTTCAAAAATAACATCCTATGCTTAGTGTTTTCACACAAGTGGCCAATGACTCAGATGATGCTGAATCATTTGTGACATTTTCTGAAAACACCTACTTTCCTTAACAATATTTAGAAAAATTACTCATGGTATTAGCTTGCAGTACACTCAACGGTGTTTCTGAGGTCCTATAAAGGATTTCTTATGAACCCCCTGGTAAATTAGAACAATATGTAGATATTTGTTGAATACTGAACCTGAGCTTTGCTTTCTTATTTAGTTAAAGATTTATCTAATGTCACCTTAACAAATAAAACAATGAATATTTTTTGGTAATGTCTTCATCTGCAGTGCTTCATTATAACTGATCTAGTTGTAAATGCTGATGCATCACTATGATGCAGTGCATTAATAGAAACTGTATTTGCATACAATAGTGGCACTTTGAAGCTGAACCCTCTAAGTTGGAGTATACAGAGCTCTTATATGTTCTTGATGGTACTTTTGATTAAATACAGATGCTCTTTCATAGCTCAGGAGACTTATTGAAGATCATTAAATTAACTTTATCTCAGAGGTTTCCTATCTGTAACTCACTCAACGTTGTGTCGATGAAGTGACACTAGGGGTCACTCTTGGTAGCCCAAGACACCTTCTGATCTTTGATAAAAGACCAATGGGAATTGGGGAGTGGGGAGTTCGTATGCCACTCCCCCGCACATACGGGTATAAAGGAGCTGGCGTGCGAACCACTCATTCAGATTTTCTCTTCGGAGCAGAGTGGTCACTATTTCATTGAGAAATAAGCGAGCTGAATGCCCACGGCTTCCATTCACCTCTGCTGGATTCTGACGGTGCATTACAGCGGCTTCTCCGCGCTCTGCACTGGCACACTGCAGAGCAGGCAGAACAAACTAAAAGAGTATATTCTAAAAGAGTATAATTCCTAAAAGAGTATATTCTAAAAGAGCGGCACACACGGAAACGTCTTTTTAAAGATGCCTTTCAATCTGTGTGTTATTCCTGATTGCGCTCATCATCTCTCGCCTTCTGATGGCCACGTTCGCTGTCTTTTGTGCCTAGCCGCTGCCCACGCGGAGACTTTGTTCGTGGATGTGTCATGTTTTCACTGCGAGAATATGACCATGGCAACGTTGCTTTCACGGCTTGCCTTCGTAAGAAAGCAAGCCACCCTAGCGGATCCCTGTCTAGGTCCTTCTACCTACGGGATTGAGGCAAGTGTGGCTAGCATTGGGGGTGATTTGCGGACCTCAATGGGACCACCTCTGCTGGGTAAATCCCCATGGACCTCCCATTCCCAGCATGCTCGTTTGCCCCAAACAGGCTTCCGGATGCTTGCATCCAGCTTGCATCATGCACAAGATGATTAAAGTTCTAAGAGTTAATGACATTTTTAAGTTTTTCTGGTCTTCTGGTTTCTATGTTGCAAAACTCTGTTGCACTGTATGAAGCAATTTGCTGTGATTAAAGTCTGTTATATTGCATGCTTTTGCAGGAGATATGAGGTATTTTTGTCCATACAATGCAAGTCAATAGGGTCCATCACTCTCAAGCTCCAAAAAGGACATAAAGGCAGCATTAAGATAATCCATACAACTCTAGTGGTTTAATCCATGTTTTCTGAAGCGAAATGACCCGTTTTAGGTGAGAAACAGACCAACATGTCCTGAAACTCGTTTTTCAATATAACACTTGCCATCTGCAGTTTCTTTGGGGCATTATGATTTTAAGCTTGATTACACTTCCTCATGCTTCACACATGTGTAGAGCATATGCAAATTCCATGTACATGCACAGAGCTAAAATGTTAGACTTGCAGTGTATGGACAAAAACAACTGATAAGAGAATTGTAATTTTTGGGTAACTATTTTTTAAGGAGTCTTCGACTTGGGCCAGTAAGCAACTGTCAAGCAACATCCTAGCAATGGCATAGCAACATGCTAAACACCACTCAGAACACCTTAGCATTGCATAGTAACGCCCTGGCAACCACCCACTAAACATTAGCATCTGCATAACAACATGCTGAAAACCACCTAAAATTCCCTAGTGGTTGTGAGATTTGTACGGGCAAGCATCGCTAACTTGACAACAGGGTACTAAGGGCAGTAAATGCAATTAGAATTGTTGTCCACATACTTTCTTCCAAAATTAGGAATCTTTAAGAACCGTTATTGGAATCATTAAGGGAATTGTTAAGTCAAATTATAATCGGAGCCAGAATTCTGTCTGATTCCCATCCCTAGTACCGTGATCTCTACAAAGCTGTTAAGCCACAGATCTGTAGTCCTGCTGGGGTTGTATGGGTCTGGCACAATCAAACACTTCACACTGCAGAGGTGAGACATGTACACTGGCTAAATGAAGCATCATACTGGACCACGTACAAAAACAACAGCAGCTCACTCCCATAGCGAGAAACCCTTCAGCACAAACACACTCACTCACGTGCTAAATCTTGGCAAACACATCCATGGCCAGTTGACATATGTGCGGAGAGACAGATCTGCCAAAATGAAGATCCATTTCACCTCACACACACTCTCTCTCATTCCAAACTGCATTTCATCTGATTACAGCTCACTCCCGGTAATCCTACACCCTTTTTTCAGCTCAGCTCTTCACCCTTTACACTTTATACTGCAAGTGTGTCATATTATAAAGGGTTAGTTCACCCCCCAAAATATTAAAATGAGACATTTGCCGCTCTGTACCATGCAGTGGAGCTAGAAAGTGCCTAAAAAGGACAAACAAGCACCATAAAATCATTTTGTTTTGTTCAGATGATTTGCGTACTATTTTACAAGTCTTCTGAAGCCATATAATATATTTGTGTGAGGAAAAACCAAATGTAAGTTATTCACTGAAAATCTTGCTTGACAGCTGTGGTCACCATTCACTTTCACTGTATGGAAAAGAGCAGCTTGGACATTCAAGTCCTTTTGTGCTCATAGGGTTTCAAAAGACAAGATGGTGAGTAAATGAAGATGGTATTTTCATGCTTGGGTGAACTACTGTATCCCTTTCATGAGTCATTTGGGGTAAGTTTAGATGCCGAAGCAAATACTATGTGATTGCATCAACGTGATTAGACATGTTGGCAGGGGATGTTGCTTGGGTTTATGTCAAGATGCTGCAGCCCACAAACATGACTGAATGTTAAACCTTGTAGACTGAATCAGCCCACAGCGGTAATGACTAGCGCTATGCTTACGGTTTCAACAACGTGCACAGATGGAAGATTCGCCCTCCCTCCCATTTGTAATTAACCTCAAAGTAATTAACTTGTATTTCTCACTCATATCTTGTGAAATCCCTGTCTCCACCCTTCTCGCCCACAACATTCACTCTATCACTCACACCCGAAAGGTTACCCAAACACCAGCTGACATTTAGTTTCTGGCCACAGCGTAACAAAAGATTGCCTTACAATACAGTTTATATCGCAGCGACAGCAAGATGTACACTGTCTAAATGCCAGGATAGCAGTTGATCTTAATGGGGACCATGCTTTATGATTGAAAGTTATTTGCATTACTACATATAGGAATCATTCGAATTTAATGATTCCCTATTCCATTTATGATTCTTAGTACTTTATAGGAAGCACTAATAACCTAAAATTGATCTCAATTACACCATACCATATTCTGTCATTTGCTTCATGAGTTCACTGGTTCATATGGGTCTAGAGTGTATTAAGGTTAACAGATTTGGCTTGCGGTCCATAACAGAGGGGCTCGAGCACAGTACTGGGATTGATTTCTAATATCCCCTGCATTCATTTCTTTCAGCCATTTTGTGCGTATTTTTTGCCTTCATTGAATTGCATTATATGCATAGGCATTGTTCAGCTTGCTCTCTAAATACTGCCACGGACCCTTTTCACATGTCCGCGTTCGCTAGGCGGAAGCCGTCATAGTTGGGTAAATGCAACTATGGTCGCTGCTGAGTTTTATGTGTTTGCACAGTCCTTAAAAGGTTTGCCTGCATTTATGTTTGGAGAATTGAACCGCGTCGTCCATCAACGGTTAAATCTAAACTCAATAAAGACAAAGATTACAAGTTGTTTTTTGAGGGTTATCTGCACGATGCATTTTGGTTTGGGTGAGAAGCATTCTGAGTGAGCTGCAGGTGTGTAATGGTTTTTGGGAAGACCGGTTAGTAGTCCATTGCTGTAGTCTACCCAACTGGTGATGAATGCATGAACAAGTTTCTCTAAGACTTGACTGGATACAAAACATCTAATTCTGGCTATATTATATTTAGTTATTGCTTTGATGTGACTACTGAAACTAAGATCTGACTCCTAAATGACACCAAGATTTCTTACTTGATTTTTTTTTTCTTAATACCCTTAGAGTCAAGGTATGTATTCACCTCAGGAAGTTTTGGCACATCCAACATTTATTTTCATCAATGTACTGGCACAGAGAGTCTATGGGGCTGTAGTCATTTGGTGATAGGGCTAGATAGACCTGGGTATCGTCTGCATAGCCATGGTATGCAATTTGGTTCTTTTTCATAATTTGTCCTAGTGGGAGCATATACTGGCAGAACAGGAGTGGTGCAGGAACTGAGCCTTGTGGGACTCCGCACGTCATAGATGTCCACTCAGATTCATAGTTGCCTATGTTCACATAGTAACCCCTAACTTCTAGACCTGAACCAGCCAAGAGGACCGTCCCAGAGAGCTCTACACAGTTTTCCAATCTGTCTTGGAGAATGTTGTGGTCAACAGTGTCAAAAGCAGCACTGAGATCTAATAATACCAGCAATTATATTTTGTATGAATCAGTATTTAGCCGAATATCATTAAGGATATTTATGAGTGTCATCTCTGTGCTATGATGTGATCGGAAACCAGACTATAAATTGTCCAAGTAGCAATTTTTTGTTAAGCTGATTGAAAACAACCTTTCCAATAATTTTGCCTATGAAAGGAAGATTTGAGATTGGTCTGTGGTTGTTCAGTATTGAGGTATCTAGATTGTGATTTTTAAGAAGGGGCTTGAAAACTGCAGTGTTCAGGGACTTCAGAAATGTGCCTGAAAGGAGTGATGCATTGACTATTTCTTACAGATCTTTTTCCGGACAGCTAAACAATTTTTTGTAAAATGTTGTTTGGAGTGTGTCAAGACAGCAGGTTGAAGTTTTAAGATGCTGCACTATTTCTTCCCGGGTTTTGCCATCAATTTCCGGACATAGTGACTAATTTCAGAGGTTTTTGTGGTGGGTGCTGTCTGACCTCAGTGCAACATGAGGACGAGCTGATCACCATTCTTATATCATTGATCTTATTCATGAAAAAAATGCAAACTCGTTGCATTTCTGTCAGAGAGCATTTCACAGCAACCTGTGTTGTGGGGTTTGGTAGTCTCTCTACAGTAGCAAAAAGAGTGCGGGTGACGTTTATATTGCTGTTAATAATGTTTGAGAAGAAGTTCTGCCTAGCTGTGCATAATTCCAAACTGAAAGCATTAAGGCTGTCTTTATAAATATTATAATGAAAGACTTCAATGGACTGTTTTCCACCACATACATTCTGCATTCCTGCATTTTCTTTTCATGTTTTCCACTGCTTTTGTGTTTCTCCAAGGTGCTCTACGCCTGCCAGTGATCGTCCGGACCTTTACAGGAGCGGTGCCATCAATAACATTTTTAACTTTTGAGTTAAAGTTATCGTGGAGATCATAAACACAGTTTGCTGATATACTAATTTCAAAGATATAACCTTGATAAATTGCACACTAGTGTTCTCATTTACGTACCTCTTTTTGACAGAGACAGATCTAACTTCAGTGGCAGGAGAAATCAATATTTCAAAGAAAATACAGAAATGGTCAGATAGCACAACGTCCTTAATAATAGTGGACGACGTGTTCAGATCCTTGCTAATAGGCAGATCAAGAGTGTGTGGGTCCATCTACATGTTGAGTCAGATCAGTGTTTAAAGCTGTTTTGAGTTCTTTGGCAGTGTTGTGTTCAGGATTATCTCTATGAATGTTGAAATCCCCAGCCATAACAAAGCAGTCAAATTCAGAGGAAGTTGTTGATAACAGTCCTGTAAAATCATCAGAAAGCCAGGAGAGTATTTTGGAGGCCTATAAATGATTATAAATAAGCATCTTTTTATAGAAGTTATAAGAAATGGATTAATCTAATCCAATAATCCAGTTTGTTTGGGTTTTTTCCTGTTTGAGCTGTGCAAGCTGGATGCGCTGAACACAGACAAAATGAACCGCTTTAAAATGGGTTAATTATTTTACTCAAACGCATGTTTACACATGACATTAATTACTATATCTTATATCTTATAACTTACATCTGCACAGACAATGAAGCTAACGAACAGGTGAAACTGAATTTAAGTTATAATAGTCATAATATGCATAACTTGCATTGCGTAAAGCAATATAATAATATAATAACTGACTAAACACAGAAAAATGAAGAATTCACAATACAGTGTGCTCACTTTTAAAGAGTCGCCAATACTTCTATATGTTCATTATATGCTATTATTTCAGAAGCTCGGGGTTGTTGTACGATGACAGTTGTACAGTATTTTATATGTAGCCTTTCTTTTATATATGTTTGATAAATGTTTAAATTACAAAAGTGTTCAGACATTTTTTCTAAATGTTTGAATATTTGGTTAAAGAGTGATCTGTTACAGTTTGAAACATGTTTTTGAGCTTGTCCTCCTATTTCTTTAAGACACCATAATTCTGGATGGTTTAGAATAATCATCCTTACCTCAGTTACCCAGATGGACAGGAGGTGTTGAGTGGGTGGACTGGTCAGCGCCAGGCTGCCTGGCTGGAGGGGAATCAAAACACGGCATACGGTCCAGAACATACGTTCACAGGTTAAAAACAAGACAGTGTGAATACTCAGAATTGTATTTAATATAGCTGAAAGAGATTTGGAATGTGCATATCATGTGTGTATGTCAAGAGAGAGAGTAAATCCTCTGTGTTTACCTTTAGTTGTTTATCTGGTGTTTGTGTACGTGATTACTTGACACCAAGGGTGACTGTTCCCCAGTGCCTACAAATCAACATCCTTTTTACTTTTAATGCAAATAAGAGCGGCATGTTTTGGAGCATCGCTTCTGCTGTCATACAGTATATAGAGAATATATACAAGAGTACTGGAGTCCATCAGAAAAAGTTTCCAAACCTTCTAAAGCCAAAGCTTCAATGCATCTCTATCTTTGATGATGAAAAGCTCAGCAGGATAAATCAATATGTTGGCTAACACACTGAACAAATAAACACACACACACACACACACGGTCACATACCGCTCAGACCAACCACTGCTAATTAATGGTCTCTAAGATGCGACAGTTGTTTTGTTTTTTTTATCCCACCTTTCCCTGAATTTAGACAGGGAGGGTTTTGTATGGAGATGTATTGCCTCCATCAACAAGTTCTTGGTTACTGTTGCTATGCATGGTACAATGTTCCTGTTGCAGCTACAGCCAATAAGCATGCCACAAAGACACTGGGCTCTAAAAACGGCAATCTATATTTCAGCAAACAAGCAGCTGCAGAAGTGCGCTTCAGCAAATGTCAAGCTTTCCTTTTTTAATGATATTGCTGACTTGTGTTGACTCGTAATTAAAATACCCTGTTACATGCGTCACAAAGTTATATAGCTACAGCTGGACTCCATATTGATTGTTTATGTTGTTTTATATCTTTTGTTTGCATACAATGAATAGCATGCTGTATATTAGGGGTGGGCAGTTTGAGCAAAATATTGATGCAGTAACATTTTTGAGTTCTCTCAACAGCTGCTTAATAATTGTCCTCAGTAATTTTGCTTTGTTTACTCAATGTAAAAAATCTTGTTAAGAGAACAACTCATTTCTTATATAGCCACATATCAATTTACAGTATGAGGACTTTCATTTTGTCACCATTTCATATATTTTTACATGAAGTTAACTGCAATCTTTTCTTCTAAAGAGAGGTGTTCAATTGTTCTACATAGACACATAATAGACTTCAACCCTTAATACACAAACAGTGACAATCAACAAACCTCATTAAGTTAAAAGTTGAGCTTCAAACATAACCACACAAATATTTTCTAACAGGGATAAAAAATAAAAATAACAGCATAAAGTCAATAAATAGCAAAACAAAAATAATAATAAGCATTTTACACAAACCGCATAATTTATTTATGTTGCAAGGCATGCTGGGAACTTGCAAATCAGCTAAATATTTTAACATGAAATTGTTTGTTCAGACAACTCTGGTCTCACGTGTGTTTTTATGTAGATTTAATGTAATTCACATAGTGACTCAAATACTGGCAAAAGCTGGATAAAATGCTATAAAAAAAATGTACGCTGAATAACCATATCGTTTCGCTTATTTTTGTATAATCCAGTGGATTAAAAACTTCAAAAATGAAAGATAATTTATTCACTTGTCTGTGTGCGCAAATAATAATAATAATCATAAGAAAAAAGCTTCAGAACAAAATAGGGTGGAACGGTACATTCACAACATAATCAAGATAATTTTGCTGACGATATAAAATTAAGCAATATTGTGAATTTCACGATAATTTTATAGAGCCTTTTATTTGGACAATGTGTTTCATAAGAGCCCACCTTTAGACTAATTACACGTCATTCAGGGCAGTGCAGTTATTCAAAATAACCAACAAAACATACCATCATTATTTACAACTTGATTTTTACTTTTGCATTTAACATTTTTTATCTACTTGACTACAATGGCTGTTTAGTCGACATGATGATTCCTTTGATTTAAAAAAACAAGCAAATGCTTTTAAGCCATTTCAGAGCAAATACAAAATTATTAATATACTGAATATCATCAGTTGGCTGAAAAATAGCGAGACATAATTTGTATTGCCATAACACCCAGCCCTAATAACAAATGAATAATAAGTCTGGCATCAGTGCAAAAACTGTTTACATTATGTAACACTTGAATTAAAAACAGATGACTCCAAACAGTAAAACTAATATTTTAAAACAGATAGTTCTGTCTCTATTGTATACTCTATGTATGGTTGTATACGTCATATTAGAAGCTGCTGTAAAATCACTTGTGACATGATGGCCATACATCAAAACAAATCAGCATACATTTACATTTGTTTGAAGTAGATCATTGGGGCAGATTGAATAACATACTACCGATACAATAAAAAGCCACAATGTTGATTTATTTATTTATTTACATATTAATCGATTAAATAATTAAAAGATAATTTCAACTTTGAGCCCTTACATTTCCATTTATGCATTTGGCAGACGCTTTTATCCAAAGCGACTTACAGTGCACATATTACAGGGACAATCCCCCCGGAACAACCTGGAGTTAAGTGCCTTGCTCAAGGACACAATGGTGGTGGATGTGGGGATCGAACCAGTGACCTTCTGATTACCAGTTATGTGCTTTAGTCCACTACGCCTCCACCACTCCAATATTTCATCACAAAAATAAAATAAAGCATTTTACATCAATTCAAAATAAGATTATCAGAAGCATGAAAGAGAACATACCTGCATGAATAAAGACAAATAAATCAAAACAAGCTCGACTCTGTGGCCTTCTCTCACAATTGAAGCCCTTGAAAATACTGATTTCTAAAATTGTCGTTGCTTGCTGTTCATGTCTTGAATCATGTAATTACATTACGTAAAAATAATTTCCTGTTCATTTCCAGTGACACTATTGAAGCATGCACACATTATTTCAACACATACTGTTTTTATTTCCAGATCATTCATTCACTTTCAGCTTCTGAGCATCTGTCTGGATTCTGTCCTCTTCTCTCCTCCTTTTCTGATTCTTTATTTTAAGTGGATAAAATCAGACCTCTTGAAGTCTTATGTAACCAGCCAATAACGTGTATGCCAGAAATAATTTCAGCATGCCATGATGTATATAGATCCCTCGGATGCATGTACATGCACACTGCCTTGAAATAAACACAAACTACTTGTGGTAAATAATCACACATCAGCACCACCACATGTTCCCATTTATAGATACTACAGTAAATATAAGCTCGCTACGGCTGGAAAATATAGCTTTATAAATTATATCGGATTATTTTTCAGCCTTTTGACAATTGGGTATTTCTCAATATTTCTGTATTGATGCTATATGATGCTTATTTTTTTAATCATCATTTCTACAAAACAGCCAGTAAAATATAGCCAAGTACAATATAGCCAAGTACAATATAGTAACATTTTTGTTCATTTATATTAAGGCATGTTTTCCACACTGTTTTTCCTTGAATGAACTGAGAGAAGAATAATGTTTAATATTTTGCATTTCTATGCACCAATATAACAATACATAAATACTGTAAATCAAAGCTGTTTTTCATCTTCATGGGGGTGGATCACTTTCACCGCCAAGACAGATATCATTTTTGCCTTTGGGCCAACAGTCGTTCTAATCATTCCAATTTGGGGGGGCCACTGCTCATATGTCACACAGCGCTCATGGCCGTGACTGTAAAACACCAGACTTCTCTCACAGTGAAATCGTAAACAGTAGGTTGACTTTTCTTGAGCTAAAATTGGTCCGTGGTTACCGAAATTCTAAATACTGTCCCCATTGGCCAAAGCAGTAAGTGTTGGTGGGCGTATGGGCATGTGTGAAATGTGCATGGAGAGGCAACAAAAGCAAGTTTTTAAGCAAGTTGTTTTCAGCTGTAATACAGTGAAGAGGAATGCATATTTTATAAACTCCGAATTGCTTCCTGATTTCAGAGTGGGTTCCGAACCCGGGCCTCCCGCTCTCCTGATGCAACGCGCTTCCAGTCGCGTGACAATGGAAGGTAAATACACTTGAGCCGATGCAAAAATATCTCATAGGAGATGAAGCTTGTCAGTGAGTCAGCATAATGTGGGTGATCCTAGTGTACTGGAACTCTTGGAAACAACATGCCTACTTCCCGTATGATCATGTTGAAAACACAGTGGAGGTGGTGTCAGCATTGAACCAATACTTGAACATACACACTTCCTATATCTCATTCCCCAGCCTTGCGGCTGTCCTCCAGGGCTGATATTACTCATCAGAGTGTCAGGGAGAGATTATTTTAATTAACACTCTCTAAATGCCAGGAAGAAGCAACCCCTCTCTCATACTGCATGCTATGCACCTCACTCGCATCCCTATTACATAGTACTGATATTTTACCCACACTAACACGTGACTGTAATAACATGGAATCAGTAAACCCCAGTGTGCGCTTTCTTCGTAAGAGAGGGTGTCAATTGAGTTTTGTAAAACAAAAAATACTCAATTAAGCATTGAATTAATCATCTAGGGCCCCTTGCCTCTAATTTGTACAATCAAGCAACGAATCTTGGCGTGGTTTTCAATGCTGATTTGAAGTTAGATTAATACATCAGTTCTGTCTAACTAAGGGCCATTGAGAAATTGAAACCTTTTCTTTATTATAAGGATCTGGAGATTGTTGTACATGCTTTCATTCCTTCCTGACTGGATTACTGTAACTCATTGTATTATGGTATTTCACATGCTTCATTAACACATCTGCAATCATTCCAAAATGCAGCTGATTGGCTTCTGACTGGAACTAGGAAGCATGTTAGTATTTCACCAGTGATCTCTTCATTGACAACCCGTTAAATATAAAAGTCAATATAAGATTTTATTATATGTTTTTATGGGTCTGCACGGCGCCTTCTTACATTGGTGAACTCCTTCAGCAATATCAGTCTTCTAGACCTCTAAGGTCATCTCAGAATCTTCTTTTAACCATTCCTAAGTCCTGTCTAAAAACTAAAGGGGATCATGCATGCTCTGTAGCGGCTCCGCGTCTTTTGGAATAGTTTGCCTCTTCATATCAGATCCTGTATCACAGTTGATGTTTTCAAATCTCATTTGAAGACTCATCTTGTCTCCATTTGCCTATGACTGTGTCTAGTGTGTGTAACTATACAGTATTTACTAGTGTTGCTGTATTATTTTATGCTTTATGAATGTGCACGCTGTTTTTGAATAATGATGTGGTTTTTTTTCCTATTATGTAAAGCACTTTTTTCAGCACGTGTTGTTTTTAAATGTGCAATATAATGAAATGTGATTGATTGAGTGATTGATTGATTGATTGATTGATTGATTGATTGATTGATTGATTGATTGATTGATTGGTTGATTGAAAAAAGTATCTAAATATAATTACTGTCTTGCATAAAAATTTGTAGATATAGTTCAATTGGGGGCACCTTCGATTCCAAAAAGAAAAATAATAGTCTGCATCAGAACCTGTTTCGCTATATTTGCCTAGAGCAGTACAGTTCAGACATTGGAAGGAATAATTAATAGTTAATAGTTTAACAATTTATCCAATATTTAAGTGTTCCGATTTTATTTTAGGCTATTTGAGATTTGTTTTGTAAGCTTAGCATTCTAATGTCCATCTCTATTGGAATCAATTGTAAGTAAAGTCTCGGGAACACTTTATTTTACAGTGTCCTTGTTATACATATTACATGCATTGACTATAGTAACAGTAAATTATGCATAATTACAAGCAACTAACACTAATCCAAACCCTAAACCTATTGTAAGTAGATGTTGTTAATAAATATTACTCAGTAATTACATGTGTAATTACACTGTAACAAGGACAGAGAAAAATAAAGTGTAACCAAACTCTCCATGTATGTAGCACTATTTGCATTGTGCATAGAGTTGCTTTCTATGTTGAGTGTTCTTAATCAGTCACTTATGAGATTCCATTTCTGGTTTAATGCTGCATGAGTAAACAAGGCAGCTCTCCAGCTTGTGATATTTTAATGTGTGCCTTCCATTTTGAACAGTGAGTAAAATGGACTTTATTAGTGGCAGATAAAACAGTTTACAGCTATTGTAAATCTTGCACAGTAAGCCAAAAAAAAATCTCTATTAGATAATAGTTTACTCTGAGAAATTGTGTTTTAGTAAATTGATTACATTTTCACAGAAACATGTGTGCCTCCAACCTTTCTTTATGGGATAGTAGATTACAGAAGCTCTGGTGAATGTCATTTGTCTGCATTCTCCAAACCCTCTTTCTGATGTGATAGATACAGCAGAAAAGGAGAGATAGTTCACACAAAAATGGAAATGATGTCATTTTTTTGTTCACCTTCATGTCATTCCAAAGCCTTCTTCTGTAAAGCACATAAGGAAATGTTAGGCAGAATGTTAACAAAGCACTTCATTCAATGAAAATGAATGGGGACATACACTGTCAATTCCCAACAATGACAAAAAGGCACCGTAATAACCATAAAGGTGTAAATACGACTCTTGTGCTAAATTCCAAGTCTACTGAAGCCATATAATAGCTCTGTTTGAGGAACAACCAACAAAGTACATTGCAACTCACTGAAAATCTTCACCTCTGCCACAACTCTCAAATCTCATTAGCATTTTGTATATTTATATTTGGAGTGTAAAGACGTGCTGTGCCAAATTTAATGTCAATGACACCAAAAGCCATTGGTTGATAGTGTCATGCCAAATTTAAATAGGCTACTGAAGGAAACATTTTCAGTGAATAACTAATTCATTTTGCTTCAGTTTGTGACACAACTCTATCCTATATTGACTACTTTTATGTTGCTTATTTGTCATTTTTAAAGCTCAATAGTGTCTGTTCTTATTCAGATTCATTTTATTGAAAAAGATAAGCATAAACATACTTCACAATGTCTCCTTTTGTAGAAGACCAAACATGGGATTGGAGCAACATGAGGGACAGAATGTTTGAGTGAACAGTCTACATGTACAGTATAATATATAGCCAGACTATAACAAAGTTGTACAAGAGTACAAGACTGGTCAACAACTTTCACAAAGTTGAAACATAAGCAAAATGTGGTACTAGCAGGACGTTGGACAGGGAAAGTTAGAGAAAAACTGATTAAAGGGTGAGAGTTGTAGAAAAGGAAGAAAACAATGCAAAGGTACTGAGCGAGAGGCCAACAAAATGGGATCTTGGTGCATTGCAGACAGCATTGCCATGGAAACGGGGTGGGGGGAGAACGAGTGAGAGAGAGGATTAGAAAAGAAGGTCTGAGATCACTGCAGAGCTCTGTGGCTTCCTGTGTATTCAGTTGTGGGTGTGTATGTATTGAAGTTGTTGGCTTGTAGAGGAAGAATTTGGGTACAGCTAGTCCATACTAGGCCATTGTGGGCTAATAAGTATCTCACTGGAGATTGGAGGAGCTTCCTGGTGGAGCTTTGTCTGACTGCACTTTCTCATCAGTGACAGAAAATAAACACAAAATGTTTTGCCATTGTAGCAACCTACAGACTAAACAAACTGAGCGTTGAGTTTGAAGTTGGCGCTAATAGATTGTGACACTGAGAGCGCAGTATTTCATTGGTTGTTTTGAAAACTGCCCATGCTCATGCTTGTTGCATCCAAGGAGTGAAGGTTGGACTGGTTAGCAGGTTAGCCACAGCATGTTTCTTAATTGCTAGTCATTCAAAAGTTGACTTGTATTCAAGAAATTTTTTTGCAAGTAGCATATAATTATGCAATATAGCACGAGTAAGAGTGCTGTTGTTTTGAATATCAGCATGGCTGTGATTTGGAAATTTGCTGAGACCATAGGCCTCAGCTATACACAGCAACACATGTTTAACTGATTCAGAAGTGCCTCATTGTCCGAGACACAATAGTTTGGCCGGCTTTGTTGTGACATTAAGAGGAGATCACGTGTGTGAAATGAAAGGCCATTGCTGAGGCCTATGGTAATGGCTGACCATCATAAAACTTTAACTGCCCTGCAAAGTGTAGAGTAGGTTTGATTTTGACACAGTTTTGAGGAGACCAAAGATTTTTCCAGGTTGACTGATGTAAAAATAATAACAACAGTGATAACGGACATACTTGATAGGGGTGATGATAAAGATAGTGGTGGTGATAATACTGGTAGTGATGACAATGGTAGTGGTGATTGTGATAGTAGTGATGGTTATAATGATGATGGTGGTGGTAATGATACCAGCGATGGTCATGATAATGGTGATGTGGTGATAGTGTCAGTGACCAAGGTGGTGATAATTGTGATGGTAGTGATGATGATGATGATGATGATGATGATGATGATGATGATGATGATGATGACGATGGTGGTGATAATAGCGATGATGATGATGATGACAATGATGATGGAGGCAGGGATAATGATGGTCATGATGGCATTAGAGTATTATGATGATGGTGGTCCTCATACCACTGATGATGATGGTGATGTGGTAATAGTGACAGTGATGATGGTGGTGATAATAGAGATGGTGGTGATGGGGGCCGCGGGGATAATAGACTTAATAATATAAACCCTGTCCCACCACTTATTCACTGCTCCCTCTGCACTCCATCACTCTTTCCATCTCTCTCTTTCTCTAAATTTACTCCATGTCCTTCGCTGTCATCCACTTCATATCAGTCACTCTCTCTCTTGAGTAATGCTCATAGTCATGGAGATGTGGGGAACAGCATGTAATGTGTTACGGGTGTCTCCCGCTGAGATGAGAGCTCTAATGAGTCTCTCAGGCAAGCATGAAGACATCCGACAAGGCACAGAGCCAGGCGAGACAAATATACATGCGATCCCTGATTGAAGATAAACTGGCCAGATGACCACAGCCATGTTCTGAATGAAATACAAGCTTCATGTTTACTCGATACTGTGCTGTTTACACTACATAGTATGAGAAATGGTACACAATATGCAATGATAAACATTTCGAGCAGTAATATGCTGCATTAAATATATAGCACTCTTAATATCCTTAAAGTGTAAGTCTAAAAGGTCTCTTAGCAGTTCATTTATCTGAAAAAAGCTCCTGTCATCTAAAGCATTCAAGCAGTACTTTGTATTCCCTGCTTTGTTTCTGATATATTTAGTCTCTGAATAAACAGTTTATTTTGTGCAAGCCCTCTAATGTGATTTTACTTTGCGTCAACGGCCCCTTCACAGACCACCCACGTGCAGATCTTCCTGAAATATCAGCCATTGATTAGTTCTGTCCTGTTGGGCGATAAGGCAGTATTTTTAGCACTAGGTAATCTAAAATGTCTGTACACCATGATTTCTGTCTGGGGAGAGCGGGCTGTTGCCACAGATACCAGACAGAAGGATGTCTTTCCAGCACGTAGGGCATTTCCCTTTTTAGAGACGCAGTCGACAGCATTCATGACAACATTGATGCACTGTTCACCGAGCCACAGGTGGAAACAGGTTTAGCGCAAAGATGAAAATAGGATGTTTGTGTGTGCATTTTTTCACTTGTGCCCTCTTCTTTAATTTGGGTAGAAATGTATTCAGTTTTTAAGTGAGGATTCACTGCACTGCAAATAATAGTATCAAATAAAATTTTAGCTGAAGGTGTGATTTAATGGATAACATTTTTTTAATATGTTCTTCTATCTAGACTTAATATGCAGAGTCAACTTTACAGTACGTTGATTTCAATTACAAATTTGATGTAAACACTGTGGATCTTTAACACTTTCAAAACTTTGCTGTTTTTAAGTAGCCCCTCTAGCCTGACATGGCAGCATTGCCTCAACCAATGGAGTAAGTTTGGGGCAGGACTAGCTGGTTGATTGACCAATAGCAGACAGGGGGAGTGTTCAGTATTTTTGCAATTCCATTTAGTGATGCATATGCTGTAGGAATTACACACATCAGCTTTAATAGTATTTGTGTCTTGTTTCTCAGTGAAAATATCTTAACATACTTATTACAACAAAAAAATATTTTAGAAGAAATATTGTGAAAGATAATACATTTTCAGATAATATATCTTGAATATGGTTTATTATTATCCCATTGGCAAACATATATATTTTTCTTTTTTTTAACCATAAACCTTTGTAAATTTGATTAGTACTTAAAACCAAAATGGAGTAAGACAACAACAACAAAATTCTAATCGCTAAATTCATTTATACAACACAAAAGCTGATAGGTGCTTTGAACATATAATAATTTAGCCAATCGGCTTGCATGGTGCAAGATTATAGGTCATTTGACAAATAATTTGTTAGCAAATCAACTTGCGTATTCTTTCTGTCTAACAATTAAATTGCTTCATTTGTCTGCAGGTAAGCAGGTTTCAATACTGCACGCTACAGGAGTTTTCTCTCTGAAACCCTCCTCCCCAGCACCATTTGTCTAGAGCTGAATCTCATGTATTGTATGTTTATCTAATTGTGCGGTAGCAGCCACATATGGGGCTTTTCCACTGCATGGTACAGCTCGTCTCGACTCGACTCTGCTTCCGTTTTGGGGGTTTTCCACTGTGGATAATACCCTGCAGATCACTGATTGGTCAGAGAGAATCATCACTGCCATCGTCACTGGATTTTCAACACGGGACATCAACCCGCTAATTTTAAAGTTAGCTACAGCGAAAGCAGTATCATTTATTCATGAGACTTTCGAATTGTAAAAAGAAATGGCTGTGTGCAAGACCACGTCATGGTCAATAAACTAGGTGCAGATGGCCCACTCTTTAGCGATGAGTTAAACGAAAAAGTCTCTCAGGAAGTGTATCAGCTGTTGGCCGCATAGCTGAGACACGGCTTCCACCGGATCAACCAACAGTGTAGGGAAAAGTAAAAAGTAAAAGTGACTACAGAACCATCAAGGAAAAGTGGAAGTGGTTCGACTAAATGGACGCTATCTAGACCGGCGAGCAATGGGAGGGAGCGTGCCTATGACTCAGTCACAGCTGGAGTCCACGATGGAGGATGGTATGTTTTGTTATGTTAACTCTATACTCTGCTTGAAAGCTTCACTTTATTTAGTTGACCAGCTACTGGAAAGCTTGCTTCTAAAATAACCAGGAAAATTGAACTGTTACACTTAAGTAAAATCACCATGCAACAACTGCTTTATGCAGCACAATGAGCTAGTAGCTAACAGCTAGCAGTCGTGTTATTGTTTATTGTTTTGTGTCGTGATTAAGATGATGTCATGGCAGTAGAGGCGGCGCAACTATGACGATCAGCCTATAATACCACCCACGTTGAGGCGGCACTAAACTGCAGTGGAAAAGCAAGCTCAGAAAGTAAAGCGAGTAGAGTCGAGTCAAACCGTAACGTCCAGTGGAAAAGTGCCAATACACATGTCTGTGTGTGTTCAAACAGTAACAAGTCTTCATTCTTGTTATGCAACAGCAGCAGTAAGCAGATTTAAGCAGACCAAACCTACCAACTTAAATTTACCTTAAAAAAAGCCTTAAATTTATGTATCTTGAACTTAATTAAAGAAATATTCTCTGAAAACAAGTTTTGAATTCTTAGATACTTGTACTGGAATACATGGATACCGATTAAAAACACTTGTTTTTGCAAGTGGTCACGTGGACGTCTTATAGATGAATCTTTTTAACGCCACTTGCCCTTAGCCCCCGTTCTAACCAAACCCATCTCTCACTTGTACACTCTCTGAGCTGCACCCTTAAATATTACATCAAAGTGTCCCAAAGGACAGACTCTCCCGCTGTTCTGGTATTTACTGTGGATCAGTAGCGAGAGGCTTCTGGGTGAAACAGGCAGAGTAGGTGTTTGTTACAAGGGAATAACTGTAGAATGACAAGGCCTGAGCCATATACAGAAGGTGACAAATGTGTTTTGTTAGCATCTTAGAGAAAGCTGTCACCTCTGAACATGTGTTCCCTTTGATTTCAATGGAACATGGGCCAGGAATAGTTTACATATAAAGGGACAATAATGGTTGGTTCAGTGAGCAGTATGTGTGAGTGGGAGTTTATGGCACCATCATTAACACATTTAAGAAACGTATCCAGTGTCTGGATCAACACAACTCAAAGGTTGATCTTTCATAGCTCAGGATACTTTTAGCACTTTTCCACTGCACGTTACGGTTCGACTCGACTCTACTCGCTTTACTTTTCTGAGCTTGCATTTCCATTACAGTTTAGTGTCACCTCAACGTGGGTGTGATTATAGGCTGATCGTCATAGTTGCGCTACCTCTACTGCCGTGACATTATCTTAAACACAACACAAACTGACCAAAACAATAAAAAGGACCACTAACTGTTAGATACTAGCTCATTGTGCTGCATAAAGTTCAATTTTCCTGGTTGTTTTAGAAGCAAGCTTCCAGTAGCTGGTCAACTATATAAAGTGAAGCTTTCAAGCAGAGTATAGAGTTAACATAACAAAACATACCATCCTCCATCGTGGATCAAAGGCAGTCCAGAGCACTCTCCCTCCCATTGCTCACGGTTTAGATAGCATCCATTTGGTCGAACCACTTCCACTTTTCCTTGATGTTTCTGTAGTTATTTTTAATTATGTTAAATTTTTTTAAACTTTTCCTACACTGTTGGTAGATCCGGTGGTAGCCGTGTGCGGCCAACAGCTGATACATTTCCTGGGAGACTTTTCGTTTTGCTCATCACTAAGAAGTGGACCGTTTGCACCTCGTTTATTGACCACGGTGTGGTTTTGAGCACAGCCATTTCTTTTTTCACAATTCGAAAGTCACGTGAACAAATGATACTGTTATGCGCTGTTGCTAACTTCAAAACTAGCGGGTTGATGTCGCATGTCAGAATTTCAGTGACGCTGCAGTGACGATTCTCCCTGACCAATCAGTGATCTGCAGGATTTTGACATCACATTTAGTATCGGCTCGGCTCGCTTGGAACCTCGACCAGGTACTATCCACAGTGGAAAACCCCAAAAAAGCGAGCAGAGTCGAGTTGAATCAAGTTGTACTGTGCAGTGGAAAATCCCCATTAGACAAATAGCACACAAATTACTTAGACTGTCATGTCCTTATTGCTCATACTTAAGCAGTAGCGGTATTAACCACCATGCAAACCACGCAATTGCGTGGGGCCCCAGAACACGTGTGAACACGCCATTGTCAGTGCTCTCAGAGCACTCTTAGAAGCTGCCGGGTTCAGGTCAGTAGGACTTTGGGTTTGTAATTTATGAAAAAATATATAGGCCTTCCGAACTTGTTTCACTCACACACTCAGATACGTGCGAATGGATGAGTTAGGGGCCGTTCACACCGAACATGTTTTTGTGTTTTCCTATGTAAATATGTTGGACGAGCATCCTTGACTGCTGCAACACGTCTCACTGTTTCTTCAGTATATGACAGTGACCGGCACATTTTTAGCAAAACGCATGTCGAGACACCTGCGTTCTGTTTCATTCATTGCGTTGCATGCATCTAGACTGTTTTTAGTGCAGGTGTCACAAAGATTTAATGTTCAGGGTGCAAAGAGGTGACTGTTACAATGTTTAACATCATTATAGATTGTTCTGCACCAAGCAAAGTTTCAGCGCTTGATAAACGCCAATGTTTTTTTCCCCTGCTCTGGTGGGGCCGCCGTGCTTGTGTGTTTATTGTTACTGTTATAAATGTTGCAGCATCAGAATATAAGTTCTAGGTGAAAGTAAAGTAAATAAGACAGAAATATAATACTAATGTATAAATCCTCAAAGTAATAATAATAATACTGTATCATGTTGTAATGATAAACTGGACAACAATAAATACTGTAATTTATGGGTTATAATATTAATAAATACCAACTAAATTCCAAAATGTTACTGGGTAAAGTAGTAGTTTTTTGCTCACCCTGTTCACAAAAAATATATAATAATAAACAAAATTTTTAAAGTTTTGTAAAACTATATGTAGGTGTACATTGCTTTTTTACCTGTGGAAAAACTGGAAAACATGCATTCATTATATTTAACTAGATTTTTATTTCATTAAACATGTTGAATGTACTTGGCTACAACAGCTTATAGGATGAAATTAAAATTATGATTTAATGTAATTTTATGTAATTTTTTTAAGCAAATATTTTCAAAATATTTGGTCAGTTGCTTGGGGCCTCAGAAATCGTAAACCCGCCCCTGTACTTAATGATGGGCTCTTTTTACTTGGTGCAGTATGTGCCAATGTTGCATTATGGACACCAAACACACTGTGCCAATTGGATGTATACTTCCCACTCACTAACTTAACAGGCCAACACTACAGTACATATGCGTATGATAGCATTTACATTACATTTGGATGACCCAAAATGACTTTCAGTGCATTCAGCATTTAAATGTACTTCAATTATCAGAAACGTATCATTTTATTTTCAAAATGTTTCTTTGCCATAGAGTCTGTAATATTAGTACTGGCTGTCTTTTTACAAGAAATCATAGTCCACATACCTGTAAAAAAAATTTACCATATATTTATTGATGTATTTCCTGGGTATCAAATCTACAAGCATGAGCATATGTAGCAACGTCTACCAGTGGAGCAAAAATAGATTAAATGAGCTAATACTACAATAGATTATCTATTTTGGCATGGCTGTTTTTCTACAAGTCCACATTACATTCTAACAGTAAGTTTATCTGTGTGTCCACATAGTCCATATGTCCATTTGATCAATGTTAATCGATATGGTCTGGGAATCAAACCTACAACCTTCACATTGTTACCATCATGCTCTACCAATTGAGCTAATGTTGAGTTAAAATAGATCAGAAGAGCTAAAATAGACAGCCAATTCCAAATGAGTTATACAAGTCCACATATACAGTATATTTTATCAGTGGAATGATTGGTGTTTTCCCTGGGAATTGAATCCACAACCTCAACATTGCTCTACCAGTTGAGCTAATGTTGAGCTAAAGTAATCAAAATATGCTCAAATATACAGCCAATACTAATGCAGTTGATCTACTTTGGGATTGGCCATGACTTTGTACAATCACAGTCCACATATACATTTTATCAACATGTTTATTGGTTTGTTTCTTGGGAATTGAACCTAAAACTTTGGTATTATTAGCACCTGGCTCTACAATTATTATGATAAAATATTGTCTGTTATATACCGATAGTAAGATCGCCGGCGATAGCTGCCAGTGACGGTTAAGATGACAAAATGTACTGATTCCTTTCCACAAGCTGTCTGTTCAGAAATGTCACCTATTATATTTCCAAATATCTACTTGCTGTGGAGTGTGTGGTATTTTAGTTCTGGCTGTCTTTCTACAATCACACATCATTCATATTTAATTGAACTTTTCAGCGAATGAGCAGCTGATGGCAGTCTTCATTCGCTGTGTTCCTATAGTGCACATTGTGCATGCTCTGTCTGTATTTTTAGAATGCTGTTCTCTTTCTCAGTCTTTCTCAGTCACTGAGGTTTTTGTTTTGTTTTTAAGACTATGAGCTCCTTGACAGTAAGAAGGTGTCTGCTGGCAACACAATTCTTGGAGTTCTGTAGTCAGTCTGTACATAACTCTCTGCAAAAGTGCCACTGATGTTGTAGCATTCAACTGTTCATCAAGAGACGCATGATTATTAACAGTAGGTTTTTTTTTATCTCCCTTTATCAGGCAGTATATATAGTACAAATACATAATTAGTGGTGCTTGCTAAGGCAAGAATCACTATTTCTATTGCCCATACTTAGGGTTAGGGATTTGAACAAACCCCTAAGCCTAAGTATTAAAGTTTGGGACCTAACCTGTCTTCCACTGTTTGTGTTACAATGAACATGTATGATATCTGAAAATGATATTGTAAGCTGCCACATCCCTTTTCAAAAATCATCCAATTTCACTGCTTGGTGTCGGTGAACTGCACAATGTGCAGTCTTGTGCTGTTCTCTATTTAAATAGTTATGTTATATATCAGAGCGTTAGTCCTCCAGCTCAGGGTGTTGTGCTCTGATCTGATGCTGGGTGTTATTATGAAGTCATTAGTCTCTGTCAATTTGCACCTTACATCACCTTTGAGATGTCATCTTTTGGCTGATGCACTCACAGCATAGTGTGTCATGATTTTCACCTCTATTTATTTCCTAACTGCAGTCTTTTTTTCTCTTCCACTTCAACCATCCTGTCCCCTTGCTGACTTTATATGTTGAGGTCAGTAGATTGGCCCTGATTGCCGGGCTCAAACCGATTGCCTGGGTGCACTTGTCTTGTGCATCTTTCAGGTTTGTGAGCCACCAGCCATCTCTCTACAAGGAATAAAAAGCATAGTGAACACAAAAGTACACTAGAGTTAGTCTCGAGTAGCCAAACATTTGACTTGCAACATCAAGGCTAGTCAATATCGCCGCTTTTTCAAGAACAAACCAATAATACAGGAAGAACATGTTTTTATTCTTAGCATAAAAAACACACAGCCTGTCATCCAGTTATGTTTGAGTAAAATAATTTTTATTTTTGTCTGAACCATTCCTTTAAGTCAAATAAAGTATGAAATACCAAACTGTACCTTATACTACTTCTAAAATGTGTGTTACTGTATGTTATGTACAGCATTTGACTATGTTGTACAGGAATTCATTTCTATTGCAGTGCTCTGTCACCAAACACTGTTGCAGTCAAACAAGTAGATTTATTTACTTAGCAGGTCAAATCTTTAAATCATTTACAAAAAGAACCAAATACATGTCTTCTCTTGTTCCTCATTTACAACAACAAACTGTTAGGTGATTTGTCTAAAGGCGGGTGCACACTGTATGATTTATTATAGTCATTTACGATTGTTGCTTGTCAGACTGTTAGATATGAACGCATTGATATCGCCATGGCACACTGTGTAACATTATGTCAGATTGCACGATATACATTGTAGCCGATTGTGGTCCCAATCATCCCAATCAGTGAACGTGACTCACGTTACGGGAGTGTTGCGGAATAGAAGCGAAACTTGCCTACCATGGAGCAGCATTTTTTTTCTCTCTCTGAAAGTCAGGACATCAGCATTTCCATTGCTCCAATAACACTCCATCACGAGCATAGGCTAACATTTACAAGAAAGATGGATTTTGTCAAATAGGCTTATAATAAGACAGCTTGGTCACAAATACAGAAAATGACAGATGTTGAGAATGAACGTGAGTGCGGCAGGTAGCCTAGAGTAAACATGCAAATATTCATTGTGGAAATAAAAAGACTTGTGGCCCGAAAAATTACAAACTTCTCCGTTCACATTGGAGAAAACAAAAAAAGGTGGGCTATAGTACGTCTTTCTCCTCTTTTAGATTAGTAACCTAGGCCACGCAAAATTTCGAAAATGTGTATAATTGGAATTGTGTGAATCTTTAACTAAAGAAGTTTACAGACATTGAAAGTAAATTAAAACAGTAATAAAAATAACGTTGTAAAGAAAACGCATGATAAATGTAAAGAAAAAAACGTGTTAAGAAAATACAATCATTTATTTATTTTCATTTTGGAGCCTAAGATCTGTATTTATTGAATTCAGAGAATAATGCTTTCATATTGCTGATGTGTTACACTTTTCTCCAAGTATTTTCAGTTTATTTATTTATTAAAAGGTTTTATATAAAATGAAAAGAAGAAAATATATTGAAAGAGTTTGAATAGAGTGATAACTGGGCACAAATGTTGCAATGGTGCAGACGCAGAGCAGGTTTTTTTCCAAGTGAATGGGTGTGAGAGAGGAGCAGAATATCTCATCTGGCCGTCAGATAGCAGTCACGCTATACGGCTGCGATGCAAAATTTCAGACACTGCCAGAACTTAGTTAGAGGTTGAAGCAAAGGCTATTAATCGGCCATCTGTGAACATGTCACACTGATCATTGTAAGATTGCTGATTTTGCCCTGCGACGTCAGAAATCCTTTAGGATTCCCGAAATTTGTCTCAGACGGCAGAATGATGCACCTGCCTTAAGATCAACACTGTCAGGGATGTCTTGATGAAAATGGCACACTGCAAGTATCATATACTTAGCAGGTCCATTCTTTAAGTCAGTTACAGGAAGACCCGATGTTTTCTCCTGTCATTTACGACAACAAACTGTTGACGGATTTCTCTGAAATCAACCCTGTCAAGGATGTCTTGGGATGACAAACTGCAACATGGTTGAGGCATGACTGTGATGGGTCAAACTTAGCCAGGTTTTGAGTCATCTCAAAGTGCAAAACACAGGGACCACCGACAACAACACCTGAAAATGGTCATAACTTGATCAAAGAGGCCTCTGACCTCAACTGGCATGTCTCGTAAGATCAGGGCAGCTTCATTACTGGACTGATATGTATTCTTGTTCATTAACATTGCAAGCTGCACTTTTAGGTTCTCTTTTTTAACTCTGGTTACTGCAGCACAGTGTCATCAATTTATCCAGTCAGGAGAGCACTATCAAGTTTACCAAGAACATGCAGGTCTGATTGACAAAGCCTCTTTGTAAACTGCACATCTAGAGTGTCTAGCATTTTATAATACTCAGCTCTGAAACAATCCAGATGGGAGTTTGGAATATGCTGCTTTGCATCACCAACAACACCTTTCGGTGGCCAGCTGCAGTGTGGCATCTGGATAGGTGCGAAACCTAGGTCGTCAACCATCTCCACAACCTTCTTATACACCTCCTGGAACTTCTGTTCATTTATTTTGCTTCAGAGAGTGGTTCTGACAAATTCTACAGCATAATTCATCCCTGCAATTGTTTGTGTTTGCTTTTGCAGTGATTTACTGAAGCATTCAAGCTCTCCAGTCACCTCTGTTGTCAAGAGGAGTCCTAAGATAGTTTTCCCTTCTGGAACCTATGTAATAAGCCATTAGACCCAGTGCCACTGTCAGAGGATGCTGATGCAATTTCCTCCAAGCTTGAAAGTATGCTGGAGTACAGATAAAGAACACTGTGATATGCTTGGTCTCTAATTGCCCACCTGGTGGGACAGAGATGTTTCAATATGTGTCTTTCTATGTCACCTACAGTGCCTATTGAAAGTCAACATACCTTGTCAAAATGTTTATCTTCTGTCACATTAAACTCAGGGAATTTAAATACATTCCATCTAAACTTGTCCAGCTGTATTGGTACATTATAACCATCAACATCAGTGAAAAGTAACATGTAAAAATGAAATGAATTAGTAAAACCTGGTTTAGATAAGTTATCAGCCCCCTAAGAGTAACCATTACAAACTTGCTAAGGTCACCTTTTCAGGTCACCAATCACCTTGTTTAGAAAGGTTCTTTCAAAAGGGCTCCAGGATAAAATTGTGGAAAGGCACAGGTTAGAAGAAGGGTACTAAAAGATTTCAAAGGCTTTAACTATCCCTCTGAGATCCCTCCATACCCTTCAGAGCATTCCAAAAATATTGCTAGCGTTGGCTAGCATGGTTGCATGTTCCATCATTACCAACATAGTTCGGTGTATCCTGAAACCGTAGTTCCAACGTACATTTGCAAACAGCATACAGCACATACAACTACAGCTTACATGCACTTAAGGACACTGCTTATTCCAGAGTCTTGCAGAAAGCGGCATTCTGAAATGTCACGTAAAAGCAAAAGCACCCATTTAAGGGATTAAAGGCTGTAAAGAGAAAACTTTCTTAAATCACACTGCTTCTGTTGGAGAACATGGCTGATGTATCCATGTTAACACATGGTGGCATTCTCTCGAACCGGCATCTCTGGTCGCCCCTTATCTCACTCTCCCGCTGATCAGCTTCATCATGGCCCGGCCACGCCCTCCCCCTCATCACAGATAACATTTGCTTTGCTGATGTTTCTCAAAGCTTTGCAATGCATTCTTTCCATTTCTTAAGCCTTTATTGATGAAGGCATGATCTGATATTTTTTCCAGTGTTGATACCCCTACATTATACACTTTGTAACACTGAAAGCATAGGACAACTTCTAAGGAGTGACAGTAATGAAGCCATGAGCAGAGTTTGTACCAAGGACTATTAAAGTGCAGGACTCTTGATTT
This sequence comes from Xyrauchen texanus, assembly GCF_025860055.1. Taxonomy (NCBI): domain Eukaryota; kingdom Metazoa; phylum Chordata; class Actinopteri; order Cypriniformes; family Catostomidae; genus Xyrauchen; species Xyrauchen texanus. Next base: position 32,062,256 of record NC_068301.1, read on the forward strand.
TTAACACATTAAGGATCCAGTTGGTATGACTTTTCGGCTATTTCCCTGGTGGTGACATCTTTATCTGCTCTTCATCACTCTCACTTCCACTATCCCTGATGTTGTCAGCATCCATACTTTCCCTTAAACTGCCTATGTACTTCAAATAATAGAAAAGTATGTGTTTACAGATCACCAGCCAGTACTGGAAACAAAGAAGAATCGCTGTGTTCCATTGATGTAAATAAATATATCATGATTATTTAAAAAATAATTGATCATGATATTGATTGGTGGTCATTAGGCTTTTGATCGAAGTCTTTTTCACACATCGATAATCAGAAGATTTTTCTGATGATTATCGATATACTGTATCGATATATCTGCATTTTTTCCGATTTAAATAGGGCTTCTCTTTGCACAATAGACTTTGTCTTTGCAAACATATTTCTCAACACAACTTTGGTAAACTGTGAGTGGCAGGGTAAATTAAAAGGGCACACGGGACGCGTCTAGTGGAAGACATGGCATATTCTAAAATTAGAAACAATTATTTTCTATGTAGGGATGCACACTGCTGCCGACTGATGCCGAGCTATGACTCCCAATGCTGCTCAAAATTCTGCAGGGGTATGTAGTGCAACTCGCATAGTTTTTACATTAAATTCAACCCAAATCAGTATCAAATGAAAAAGAGTTACTCTAGCCATCACAATATTGTGTATGTGTATCTTTCATATAGCCTACACAATGTATTTTCCACAACAAGTTAGTCTTTTTGTGGTTTGACAGAAACACTTCTTAAATTTGGACTGCCATCTACTATGTGGCATCAGCTCGCCCTGTGTATGTGAGACCTGCCTTTCCTACCCGTGACCTGTACTTCAGTAAATGTCACCCTTTTGTGGTCTACCACAGCTATTACGCCAGACTATATTAAATGGAAGGCAATTGACAGTGAATGTATCAAAAATGTATCGATAAAATTATCGATACAAAATCGATATATATATTTAATTACCTCAGCTGCCTCTGATTCTATAGCTGTTGCCTGGTCAAAGTGTGGAAAGTTACCATTGCCTTACATTTAAATGTCAGATGCAATATCATGCATTATAATAACACTGCTGAACAGATATGACTATACTCACACAGAAAACTCTGGATATGTAATTTTGTCTTCTCTGTCATCTTTTAAATCACAATAGGGATGGGCGGATCGATCCTAAAGTATCGATACTTCCAATACTGATGTTGTATCAAAAATATTGATCCTCACACAAAAATATCGATTCTAAATAATTGATTTATTTTTTAACAAGGGACATTATTTTGTGGTTACCACGAACAATAATCACAAACTTCAAAGTGAAATAAAGGATGGGAACTTCTTGGGGTTTCTTCTTCCACTCATCTTAACATTCATAAATGATGAAAAACACAAGCAGACAAGCGTTTGTTCCGTCACAAGACTCGTTCAAACAAGAGAGATCAGCGGCTTGTAGAGGTAATGATGGAAAATCAGAGAAACAGCTTCTGGTGTGTAGTCTAGGGCATACGCAGACATATGCGGTATGCCCCACCTATCTTTCTTAGCATTTTGTGTATGCCCACCTGAAATAAGTGATGATACGTGTGTCCGCCAGAACAATGAGTTGTCTTTTGACCTGGAATTTTTTCAATCTAATAACGTGATGCCGCAGCACCGTTGAGTGAATTGTGGTTTATTATTATTATTTTTTAAAATGTACAGAGATTCTCTCTAAACACGCACGGAGATGCACTGGGGAGCACTAGCAAGACAGACAGTACGGCTAAGCTGATCCACCAATCAGAACGTTCATTTCAGACGCGATTGGATATTTGCTAACCAATCATATTTTCTGTTTCAGTAAGGGGCGGGACATTTTCAGAGTCTGATACACAAGCATCCCTGGAGAAACTATCATTTGCAGTGCATATTTCTTTCCCTGCTAAACATAAATATATGCATATACATTTAAATGTAACTTATGCAACTAAACTTATACTGCATGTTATTGCACCCCTTGATTCTCTTTTTCTTTCTCTCCATGGTGCCTGTTTCTTCTGATATCAAATAAGTTACATTTATATATAAGTAAGAAAACAATTTCACTCTTCACAGAAAAGCACATAATATTACACAAATAAAAAAATAGCAATTAATCTTTATGTAGGCTATATGTAATACAATATAAAGTGTTAAAGTGGACATTACTTCTCATAATAGCTACAATGCTTTACAGTTTATTGGGTATTATGAATTTGTTTATTAGTTAGAATAACAATAAAGTATTAACAATTTTCATAGTAGCCTAATAAAAGGAACAATATTGATACATATTCAGTGATACAGATACGTTGGGGGCTAAAGCACATAACTGGTAATCAGAAGGTCAGTGGTTTGAGCCCCACAACCACCACCATTGTGTCCTTGAGCAAGACACTTAACTCCAGGTTGCTCTGGGGGGGATTGTCCCTGTAATAAGTGCACTGTAAGTCGCTTTGATAAAAGTGTCTGCCAAAAGTAAAATGTAAATGTAAATATTCATTTAAATACATATTTAACATGAAGTTACTGTAACATCTTAGCAGTGTACACTACACCATGCCAGCAAAAAATGATATACATGTTGTAAGTTAATGTGGGACTATAATTACAACAGTACCTATTTTAATGGAAAAAACATTCATACAAAGGGGGACATTTAGCCTTAGATAGTAACACTTAATAAAATAACTAGTAGAGGCCCTTTGTTGACTCAGGTGCTTATGAGGCACAGTGAAAAATGTATGGGCACAGAACAGAAGTGTTGTTTATTGTATTCTGTTTGTTGTACATGTACAAGTAGGACCGAAGTAAGAACTTCATAAAAGAATTATGAAAAATAAGATTCGTCATGCATGAGAAAGGGCATAAGTTCAGGAAATGTTCTCTAATTATCTGTATAATGTTTGTTAATATAATTGATGGAAGTTATTTCACTGCATTTTTATTGGAGATGTCTCTATGCTGTAATGTACAAATACCAACAGTGCTCTAGACAGAGAACCATGCTGGTGGAACAGCGACTGGGTGACAAATCGCCTATTTACTGCATTATATAGTAAACAGATAGAGTGTGTCCTCTTACCGTATAGATCTAAGACAGCTAATATTTCACAAGCAGTGTTTTAGACCCAATAAACATGGCAGTTAGCTGATCAAACTTAGTTTCGTTAACAGTCTCTGATCCAACTTAGTTTCGCCAGTATACACGCAGGCTATATGCTAAGTAGTGCTTGCTATTTGAGTAAACCAACCTGCAGTATGCTGTTTTTCTAAGCAAAAGCGCCACTCTTCACCACATTGGTAACTTAACGTATCAGAATTGGTTCTATATCCCAAAATAACAACATTAAACACTATTAAGTCTTCCCCTTTCTTATCTTAAATCATAAAATAACATTTCATTTCAAAATGTTTAATCACCACATCCAGTCGAACTACATATCCCCTGCCCATGTTAATGAACCGATTTGATTGGTTAGCATTCACCCTACATAATGTTACCTACTACAGTGCACAATTTAAAGAATTACATATACATAAAGAATTTGTTGTGTAGGTAACAAATAATTTTATTTAATTAATCAGACAACCAGAATGTCCCCATTTTTTTCAGTGCTGTTTTGTTCATTAAAATCTGGTTCCCCGTCTGTCGCTCTCTCCACGTTGTGTCGGAGAAGCGACACTAGGGGTCTCTCTTGAGCGCCGAATATGCCTCTGATCCATTGAAAAAAGGCCAATGAGAAGTTGGCAGTCAGTATTTGCATACCCCGCCCCCGGACATACGGGTATAAATGCGAGGCAAATACTAGAGTTCATTCAGAAATTTTCTTCGGAGCCGATGGTTGTGCATGCTGTTCGCGTGAGATCACACCAGTTCCTGTATTCCTCTGACGCTCTGCATGCTGTTGGATTGAGGGCGCATTACAGCGGCGATTTCTCCTTCTTGCACGGCAGTGCAATTGCCCCTGGGCGCTTTGACAGTGCAGAAACCCAACTCTAAGAGAGTTGTTTAAGAGAGTGATTTTCTCTAAAAGAGCAATACACAGCGGCGTTGAACGTCCTTTTCAGGACGCGTCTTTTTAAAGATGTGTTTCCGCCTCTGTGTAGTTTCCGGATGCGGTCGATTTCTCCCACCTCCTACGGTCATAAAAACTGTCTGGCATACCTGGGTTGCGAATACACGCAGGCAGCATTTTTATGAATGGTCTATGTTTTCAGTGCGAGAACATAGCCATGACAGCATTGCGGTCGTAGGCTTTTTCTTGTAGTGAGAGAAAGCCACTTCAGCCGCCCCCCACACCTCGCCTCTTTCCCACGGAATTGGGGCAGGCGCCGCGGGCGATGAAGGTGATTTGGGGATAAAGACGGGCTGTGTTCACCGGGTACCCACCCCCGCGAGCCTCCTGCCTCCTCGGTACGCTTGCTGGCTTCCGTCCGAGCTCGGGATGAGCGTTTTCTCTCCAATAAGGTTATGTTCTCAGTGCGAGAACATAGCTGTTGCAGCATTGCGGTCATAGGCTTTCTTTTGTCATGAGAGAAAGCCACTTCAGCCACCCCCCGCACCTCGCCTCTTTCCCACGGGATTGGGGCACGCGCCGCGGGCGATGAAGGTGATTTGGGGATAAAGACAGTCTGTGTTCGCCGGGTACCCCCCCGCGAACCACCCGCCTCCCCAGCACGCTTGCTTGCTCCCATCTGCTCGGGATGAGTGCGGCCCGCTTCACGGCCGGCCTGCCGGTCCCTTGAGCTCCCGGGATTGGATGACGATAATCACCGCTGCATCGGAGAGCGTTACAGCGGCGTCTGATGCTGATGACTCGTCTGCACCGCCACCTTCAGGTCTGCGCGCCCAGTCTGAGCCTGATGCACAGAGGTCCGATATGCTTCCCCGGGTACAGCGAGCGCGAGGTTGGACCAGAAAATCCCGTTCCCCTCCCCCTCACGGCTACTTGTTTGGTTCCACGGGCATGTGCGCCGCTCACAGCACGCCCCACCCCGGTTCCTTTCTTCCCGGACGTGCATGACGAGCTGAGCAAGCCAAGCTTCCTCGCTCCTCCGCTCTCACTACCATCGGCGGTAGAGCGGTCCCAGACCACTCCCCCCCTGCACGCCATGGCCCCCCCCTGCAGTCCACCGGGTCAAGGCTTCAAAAATTTGCACTTGGGTAGTCCTGTTCTTGACGTGCTGCAGAAACTGCACTCGAACACGCGATGGCCCCCCTTGTGGTCCGGAAACTCAACACATGGACTGGACCTGGTCGCAGTAGAGGAGGTAGACAAAGCACGCTTTCTCAAACGCTCCCGTCTCCCAGCTCTGTCCATTCGGCGACACCACCTGACGACTCTACCCAGCAGCCCTCAGTGGTGAAGAAACAGACGGAGGCTATTTCACACATCCTGCCCTGCCGCAAACGTGCCGCCAGGGGCCATGCCCTGTCTGCTTGCCGAGGGCGTCCTCTTGTGGCTTTCAAGAAAGAAAGAAAATCGGTGCTCCGCCTCAACAAACATGGGCCCAGCTCTCCGCCCTGGCGTCCAGCTCCCCGCAGAAGATGGACGCCCCCTCATCTCACGGACCCCCTCGAGGACCCGGAAGGCTCCCAGGCGCTCCTGAGATGACCGACCCAGAGACTGAGACGTTAGCTCCGGAGCTGGTAAGACCACTCCATTCCCCGGTGGAGGGCCGGGAGGAGAATCTTTTGTTGAATTAATTTCATTTGCCACACCCCCTGCGGTACTCACATTCTCAATAATCGAGCTATTTCCTTTTTTGTCTCTGGGTCACCTGGCTCACAAATGCCGTTCTCACGGCACTCTGCCGCCAGGCCTCAACAGTCCCGGCACGCTGAACGCGGCCCCAGATCCGCCTTCAGCCCCACGACTGTTCCCCGGCGGCCGGTTCTGACGAGTCCAGAGGACGCCACTAAAGGACCTCCTCCTCAGTCACCAACCCGCCCTCTGCCGGATGTCCGGAGCAAGGTAAGTGCTTTGAGTCTTTTCTCAGCACCAGAGCCTCGGGACGCGTCCGCGCCTCCCGACAGCGTACTACCTGCTCCACCTCGCTGCGAAGCCCTGCCGGGTACGTCAAAAATAACCGTCCCTTTGGTGCCCCTAGCACGGAGATTGGATGCGTGGCTTTCACTTCCCAACCCGTATCGCTGGCTGGCCCGGACCATCCGACTCGGTTACGCAATTCAGTTTGCCAGGCCCCCGCCCATTCACGGGCGTCCGCTTTACCGCAGTGCACGGCCAACATGCCAAATTCCTGCGCGCGGAGATTGCTACTCTCTTACTCAAAGACGCGATAGAGCCTGTCCCTCCAACCGAAATGAAGAAGGGTTTCTACAGCCCTTACTTCATTGTACCCAAGAAAGGCGGCGGCTAACGACCAATCTTGGACCTGCGAGTTTTCAATCGAGCGCTGCTCAAACTCCCGTTCAAAATGCTCACGCACAAATGCATCTTGACAAGCGTCCAACACCTAGATTGGTTCGCAGCGGTAGACCTGAAGGACGCGTACTTCCACGTCTCAATCTTGCCGCGACACCGACCTTTTCTACGGTTCACGTTCGCCGGCCAGGCGTTCCAGTACAAAGTCCTCCCCTTCGGCATGTCTCTGTCCCCTCGCGTCTTCACGAAAGTCGCAGAGGCAGCTCTTGCCCCGCTCCGAGAAGCTGGCATCAGCATACTCAACTACCTCGACGACTGGCTCATATTGGCCCACTCCCGAGAGTTACTATGCGCTCACAGAGACCAGGTGCTCAGGCACCTCAGCCGCTTGGGGCTTCAGGTCAACCGAGAAAAGAGCAAGCTCACCCCGGTCCAGAGCATCTCCTTTCTCGGCATGGAGTTAGACTCAGTCTCAATGTCCGCACGTCTCACCAACGAGCGTGCGCAGTCGGTGCTGAAATGCCTCGCCAAATTCAGGCCAGGCACAACGGTCCCTTTAAAACTGTTCCAGAGGCTCCTGGGGCATATAGCATCCTCCGCCGTGACCACGCCGCTGGGGTTGATGCATATGAGACCGATTCAGCACTGGCTTCAGACTCGAGTCCCGAGACGAGCATGGCGCCACGGCACGCACCGTGTGACGATCACCCACGCCTGCCGAAAAACACTACAACCCTGGACAGACCTCTGCTTTCTACGGGCAGGAGTGCCCCTGCAGCAGGTGTCCCGACGCGTCCTGGTCACTACCGACGCCTCCAGATTGGGTTGGGGCGCCGTGTGCAAAGGGCACGCAGCCGCGGGCCGTTGGAGAGGGGCCCCGCTGCGCTGGCATATCAATTGCCTAGAGTTGTTGACTGTCTTCTTTGCCCTGCGGCGGTTTCTCCCGTTAATTCGAGACAAACACGTCCTAATCAGGTCAGACAGCACCACTGCGGTAGTGTACATAAATCGCCAAGGCGGCGTACGCTCCCGCCACATGTCACGACTCGCCCGTCGTCTCCTCCTTTGGAGCCAGCAGCGACTCCGGTTGCTGCGTGCCACTCACATCCCCGGCAAGCTCAATGTGGTAGCGGACGCACTGTCACGACAGAGCTTACCCAGTGGAAAGTGGAGTCTCCACCCCCAGTCGGTCCAGCTGATTTGGGAACGGTTCGGCAGAGCGCAGGTAGACCTGCTTGCCTCCCAAGAGACCTCCCACTGCCCGCTCTGGTACGGCCGAACAGAGGCTCCCCTTGGGACAGACGCGCTGGCGCACAGCTGGCCCGCGAGGCTACGCAAGTATGCTTTTCCCCCAGTGAGCCTTCTTGCACAGGTGCTGTGCAAGGTCAGGGAGGATGAGGAACAAGTCACACTAGTGGCTCCCTACTGGCCCAACCGGGCCTGGTTCTCGGACCTCGTGCTCCTCGCGACAGCCCCTCCCTGGCGGATTCCCCTGAGGAAGGACCTTCTTTCTCAGGGGCAGGGCACGCTCTGGCATCCGCATCCAGACCTCTGGAAACTCCACGTCTGGTCCCTGGATGGGACGCGGAAGATCTAGCCGGTCTACCACCTACCGTCGTAGACACGATCAACCAAGCCAGAGCCCCTTCTACCAGGCAGCTTTACGCCCAGAAGTGGCGCCTGTTCGCAGATTGGTGTTCTTCCAGGGCCCGAAGACCCACAGAGGTGCGCAATTAGGTCAGTGCTCTTATTCCTGCAGGAGAGGCTGGAGGGGAGGCTGTCCCCTTCCACCCTAAAGGTGTATGTCGCTGCTATCGCGGCTCACCACAACGCAGTAGACGGTAAGTCTCTTGGTAAGCACGACTTAATCATCAGGTTCCTAAGAGGCGCCCGGAGGTTAAATCCCTCCCGGCCAAGCCTGTTCCCCTCCTGGGACCTCTCGGTAGTCCTCGCGGGCCTCCAGAGACCTCCCTTCGAGCTGCTAGAATCAGTTGGGCTCAGGGCCCTCTCCCTTAAGACGGCCCTGCTGATCGCGCTCGCTTCCATCAAGAGGGTCGGGGACCTGCAAGCGTTCTCTGTCAGCGACACTTGCCTGGAGTTCGGTCCGGCAGACACTCATGTGATCCTAAGACCGCGACCGGGCTATGTGCCCAAGGTTCCTACCACGCCCTTCAGAGACCAGGTAGTGAACCTGCAAGCGTTGCCCCGGGAGGAGGCAGACCCAGCCCCTTCGTTGCTGTGTCCGGTACGTGCTTTGCGTACCTACCTGGACCGCACGCAGAGCTTCAGACGCTCTGAGCAGCTCTTCAGCCGCTTTGGGGGACAGCGGAAAGGAAACGCTGTCTCCAAACAGAGGCTTTCCCACTGGGTTGTAGATGCCATTTCATTGGCTTATCACACCCAGGCCGTGCCCCCACCCTTGCAGGTCCGAGCTCACTCGACAAGGAGTGTTGCGTCCTCGTGGGCACTGGCTAAGGGTACCTCCCTGGCAGACATTTGTAGAGCAGCGGGTTGGGCGACACCCAACACCTTTGCGAGATACTACAATCTCAGGGTTGAGTCAGTTTCATCCCGTGTTTTCTCAGGTCCGAGCCAGTAGAACTCGGTAACACGCTGATGGGCTGGCCGGGTGAATCGCTTGCGTATACGCCCTTTCCCTCGCTTGAGGTAAAACAGTGCGTCTTTTTTCCCAGGAGACTCCACTCAACGTGAATCCCTGGTTGATTCCTCCCTAGCCCTCATGGGTCCGCAGTTCGGCGGAGGAACTTGCCGACCCAAGCCACTGCGGGTACCCTGATGGCTACCCTGTACTGGTATAGGTGCTCCACAGAGTAAGGGCCTCCTACGCGGACTCCCCCTGTGTGTATTTTCTGCGATACGGTACCCTTACGAGCAGACCCGCTTTTTCCTTGGGTAAGTTTCGGCTGCCCCCCGGTCGCCATGTGTAGCAACTCCACCCTCGCTGAGGCTGGATCTGCCACCGCGCCACTTCCACGTGTCGCCTAAGAACACATGTGACGTATTCACCACCATACCTCCCCAGTTGGGCAGGGGTGGTCTCCGCGGGTCTTTCCCCCCCTGAAAATAGGGGAAAATGGGTAAGACCCCCTTCCCTCAATGCATGTAAGGGCCCCGGCGGTCTATTGCTCTATGCAAGAAACATAGAGAGAAAAGAGGCCCAGCCAGGCTTGGCCCGTTCCCAGGTTGGCAAGCGTCGCCTTGTTCCACTGCCTAGGGTAACCAAAAGGATCCCGACGACTTTTCTGGGGCATTGGGGAAGGGTACGTGTCCTGGCACAGCTGGTCGTTTGGCACGTAACAAATACCTGCCCGCTCCTGTGTCAGCAGAACACGTACACGGCTCAGCGCATGGCGGATTTAAATTGGACCCCTAGTGTCGCTTCTCCGACACAACGTGGAGAGAGCGACAGACGGGGAACGTCTAGGTTACGGATGTAACCTCCGTTCCCTGATGGAGGGAAGGAGACGTTGTGTCTTCCCGGCCACGTCGCTGAGCCGAACCGCTGTAGTGGCCAGAACCATTTCCGGCTCCTACTCTAGTATTTGCCTCGCCTTTATACCCGTATGTCCGGGGGCGGGGTATGCAAATACTGACGGCCAACTTCTCATTGGCCTTTTTTCAATGGATCAGAGGCATATTCGGCGCTCAAGAGAGACCCCTAGTGTCGCTTCTCCGACACAACGTCTCGTTCCCTCCATCAGGGAACGGAGGTTACATCCGTAACCTAGACGTTTAGGTGCTACTAAGTGCCTCAAACTAATTCTGAATATCTTTTAAACATTTGAAGCCACAGACCTGGTGAAATTCTGTTAATTTACAGTTAACAAGAATTCACAATACCAAACCGGTACCTATTAAACATGATTTCACTTCTCGGACTGATACACCCCTGTGCATAACGGTTCTTGGAAATTGCTTTGCAGTAAGGAAGTCTGATTGGAGCTTGTGATTTTCAATATGCTTTCTAGTTGTGTGTGCAATGTGCATCAGCTGGTCAGTGAACAGCGACCCGAGGGAGTGCTTTTGTGTCATTTCTGTAGCACAAAACCGACTGTCAACCCCAGTTTATACTTGCTAATGGATGTAGCACTTAAGAACTCTCTGGTGGCTTGAAGAAAGAAGGGCTTACATTTGAAAGTTACATTTAGCATTGTTTATTATCACCTCCTGTATTTTTGATGAGCTCTGTTGCGAATTTAGCCATCATTTTCATATGGTTTGCCAGTTCTGGTTTCCATATTTGGTCTTTGAAGACAACAGCAAATGCATTTGAGTAATCATCATGCTGTTCTTCTGTCTAGATTGATTGTTTGTGATTGTTAGTCAGCTAAATGCAGCATGTGTAAACAACTAAAAGTCATGCTGAGTATGTGTACTGACATTGGTGCTCTGGTTAATCACTGATGGTATGATATATGACCAGACTACATAAGCTCAGCTGTCTTATTCATAAACACTAAAACAGTTTATGCAATAAGATTTTAAGTTGTATAACATTTAAGAGTTTATATCAATGCTGTGTACCTATGTGTGTTCTTAGATGGTGGAACAAAGAAGCTACGCAGCACTATCAGGCGGAGCACAGAGACAGGTATTGCTGTGGAGATGAGGAACCGTGTCACACGGCAGGGCAGTAAGGATTCGACAGATGGCAGCACCAACAGCAACAGCTCAGAGGGAACGTGAGTGTGATGAGTAGCCCCCATCATATTCAGCACCATCATCTGCCAACATGCCAGACATGCAACCTGCATATATATCCTTTAGAAATAAACACATCCAAATGTTTTCATATCTGGTTGAATCTCACAAAAACATAATCAAAATTATATTTCACATTAAAATGACCATTTAAATGTTTGGATTGTGACATTTCCCTGACAATTAAGCCCATTTCACCTGAAATTCACAGGACTGTAATGTGTGTTCGTTTCTTTGATTTTGTCATTTCCATTATTCTCATTGGTGATTCTCAATAATGTAATGCAATTGTTTTTTATGCTTTTTTTGTTATTGTGTACTACTAGGATGTATTACAGTAAAGGAATCACTCTACTGTGAGGATTTTTTTGTTTAAATCAGCATAACTTAAATCTAGTACAACAAAAACTACCATGACGTATACAGTGGCAAGAAACTGGTATTAGCTGGTTTTCTGCATTAATTGGTCATAAGCCACCCAGACATCATCTTGTAAGATATCTTGATAAATTTGGGAGTTCATTTTTCCCTCCATGATGGCAAGTCGTCCAGCCCCCAAAGCAATAAAGTAGCCACAAATCATGATGCTCCCTCCTCCTTACTTCACCGGTGGGACGATCTTTTCAAGTTGGTATGCGGTGCCATTTTTACGCATATGTTCTTTCCAAACAATTCAACCTTAGTTTCATCAGTCCACAAAACATATTCCCAGTAGCATTGTGGAATGTTAAGGTGGTATTTGGCAAACTTCAGGCATGCAGCAATGTTTTTGTTGAAATGACACGGCTTCCTTCGTGGTGTTCCTTCTTGCCATAGACACCATGCCTGTTTGATGTTTTCTGTATAGTAGACTCATGAACAGAGATGTTAACCAGTTTCAGTGATTCCTTCTTCAGCTGTCACTCTAGGATTCTTTTTTTACATTGAGCATTCTGAGGTGTGCCCTTTGTGTCATCTTGGCTGGACGGCCACTTCTAGGGAGAGTAGACACAGTAATAAATCGTCTCCATTTATAAACAGTTTGTCTAACTTTGGACAGATGAATATCTAAGCTCTTTGAGATAACTTTGTAACCCTTTCCAACTCGATGCAAAGCAACAATTCTTGAATTTATTCTCACAGGTCTTCTTAAATCTCTTTTTTTTTTTGCGAGGCATGGTCCACGTCATTAGATTCTTCTTGTGAATAGCAAACTCAAATTGTTGGAGTGTTGGGAGTTTTTTTATACTAACCAAAACCTTCAATCTTGTTTCATTCATTGGATGTCAGGTTTGTCAACTCCTGACACTATTTAGCTTTTGTTGACATCATTAGCCCACAGGGTTCACATACTTTTTCCAACCATGCTGTGAATTTTTGAATGATGTATTCAATATGTACAACAACAATACAATAATGTGTGTGTTATTAGTTAAAACAGATTGTGTTTGTTCATTATTGTAACTTAGATGCAGATCAAACCAGATTTTAAGACAAATTTATTCATAGATGCAGAATATCCAAAGGGTGCACATACTTTTTCTTGCCACTGTAAGTACTTAATACTGTAGTTCGTAGATTTTTTTTATTTTTATTTAAATCAGCATATATATAAAAAGCAGTATAACAAACACCTCCATAATGTATTAATACTTTACAATATACATAATATTTCATATTACAGTACTGGTAATAATTTGTACGTTACGTTAGACCACTAATATTTGGGTCAGGGGTCTTTAAATGTGCTTAATTGTCAGAAAAATATCACAGTGAAAAATTTGTAATGGCACTACAAATAGACTTCTGTATGTAATATATATATATATAAATTCTTTTTAAGTTTTGAGTTTTTGAGATTCACTCGTGCACATTACACATGCTAAACTCTGCCTGTAATGTGACAAGTTTTCACATTATATGATGAGATAATTAGTCCCACATTACTAAAAATTGCAGCTGGGAAAAAGAAAACATTATTATGGAAACCAGATACATTAGTTGGTAAATCTATTGATCATCTTATCTAGTGAATCTATCATCTATAGAATATAGTTTTCCTCTCTGGTGTATTGTAGGTTCATCTTCCCCACCACTCGTCTGGGCCCTGAGAGCCAATTCAGTGACTTCCTGGATGGTCTTGGCCCCGCCCAGATAGTGGGGCGTCAGACATTAGCCACTCCTCCAATGGGTAAGATATTAGCTGTGTTCTGAAAGGAATACTAACATACTGCTTACTGCATTGTATACTAAACCTAGTATCTGAAACAGTACACATTATGTAACGATAAATATTTGATTGTTGTCAAATTACATCATTACATGCATCATCCAATAATCATCTTGGCATTAAAAATTGTAGGTACATTTTCAATTGATTGAAAATCAGTACATTTTGTAGCTGAATTCTGAGTAGACCAAAGTTATTGAATTATTTGATATTGTTTTCTCAAGGCAGAAGCACTATGTGTCTTGCTCTGTGCCTCCACCTGCTGTTTATTGATACCATTGCAAGATGTCTGTGCAGAAACAGAAGAGACTTTTATCTAGCCATTTGGTTTTCTCTGTGTAGGTGATGTTTACGTTGGTGTGGTGGATAGAGGTGGTCAATTAGAAATTGAGATCACACAGGCCCGAGGCTTGACACCTAAACCAGGGTCAAAGAACATTCAAGGTAAGCTAAGATCAAACAATATTTTTTGGGGTATGTTTTGGAGTATATTTGTATCCTGTGTTTAAAGGTGCGGTCACACTACAATTCCAACTCTATTCACTCCTATTCTATCGCATCCAAATGCTGCAAACTCATGTAAAGCATAACGAAAGTTTAGGTTGGTGAGTTTGACCTGCGAATCTGTATGATGAGAGGACTTGTGACCAATAGAAATCCAGTACAACAAAACTCTTGAATCAGTTCAAAGAATATATATTTCATGTACAGTATACATGTTTTAATGTAGTTGACAATATATTTGAACACTTTAAATATAGTATTATTTGTTATAAGTGATAAGTTTGTCTGAAAAAAAATTGCATGTTCAAAACCTATTGTGACCTTAAGGAATTATCTGCCCCTATAAGGCCACATAATGTTTCATAATCTGATGTTTCTTTCTATATTAGCAACGTATGTGAAGGTGTATGTCCTGGAGAATGGAATGTGTCTCTCTAAGAAGAAAACCAAAGTGGTGAAGAAAACCCTGGATCCAACATTCCAGCAATCCCTGATGTTTGATGAGAGTCCTCAGGGGAAAGTGTTACAGGTATTACACACATCCTCAACAAACAGAAAATAATACACTAACATCTAAGTTTATCATTACCCTTCTGAAAAGATTAGCTTGCATTTCTGGGTTGTTCCAGGCTGGTTTATGGGTGAATTTCTCAAAACCTGTTAAGAACATGTCAGTGTCATATTTCCCCCGAATCAAAAATAGGTTATAGCTATAATATTAAAGCTGGAGTGAGTTACTTTTTAATGCTAAAGTTTTCTCCTACCCCAGTTTAACATGCAGAGACAACTGTAATTAAACCATTCATAGGATAATTTTCTCGAAAACTGTAAACACTCAGTATTTTTTGCACTAAAAACATTGATGTGTTTGTTTTGAGTGACCCGCTTAGACCAGCACCAACAACGTTACTCAACAAATGATGTGTGTTGGGGGCAGGGCTGAACTGTTAATCTGGCATACCGGACATTTTCCCAGTGGGCTGACACACTTTGGGGCCGATCAGAGGTGGAATGGCCATTGGGAGTACCAAGCGGGGTGGTGGGTCGGCCGCGAAACGTGCAGAATGGACCGCGATAATCTGAAATGAGCCATCGCGTTATGAAGAACGAAACACAAAACAGCGAAAGAACCGCGAAAAGGACAGCGAACACCCGCCAAATTTTGGGCCAGTTGCCATGTAAAATCCCATGCCAATTTCTCTTCCCAGTCCAGCCCTGGTTGGGGGGGCCAGACTATCTGAGAATTTGAACAACAGAAGATGTGGGGCGTATTCAGGAAGCTTTTTTGAAAAATGTATATCATATATTTATTTTTGCAATTCCGTTCAGTGGCTCTAGTGTTGCAGAAATAACATACTTCAGCTTTAAGTATTTATACATCATGATAACATTTGTTGTATTTCATTTAATTTATAAAGATTTAAATGTAAACAATCTAGGGAAATCGAAAAACTGATGTGATGTAATTTCGAAGAAAATCTGTTTTAAAAGGTGTTTTTTGAGTTAATTCCAGTGGTTCAAAACAGTTTGCCAATGCGAATGTTCAGAAAAACTTTGTTTCAGCTGTTAAATACTTGCTATTTGTAAACGTCATCAGTGGTATTGACGTATAAAAAATACATATATACATGGACAATTTTCACAAAATGCATCATACAATACAATAACAGAGGGTAACCAGAGCACATTATGACCACGTATAGCGTGTTAGCATTAGCACCATGAATGCAAAATGTAAACATGAGATGTTACACATCATCTAAAATCACATTAAATCAGAATTAAAATGACTTGATGTAATGTGGATTCTATTCATAGAATGAGTCAAGTAGTCAATGTGTTATCAATTTAATATTACATTGGTTAATGGTTTACATGTAGCAGTGTAATTGTCAAAAGTGTCAATTTTGTAAAAAATCTAAAATGTATGGGTAATTGACAAATAAGGTTGTCTAAGGTGTTAAAATGAAAAATCTTTAAAAAAAATAAATAATATATATATATATATATATATATATATATATATATATATATATATATATATTATTTATTTATTTATTTATTTATTTTAAACACTCGTTTCATGTTCTCAGAAATGTAATCTTTGTGTCCAATTTGGTTTCATACATTTCTGAAAATTATTTAAAGCATTTTTCTACAAAAATAAATAAATAAATAAAACTTTAAAGTGGTTGTGTGGTGTAACCAAGTAAAAAGCATTATAATATTTTCTTTGCAGCTTGAATACTTGAGAGTGTAACACGCACGTTTTTAGGCCCAAGGAAGGTAGGTGTGCCAGTTACCCTGGTTCTGGGCACAGTAGACTCTCAGGTATTTACCTATCTCCTGGTTAAGGCGCTCAGTCTGACCATTGGTTTGGGGGTGGTATCCCGAGGAGAAGTTTAGCTGGATGCCTAGTCTGTCGCTGAAGGCTCGCCAGAATCGAGACGTGAATTGGGTCCCTCTATCAGACGTAATCTCCTCGGGGATGCCGAAGTTCCGGAAGACGTGGTTGATCATGAGGTCGGCCAGTTGGGTTGCGTTGGGTAGTCCAGGTAGGGGAATCAAGCGGCACATCTTTGAAAACCTGTCTATCACCACTAGGATCTCCGTCCTGACCGTCGGAGGGAGGTAAGTCGGTGATGAAGTCCATGGCAATGTGGGACCACGGCCGATCGGGTATGGGCAACGGTTGGAGGAGCCCAGCGGGAAGGTGACGAGGAGTTTTGGACTGGGCACAATCTGGACAGGAAAGGACATAGTCATGGACGTCGTCCTTGAGTGAGGGCCACCAAAATCTCCTCGCGAGTAGCTCAGTGGAATGGGTGATACCCGGATGGCCAGAACAAAGGGAAGTGTGGACCCACTGCATTAGCTGAGGGCGAATAATGGTGGGTACGTACATCTTGTAGGGGGGGGTTTGAGGAGGCGCGGGCTCGTTGCCTTGAGCCTGTAGGATGGCCTCCGTCAATTCCCACCTAACGGGTGCTACGACGCACGATGTAGGGAGAATAGTCTCTGGGCCCGGAGGTTTAGAGCCGTAGCTGAAGAGCCGAGAGAGGGCGTCAGCCTTCGTTTTTTTGGAGCCTGGGCGAAAAGTCGACAGAAAAGTTAAAACGGGTGAAGAACATGGCCCACCTGGCTTGTCTGGGGTTCAACCTCTTGGCTGAGCGAATGTACTCCAGGTTCTTGTGGTCGGTGAAGACAACGAAAGGGAACTTAGAACCCTCCAACCAATGACGCCATTCCTCTAGGGCTAGCTTAATGGCCAGCAACTCTCTATTCCCGACGTCATAGTTTTGTTCGGGGGAGGACAGTTTATGGGAGTAGAAGGCACAAGGGTACAGCTTAGCGGGAGTCCCGTGTTGTTGTGAGAGTACTGCTCCCACCCCCACCTCAGAGGCGTCCACCTCTACCACGAACGGGAGAGTGGGATCGGATTGCTGGAGAACAGGGGAAGTGGTAAAAACGTCTTTTAGAGTTTGGAAGGCCTGCTGAGCGGGAGTGCTCCATGTGAGGGACTTCGGGTTGCCTCGTGTCAGAGCAGTGAGGGGTGCGGCGATCTTACCGAAGTTTCGGATGAAGCGCCTGTAGTAGTTGGCGAAACCCAGAAACCGTTGGAGCTCCTTCAGCGTCCTAGGTTCCGGCCAGAACAGGACTGTGGCAACCTTGTTGGTTTCCATCTTCATCGTTCCTGCAGACAAGACATAGTCCAGAAAGGAGATGGAGGAATGGTGAAAGGCACACTTCTCTGCCTTAACAAACAAGTCGTGCTCTCTAAGTCTCTGTAACACCCTCAAGACGTGATTGGTGTGTTCCGAGAGTGTGGAGGAGTGGATTAAAAGATCGTCTATGTAGATGACGAGGAATTGGTCCAGCATGTCTTGGAAGATCTCGTTCATGAACGACTGAAACACCGAAGGGGAGTTAGCGAGGCCGTACGGCATCACCAAGTATTCGTAGTGCCCCCTGGTGGTGATGAACGCAGTCTTCCACTCGTCCCCCTTTCGAATGCGCACGAGGTTGTATGCGCTCCTGAGGTCAAGCTTGGTGAAGATCTTGGCTTTGCTGACTTGCTCAAGGGCCGGTTGGATGAGAGGCCAGGGATAGGCAAACTTTACCGTTGCTTTATTCAAGGCACGGTAATCGATGCAGGGGCGAAGCCCGCCATCCTTCTTGTCTACGAAGAAGAAGCCTGATGCTACTGGGGAGGTGGACGGTCGTATTATGCCGAGACTGAGCGCTTCGTCGATGTAGTCCTCCATGGCCTTGGTTTCGGGCAGCGTTAAGGGGTATACTCTGCTCTTAGGGAGCGGGGACCCCGGAAGAAGATTGATGGTGCAGTCCACACTACGATGTGGAGGGAGATTAACCTGGGTCTTTTCGAACACATCGGCATAAGAGGAATACTCCGGGGGAATGGAGACCGGAGATCTCACCTCGGGGCTCTCTACAGAGGTTGAGAAGACAGGAAGGGAAATACAGTGGGACAAACAATGGTCAGTCCAGCGCAACAGCTCCCCCGCGCGCCAGGAAATATGGGGGTCGTGAAGAGATAACCAGGGGTGACCCAAAACTACTGGGTCCCTGGGTGACTGAACAATAAAAAACTGAATGGCCTCCTTGTGGAACAAGCCTACTTGGAGGGACAATGGCATGGTTCTGAAGGAAATTAATCCCGATCCGAGGGGTACCCCATCCAAAGAATTAACCTTGAGAGGTGGCACGACCGGACTAAGTGGGATACCAAGTCTTTGGACCAAGCCATCGTCCAAAAAATTCCCCGCTGCCCCGGAATCAACTAGAATCAACTAGGGCTGGGGTAGAAAAGGAGACATCATTAAAAATCAAAACAACAGGGAGGCAGACTTGTTTCTGGGTAATGCTAAGAATGACGGATGTTCTAACCTGGCTTCTGGAGAGAGAAGGCTGGGGACAGACCGGGCATGAAGCAGTACGATGACCCGGTTTGCCACAGTACAGACAGAGGCTCTGTGTCAACGTCTAGTGCGCTCTGCAGGGGTTAACAGAGCGCGACCAAGCTGCATGGGTTCAGAGTTGGAAGTGCTTTCGAGAGGTGGGGGGTGAGACGAGTTGGAGCCCACCGTACGCTCTTGGATGACTGAGGGACTACGAAAGGCACGATCGCGTAGGAGATTATCCACCGTAATGGAGAGTTGAATAGAATTCTCCAGCGACAGTGATTTTCCTCTACAGGCTAGCTCCATCTGCAGTTGACTGCTCAAACCCAGGCGGTAGACAATTAGAAGAGCGGGGTCGCTCCACCCGCTGCCAGCGGCAAGGGTGCGGAAATCAAGGGCATAATCGGCTGCGGTGCATGACGCCTGTTTAAGAAACACGAGGCGGCTGCCCACATCTCTGCTGCAGGGTGATCAAAAACCACGGCAATCTGGTGGCAGAATTGATCGTATGAAGTAAGAAGCGGGCTATCGGCCGTCCACAACGCGGTGGCCCATTGCCGTGCTTTGCCAGTGAGAAGTGAGATCAAAAAATGAATTCTCTCACTGTCAGAGCGTAAAAGGGGGTGATACTTCATATAAACACTGCACTGCATTAAAAACCCTTGGCAAGCGTCCGAAGAGCCATCAAACCTCTCGGGGGTTGAAAACTCACGGCACTCAGGAACACGTTGGGAGCATCAACGAGTTCAGGGACAGACACAGGTGGAACAGGGTTAAGCTGATCAGAAAGAGCACGTACCGTCTGTAGTATTTCTTGTATCTGCTGCCCCTGGGTTGTAAGCGCTTGATCATGTCTCCCCACGGTAGATCCTTGGGCAGAAATCGCTGCACAAATCCGCTCTAGTGAGCCTTGGAGGTTTTCCACGGAATCCATTGTGACTAAATTTTGTGGGGTTGATTATTCTGTAACACGCACAAGAAGAGATAGTCACAATGTCGGGAAAAACTGCTTTATTGGCAGAAAGGCAAAAGTACAAAGGGGCAAATCCAAAGAAGCGTAGTAAAGGGAAGCGTAAGGTCGAAGCCGGGAGATCAGAATATGACAAAGGGGCAAATCCAAAGAAGCGTAGTAAAAGGAAGCGTAAGGTCGAAGCCGGGAGATCAGAATGTAACAAACAAACAAGAGAGTAGTTTAAACAGGGGAAAGCTAGCGAAACACTAGAGCTGGCAAAGCGAAGGGGTAAACTAAACAATAACCAACAACTGTGGGGAGAAAGGGCAGGGTATAAATAGGGGAAAAGAACAGTGCAGGTGAAACTAATATTCCGGTGATTGGGAGCGAGTGTGAGAGCTAAAGGGGGCGGGGTGAACTTGGGGATTAGCGTTCGTTACAGAGAGTATAAAAAACGTAATCATTCATTTAAAAAAAAAATTCTATCACATTTTTCAAGGTAATTTTTATATATATATATATATATATATATATATATATATATATATATATATACAGGTCCTTCTCAAAAAATTAGCATATTGTGATAAAGGTCATTATTTTCCATAATGTAATGATAAAAATTAAACTTTCATATATTTTAGATTCATTGCACACCAACTGAAATATTTCAGGTCTTTTATTGTTTTAATACTGATGATTTTGGCATACAGCTCATGAAAACCCAAAATTCCTATCTCAAAAAATTAGCATATCATGAAAAGGGTCTCTAAACAAGCTATTAACCTAATCATCTGAATCAACTAATTAACTCTAAACACCTGCAAAAGATTCCTGAGGCTTTTAAAAACTCCCAGCCTGTTTCATTACTCAAAACCGCAATCATGGGTAAGACTGCCGACCTGACTGCTGTCCAGAAGGCCATCATTGACACCCTCAAGCAAGAGGGTAAGACACAGAAAGAAATTTCTGAATAAATAGGCTGTTCCCAGAGTGCTGTATCAAGGCACCTCAGTGGGAAGTCTGTGGGAAGGCAAAAGTGTGGCAAAAACGCTGCACAACGAGAAGAGGTGACCGGACCCTGAGGAAGATTGTGGAGAAGGACCCGATTCCAGACCTTGGGGGACCTGCGGAAGCAGTGGACTGAGTCTGGAGTAGAAACATCCCGCATTCCCCAGGTCAAGCCACTTTTGAACCAGAAACAGCGGCAGAAGCGCCTGACCTGGGCTACAGAGAAGCAGCACTGGACTGTTGCTCAGTGGTCCAAAGTACTTTTTCGGATGAAAGCAAATTTTGCATGTCATTAGAAATCAAGGTGCCAGAGTCTGGAGGAAGACTGGGGAGAAGGAAATGCCAAAATGCCTGAAGTCCAGTGTCAAGTACCCACAGTCAGTGATGGTCTGGGGTGCCATGTCAGTTGCTGGTGTTGGTCCACTGTGTTTTATCAAGGGCAGGGTCAATGCAGCTAGCTATCAGGAGATTTTGGAGCACTTCATGCTTCCATCTGCTGAAAAGCTTTATGGAGATGAAGATTTCATTTTTCAGCACGACCTGGCACCTGCTCACAGTGCCAAAACCACTGGTAAATGGTTTACTGACCATGGTATTACTGTGCTCAGTTGGCCTGCCAACTCTCCTGACCTGAACCCCATAGAGAATCTGTGGGATATTGTGAAGAGAAAGTTGAGAGGCATAAGACCCAACACTCTGGATGAGCTTAAGGCAGCTATCGAAGCATCCTGGGCCTCCATAACACCTCAGCAGTGCCACAGGCTGATTGCCTCCATGCCACGCCGCATTGAAGCAGTCATTTCTGCAAAAGGATTCCCGACCAAGTATTGAGTGCATAACTGAACATAATTATTTGAAGGTTGACCTTTTTTTTTTTGGTATTAAAAACACTTCTTTTATTGGTCGGATGAAATATGCTAATTTTTTGAGATAGGAATTTTGGGTTTTCATGAGCTGTATGCCAAAATCATCAGTATTAAAACAATAAAAGACCTGAAATATTTCAGTTGGTGTGCAATGAATCTAAAATATATGAAAGTTTAATTTTTATCATTACATTATGGAAAATAATGACCTTTATCACAATATGCTAATTTTTTGAGAAGGACCTGTATATATATATATATATATATATATATATATATATATATATATATATATATATATATATATATATATTTTTTTTTTTTCATTTTTGAGTCAACAATATCAAATAGTTTTCTCTGGGTTACACCACATAACTTGTGCCTTTTCATAAAAATGTCAAAATAAACATTTATTATTATTTATTTTTTTATGTAATTGTAATTTAATAGATCTGGACAAAAATTTGCATCACTTCATTGACCCTGAGGACACATGGCCATAATATGCACATGATTGTATTTTATGATGAAAAAAGTTTTTCTAGATTGCTCGCCCACTGTCACAGACCTGCATTTTTTCTACTCCAATAACCAAACAAGTACAGGAAGTTTGGACGGTTTTTGTGAAGGATGATTAGACATTGGTGTAAAGTTGTTCTACACAGTGCTTGAAGTGGACAAAAAAAGTTAAAAAAAAAAGCTAAGTGATACTCAGAGACCACTTTTGTTCACAACATGTGTATAAATAAATACATTTGTTGGTTATATGGCAGGGTCTTCAACTACTGTACTTTCGACAAACATTTTTTCCATTATAACTAACATGTTAACACGAAAAACAGACATTTTCATTATAACTAACATGTTAACACGAAATACAACTGTTAAATAAAACGAATCGGTTACCTAAGCGTAACCTCGGTTCTCTCTAGATGAGGGAACAAGTATTGCGTAAACTAGCTTATGCTACGGGAAAGATTAATCTTTTCTGAGATATTGAAGCCAAAAAATTATCCTTAATTTTGTATCATTTGTCAACGCAGTGCAGCAACTGCAGACCTTGAGCGGGCTAGCTAGCGAGCTCATTGGTTGCTCTGCGGCAACTGCTGCAGCCTATAGACGAACTTGGGCGAACTCGCGTCCAATGAGAGGCGTCCGCGCGCTTACTGCATCAAAGCCCGCCAAAATGGGTGTGGCTAGAGTGCATATAAGCGTAGTTCGTAGGCTGGAACCCTGGTTTTCATTGAATGAAGCAAAAGTCGCAGGCTGCTTCCGTGTTCACAATAGTTTCGAGCCGCGCTCTGAAGCGGGGAGGGCGGCGATCGAACTGTAGCAAATAGCCCTGTTTTATTGTGCTTAACACCCATTTGGATATCCCTGGGATAGCTTCCCACGCTTTGAAGCGTAACGCTAGAGGGTGAATGGCCAAATCGCCCTGATTGCTGCACACAGCGCACTGAACAGAATGTGTGAGCGCGCTTACTGTGCTTATGCATGACTGCTGGCAGACAGCAGGGACAGGCTGTTCTGTGAGTGACTTCCGATTGAGGTGAATGGGGAAAGAGTCACATCTGTTAAGTGATGCTTGAGCATAGTCACAGGCATGGGACTTACATACAGAGAAGTGTTTGCTGGCCGTGTGACAGAGCGGGCAGAGAATGGGCGCCGCGACGTATTCGTGAGCGCGTTTATTGACTCTAACACTTGAGCGGGCTGTGTCCGCTTTATGTGAGTGGGCTCTGATCGGGACACGGGAAGTGTAATGCTTGTGTGTAGAGGTGAGCACTGGATTGTGGGCACATTTTCTACACATAAGGCTGGTCGTGTGACAGAGCGGCCAGAGAAGGGGCGCGCGCACGGATTCGTGGGCGCATTTATTGACTCTAACACTCGAGCGGGCTGTGTCAGCTTTATGTGAGTGGGCTCTGATAGGAACACGGGAAGTGTAATGCTTGTGTGTAGGGGTGAACACTTGATTGTGGGCACATTTTCTACACATAAGGCATGTTTGCTTTTTACAAGATTTCTTTGGGTCGCCGTGAAAACGCGTTTGAGTGCAGGCAAGCGGGCAGTATCACCGGCTTGTTGGCTGCTGAATCCACCACTGTAGTAGCCTGAGAGAGGGGGACTGACAGGGGGCGAAGCTTTGACGGTGGTCCGGCCGCGGCGGGACTGAGCCGTCGTTTTTTCAACAAGGCTAGGAGGACTTCGGTTGCTCAGGTTTCAGCGCAACCTTAGACCGAGGCCCACGGGGGGCGGCGGTCTGCGGCGGCTGTCTGAGCGCGATCGAGGGCGGCCGCCCTGTCGACGCTGAGAAGTCTGACTTTGTTGAGCTGGGTGCTGTGAAGAGGCTCGTGCAGGAGGCTGGTCACGTGGGCGGCCTGCAGAGGAGCTAGCGCGACGTGGCAGGAAGAGGTTCATGGCTTGGGTGGCTTTCTGGACTTCTGAAAAGCGGTCAACAATGCCACTCACCGCGGAGCCGAAGAGACCGGTCGGAGAGAGCGGTGCGTTGAGGAACGTGGAGCGCTCTGCTTCTCCCATGTCGGCTAGCGTTAGCCACAGGTGTCTCTCGGTCACAGTCAGCGAGGCCATGCACTTCCCTAGAGCTTGGGCTGCAGCTTTGGTGGCGCGAAGGGCGAGGTCCGTCACGCTTCTTAGATCTGTAACAGCCTCTGGGTGCCTGCCTTTCTCATCCCACTCCCGAAGAAGGTCCGCTTGGAGGATCTGTAAGACGGCCATGGAGTGCAGAGCAGATGTGGCTTGGCCGGCGGCGGAATAGGCGCGGCCAGCATAGGCGGAAGTCGCTCTGCAGGCCTTAGACGGGAGCACTGGCTTAGACCGCCATCTCACGGAGGGCGGGCAAAGGTGTGCTGCTACCGAATCCTCGACCGGGGGGATGGAGGAGTAGCCCTTCTCAGTGGCGCCGTCCACCGAGCGAGAGGGTGGAGACGTGGGAGCGGATCCTGGCCGAGAAAGCGCGTTCCACGACTTTGCAAGCTCAGTGTGGAGTTCCGGCAGGAAGGGAGCGGCCCGGCCGCGGGTGTTGCGCGGCGACGGCTCTGAAGAAAGCAGCCGTCGAGTCTGTTGGGAGCCTGCTCAGGGGCGGTGACCACTCGAGCCCGAGGCGGTCGACGGCCTGTGTGAGGAGGCGTGTTAGTTCCCCTTCGACTCGGCGCGGGTCCTGCTGGATTCCTGGGCCGAGGAGGAGGCGTGGGAGCCTGACCACTCCTCACTGTCCGAAGCCATGATGGAACAGCCCTTATCCTCCGCCTTGTCCTCCGAGATGGCCGCAGTGCGGCCGCTGGGCGGCAACTGCGCGTCCCGGGGGGGCGGGGAGGGTGAGAGCGATGCTCGAGGGAGAGGCTCCGGCGAGGCAGTCGGTTCTATCACCGGTTCTGGCAGCCTTTGGGAGTGGCGCTTTTTCCTGCGCGGCGGAATGGAAGGCGGCTCGGCGGCTTCGGTTCTGAGCGCTTCGAGTCGAGCCCGCAGGGTCGACATCGGAAGCTCCTTGCAGAGGTCGCATCCGCCTTCAGCGAGGGCGAGCTCTGCATGCCCCAGTCCCAGGCAGAGAGCGCAGATGATGTGCGGTCTCCGGCGCTGAGAGGGGCGCGGCATGAAGCGCAAGTGGTGCGAGGCATCTTAAAAAAGATGCTCGTTACTCTTTGTGAAGTTCGTTAAGAACTAGCTTGCTCTAAAAAAGGATACGTCGCCGGATGGCGTAGCTAGCAGGATGGCTGAAGGTGGCGGAGACGGCCGGCTTCTTCGAGCGCTGTCCAAGCTTGCTAGATGCCCCTCGAACGGCGACGCGGCTTCCAGTTCAGAGATGCGAAGAGCTTCGCTGAAGAGATGAAAATCAGGGTTCCAGCCTACGAACTACGCTTATATGCACTCTAGCCACACCCATTTTGGCGGGCTTTGATGCAGTAAGCGCGCGGACGCCTCACATTGGACGCGAGTTCGCCCAAGTTCTTCTATAGGCTGCAGCAGTTGCCGCAGAGCAACCAATGAGCTCGCTAGCTAGCCCACTCAAGGTCTGCAGTTGCTGCACTGCGTTGACAAATGATACAAAATTAAGGATAATTTTTTGGCTTCAATATCTCAGAAAAGATTAATCTTTCCCGTAGCGTAAGCTAGCTTACGCAATACGAGAGAACCTCTCGTAAGAGAACACTGTTAATAATGTGCGTTTGTTTACATTAAAGTAGTCAGAGGTATTTCATTCATATTTTTAAGGTCTGGCCATAAATTCCTTTTTAATATCTGGCTAAAATCACACCCGCAAATAACCAAAAAGTTTCAAATAACTTATAATGTTGGATTATTGTTTATGAAAACAGATGAAGACCATTTAGATCTGCTAAAGTCTGTATGTTTTTGACAATATGTGGAGGCGGAGGCGTGGCCGAGCGCCGTGCTGTGGAGAGGGAAGCAGGAGTAGTGAACAGTTCGCGGAAGAATTTAATTACACGCATTTTC
Organism: Xyrauchen texanus; assembly: GCF_025860055.1. NCBI lineage: Eukaryota > Metazoa > Chordata > Actinopteri > Cypriniformes > Catostomidae > Xyrauchen > Xyrauchen texanus. The sequence continues at coordinate 32,088,356 of NC_068301.1, forward strand.
ATGTGGATAAAACATAAAACTGCTTTTCAGCACACACACACACACACACAGACACACACAGCTTCATGTGTCACTCACACTGTTGGCCTTCCTGACCCAATGCAGAATGCACTCTTTCGAGGGGACCTCGATCAACGGAGGGGGCGCAATGTCGCTCTTGTGGTGGCCGGTGGATTCACCAACTGACATTCACAGCATGCCGCACACCACCTGTAAATCCCTGTGAATGCCACGGCCAATAGAAATGGGCTATTAGACGGTTCAGTGTCTTTTCTTGCCCTAAGTGACCTGCCATCGGATTATGCATTTCCCGACGGCTCTACGAAATGAACAATTGGTTTGTATCTTCCTTTTTCTGAGCGTCCTGAGTCACTCGATATAACCGATCTTTAATATCTGAAAAATACTGATATGCGAGTGCCATGTCTGGCTGGAGGTGTTGACCATCAATCACTCTAACTTGGTCAAAGGCATGACTAAGGGTCTTGTCTCATGACTGCTCCAAAGAAAAGTCCCCTGCTGGGAATCCCCTAAGGGCTAGGGAAGCAGAGACTTTCCCCACCCCTGGGACCTCCCATCATGGAGCTGACATAGATGGCCCTGACAGTGCCTCCCCAGCGAGCAAATAGCACACCACACACCAATATGCTTTACTGCAGGGCTCATCCACACATATTCCCCTCAATAATGATTTAAATGCTGGCCAATTTGTACCCAAAATTGGCAGATGGGTGAGAAAAGGGCTAACCGCTGCCCTTGAATAACACCCTTGAATACTCACAGATATCCGGTAGGTACCTGCTAAGTCGGGGGCAGTATGTGGCACATTGGAAATCTGGACCGACATCCCCACCTCCATCTCCGGACAATGATCTTGGAAGTGGCCTGGCTTCCCTCAGTGCAAGCACACCAACCCAAACTTTCCTCCCACACCTGCGGCCACATAATTTCCCACCTGGCACAGAGGGGGTGGTAGAATGGCCCGGAACACTCCGGGTCTGCAGAGCGGGGTTTCCGCAGGGAGGGTAGAGGATAGAGAAAAGAATTACACACCGGTCCCCGGTCATGCCGCTAGTCGGTCCTCAGCTAGCTGCACGGTGGTATTCAGCGGCGCCGGCCGATGGCACTGCACCCTTCAGTCGTCCCTTTCGGCCGCCGGCTGGGAATCAAGCACTCCCTTGATGTTGTGAACCTCCATCAGTGGCGCATCTACCTCCAACTCCCGGGTTTCGGCACCAGTGTGGCAGATCTCTACCTTCCATATGAAGGAGGAAGCGGGTGCCGGGTGAACAGTTCATGGAAGACTTTAATTACACACATTTTCACGTGGACACAACATAAAACTGCTTTTCAACACACACTTGCTGGCACACACACACCTCTGTGTCGCTCACACTGTTGGCCTTCCTGGCCCAATGCAGAATGTTCATCGGCTGCATGCATCTCTCTCTCTCTACAGCCACCGTCTCCTCTCCTTAAAAGCCCCCGTCACTCCTCACTGATTCACAAGACAGGTGTTAAGCACAGGTGGAAGTCATTCACCTCTCATTTACCCCATGAGGGCCATGCCCCTGCATCCACATAATATTAACCCACATAAGAAAACAATAGCAATCTAACATAGAACTTCTTTTTAGATATAATAATGAGAAAATGCAATGCCTGTTCTTCCATTTTCTCTATCATCCTGCCATTCAGGTGAGGACAATTAACCTTTTCTTGTCCTACACATGGTGAATTTGTGCAAGAGACAGATATTTGAGTTGATAATCATTGTTAAACAGAGAACAAACTAGATTTTTTTCGGGAGTGAGAACTCTTGACATTTCTGATTATAGAACCAAACACAATCAGGATACATGAATGTGTGCAGGTTCAATGATGCTTAATGCTATCACTTTTACAAGCACGACTGACCCTGACAGATGAAACATGCCCGTTTAACACTTGAAGAATGGATAATAAAAGCAAACGTTTATGTGGATTTTTTTTTTAAAGTTTTAAAGTTGAAAAAGGATGTGCATATGAGCTGACATCACTTCTGTAACAGCTGCTGATGTATTTTTTAAGTCTGTAGTTTTGACTGCACCTGCTAAGCAATTTACTTTTGATAAGCATTTGATTGAATAAGACACGATAAAAGATGCTCTGGTCCGGAACTGGTCCATGGATCTCATGATGACAGCTGATGCTGTTGTGTGTGCTGCTGAGTGTTGTTAAACTCACCATTGAGTTTTGGGCAGAGAGCACCCAGATGTTTAGACTGTGATGCATATTTTATCAAAATCCATCGGAAAGTCAACTAAAATGGCAGGCCGCATCAAATCATCTACTATATTAAATTAAATAAAGTAATCGTACAAGGAGACTCTGAGAAGTGGTGGTTCGCAAGAAAAACTGCTGGTACTCTGTTGACTAAATTAGAGAAGTGCCGGTACTGTGTACCAGTGAGTACCCGCCCACTTCAAGCACTGGTTCTACAAACAAAAGTGTTTTATGGGCAAAACCCTGAAAATTGTTTGAATTAAAAACATGTAAATGTACACTCGTCATAGCAATATCTTACCTTCTATTCTCTTCTTTTTAAAGAAATACAAAATATGTCCTTGAACTGTTGGGTGTTTTTGAAAGTGTGCAAAACATTTGAAAACTGGCATGACCTTTAGTAGCGTACGTTTCATGTGAACACTAGGAAGTCAACCCATCGCTAAACTCCAACATACCTGTTCCCCTTCTGTCGCTCTCTCCACGTTGTGTCAGAGAAGCAACACTAGGGGTCTCTCTTGAGCGCCGATATTCACCTCTGAACTATGCGCCGCTTCCGCCCTGCATGCCATGGCTCTCCTGCAGGTCCACCAAGCCAAGGCACTGCGAAACATGCACGGGGGTGGCCCTGATCCCGACACGCTGCAGGAACTGCGCTCAGCGACCGACCTCGCCCTGAGAGCGACGAAGGTCACGGCGCAGGCGCTCGGGCAGGCAATGGCCACGCTGGTGGTCCAGGAACGTCAGCAATGGCTGAACTTGTTTGAGATGCGTGAAGCCGACAAGACTCGCTTTCTCAACGCCCTTGTCTCCCAGTTTGGCCTCTTCGGCGACACCGTTGAGGACTTCGCCCAGCAGTTCTCCATGGTGAAGAAGCAGACGGAGGCCATTTCCCACATCATGCCTCGCCGCAAGCCTGCCGCCACGGCCCAGGCCCCGTCTGCCCGCCGAGGGCATCCTCCCGCGGCCAGAAGACCTTCTGCTCCGCCTCAACCCGGGCCCAGCTCTCAGCCCTGGCGTCGAGCGAACCGCGGGAAGCGTACGCCCCCTGTCTCACGGACCCCATCGAGGACCAGAAGGCTCCCAGGCGCTCCTGAGACAACGGACCCAGAGTTCGAGAAGTTAGCTCCGGAGGTGGTAAGACCGCTCCGTCCCCCAGTGGAGGGCCGGGAGGAGAATCTTTTGTTTTTTCATTTGCCGCACCCCTCAACAGGGGCTGCGGTACCCAAATTCTCAATAAAAGAGCTATTTCCTTTACCTCTGGGTCATGTGGCCCACAAATGCCGTTCTCACGGCACTCTGCTTTCAGGCCTCAACAGTCCCGGCTCCCTGGATGCGGTACCCCCGCACTCAGCCCCACGACTGTTCCCCGGCTGGCCGGTTCAGACGAGTCCAGAGGACGCCAGCGTCGGACCTCCTCCTCAGTCACGAACCCACCCCCTGCCGGGTGCGTGGAGCAAGGTAGGTGCTTTGAGTTTGTTCTCAGCACCAGAGCCTCGGGATGCTACATTGCTCCCCAACGCCTTACCTGTTTCACTGCCCAACCCGTCGCGATGGCTGCACCGGACCATTTGACTCGGTTACGCAATTAAGTTTGCCAGATCTCCGCCCCCCTTCGTGGGCGTTCATTTTTCCGCAGTGCGCGACAAACACGCTCAGTCCCTGCACGAAGAAATTGCCTCCCTTCTAATCAAGGATGCGATAGAGCCTGTCCCTCCAACCGAAACGAACCGGACCGTTCTTGGACCTGCGAGTTTTCAATCGGACTTTGTCCAAACTCCCGTTCAAAATGCTCACCCAGAAACAAATTCTATCTGGCATCCGGCATCTAGATTGGTTCGCAGCGATAGACCTGAAGGACGCGTACTTCCACGTCTCGATTCTCCCTCGACATCGACCCTTTCTGCGGTTCGCGTTCGACGGCCAGGCGTATCAGTACAAAGTCCTCCCCTTCGGCCTGTCTCTGTCCCCTCATGTCTTCACGAAAGTCACAGAGGCGGCTCTTGCCCCGCTCCGAGGAGCTGGCATACGCATACTCAATTACCTCGACGACTGGCTCATTCTGGCCTCCTCGCGAGAGTTACTATGCGCACACAGAGACCAGGTGCTCAAGCACCTTGGCCGTTTAGGGTTTCAGATCAACTGGGAGAAGAGCAAGCTCACCCCGGTCCAGAGCATCTCTTTTCTCGGTTTGGAGTTAGACTCAGTCTCAATGACATCACCTCTCTCCAACGAGCATGCTCAGTCAGTGCTGAAATGCCTCGCTTCCTTCAAGCCAGGCGCCGTGGTCCCTCTAAAATGTTTCCAACAGCTCCTGGGGCATATGGCATCCTCTTCGGCGGCCGTGCCGCTGGGGTTGATGCATATGAGACCACTTCAGCACTGGCTCCAGACTCGAGTCCCGAGACAAGCATGGCGCCGTGGCACGCACAACGTAAAAGTTACCACTACCTGCCGCCAAGCCTTCAAACCCTGGACAGACCTCTGCTTTCTAAGGGCAGGAGTACCCTTGCAGCAGGTGTCCCGATGCATTCTGGTTACGACCGACGCCTCCAAACTGGGTTGGGGCACCGTGTGCAACGGGCGCGCAGCCGCAGGCCGGTGGACCCGAGGCTCGCTGCACTGGCACATCAACTGCCTAGAGCTGCTGGCTGTTTTTCTTGCCCTGAAGAGGTTTCTCCCATTAATTCGGGGCAAGCACGTCCTAGTCAGGACAGACAGCACCACGGTGGTAGCCTACATAAACCGCCAAGGCGGAGTACGCTCCCTCCACATGTCACAGCTCACCCGTCGTCTCCTCCTTTGGAGCCAGCAGCGACTCAAGTCACTGCGCGCCACTCACATCCCCGGCAACCTCAATGCAGTAGCGGACGTGCTGTCAAGGCAGAGCTTGCCTGGCGGAGAGTGTTGGCTCCAACCCCGGTCGGTTCAGCTGATTTGGGACAGGTTCGGCAAGGCCCAGGTAGACCTGTTTGCCTCCCAGGAAACCTCCCACTGCCCGCTCTGGTATGCCCTGACAAAGGCTCCCCTCGGGGCAGATGCTCTGGCGCACAGCTGGTCCACGGGGCTGCGCAAGTACGCTTTTCCCCCAGTGAGCCTTCTTGCACAGGTGCTATGCAAGGTCAGGGAGGAAGTCACTCTGGTAGCCCCCTACTGGCCAACCCGGACTTGGTTCTCGGATCTCACGCTCCTCACGACAGCCCCTCCCTGGCGAATCCCTATGGGGTTGGGTCTACCACCGCACCAATTTTTCCACATAGGTCCTAAGTTAGGCCATCTGATGTATTTGCCACTAAAACTTTGCCTCCCCTGCTGGGTAGGTGTGGCCTCCACAGGGTCTTCTCCACCCTGAAAGAAGGGCTAAGACCTCCTTCCCTCAATGCGTGTAAGTGCCCCGGCCGTAGTTGCTCTATGTGAGAAACATAGAGAGAAAAGAGGCCCAGCCAGGCTGGCCCGTTCCCATGTTGGCGGCCATCACCTTGTTCCCCCCTCCAGGGTAACGATAAGGAGTCTGATGGCTTGAATGGGGCATTGGGGAAGGGTACGTGCAGCCGGATAAAGTTGGTCGTCCTGCACGTAAGAATACCTGCTCGCTCCTGTATCAGCAGTTCACGTACACGGCTCAGCACATGGCACTTTTTAAGTGGACCCCTAATGTCGCTTCTCTGACACAATGTGGAGAGAGCGACAGAAGGGGAACGTCTAGGTTACGTATGTAACCTCCGTTCCCTGATGGAGGGAATGAGACGTTGTGTCTCCCCTGCCACGTCGCTGAGCCGAGCCACTGTTGTGGCGGACCATTTCAGGCTCCTCAGAAAAATCCTGAATGAACTCCCGTATTTGCTCCGCTTAAATACCCGTATGACTGGCTGCCAACTCTCATTGGCCTTTTTTCATAGTTCAGAGGTGAATATCGGCGCTCAAGAGAGATCCCTAGTGTTGCTTCTTTGACACAACGTCTCGTTCCCTCCATCAGGGAACGGAGGTTACATACGTAACCTAGACGTTTTCCAGTGTTTTCAGTCTTTTCGCAGTGGAGAGAGAGTGAGAGCTTGCACGCTCAAGGTTGCCAGATTGTGTGACTAATGCGTCACCCTGGCAGAATATTTCCAAACTGTACAAGTGTCAAGATCTGATTGGGGGATTTCTCCTATTGAAATCTGGCAACCTTATACAAGTCAAACTCTAATTCTGACTGGCTAATCACCCTTATTTAAATCTGTTATTTATCAGATACAGAAAATTAAACATTTTACTTGCATGACCAGTTTTAAGTAGTACATGACACAATTGATCTAAATGGGATGGTAAGAGGGGATGGTGGTTTTATAAAGGGGGATGCTTTTTGGTATTTCTTGCTTCAAAGGGAATGGCATACCTGTGCATCCCTCCTCAACTCAAGCCCTGAGTATATTGAGAATAGTGAGAATAGCACACATTTCATATTTAAATGCTCTTCTAAATTCTTCCCCCAGCAGCATCGTTGCTCAGATGTTGGGGCCTTCTTTCTCACTCTGAGCAATGAACGAAGAAGAATTTTGCAATATATTGGAACCTTAATGAGAATCACTATTGAGAATAATGGGAAATGCAATGAAAGTATGGATAGGGATGAGTATTGTAATGGAGATTTGCATGAAGAAAAGTTATCATAAATATGCTAAATATAAACTGTACTCTGTGGTCCACTAGGTGATCGTATGGGGCGACTACGGCCGCATGGACAGCAAGTGTTTCATGGGAATGGCTCAGATCCTCTTGGATGATCTTGACTTGTCATCAATGGTGAGCGGCTGGTACAAGCTCTTTCCTACCTCCTCTATGGCGGATCCAAGCATCGGCCCTTTGACGCGCCGCCTCTCCCAGTCTTCAATCGAGAGCGCCACAAGCCCCTCGTGCACCTAAACACCGCCGAGAGATCCAGTCGTCCACGTCCCCTCTAAATATGCCTGTGTTCTCTATCTCTATGTGTGTATCTTTGTTCAATATACCCCGCCATACAGACCCCAAAAGCATGTACACACACTCTGATAGATATAACCAACTCGCCCAGGGCTGCAAAGCTCCTATTACCGATACATAACAGAAATATTCAGAGTTGGATATAAATCAGGCATGAGACACAAAAAGAGCTTGCATACACCCTTACAGATAGATTTGGGTGTAACACATGACTAGTTACATGCAGATCCATTGTGTGCAGGTCACAACAAACTCTAAAACAGGGGCATTCAATAGTTATATTAAGAAATGTTTCTCACAATGTAGCATTTGCGTTGGCTTCTGTAACCTGTGCAGAAAGAGAAGATGGGTTCTCAGAGACTAGTAGTTCTCCTGTAGGTTTCGGACCCTTAAGGGTCAACCAATTCTCTATGCCAAACCCGATAAAAGTTTATTTTTAAAACCAAAGCAATTCTTATTATCTGTCGTGTCATATTATAGAGTATGGATATGTAGCAGAGTCAATGACTTAGATGAGATGCAAAAAAAAAGAAGATGTATTAGAAAAGTTCATAGACTACATACACAACTAAACGTTTAAAGGGCAGGGCTCAACTCCACTTGTCAGGTTATTAGATATGTACACAATTCCTATTGCATAAAGTAGCGTTAATTCTTTATTTCCTTTTTCAGAGAGCTGAGTAAATAAAAATATAGATTGATATTTGTGTTTATGTATTTATCGACTGCATTCTGCACGTTTACTCGCAACCCTTGTTGAACAAAATATGTAGTGCTATTTGAAGCTTGCCTTTAAAAAAATATGTAGAATTAAAGACAGTAGGTTATTTATTTTGCTAATGTTTCACTTTTGGGTCTGAATAAAAAAGTCTGCACCAAACCACAGACTCAAAGGGAATTAAAGCCTCTCTTGGTAAATGAGAACTAACTGTCCAGTTAAACCAGCAACCCTCATTTCCAGCTGCATTGTGCGATAGACAGAATAACAAAGCGGGAGTTGGATGTCAAACAAGAAAACTTTTCTTGCAGCATGTAGTAAAGAGAAGGTATCTGGGAAGTGTTGTCCTGAATTGGAACTTGGTTGAGTTTGATGGAGCCACTCTAGACTCTACCGCTTCAAGTAGTTTGGGTTTCTTTCAACCAGCATATGGATCAAAACTGTTTTAAGGGCCTTTGGCATTTCCTGTCAAACTCAGGAGGTCACCACTGAACAAATACAACGTACACAACAATGTCCGATGGACGATGGTGTCGCTCTCTCAACAGGATTTCAAAGCCCAGAACAAGTTATATTCTTTATACTCCCGGACATTTTTGTTTTGTCAAGTTCTTGAACTTTGCCGTTGTGACTAGTCTTTAGCTTTTGCTCTGAAGCCAAGTGGCTCTTTAGATGGCTTCTTCTGTAAATCTTTGGTATTACAGGGACTTACTCAAATGATGTATGAAGTGTCGGAAGGAAAGCAGCACTGTTGGTAAACAAATTTATCCAACTCCTGGTGGTTAAAGATTCAGGACATGCCAACCTCCTCTGCAAGTCACTATTCTGATGCTAAACAGACAACTTTTATATTCATTTCCATATTTCCTGTAAAATAAGCATACTTTACATATCAGAGTATCTTATTCTGTACCAACTAAGTCTATACAATTGTTGTCCTATTCAAGTTCCATGTCAAATTTCAGTTTATCTTCTGCCAAAAAGATGGTCAAACACATTCTCATAGGTAGAGGTGAGCTTCACAGGCGCAATCATATTCCAAATCATTTAAGATGTTTGTGTTGTTCTGATTGGGACTTGTTATGGAAGGCTGTTTATTACAAGTGCACAAACTAGCAATTGATCAATGTCATTTGCAAGGAAAACTTCAGTGTCAGGATAGTATACCTTATAAAGCTGCTTTTAATGGCTCAGTGAGACCATCGGAAAACCATTACATCTGATCAGTGTTGGGTAAGTTACTCAAAAAAGTATTCCACTACAAATTACTAATTAACTCTTTAAATTTATAATAAGATTGTTTTACTAATTACTTAATTGAAAAAGTAATTACATTACTAATTACTTTACTTTTAAGTTACTTTGTAAAACTTTTTTTACAGAAAAATAAATTGTTTCTTTGCTCAACAAATTAAAAATAATGTCTATATTTCCTCCTTGTTCATTGTCACATTGAAGTCATACACTCGTTTCTCCCTTACAATGATTAGTTAGGGGACACACACCCTTCCGCTGTCAAACATATTAAAATAATTATTGCTTTAAATGTGTTTTACATAATTTTTTTTTTAAATGTGTAACTCATTTAATGTACTTAAGGGATAGTTCACCCAAAAATTCAAATTCTGTCATTATTTACTCACCCTCATGTTATCCCAGATGTGAATGACTTTCTTTCTTCAGCAGAACACAAATTAAGATTTTTAGAAGAATATTTCATCTCTGTAGGTCCATAAAATGCAAGTGAATGGTGACCAAAATTTTGAAGCTCAAAAAGCAGATAAAACCGGAATAAATGTAATCCATACGACTCCAGTGGTTAAATCCATGTCTTTAGAAGTGATATGATAGGTGTGGGTGAGAAACACATCAATATGTAATTCCATTTTTGCTTGAAATTCTTCTCCCTGCCTAGTAGGGGGCGATATTTATGAAGAATGCGTATCATCAAAAACACAACAAGAATAATGCAAAAGTTAAAGTGGAGGCTGACTGAGCTGGAGGGGTTAGAGTAAAAATGTACTTAAATATTGATCTGTTTCTCACCTACATCTATCTTATCTCTTCTGAAGACATGGATTAAACCACTGGATTACTTTTATGCTGACCTATGTGATTTTTGGAGCTTCAAAATGTTGGCACCCATTCACTTGCATTGTATGGACTGAAAGAGCAGAAATATTCATGTAAAAGTCTTCATTTGTGTTCTGCTGAAGAAAGAAAGTCATACATATCTTGGATGGCATGAAGGTGAGTAAATGATGAGATAATTTACATTTTTGTGTGAACTATACCTTTAAAAGTAATAAAATTAATTGAAAGTCAGAACCTGTAGTCTTATTACAAGAATATAAAATGTAATATTTTACACTACTTTTTTATTAAAAGATAATTAGATTACTGTAACTACTTACTTTGTAATCAGATTACAACCATCACTACATATAATTAATAATTTTGGATCACAGAATATTTAAAATGTTTCCAGCGTTTAAGTATTTTCTGTATGGCATTTTGTACATAGTGTACAGTTGTTTTTACCAGCTAATTTTCCCTACTATACCCTGATCAAGATGTACAGCACAAAGTTTTTTCTTGGATGTTAATACTTTTTCTCTGTGTAAGAATTGTTACATTAGCTGAGCAAATCTCACATTCCATACTTTCAAATACTTTTTTTTTATTTTATTTTTTTATGAGTTTACTTTCTCATTTTTCTTTTTTTTTCTTGTGTTTAATATAGGCTGTGATGCCTTTCATCCTTGCACTTTATGTGTGCAAGATTTAATGTAAAAATGCAGACTCACTGTTTTTCACAATGACTGATCTGCTTCTTTGATTTTGTCCCTTCGTCTATCTACATATACAGTACATTCAGAATGTTCCCTCTTGTTGTTTTTAATTTTTTTTATAGATGTTTTCTGTTTTATCTCTTAGAGTTCTTGTTTTGTTTTAATTGAGTTGCACCTTCCTGTTGCACTACAGACACATGTTGGTATGTTAAATTAGGAACAAAAACAATTTACTTCTTAATTCCAACAAAAGATTAAATTATATTACTGTATACTGAAAACAGAAAATGTATTTGAAGTTGAATGTTTGTCCTTGGTAAACACTATGAAATGACTATTATATACTGAACATTTCCCTATGTGATTTTATGTACTTGATAACTTGGGTTCCCCTTCTGTCGCTCTCTCCACGTTGTGTCGGAGAAGCAACACAAGGGGTCTCTCTTGAGCGCCGATATTCACCTCTGATCTTATTGAAAAGGGCCAATGGGAGTTGGCAGTCGGTATTTGCATATCCCGCCCCCGGACATACGGGTATTTAAGCGGCGCAAATACGGGAGTTCATTCAGAAAAATTTCTTCGGAGCCGATGGTCTGTCTGCAGTTTGCTGCGAGTTACACGCCACTTAAACGTTCCTGTTTTCCTCTGACGATCTGCATGCTGTTGGATCTTGACGGCGCGATCTTCTCCTTCTCAGTGCACGGCGTGCACTGTTGCCCCTGAGCGCTTCGACAGCGCAGACACGTACACACACACACACTGTGTATTAAAAGAGTTTTTTACTAAAAGAGTAATTTTCTCTAAAAGAGCAAACAGCGGCGTTGAACGTCCTTTTAAGGACGTGTCTTTTTCAAGATGCCTTTCCGCCCCTGTGTCGTTCCTGGATGCGGTAGAGTGCTCTCTGCTTCAGACGGCCACAGGCGCTGTCTCGTGTGTATGAGCCGCGATCACACCGAGGCGGCGTTTGTGGATGGTTCATGTTCTCACTGCGAGAACATGACCATGACCACGTTGCGGTCGCGGCTCGCTTTCAACAGAAAGCAAGCCACCCCAGCTGCACCCCGCATTGCTCCTTCTTCCCACGGGATTAAGGACGGTGCGGTTGGCGCTGGGGCGATTTGGGGCGGCAGCGGGTGCAGTTTCGCCGGGTAACCCCCGCGAACCTCCCGTTCCCGACACGCTCGCTGGTCTCCGTGACACGCTCAGCGGCGATAGCGGCTCGCCTCACGGCCCGGCTGTCTATCCTCCCGAGTCTGAAGCAGATGAGCTCGCCGCTGCATCGGAGAGTGCGGTGTCTGATGCTGAGGACTCCCTGGACTGCCGCCGGGCCAGCAGGCCCAGGCTGAGGCCGACGCTCAGATGTCCGACATGCTTGCCCGGGCCGCCTTGAGCGTGGGGTTGGACTGGAACCCTCCATCCTCCCCACAGCCTTCTCGGTTGGATGATTGGTTCCTGGGGGCAGCGTGCCGTTCGCGGCCTCGCATCCCCCCGGTCCCTTTCTTCCCGGAGGTGCATGATGAGCTGACGTCTACGTGGAGAGACCCGCTCTCCGCTCGTCTAGGTGCCACCCGCTCCACTTTCTCCACCCTCGACGGCGGAGAGCGCCACAGGTACGACGCGATTCCCCAGGTTGATAGGGCAGTTGCGCACCATCTATGCCCCGGTAGCCCTACCTCCTGGCAGGGTCGCCCCGTACTCCCATCCAAGCCCTGTAGGACAACATCCTCGCTTAACGCGAAGGCCTACACTACGGCTGGACGCGCTGCCTCCGCCCTGCATGCAATGGCCCTCCTGCAAGTCCACCAGGCCAAAGCTCTCAGAAACATGCACGGGGGTGGACCTGATCCTGATGTGCTGCAGGAACTACGCTCAGCGACCGACCTCGCCCTGAGAGCGACGAAGGCCACAGCGCAGGCACTCGGACAGACGATGGCCACCCTAGTGGTCCAGGAACGCCATCTTTGGCCCAACCTGGTCGAGATGCGTGAGGCTGACAAAAACCGCTTCCTGGACGCACCTGTCTCCCAGACTGGCCTTTTCGGTGACACCGTCAAGGACTTCGCCCAACAGTTCTCCGCGGTGAAGAAGCAGACGGAGGCCATTTCGCACATCATTCCCCACCGCAGACCTGCCGCTACGGGCCCTGACCCGTCTGCCCGCCGAGGGCGTCCCCCGGCGAGGAAACCAGCTCCTGCTCCGCCTCAACCCGGGCCCAGCTCTCAGCCCCAGCGTCGAGCACTCCACAGGCGGCGCACGCCCCCTGTCTCACGAACCCCCTCCAGGACCCAGAAGGCTCCCAAGCGTTCCTGAGACAGCCGACCCAGAGCCGAAGACGTTAGCTCCGGAGGTGGTAAGACCGCTCCGTCCCCCGGTGGAGGGCCGGGAGGAGAATCCTTTGTTTTTTCATCTGACGGGGGCTGTGGTACCCACATTCTCAATAAAAGAGCTATTTCCTTTGCCTCTGGGTCACCTGGCCCGCAAATGCCGTTCTCACGGCAATGTGCTTTCAGATCACGACAGTCCCGGTACACCGGACGCGGCGATCCCGCCTTCCGCCTGCCCACGACTGTCCCCCGGCTGGCCAGTTCAGACGAGTCCAGAGGACGCCAACATCAGACCTCCTCCTCAGTCAAGAACCCGCCCCCTGCCGGGCGCGCGGAGCAAGGTAAGTGCTTTGAGTCTATTCTCAGCACCTCAGGCTCAGGCCGCAACGAAGCCGCCCGACGCTGCATTACCTGTTCCGCCCCGCTGCGAGGCCCCGCCGGGTACGTCCAAAATACTCGTCCCTTTGGTGCCCCTAGCGCAGAGCTGGGAAGCGTGGCTTTCGCTTCCCAACGCATCACGCTGGCTGCACCGGACCATTCGACTCGGTTACGCAATTCAGTTTGCCCGGCTCCCGCCCCCCTTCAGGGGCGTCCGCTTTTCCGCAGTACACGGCGAGCACGCCAGTTCCCTGCGCACAGAAATTGCGACCCTCTTAGCCAAGGGCGCGGTAGAGCCCGTCCCTCCAACCGAAATGAGGAAGGGTTTCTACAGCCCTTACTTCATTGTACCCAAGAAAGGTGGCGGCTTACTGACCAATCCTGGACTTGCGAAGTTTTCAATCGGGCCTTGTTAAAACTCCCGTTCAAAATGCTTACGCAGAGAAATATTCTGGCTGGCATTCAGCATCTAGATTGGTTCGCAGCGGTGGACCTGAAGGACGCCGTACTTCCACGCCTCAATTTTGCCACGACACCGACCCTTCCTACTGTTCGCGTTCGACGGCCAGGCGTTTCAGTACAAAGTCCTCCCCTTCGGCCTGTCTCTGTCCCTCGCGTCTTCACGAAAGTCGCAGAGGCGGCCCTTGCCCTGCTACGAGTAGCCGGCATCCGCATTCTCAACTACCTCGACGACTGGCTCATCCTAGCACACTCTCGAGAGTTACTAAGCACACACAGAGACCAGGTGCTCCGGCACCTCAGCCGCTTGGGGCTTCAGGTCAACTGGGAAAAGAGCAAGCTCACTCCGGTTCAGAGCATCTCTTTTCTCGGGTTGGAGTTAGACTAGTGTCTCAATGACAGCACGTCTCACAAGCGAGCGTGCTCAGTCGGTGCTGGACTGCCTCGCTTCCTTCAAGCCAGGCACAGTGGTCCCTCTAAAACTTTTCCAGAGGCTCCTGGGGCATATGGCGTCCTCCGCGGCGGTCACGCCGCTGGGGTTGATGCATATGAGACCACTCCAGCACTGGCTCCAGACTCGAGTCCCGAGACAAGCATGGCACCGCGGCACGCATCGGGTAAGGATCACCCCCGCCTGCCTCAAAACACTCCGACCCTGGACAGACCTCTGCTTTTTATGGGCAGGAGTGCCCCTGCAGCAGGTGTCCCGACGCGTCCTGGTCACAACCGACGCCTCCCGGTCCGGGTGGGGTGCCGTGTGCAGCGGGCACGCAGCAGCGGGCCGTTGGAAAGGGGCCCCGCTGCGTGGCACATCAATTGCCTGGAGTTGCTGACCGTCCTTCTTGCTCTCAGGAAGTTCCTCCCGTTAGTTCGGGACAAACATGTCCTCGTGAGATCGGACAGCACCACGGTGGTGGCGTACATAAATCGCCAAGGCGGCGTACGCTCCCGCCACATGTCACAACTCGCCCGCCGTCTCCTCCTATGGAGCCAGCAGCGACTCAAGTCACTCACATCCCCGGCAAGCTCAACGTCATAGCGGACGCGCTATCACGACAACGCCTGCCCGGTGGGGAGTAGAGGCTTCATCCCCAGTCGGTCCAGCTGATTTGGGAACGGTTTGGCAAGGCCCAGGTAGACCTGTTCGCCGCCCAGGAAACCTCCCACTGCCCGCTCTGGTACGCCCTAACAGAGGCTCCCCTCGGGACAGACGCGCTGGCACACAGCTGGCCCTCGGGGCTGCGCAAGTACGCATTTCCCCCAGTGAGCCTTCTTGCACCGGTGCTGTGCAAGGTCAGGGAGGACGAGGAGCAAGTCACGTTGGTGGCCCCCTACTGGCCCACTCGGACTTGGTTCTCAGAACTCAGGCTCCTCGCGACAGCTCCTCCCTGGCGAATTCCCCTGAGAAAGGACCTCCTCTCTCAGGGACGGGGCACGCTCTGGCACCCGCGCCCAGACCTCTGGGTCTGGTCCCTGGACGGGATGTGGAAGAGCTAGCCGGCTTAACGGCGACCGTTGTGAATACCATCAACCAAGCCAGAGCCCCCTCTACCAGGCACCTTTACGCCCTAAAGTGGCGCTTGTTCGCAGATTGGTGTTCTTTCCAAGCCAAAGACCCGCAGAGATGCGCGATTAGGTCAGTGCTTCTGTTCCTACAGGAGAGGCTGGACAGGAGGCTGTCCCCATCCACCCTCAAGGTGTATGTTGCCGCTATCGCCGCCCACCACGATCCTGTAGACGGCAAGTCTTTGGGTAAGCACGACCTGATCCTCAGGTTCCTGAGAGGCGCCCGGAGGTTGAATCCCTCCCGGCCAGGCCTAGTTCCCTCCTGGGATCTCTCGGTAGTCTTGGCAGGACTCCAGAGACCTCCCTTCGAGCCGCTCGAATCAGTTGGACTCAGGGCCCTCTCTCTTAAGACGGCCCTGCTGATCGCGCTCGCCTCCATTAAGAGGGTCGGGGACCTGCAAGCATTCTCTGTCAGCGACACTTGCCTGGAGTTCAGTCCGGCAGATACGTCTGTGATCCTAAGACCGCGACCGGGCTATGTGCCCAAGGTTCCTACCACACCATTCCGAGATCAGGTAGTGAACCTGCAAGCGCTGCCCTGGGAGGAGGCAGACCCAGCCCTTTGGTTGCTGTGTCCAGTGCGCGCCCTGCGCATTTACCTGAACGGCACACAGAGCACCAGACGCTCTGAGCAGCTCTTTGTCTGCTTTGGGGGACAGCAGAAAGGGAATGCCGTCTCCAAACAGAGGCTCGCCCACTGGGTTGTCGATGCCATCACACTGGCTTATCACACCCAGGCCGTGCCCCTACCCTTACGGGTCCGAGCTCACTCAACAAGGGGTGTTGCGTCCTCGTGGGCACTGGCCAAGGGCACCTCCCTAGCAGACATCTGTAGAGCCGTGGGTTGGGCAACACCCAACACCTTTGCGAGGTTTTACAACCTCCGCGTTGAGTCGGTTGCGTCTTGTGTTTTCTCGAGCCCGTAGAACTCGGTAACACGTAGACCGACCGGCCGGGTGGATCGCTTGCGCCCAGCGCCCTTTTCCTGACGTCAAGGTAAAGTAGTGCGCCTTCTTCCCAGGGCGCCCCACTCCGAGTCGGGCCCCTGGTCGATTCCTCCCCAGCCCTCCGGGTCCGCGGTTCAGCGGAGGAACTCGCCGACCCAAGCCACTCTGGGTACCCTGATGGCCACCCCGTACTGGTATAGGGGCTCCACAGGTAAAATAAGAAGGCCTCCTGTTCGGACGCCCCCTGTGTGTAATTCCACGGTTCTGTCCCCTTACGAGCGGACCCCCGTGTCTCCCTTAGGCAGTTACAGCTGCCTCGGTCGCCGTGCTGTAGCAACTCCCCCCTTTCAGGGCTGGATCTACCACCGCACCATACTTTCCACACGAGCCCTAAGACGGCCGTGTGACGTGTCTACCACTTTTCCTCCCCAAGAAAAAGGGCAGGTGTGGTCTCCGCAGGGTCTGGGTAAGACCCCCCTTCCCTATATGCGTGTAAGGGCCCCGGCCGTGATTGCTCTATGCGAGAAACATAGAGAGAAAAGAGGCCCAGCCAGGCTGGCCCGTTCCCATGTTGGCAAACATCGCCTTGTTCCCCTCCCAGGGTAACTAGAAGGACTCCGATGTTCTTATGGGGCATTGGGGAAGGGTACGTGCAGCCAGGTACAGACGATGCATGGCACTGGATGAAATCCCTGCCCGCCTCTGTATCGGCGGTCCACGTACAAGGTTCAGTGCATGGCAAGATTGGAATGGGTCCCCTAGTGTCGCTTCTCCGACACAACGTGGAGAGAGCGACAGAAGGGGAACGTTTGGTTACGTATGTAACCTCCGTTCCCCGAGGGATGGAACGACACGTTGTGTCTTTCCTTCGCCATGTCACTGAACCGAGCCACTGTTGTGGCCAGACCATTTCCGGCTCCTCAGAAAAATCCTGAATGAACTCCCGTATTTGCGCCGCTTAAATACCCGTATGTCCGGGGGCGGGATATGCAAATACCGACTGCCAACTCCCATTGGCCCTTTTCAATAAGATCAGAGGTGAATATCGGCGTTCAAGAGAGACCCCTGGTGTCGCTTCTCCGACACAACGTGTCGTTCCCTCCCTCGGGGAACGGAGGTTACATACGTAACCAAACGATTGTATGTGTCCCTTTACTGAACAATGAAGTAGATACAAAATCTTTCATTGCAAAATGAATAGAACCTGAATGCATGAATATTTGTACTGTATTATTCTATTTTTTCAGGTGTGGTGGGTGGATGTTGTTTATTGGAATCCACAGCTAAACCAAATTTAACAGTGACAAAAAAAAATCAACAGTAAAAAAATATATATAAATCTTGATTTGATGCCTCCAAATTGCTGCAGTTTGGATGCATTCACTTATTTAATTTGGAATGAGAAAGATCAGAGATGTTCTTTGGTTCTTCTTGGACCATGACAGTAATCCAAAACTATCAAGTGCTTGTGACATGTTGATGATCTGTAAATACATATCTATGTTCGGGCAATGTTGGCTTTTTGATGATAATTTCAGTAACCAGAATGTCACTGGCCATCTGGTTCATTTAAATGCTTTGATGTTGAATTAAAATATGTCATGATGCTTTTGTATACCAGAGGACACCTTTTCAGGTCATTTATAGCAATGCAATAGAGTTTTTTTTCTGGGCAGTTTTATGGCATGCAGTTTATATGTGAGTGTAAGTAGGTGACACCAGCATAACCGGTGAATGATCTTAATACACTGAGTATGGATAAAGAGCAAAGTGAAGTTATGATGTAAGTTGGTTTGCAGAATGAACCTGATAAAGTGTTTCTATGTGGGGAGACAATCAGAACAGATACAGAACAGTTGTATGGGGTCTACCTGGTCAGCATGCATACATGTTCTGTCCTGTTCTGTTCTGTTCTGTTCTGTTTTGTTTTGTTTTGTTTTGTTTTGTTTTGTTTTGTTTTGTTTTGTTTTGTTTTGTTTTGTTTTGTTATGTTCTGTTCTGTTCTGTTATGTTATGTTATGTTATGTTATGTTATGTTATGTTATGTTCTGTTCTGTTCTGTTCTGTTTTGTTCTGTTCTGTTTTGTTCTGATCTGTTTTGTTCTGTTTTGTTTTGTTTTGTTATGTTCTGTTCTGTTCTGTTTTGTTCTGTTCTGTTTTGTTCTAATCTGTTTTGTTCTGTTCTATTCTGTTCTGTTTTGTTCTAATCTGTTTTGTTCTGTTCTATTCTGTTCTGTTTTGTTCTGATCTGTTTTGTTCTGTTTTGTTTTGTTTTGTTATGTTATGTTATGTTCTGTTCTGTTTTGTTCTGTTCTGTTTTGTTCTAATCTGTTTTGTTCTGTTCTATTCTGTTATGTTTTGTTCTGTTCTGTTCTGTTCTGTTCTGTTTTGTTTTGTTTTGTTTTGTTTTGTTTTGTTTTGTTTGTTTTGTTCTGTTCTGTTCTGTTTTGTTTTGTTTTGTTTTGTTTTGTTCTGTTCTGTTCTGTTCTGTTCTGTTCTGTTTTGTTCTGTTCTGTTTTTGCATTAATATTAAAAGTTATATTAGTGATACTATACTATAACTTGAATGTATTTCTTAAATATCTCATTTTATTGTAGCTTGGATCTTATTTGTTTTGTGTCATTCTAAATCTGAATGGAAATATTTGAAGATGTTCTTTAATCCCCTAAAATGGCAGAATTACACCTCTACCCTATATGTGCCATTGTTTTTGAAAAATATATCCTGATGTTTTAAGGCTTGAATGAACAAAACCACTCTGTTATCTAATGCAATATTTGCCATCACATTTGACTTTAGCGATCGATTTTGAAACTTTTAAATGGCAAAATTGGGTATAAAAATGTGCTCTATTTCAATTGTAACACTGTTCATTTTAGTAATTTACTGGATTAACCTTTATTGAAGTTTGAAAAATGATAAGGAGAAAGGCAGCATTGTGAAAACAAGTATTTATTTGTAGCATGTGTTTGCAATGTGTTTTGTTCTGTTCATGCAATATGCCAAGAACTCTTTTATTACATTGAACTATACATATGTCTTCTTATTTAAATTGTATGATTACATTTTACCTGTATGAATTTATTGCACACTTAAACCCTCTTGGTTTGGATTTACAATGTCATGGGGAGTTTTATTTTTTTTTACACAAAAACCAAATGGGTCATTTGCAGCCTGTTTTCTGTAGCAAAGCTGTTTACAGCTATGATCTCTTCTTTTGTCATCATAAATGAGTCATTCATATTATTCATGACATCATTAAGAGCACAAACACTGCTGTGACATGCTCATCATTGCAGAGAGAGGTTTAATGAGAAATGTAGCTTCCTTGTAAACAATGTCCAGTTGCCCTGTTTAATTAGCATCCACTGTATTTAACCCAATACAAACATCTCTCATTATTTTATCACTATTTTGCATTTAGTGAGAGCACTATCTAAAGCCCTGGAAGACAAATAGTAATTGGTAGTAGGTAATAAATAATCACGTCAAAGTGTTTAGGAATGACAGAAAGTAATGATCTGAGTAAAGCTGTAATTTTATACTTGTGCTTTGTAAATGTTTTCTATGTGCAGTATTTGATAATGTAAAACTGGTATTTTTGTGGTTTGTACGCTGCAGAGCTGATTATTTAAGGTGCACGCAGTTTTATAAAAGATTAGAAACTTTACAACAAAAAAATCATTTTGACTGAAGCCTGTATCTGCATGCATATTGACTGCTGGAAGCCAATAAATTTTATTTTAATCATCTCTTTGAGTCTGGGTGGAAATTTTTACAAATGTTCAATATAGCACTTGTAATTATTATATACAATATACACAAGCATATTTCTAAACTTTACATTTTGTCTACTCAGTATTAGTAATAATTTTCTCATATCAGCTTGAAGTGGTGCCACTATATTTAGGAATCTATACTGCACCACACACAAAAAACTAAAAGTTTCCTGCCAAATTCTGTCTATGGCTTTGTTTAGAACACTAACTGCACAGTACACACTGAATAATGTTTACTAAATAGAATTCAAAACATCATGCAAAAATCAGGAATGCAACTCATGAGAGGTAAAAAATTTGAGACAGTCATGGCAGGTGTTACAAACATATATTTTCAGTTGATTAAAAAAAAAAGCTTAAAAGGGGTAGTTCCCCCGAAACTAAAATTTGCATTATTTACTCACCCTCATGTCATCCCAGATGTGAACGACTTTCTTTCTTCTGCTGAACACAAACAAAGAATTTTGAGAAGAATATTTCAGCCCTGTAGGTCTATATAATGTAACTGAATGGTGACCAGAACTCAAAAAGCTCCAAAAAGCACATAAAGGCAGCATAAAAGTAATCCATAAATCTCCAGTTGGTTAATCTATGTCTTCTGTAGTGAACCAATCGGTTTTCGGTGAGAACAGATGAAAATATAACGTCTCGGTTACTGACGTAACCTCCGTTCCCTGATGGAGGGAACGAGACGTTGTGTCGCTGAGTTGACACTAGGGGTCGCTCCTGCGGAGCACGGCCATCTCTGATTTTGAGAATTGGCGTGTGGAATTTGCATGCCACTCCTCCCCCGGACATACGGGTATAAAAGGAGTGATGCTGCAAATACACATCAGGTATCGCACTGAGGAGCCGAGACAAAGACCCGGCGCTTTCAGCGGATGGTTCAGTATTTTGGCTAGCGGGAACACAACGTCTCGTTCCCTCCATCAGGGAACGGAGGTTACGTCAGTAACCGAGACGTTCCCCGTCTGTCCTCGACCTGCGAGTTCTGAACCGGGCTCTGCACAGACTCCCGTTCAAGATGCTTACACAGAGACGCATTCTAGCGAGCGTCCGGTGTCTGGATTGGTTCGCGGTGGTAGACCTGAAGGACGCGTACTTTCATATCTCAATCCTTCCTCGGCACAGACCCTTTCTCCGGTTTGCCTTGGAGGGTCAGGCATATCAGTACAAAGTCCTCCCCTTCGGCCTGTCCCTGTCCCCTCGCACCTTCACGAAGGTCGCAGAGGCAGCCCTTGCCCCACTGAGGGAAGCGGGCGTCTGCATCCTCAACTATCTCGACAACTGGCTAATCTTGTGCAGAGCCCGGTTCAGAACTCGCAGGTCGAGGATTGGCCGCAACCCGCCGCCTTTTTTTGGGTACGATGAAGTAGGGGCTGTAAAACCCCTTCTTCATCTCGGCTGGAGGGACAGGCTCTATCGCGCCCTTCTGAAGAAGGGAGACGATTTCCACACGCAAGGCAGCGGCGTTCTCGCCTCTCACCGTGGTGGGGCGGACGCCGTTGAACCTGGGCGGGTGCCTGGCGAACTGAATCGCATAGCCGAGTCAGACTGTCCTGATCAACCAACGCGACGGGTTGGGGAGCGCGAGCCACCCAAACTCTGAGCGAGAGGGACCAAGGGGACTATAGCGTCGGACATACCAGCAGGCGGGGCCTCGCGACAGTGCGGAGCCCGGGGTGCTGAGTCTAGGGACATCAAAACACTTACCTGGCTCCTTGTGACCGCTCCCGGAACGGCCTGGGATGGGGGAGGAAGAATTTCGTCCTTGTGGCCTGCGGAGACCGTCGGCTCGGGGGCGGGGTTGTGCCACGGCTGGGCACGCGGATGCGGAAGACCCGGTTCTAGGGCGCTGTACCTGCCAAAGAGAACCGGTGGCCGGTAGTCGTGGAGCCGGGGAGACCGGAGGTGGAGCCCGGGGGCTGAGGAAACTGCTCTTTTTTTCGAAAATGTGGGTACCGCAGCCCGTTGGGCATGCGGCGAATAAATTTCAAAAGGAAATAAGGATTCTCCACTCGCCCCTCCGGCGGAGGAGGGAGTGGTCTGCTCACCAGCTCCCGAAGTGCAGTTTCCTGAGTCCCAGGGCTGCCCGTCTCAGGGGCGCTTTGAAGCCTTCCTAGGGTTCTTGGCGGCCGGCCGAGAGGCGGGGGGCGGGGGGCGTCGCATCCTGTGGGAAGCTCCGCGCCGGGGCCGGCCCTGAGTGGCAGGCTGTGGCGGGGCTTGTGTTGGTAGGGCAGTTGCGCACCATCTATGCCCCGGTAGCCCTATCTCCTGGTGGGGTCGCCCCGTACTCCCATCCAAGCCCTGTAGGACAACATCCTCGCTTAACGCGAAGGCCTACACTACGGCTGGACACGCTGCCTCCGCCCTGCATGCAATGGCCCTCCTGCAAGTCCACCAGGCCAAAGCTCTCAGAAACATGCACGGGGGTGGACCTGATCCTGATGTGCTGCAGGAACTGCGCTCAGCGACCGACCTCGCCCTGAGAGCGACGAAGGCCACAGTGCAGGCACTCGGACAGACGATGGCCACCCTAGTGGTCCAGGAACACCATCTTTGGCTCAACCTGGTCGAGATGCGTGAGGCTGACAAAAACCGCTTCCTGGATGCACCTGTCTCCCAGATTGGCCTTTTCGGTGACACCGTCGAGGACTTCGCCCAACAGTTCTCCGCGGTGAAGAAGCAGACAGAGGCCATTCCGCACATCATTCCCCGCCGCAGACCTGCCGCTACTCGGCGGGCAGACGGCCCTGACCCGTCTGCCCGCCGAGGGCGTCCCCCGGCGAGGAAACCAGCTCCTGCTCCGCCTCAACCCGGGCCCAGCTCTCAGCCCCAGCGTCGAGCACTCCGCAGGTGGCGCACGCCCCCTGTCTCACGAACCCCCTCCAGGAACCGGAAGGCTCCCAAGCGTTCCTGAGACAGCCGACCCAGAGCCGAAGACGTTAGCTCCGGAGGTGGTAAGACCGCTCCGTCCCCCGGTGGAGGGCCGGGAGGAGAATCCTTTGTTTTTTCATTTGCCACACCCCCTGACGGGGGCTGTGGTACCCACATTCTCAATAAAAGAGCTATTTCCTTTGCCTCTGGGTCACCTGGCCCGCAAATGCCGTTCTCACGGCAATGTGCTTTCAGATCACGACAGTCCCGGTACACCGGACACGGCGATCCCGCCTTCCGCCTGCCCACGACTGTCCCCCGGCTGGCCGGTTCAGACGAGTCCAGAGGACGCCAACATCAGACCTCCTCCTCAGTCAAGAACCCGCCCCCTGCCGGGCGCGCGGAGCAAGGTAAGTGCTTTGAGTCTATTCTCAGCACCTCAGGCTCAGGCCGCAACGAAGCCGCCCGACGCTGCATTACCTGTTCCGCCCCGCTGCGAGGCCCCGCCGGGTACGTCCAAAATACTCGTCCCTTTGGTGCCCCTAGCGCAGAGCTGGGAAGCGTGGCTTTCGCTTCCCAACGCATCACGCTGGCTGCACCGGACCATTCGACTCGGTTACGCAATTCAGTTTGCCCGGCTCCCGACCCCCTTCAGGGGCGTCCGCTTTTCCGCAGTACACGGCGAGCACGCCAGTTCCCTGCGCACAGAAATTGCGACCCTCTTAGCCAAGGGCGCGGTAGAGCCCGTCCCTCCAACCGAAATGAGGAAGGGTTTCTACAGCCCTTACTTCATTGTACCCAAGAAAGGTGGCGGCTTACGACCAATCCTGGACTTGCGAGTTTTCAATCGGGCCTTGTTAAAACTCCCGTTCAAAATGCTTACGCAGAGAAATATTCTGGCTGGCATTCAGCATCTAGATTGGTTCGCAGCGGTGGACCTGAAGGACGCGTACTTCCACGTCTCAATTTTGCCACGACACCGACCCTTCCTACTGTTCGCGTTCGACGGCCAGGCGTTTCAGTACAAAGTCCTCCCCTTCGGCCTGTCTCTGTCCCCTCGCGTCTTCACGAAAGTCGCAGAGGCGGCCCTTGCCCTGCTACGAGTAGCCGGCATCCGCATTCTCAACTACCTCGACGACTGGCTCATCCTAGCACACTCTCGAGAGTTACTAAGCACACACAGAGACCAGGTGCTCCGGCACCTCAGCCGCTTGGGACTTCAGGTCAACTGGGAAAAGAGCAAGCTCACTCCGGTTCAGAGCATCTCTTTTCTCGGGTTGGAGTTAGACTAGTGTCTCAATGACAGCACGTCTCACAAGCGAGCGTGCTCAGTCGGTGCTGGACTGCCTCGCATCCTTCAAGCCAGGCACAGTGGTCCCTCTAAAACTTTTCCAGAGGCTCCTGGGGCATATGGCGTCCTCCGCGGCGGTCGCGCCGCTGGGGTTGATGCATATGAGACCACTCCAGCACTGGCTCCAGACTCGAGTCCCGAGACAAGCATGGCACCGCGGCACGCATCGGGTAAGGATCACCCCCGCCTGCCTCAAAACACTCTGACCCTGGACAGACCTCTGCTTTTTATGGGCAGGAGTGCCCCTGCAGCAGGTGTCCCGACGCATCCTGGTCACAACCGACGCCTCCCGGTCCGGGTGGGGTGCCGTGTGCAGCGGGCACGCAGCAACGGGCCGTTGGAAAGGGGCCCCGCTGCGTTGGCACATTAATTGCCTGGAGTTGCTGACCGTCCTTCTTGCTCTCAGGAAGTTCCTCCCGTTAGTTCGGGACAAACATGTCCTCGTGAGATCGGACAGCACCACGGTGGTGGCGTACATAAATCGCCAAGGCGGCGTACGCTCCCGCCACATGTCACAACTCGCCCGCCGTCTCCTCCTATGGAGCCAGCAGCGACTCAAGTCACTCACATCCCCGGCAAGCTCAACGTCGTAGCGGACGCGCTATCACGACAACGCCTGCCCGGCGGGGAGTGGAGGCTTCACCCCCTGTCGGTCCAGCTGATTTGGGAACGGTTTGGCAAGGCCCAGGTAGACCTGTTCGCCGCCCAGGAAACCTCCCACTGCCCGCTCTGGTACGCCCTAACAGAGGCTCCCCTCGGGACAGACGCGCTGGAACACAGCTGGCCCTCGGGGCTGCGCAAGTACGCATTTCCCCCAGTGAGCCTTCTTGCACCGGTGCTGTGCAAGGTCAGGAAGGACGAGGAGCAAGTCACGTTGGTGGCCTCCTACTGGCCCACTCGGACTTGGTTCTCGGAACTCAGGCTCCTCGCGACAGCTCCTCCCTGGCAAATTCCCCTGAGAAAGGACCTCCTCTCTCAGGGACGGGGCACGCTGTGGCACCCGCGCCCAGACCTCTGGAACCTCCACGTCTGGTCCCTGGACGGGACGCGGAAGAGCTAGCCGGCTTACCGGCGACCGTTGTGAATACCATCAACCAAGCCAGAGCCCCCTCTACCAGGCACCTTTACGCCCTAAAGTGGCGCTTGTTCGCAGATTGGTGTTCTTTCCCGCAGAGATGCGCGATTAGGTCAGTGCTTCTGTTCCTACAGGAGAGGCTGGACAAGAGGCTGTCCCCATCCACCCTCAAGGTGTATGTTGCCGCCCACCACGAAGTCTTTGGGTAAGCACGACCTGATCCTCAGGTTCCTGAGAGGCGCCCGGAGGTTGAATCCCTCCCGGCCAGGCCTAGTTCCCTCCTGGGATCTCTCGGTAGTCTTGGCAGGACTCCAGAGACCTCCCTTCGAGCCGCTCGAATCAGTTGGACTCAGGGCCCTCTCTCTTAAGACGGCCCTGCTGATCGCGCTCGCCTCCATTAAGAGGGTCGGGGACCTGCAAGCGTTCTCTGTCAGTGACACTTGCCTGGAGTTCGGTCCGGCAGATACGTCTGTGATCCTAAGACCGCTGACCGGGCTATGTGCCCAAGGTTCCTACCACACCATTCCGAGATCAGGTAGTGAACCTGCAAGCGCTGCCCCGGGAGGAGGCAGACCCAGCCCTTTCGTTGCTGTGTCCAGTGCGCGCCCTGCGCATTTACCTGGACCGCACACAGAGCACCAGACGCTCTGAGCAGCTCTTTGTCTGCTTTGGGGGACAGCAGAAAGGGAATGCCGTCTCCAAACAGAGGCTCGCCCACTGGGTTGTCGATGCCATCACACTGGCTTATCACACCCAGGCCGTGCCCCTACCCTTACGGGTCCGAGCTCACTCAACAAGGGGTGTTGCGTCCTCGTGGGCACTGGCCAAGGGCACCTCCCTAGCAGACATCTGTAGAGCCGTGGGTTGGGCAACACCCAACACCTTTGCGAGGTTTTACAACCTCTGCGCTGAGTCGGTTGCGTCTTGTGTTTTCTCGAGCCCGTAGAACTCGGTAACACGTAGACCGACCGGCCGGTTGGATCACTTGCGCCCAGCGCCCTTTTCCTGACGTCAAGGTAAAGTAGTGCGCCTTCTTCCCAGGGCGCCCCAGTCCGAGTCGGGCCCCTGGTCGATTCCTCCCCAGCCCTCCGGGTCCGCGGTTCAGCGGAGGAACTCGCCGACCCAAGCCACTGTGGGTACCCTGATGGCCACCCCGTACTGGTATAGGAGCTCCACAGGTAAAATAAGAAGGCCTCCTGTTCGGACGCCCCCTGTGTGTAATTCCACGGTTCTGTCCCCTTACGAGCGGACCCCCGTGTCTCCCTTAGGCAGTTACAGCTGCCTCGGTCGCCGTGCTGTAGCAACTCCCCCCTTTCAGGGCTGGATCTACCACCGCACCATACTTTCCACACGAGCCCTAAGACGGCCGTGTGACGTGTCTACCACTTTTCCTCCCCAAGAAAAAGGGCAGGTGTGGTCTCCGCAGGGTCTGGGTAAGACCCCCTTCCCTATATGCGTGTAAGGGCCCCGGCCGTGATTGCTCTATGCGAGAAACATAGAGAGAAAAGAGGCCCAGCCAGGCTGGCCCGTTCCCATGTTGGCAAACATCGCCTTGTTCCCCTCCCAGGGTAACTAGTAGGACTCCGATGTTCTTATGGGGCATTGGGGAAGGGTACGTGCAGCCAGGTACAGACGATGCATGGCACTGGATGAAATCCCTGCCCGCCTCTGTATCGGCGGTCCACGTACAAGGTTCAGTGCATGGCAAGATTGGAATGGGTCCCCTAGTGTCGCTTCTCCGACACAACGTGGAGAGAGCGACAGAAGGGGAACGTTTGGTTACGTATGTAACCTCCGTTCCCCGAGGGATGGAACGACACGTTGTGTCTTTCCTCCGCCATGTCACTGAACCGAGCCACTGTTGTGGCCGGACCATTTCCGGCTCCTCAGAAAAATCCTGAATGAACTCCCGTATTTGCGCTGCTTAAATACCCGTATGTCCGGGGGCGGGATATGCAAATACCGACTGCCAACTCCCATTGGCCCTTTTCAATAAGATCAGAGGTGAATATCGGCGTTCAAGAGAGACCCCTGGTTTCGCTTCTCCGACACAATGTGTCGTTCCCTCCCTCAGGGAACGGAGGTTACATACGTAACCAAACGATTGTATGTGTCCCTTTACTGAACAATGAAGTAGATACAAAATCTTTCATTGCAAAATGAATAAAACCTGAATGCATGAATATTTGTACTGTATTATTCTATTTTTTCTGGTGTGGTGGGTGAATGTTGTTTATTGGAATCCACAGCTAAACCAAATTTAACAGTGACAAAAAAAAATCAACAGTAAAAAAATATATATAAATCTTGATTTGATGCCTCCAAATTGCTGCAGTTTGGATGCATTCACTTATTTAATTTGGAATGAGAAAGATCAGAGATGTTCTTTGGTTCTTCTTGGACCATGACAGTAATCCAAAACTATCAAGTGCTTGTGACATGTTGATGATCTGTAAATACATATCTATGTTCGGGCAATGTTGGCTTTTTGATGATAATTTCGTAACCAGAATGTCACTGGCCATCTGGTTCATTTAAATGCTTTGATGTTGAATTAAAATATGTCATGATGCTTTTGTATACCAGAGGACACCTTTTCAGGTCATTTATAGCAATGCAATAGAGTTTTTTTTCTGGGCAGTTTTATGGCATGCAGTTTATATGTGAGTGTAAGTAGGTGACACCAGCATAACCGGTGAATGATCTTAATACACTGAGTATGGATAAAGAGCAAAGTGAAGTTATGATGTAAGTTGGTTTGCAGAATGAACCTGATAAAGTGTTTCTATGTGGGGAGACAATCAGAACAGATACAGTTGTATGGGGTCTACCTGGTCAGCATGCATACATGTTCTGTCCTGTTCTGTTCTGTTCTGTTCTGTTTTGTTTTGTTTTGTTTTGTTTTGTTTTGTTTTGTTTTGTTATGTTATGTTATGTTATGTTTTGTTCTGTTATGTTCTGTTATGTTATGTTATGTTATGTTATGTTATGTTCTGTTTTGTTCTGTTCTGTTTTGTTCTAATCTGTTTCTGTTCTGTTCTGTTCTGTTTTGTTCTGTTATGTTTGTTATGTTATGTTATGTTCTGTTTTGTTCTGTTCTGTTTTGTTCTAATCTGTTTTGTTCTGTTCTGTTCTGTTCTGTTTTGTTCTAATCTGTTTTGTTCTGTTCTGTTCTGTTCTGTTTTGTTTTGTTCTGTTTTGTTCTGATCTGTTTTGTTCTGTTTTGTTATGTTTTGTTCTGTTCTGTTCTGTTCTGTTTTGTTCTGTTTTGTTTTGTTTTGTTTTGTTTTTGTTCTGTTCTGTTTTGTTTTGTTTTGTTCTGTTCTGTTCTGTTTTGTTCTCTTCTGTTTTGTTCTCTTCTGTTTTGTTCTGTTCTGTTTTTGCATTAATATTAAAAGTTATATTAGTGATACTATACTATAACTTGAATGTATTTCTTAAATATCTCATTTTATTGTAGCTTGGATCTTATTTGTTTTGTGTCATTCTAAATCTGAATGGAAATATTTGAAGATGTTCTTTAATCCCCTAAAATGGCAGAATTACACCTCTACCCTATATGTGCCATTGTTTTTGAAAAATATATCCTGATGTTTTAAGGCTTGAATGAACAAAACCACTCTGTTATCTAATGCAATATTTGCCATCACATTTGACTTTAGCGATCGATTTTGAAACTTTTAAATGGCAACATTGGGTATAAAAATGTGCTCTATTTCAATTGTAACACTGTTCATTTTAGTAATTTACTGGATTAACCTTTATTGAAGTTTGAAAAATGATAAGGAGAAAGGCAGCATTGTGAAAACAAGTATTTATTTGTAGCATGTGTTTGCAATGTGTTTTGTTCTGTTCATGCAATATGCCAAGAACTCTTTTATTACATTGAACTATACATATGTCTTCTTATTTAAATTGTATGATTACATTTTACCTGTATGAATTTATTGCACACTTAAACCCTCTTGGTTTGGATTTACAATGTCATGGGGAGTTTTATTTTTTTTTACACAAAAACCAAATGGGTCATTTGCAGCCTGTTTTCTGTAGCAAAGCTGTTTACAGCTATGATCTCTTCTTTTGTCATCATAAATGAGTCATTCATATTATTCATGACATCATTAAGAGCACAAACACTGCTGTGACATGCTCATCATTGCAGAGAGAGGTTTAATGAGAAATGTAGCTTCCTTGTAAACAATGTCCAGTTGCCCTGTTTAATTAGCATCCACTGTATTTAACCCAATACAAACATCTCTCATTATTTTATCACTATTTTGCATTTAGTGAGAGCACTATCTAAAGCCCTGGAAGACAAATAGTAATTGGTAGTAGGTAATAAATAATCACGTCAAAGTGTTTAGGAATGACAGAAAGTAATGATCTGAGTAAAGCTGTAATTTTATACTTGTGCTTTGTAAATGTTTTCTATGTGCAGTATTTGATAATGTAAAACTGGTATTTTTGTGGTTTGTACGCTGCAGAGCTGATTATTTAAGGTGCACGCAGTTTTATAAAAAGATTAGAAACTTTACAACAAAAAAATCATTTTGACTGAAGCCTGTATCTGCATGCATATTGACTGCTGGAAGCCAATAAATTTTATTTTAATCATCTCTTTGAGTCTGGGTGGAAATTTTTACAAATGTTCAATATAGCACTTGTAATTATTATATACAATATACACAAGCATATTTCTAAACTTTACATTTTGTCTACTCAGTATTAGTAATAATTTTCTCATATCGCTTGAAGTGGTGCCACTATATTTAGGAATCTATACTGCACCACACACAAAAAACTAAAAGTTTCCTGCCAAATTCTGTCTATGGCTTTGTTTAGAACACTAACTGCACAGTACACACTGAATAATGTTTACTAAATAGAATTCAAAACATCATGCAAAAATCAGGAATGCAACTCATGAGAGGTAAAAAATTTGAGACAGTCATGGCAGGTGTTACAAACATATATTTTCAGTTGATTAAAAAAAAAAGCTTAAAAGGGGTAGTTCCCCCGAAACTAAAATTTGCATTATTTACTCACCCTCATGTCATCCCAGATGTGAACGACTTTCTTTCTTCTGCTGAACACAAACAAAGAATTTTGAGAAGAATATTTCAGCCCTGTAGGTCTATATAATGTAACTGAATGGTGACCAGAACTCAAAAAGCTCCAAAAAGCACATAAAGGCAGCATAAAAGTATCCATAAATCTCCAGTTGGTTAATCTATGTCTTCTGTAATGAACCAATCGGTTTTCGGTGAGAACAGATGAAAATATAACGTCTCGGTTACTGACGTAACCTCCGTTCCCTGATGGAGGGAACGAGACGTTGTGTCGCTGAGTTGACACTAGGGGTCGCTCCTGCGGAGCACGGCCATCTCTGATTTTGAGAATTGGCGTGTGGAATTTGCATGCCACTCCCCCGGACATACGGGTATAAAAGGAGTGATGCTGCAAATACACATCAATACACTGAGGAGCCGAGACAAAGACCCGGCGCTTTCAGCGGATGGTTCAGTATTTTGGCTAGCGGGAACACAACGTCTCGTTCCCTCCATCAGGGAACGGAGGTTACGTCAGTAACCGAGACGTTCCCCGTCTGTCCTCGACCTGCGAGTTCTGAACCGGGCTCTGCACAGACTCCCGTTCAAGATGCTTACACAGAGACGCATTCTAGCGAGCGTCCGGTGTCTGGATTGGTTCGCGGTGGTAGACCTGAAGGACGCGTACTTTCATATCTCAATCCTTCCTCGGCACAGACCCTTTCTCCGGTTTGCCTTGGAGGGTCAGGCATATCAGTACAAAGTCCTCTCCTTCGTCCTTGTGGCCTGCGGAGACCGTCGGCTCGGGGGCGGGGTTGTGCCACGGCTGGGCGCGCGGATGCGGAAGACCCGGTTCTAGGGCGCTGTACCTGCCAAAGAGAACCGGTGGCCGGTAGTCGTGGAGCCGGGGAGACCGGAGGTGGAGCCCGGGGGCTGAGGAAACTGCTCTTTTTTTCGAAAATGTGGGTACGAATAAATTTCAAAAGGAAATAAGGATTCTCCACCCGCCCCTCCGGCGGAGGAGGGAGTGGTCTGCTCACCAGCTCCCGAAGTGCAGTTTCCTGAGTCCCAGGGCTGCCCGTCTCAGGGGCGCTTTGAAGCCTTCCTAGGGTTCTTGGCGGCCGGCCGAGAGGCGGGGGGCGGGGGGCGTCGCATCCTGTGGGAAGCTCCGCGCCGGGGCCGGCCCCGAGTGGCAGGCTGTGGCGGGGCTGGTGTTGGTACCGCAGGGGGACGCGCTGGGCGACGCGCTGGGCGACGAGCAGACGGGGTGCGGGGCCTGTAGCAGGATGCCTGGGCAGGATGTGCTGTATAGCCTCCGTCTGCCTCCTTACCGTTGTGAACTGCCGGGCGAAGTCTCCAACGGTGTCGCCAAACAGCCCAACATGGGTGATGGGGGCGTCAAGGAAACGTACCTTGTCAGCCTTTCGCGACTCGACCAGGATGAGCCATAGGTGGCGCTCCTGGACCACCAAGGTGGACATCGCCTGCCCGAGAGCCCGCGCCATGACCTTCGTTGCCCGGAGGGCGAAGTCGGTTGCCGAACGCATCTCCAGCATTAGACCCGGGTCAGGACTACCCTTGTGTAGTTCTCTAAGTGCCTTGGCTTGGTGCACCTGCAGGAGTGCCATGGCATGTAAGGTGGAGGCGGCGTGTCCAGCAGCGCTGTAAGCTTAAGCTGTCAGAGATGACCTCAGACTACAGGCCCTGGACGGAAGCGTCGGGTGGTTCCGCCAGGTGGAGGCGTTTTGCGGGCATAAGTGCACCGCGACCGCTTGGTGGGGAAATTTTTGACCTTGTGGGGACATTTTGACGGTCCCCATGAGGAAAACAGCTTATAAATCATACTAAATTATGTTTTTTGAAAATGTAAAAATGCAGAAGGTTTTCTGTGAGGTTTAGGTTTAGGGGTAGGGTTAGGTTTAGGGGATAGAATATAAAGTTTGTACAGTATAAAAACCGTTATGTCTATGGAAAGTCCCCATAAAACATGGAAACACTACCTGTGTGTGTGTGTGTGTGTGTGTGTGTGTGTGTGTGTGTGTGTGTGTGTGTGTGTGTGTGTGTGTGTGTGTGTGTGAGCGTGTATTTATCACTTTGTGGGGACCAAATGTCCCCATAAGGATAGTAAAACCCGAAATGTTTGACCTTGTGGGGACATTTTGTCGGGTCCCCATGAGGAAAACAGCTTATAAATCATACTAAATTATGTTTTTTGAAAATGTAAAAATGCAGAAAGTTTTCTGTGAGGGTTAGGTTTAGGGGTAGGGTTAGGTTTAGGGGATAGAATATAAAGTTTGTACAGTATAAAAACCATTATGTCTATGGAAAGTCCCCATAAAACATGGAAACACAACATGTGTGTGTGTGTGTGTGTGTGTGTGTGTGTGTGTGTGTGTGTGTGTGTGTGTGTGTGTGTGTGTGTGTGTGTGTGTGTAAAAAACAACAGTGTCAATATGTAACAAACTGGCATTTAAAGGGTTAAAATCCTGAAACTGAATGAATATTTGGTAGTTATGATCAGTACTGATATTGGTTAAATAATTAACTAATTGAAAGTAGAAAATAATATTAATATATTATATTATTATGGTAGTTTTTTTGATGCAGATATTTTTGTCCTCTAAGGACCTCTGAGTAACTTTTTTTTATTGACACACAAGTGTTAAAAAAGGCTAATATTTAATATGATGGGGCAGTGTAATAAAACATTTATTCAATTTAAGATATTAGACTTGTTTTATGAGTTAATAATGTTATTTTGCATATATTACCAGACTGACTTTGTAGCATTTTCTTAATACCAAAATGTTTTAATATTACCCTTACTATATATCCCTACCAATATTCAAATCAAACCTACACCCTTGGATTGGCACACAAGATAGTGCTATAGGAAGTGTACTAGAGCTTGAAATCATGATTGCCAAAAAGAAGGCTGCAGCTGTCAAGATATACAGTGAAAAGGGGGGTTATATGTGGTTGGTTCTCTACCAAAACCAACTGATTTATTCAGAAGACTTGGATTAATCCACTGAAGCCACATGGATTACTTTTATGCTGACTTTATGTCTTTTTTGGAGCTTCAAAGGCCTGATCACAATTAACTTGCATTGTATGGACCAACAGAGCTGAAATATTCTTCTAAAAGAATCTTTGTTTGTATTCGGGTAAAGAAAGAAAGTCAAACATATCTGGGATGCCATGAGGGTAAGCCAATTAAATAATAATACACATTTTGGGGTGAACTATTCCTTTCTTCTGCCCGACCACCTATACTACTGCAGCCACCTTGAAAACAGTATAACACTGTAAATTTAGTTGAACATTGTATGACAAATTGTTTGCTATGTTCCTCATTTGTAAGTCTTAGACTTAATGTAACACTTCAAGTCATTTTAATAAGGAACATTTAGAAAATTTTACCAAACAATTTTTAGCAAAGTAGCTACAGAAAAGCTAACTACAGCTAAAAGGGGTGACTTCGACACCATGTATCATGACATTCTCTTGAATAGTCTAGAGAATTATGTTGGCATTTGTGGACTTGCATTAGCATGGTTTAGATCCTGCTACAGAGGCTGCTACAACTTTGTCTGTATAAATTAGGAATTGTCAAATCAAACAAAAGTAAAGTATGGAGTGCCACAGGTATCAGTTTTAGGGCCTCTGCTTTTCTCTTTATATATATGCTTATATAGAGATATTATCAGGAATCATGGAATAAGTTTCCACTGTTATGCTGATGATAGACAACTTTCCCAATTCTCCAAATTAGCAGAGTGTATCAATGAAATAAAAGATTGGATGGCCAGAAATTTCCTTCTACTCAATTCTGACAAAACCGAGGTACTAATTATTGGACCAAAAACCTCTAAAAATAAGCTGCTAAAATATAATTTGACTCTCGATGGATGTACTGTTACATCATCTTCAACAGCAAAAAACTTAGGTGTTATATTTGATACCAATCTTTCCTTTTAAAATCAAATTTCCAATTTCTGTAGAACAACATTCTTCCACCTCAGAAATATTGCTAAGTTACAACACATGCTGTTTGTTGCTGATGCTGAAAAACTAATTCATGTATTTGTAACGGGAGCCAGCTGATAGATAGCTGTGCAGTGTGTAAACCTCACTCTCCTGACCTCAAGAGGTGCACTAGCAACTGATGCTAGAGGCTGTAGCCTTTAGCATTCTTGTTAGAGCACCTGCCTCCCACACCGGAGACGTTGGTTCGAGTTCCGTACAGAGCGGGTAGAACAAGAGCGTCACACATTCATGACCTCAAGACTAGATAATTGTAATGCATAACTGGGAGAATGTCCAGCAAGATCAATAAATAAACTTTAATTGGTTCAAAATGCAGCAGACAGAGTGCTGACAAGAACCAATAAATATGATCATATTAGCCCTATTTTATCATCGTTACAATGGCTACCTGTTAAAATTTTTATTAATTTTACAATTGTGTTTACTACGTACAAAGCTTTGAATGGACTAGCTCTGCAGTACTTAAGTGACCTTCTACCACGCTATATTCCATCACGTTCATTACGATTACAAACCTTTGGTCTATTAATACTTCCTAGAATATCAAAATCCAAAAAAAGAGGTAGATTATTTTCCTATTTGGATCCTAAACTATGGAATAGTCTCCCTAACATTGTTCAAGATGCACACACACACACACACACACACACACACACACACACACACTCACTCAGTTTAAGTCTAGACTAAAGACTCATCTAATTAGCCAGGCATACACCTAATTTATCATTCAACTCACAATTAGGCTGCTTTAGTTAGGTCTGCCGGAACCAGAAACAGTGATCATGATCAATAACTCTGCAAAAAATTTAATGGGATCTAAGCTAATTTAATTATATTTGGTGCCCTGTCTCAACCTCTGGATTCATATCCCAGAGATGACCAGATCCTGCTTGGTGTTGGACTCCACTGCTATGTGTCTGAGTGATGATGACTAAATGTAGCCGGTGCCAGCCAGACATCACTTCAGTCTATTACGATGGGCTTCAGAGTATGAACTGATGCCAACTGCAACCATAAGTCCTGGGATTCATATGCAACTGCCTGAACATTGGACAATGCATCTATATGAATTTCTGCAGTTAATCCAGGATGGACTTCAACACTGTAAATCCCAACTCGCCATATTTTTTGTGGAAACGCCTTGCACATAAAACTTTTGTTTAGTCCAGCACAGTAACACAAATGTAGGTGTTGTTTCTACTCAAAGATTTTAAATGGTAAATATTCTGCACTTCTATAGCACCTTTTTAACCTTAGCAGCATTCGAAGCGTCTCATTCACCCATTCTCACACCAATGACAGCAGAGTTGCCATGCAAGGCGCTACCCTGCCATTGGGATAAAATTTGGGTTAAGTGAACGAAATATTCATTTTATTGAGTAACAAAATCACTACATAAAAACAATATATTAGACTGTTAAATTATATGTGAAGTTCACAATGTATTTGTTGTTAATTTGTTGTAACTTGAGCACATTAGGCTATATGTGCTTTAAAAATCTTAGTCAAACTAACATATGTGTTTTTGTGTTAAGTGAACATAAACATTTTTATGTTGTTTTGACATTTCTGACCATTTGTGTGGACTCTACACAAAAATGTTGTGTCATGGATGAGTTGGGATTTACAATCAAAGATAGTCATTAATCTTAGTTCATACAAAATATTTGTATAGACACTTGCCCCTTAACACCAACATTTACTCATATTAAACCATGACTTGCACTGCACATAAATTTGTAATATTGGCATTATATTCATGATGTTAGTCAGAGGGGAACTGGCCCCCGCAGAGAGTCTGGTTTCTCACAAAAATTTTCTCCATTAACCAACATCTTATGGAGTTCCTTGCCACAGTCACCTTGCTCACTGGGGTTATAAATACAATTGTTTAATTATTTTTATAGACAATTTACGCCGACTACACAATGATCACTCAAAGACTGTTAAAGCATGAATTTCTGTAAAGCTGCTTTGAAGGGTTGGCGTTTTTCACAATACCAAATGCCATGTATTTTTTAGAACAAATATATAAAAAAAACCTAAACTGTTTAGAAAAAACAACTGTATCATTTTATTGAGCAAATATGAAGTTCACAGATATACAAGAACATGCACGGTGATGTCAGACATTTGGAAAATGTGTCTTCTCAAATGTCTCGTCAGTAGATTGGTATGTGCAGAGTTATTTGTAGGCCCAGTTCACAGAATTTGAAGTGAATTGTTGCTTTCAGGTGATGCATGATATGACAGTTCAGAAACAGAGCATATACTCTCGGAGGGTCGTCCATGGAAATACACAGAACTGTATGGGGCATAAAAGTGCAAATACGATCTGCTGAAATTGGCACAATCAATTTCACTGGGGTAGTACAATGGCTTGTATGATAAATCTTGGTCTTCACTTGCTATGCCTGGACACACATCTGTAAAGTGTGGAACATGGACAGGTCTCG
Organism: Xyrauchen texanus; assembly: GCF_025860055.1. Classification (NCBI taxonomy): domain Eukaryota; kingdom Metazoa; phylum Chordata; class Actinopteri; order Cypriniformes; family Catostomidae; genus Xyrauchen; species Xyrauchen texanus. The sequence goes on from NC_068301.1 coordinate 32,125,407, forward strand.
GGCTCGAGGGGGTGCTGCTCTCCCGCTGCAGAAGTGATTCAATGGAAAACGGGCTGGTGAACTTGACCGACTCAGTGCTGTTGCATGTGGGAGTCGGTGCTGTAGCAGTATTCAAGGAGAGAATTCCCAGGTTTTCATTCAAGTCAGGGAATGCATCACGCATACCGCTGAAGTGTCGTCGCTGCATCTTTGGAGTGATTTTACGGTCATCCAGTTTCCAAAAATTACGCTTTGCATTTGGGCACTCGGGATTTCTTGGCACCTGTAAAATGACAAAGGAAACGCTCTTGAAAAGCCAATAATAATAGTAATAATAACTATAATAATAATCTTCGAAGACTTACCTTTACGAAACAATCGTTTGACGATAAACAAACCCGGATATTATTCTCCAGGCCTTTTCTGTCCCCGTCCACAAATGTCGCCATCGCGTTCATTAACTGGCGGGAAAATGCAACGGTTACAAACCTTTCGCCTTATTTTAAACCAAAGCAATTATCTAAGGTGAGGTATAACGCCGTCATCCAAACAGAAAGAGTCACAATCTGTGTTCAGGTAAGATATGTATCAGTGGTAGCCTAATAATTTTGAACTTACCTCACAAAACGTTAATCTTTTGCCAGGTGCGCTCTGAATGACATGGGCGATCAGAGCCAGGTATGTCATCTTCTGTTTGGAGTATCTCCTGTATTTTCTTCTGATAGGCATGTCGGTGTGTTCATTCTGCATCTCTGGGGATCTCCTGAAGTGAACTTTGAGTGTCTGGCGTGGAGTTTGTCGGCCTGTTTATATCTGAAGCGCATCGTTAGTAGATGGTCATTAATGTCTCATTTACATAATCGATGGAGGTGTGAACATGTGTGCGGGTCTTGATCACAGTCCTATTTAAGATAGTCAAACTGTAAATATTGTAACCAGTCTAAAATAAATGTCAAATTAAGAAATAAAGAACTAAAGGATTAAAGTATACTGGGTTCAACACAAGTAAAGCTCATTCGACAGCATTTGTGGCATAATATTCATTACAAAAAAATAAAATAATCGGAGTTACATTGAGGCACATACAATGGATGTGAATGGGGCCAATCCGTAAACATTAAAATTTAAGTTTTAAAAGTATATCCACGAGACATAAACAATACCATGTTAACATGATTTTAGTGTGATCAAATGGCTTAATAACATTTTCTGTGTAAAGTTATAGGCAATTTTACAACTTTTTCCCATGACTATATAATGTCAACAACCCCTTAAAAAACTTTACAGCTCAAATAACACACGTTTTAACAGAAGATTAAATGTAAGTGCTTTAAAAAAAATAAAATTAAAACTTAAACTTCGCCCAGAAATCGGCCCCATTCACTTCCATTGTAAGTGCCTCATAACCTTGTTTGTTGCTATTTTAATTTTTAATTTTATTTTTTTCAAGAAAAGTAGGGATGAGTCAAATACATGTTTGTGTAATTAACATTTTGCCACAAATGCTGTCGATTGAGCTTAACTTGTACTAAACCCAGAATATTCCTTTAAGAATAAGTCAAAACAAATTAGAACAAGGGCCAAAATGTCGTGTATAACCAATATAGCCTTTATGTTTGTTTAAGGGTGGCCTGATGTATAGATTTATATTGTTTGGGTTTTATCTAGATACAATGGGTAGCCTACAAACATCTAACATTTTAAATCTGGGATTATTTTGTTCTAACCTTGGAAATAATTAGATTTTTTTTAATTGAGGTCAAATGAATGACCATATAGGATCTCTAGGTCACTAATCTAATGTAAGATCTTCTGTTGAAGCACACAAGTTGCTCTTTGGAAGATTTTCATGCTGGGACATCATCAGATTTTGCACAGTCTTGTGGAGCCTGTGCCAGCTTGAGTGCATGATGTTAACAGGTGGAAATTGCAAATAGGCCTTGTAATTTTTTTCAATTCAACTTTTCACTCAGAATATAATGCTGAAAATAGCCCTATAATTTGTATTCAAAGTAGAAGCTCTATAATTGTCCTATCTGTAAACAGAGGCAGATAACTGCTTTGATTGTGTGTTTTAGTTATACAGTACATCTCAAATGTGAAATAATAATAATTATGTTTTACTTAAATAGCCATTTCTCAAGGTATTTTAAATAAGGAAAATAATGCTGAATAGACTACACGTATCTAAATCACAGAGCACTACTAGAAGCATTTTCTCTAACAAAGAAGTGGGGCAGTTTGATTCAGTTTGGATCCAAGCTGTGATTTCCCAACATTCTAATGGTTATAGTGAAATCATTTGCAAATGAAATACTTTATAAGTGGTAATGAGTCCAATTAGCATGCTCGTTCACAACTTCTATAAACTTAACTGCTGTGATCAGTTAAAGAAGTTGTGAACGAGCATGCTAATTGGACTCATAACACTGCACATAACACATTATATGTTCTCTTATTCAGTTTAGTTATTTAAAAATGTGACTTTTTGCTTAATTACTTTGACCATATGTCTTCTGAGCATGGAAGCATTTCATAAAATACATGTATGTAAAAAAAAATAAAAATTACATTATTTACAAATAAATGTAGAGAAGGATTTGCAGATGCCTTTTTGTCAAAGCATGAAAACAACTTTAAACAACAACAAAAGATTATTACAAACCTAAATATTTGCATTACAGTTTAAGTGAAGATTTTAATAAAATTGACATGGATCAGCCAGGTCTCCTAGACAGCCAAATTGGTCCAGTTGCTTGGGTGGGATGAGTCACATGGGGTAACCTCCTCATGGTCACTATAATGTGGTTCGTTGTGCATGGATGCGGAGAGTAGCGTGAAGCCTCCTCCCGCACTAGGTATTAAAAGTAATGCGCTCAACAAGCCATGTGATAAAATGTGTGGATTGACATCTCAGACGCGGAGACAACTGAGATTCATCCTCTGCCACCCGGTTTGAGTCACTACGCCACCACGAGCACTTAGAGCACATTTTTACATGGATTTCAGAATTTCCTAGCGGGCTATTTCCTATGTCCCCCTTTTTGTTTTTGTTTGACAACCTGCACTGGAGCTGGCATGGACTTCCCAAGTTTGTGCAAAACCTAATGATCAATGTTATCGGTCATCCCAGTGTGATTAATAATTAAATAAATAAATGGGCCAAAGATTATCTTGTGTGCTTCAGTGGATGGAAGTCTGACCTTTTAATCACAAATTTGGCTACTTTAATTGTTGACCTAGAAATAATTAATTCAGAATTGTAAATGATTCTTTTTCATGTTACGTTTCTTTGTTTGACATTTTGCAAACTTCTAAAAACCTTCTGTTTATATCCAGGTTAAAATGATAATAACCCCAGATTTGCAATGTGGTTTTAAACCATTTAACCCCACAGTGTGAATGTAAAAGTTTAATACAGTAAGTGGCAGTTATGTCTGTAATTCATCACAGATATGTAGGCTATTTATTGGTATACTTACACCATTTTATTACATATAATTACACATTTTAATTTATAAAAATGTCAGTGAATGTAACTTTTATTAAATAAATAACTGTATGTGACTGTGAGATTTCGAAGGACAATATAGTCCGTTTAATAAAAAATAATAATAATAATGAAAAGAAAAACCTAGGCTAGGCCTATGTCTGCCAAATAGTCACTGCAAAGCAGCGTTTGCACTTAATAGCCCTTTATTGTAATATGTGTATTCCACTTTTTGTTCTAGGGTGGCAGCATTCTCGTTTTTTGTCGTGTGTTTGTGACGCCTTGGATTTTCAGTCTTTTACAAAAAACATCTGGTAAAACCTCTAAAACTATATTTACATAATATCCGCATGAATACATGGGCTCATGGGGCACAGATTTGAAATCCCACTTCAAGTTTTAACCTGGCCCTGTTTGGTCATGTCGTCATTTGGCGGTCCGTGACGCAGATTGAGTATGTGGGAGGAACAAATAACAGAGGACGTGCTATACAGTTCGGTTCTTTTAACGGAATCGATTCATTTGAACTGTTTGTTTAACGAGTTGGTTTAAAACGCTTGAGTCATCATTCAGAACAGACCACACAGGAGCGCAGAGATCCGAAAAGTCCTTCGTCTAATGTCCCAATATTGAATACAGTTTGTTTTTCAGTTAAACTCTTTGTTATATAGGCTATTTGTGTAATGTGGATGAATCGTGTTTAAGTTCAGTTTTGTGTGTCAACTTAATTTTATACAATTCACATAGGCCTAAATTCAATAACGGTTTTATAAAACATTAAAGCCTAACAATAAACTAAATTAAGCAATTGCTCATTGTTCAAAAACAAATTTGTCCAGGTTAAGCATTTACATCACTTTGCTTAACGTTTTGGCTAGTTTTATATACACCAAATGTGTAGGCCTACTGCAATATAACTGGTTTGTTGAAACCAGTAGCCCATATAACCATAATTGCACAAGTAAGCTTTTTAATATATATATATATATATATATATATATATATATATATATATATATATATATATATATATATATTTGCCTTAAAACCTAAATCAGCCTTATGTTGTTGTTGTTGTATTATGAAGTAGATAGCCTACTGTTAAAATGCAAACTCTGGCGTACAATATCTGTAGGCACTTAGGTAAAGTTGGTTTGATATTCGCACATTCGCACATTCGCGTTAAAGAACTTTTTCAATTAAATAGTCAATAAAGCAATTTTTTTTCAGATTCGAAGCAGCTACATGATATTGACAACAAAGGTTGTGAACTACAACATTTTTTACAATCGATCAAAATGGGCAAGTATATTTTTAAGCATGTACTTTAGAGATGAATATTCAATGTGTGTCGTAACCAAGATAGGGACCGTCTAAAAAGTTCATATTGTTTTTCATCGTGTGCAAACAGACAACTACATTTTAGCCAACTGTAGCCTACTGGCAAATATCTCTCACATTATGTGTTCTGATGCTATAGAATGTCCTTTAGCAACAAAACCTGCATTATAATGATGGTGTTTAAAAAGGTGTTTATGAAATAATAATGAATGAATCTGTACATGAACTGTAATTTGGTAACAATCCAGACTGTAGAAAGGAAAATCATGTTTAATCTCCTGAACATAGTTAATTGCTTCATTTTACAACCGTTTATATTTATTTATTTATTTGAGGAAAAAAAATGAAAAAGAAGTGTGTAAGTGTGGTGGTTTTAATAATGACATATGATTTATTTCAAAAGGTTTTGAAAAGCATCGAGGCGACTGCTACAAAGCAAGTTGGATCATCTTGTCTGGACCCTACAGAACATACTACAGCCCATGTCTTGCTGTTTTATTCACCTCTGTTTTTCTGTTTTTATCTGTGATAAAGAGTGTGTAACAGTGTTCTCCAGGTGTTGAATAAAAAGAATGGCTAAACTCTATTTTATGTTTTCCTGTTGTATGACATCTGTGTTTAACATGGAACTCTAACAATAACACAATTCATGTACATTGATTGATGTTTACAGTCCTGCAGAAATATTACTGTCCGTGGTACTGAATCCATCAGATTATTGACAAGTACTCATGAGCAAACATGATGATTATTTTGGGTGTGGATTTTGGAATAAACTGCTGCTTCAATGTAAATGTAATAAGTGACTTATCAAGGTATTCATCAATATTTTTCTTTCTAAATATCACATGAGTTGAATGACTTCTCTAGGCTTGTGAGATTTTACTTTGTTATAGAAGTTACCAGTGTAATTACTGAAATGTTCTTTTCATGTATTCTTTAATGTCTGTATCTGATATCTGAATGCAGTAACAGTGCTTGCTAATTTAGCCCGGCTTCCAGAAATGAATCTGGAATCAGCAATATTGAGATATTTTGTTGATATTAAGTCATTGAAGGAAAATTATATTGTCTGTTTTATAAAGGGAATTATGGGGCGGAGATAATTTGCCAGGACAAGTGGGGTGAGGCATACACACATTGTCTGGTACCCTAAAAGTGTCAGTCAGAAAGTTGTTTATTTTATGTTCATCTTAATACAATACAGAACTGCACAACATGTCCCTTCTGCAAGAGGTTTAGCTAAGAGAACATTCATTTGTCACTTTATTCTGAGACATTCAAGCATTTGTGGTCTGTCTATGGACACTTACAGACTTCGAAATCAGTCAGCTACATTTGAGGCATACAAATTAATAAAGGAAAAGCAGCAAGCATACATTTCAAATGATAATAATGGTAAACACATCTAAATGATACTAATGAGAAACACATCAACCTAATAGTAATGTTTCTTACAATATGATTGATTAGATTTGGTTAAATAATATTTAATATACAAATGATTAAATGATAAAGCATAAGCAAAATTGATAAAACATAAGCAAGAATATATATATACGTATGTATTTTTTCTGCTTCATCAAATACATACATATTTTTTACAATTTAAACACACTTTTAGCATGAGCTCCTCTAACTGAATAGCTTACAAACACAAACCACAAATCCATGGTTCCTCTTCTGGTGGCAGATTCATTTCGAGGCACTGGACATGAAACCACCTCTGGCATAATTCACATTGAACCTGGAAGAAAAAGAGGACATTGTTAGATTTATTCAGAAACTGTTGTAATTATGAAATGTATTTGTGAAAACTCATTTTCTCTTCAATTTCTTTTCACTTTCAACAAATAGGCAATAATGACATAAAGAATACCCAGGTGCAGAGCTCCTCTGTTTGGTCCTTAGTGTCTTTTTGTCCACATACAGAGCAATACTCATCTCTCGACACTGCAATTATGATAATGTAGATAATTATACTCCATCACTCTGTCTCTGGAAATAAACTGTACTTTCAAAATAGTTTGCCAATACCTGATGCCTGCAAAATTGTTTTGGCAACATTTTTCCTGATGTGGCACATCTCCTCTTTGCTGGGTGTTATATTGATGCTCTCAGGAATTTTTGGAAAGTGTTCCACCTCCTGCTTGGCCATCTAGAAGGAGAGCGGAGAACATTACTAGTCTCATATGGGAAAATGTGAGAACAGTGTTTATGTAAAGTAGTTTTCCCTCCATTTACCTGCATCACAAAGACACCACAGCTGAAAGCATCCTCCTGGAACGAATGGTGTATTGTCCCAGACTTCCACATAGTGTCCACCCAGTCTTTTCTTCCATGCTGGTTTCCTCTCTTCCTGAAATATTCCCTGTTGTAGGAAAAATACAGTGTGTGGGGTTGTGGTGGTCTTCAGCAACATCCATATGCTAATATTCCAATATTAGTGTTGTAGATCGAAAAAGGTTACAGATTTTTTAAACAACATAACATACCCAAATTTTTTGCATGCTTGTGTGGCAAGTTTCATTTCATCACTACCACGTTGAGGGTCAAGTATGAAAATGGTGTTAGTTGTAGCATGTAGACACTAAATATAAAAAAAAGAATAATAATTAGTCATTCAATTAAATGTCTGTGAAAAGGTCAAACATTTATGTATGGGTGTATCAATGTTTATCTGTAATAGCCATACAACACAATAATTTTATTTTTTACTTATAATATATTTTTACTTACCACAAACCTCCAGTGCACGTGTCTGATATTTACAACAGAGATGACCCCATCATATTGCTCAAAGTTGACCTATATATCAGAAAAGTAAATAAATGTATTTGTGTACTGTAAAATAAATGGACATTTAAAAATGCAGAATCATAAGTAGTTGCACTCACTTTTTTCAAACCTTGTCGTATGACCTGGTCTTCTGGGCCATTTAAAATGACACCTGTGGTGTAATGGCTTAGCTGGTAGATATTTGCACCCTTTGCATTAAGTACAGCTCTTAAATAGCACTCGATCGTCTGGGAAAAAAAAGATAAATCATTGCAATTATTCAATTTATTTAAATTAGTACGTACATTGAGAAAAAACATTTAGTATCTGGCATTTACTTTTCTTAGGTACAACATTTTTTATAGTTTATAAATGTATATATAGTACAATTTTACTAGATATTTTTGTTATGATATGTGTACCTCTCCAAATAACCAGTCATGCGGCTTCAGTGTTAGGAACTCCTCGTGATGTAACAGGAACTCCAGATTCTGATCGTCAGACTTCACAATGGCTACAACCAGTTCATTGTGCGGTTTTGTCCATAACATGTCAATCTGTGAATGTTACACACTTCATATAGTCAATAATAAGTTAGCTGAATATATGCAATAAATAGTTTCATTTGTTGTACTAACTTAATTACCTCTTCCTCTACAGGGAGTGCCTCTGCAGGAAGCTGCATTGGCTCAGGACTTGACTGTTTGTGGCTTTTTGGCTTATCTTTGTGGATCCTTCTTTTCTTTTTTTGTGGAACAGGCATTCTCTGAGGAACAGAAAAGAATTTGGATTTGGTGTTTGGGAAACGTTCTTCCTTCTTCTTCATCCAAGTTTCTTGACACTGATCAAGGTTCAGAGGTGGCTCAGGCTGGAGCAACAGCTTTTGAGGAAGGTTATGCAGAATGATGTGCTGTGTATATCTTGTTTGCAGAGACTGATGCGTTTTTCTTATGAAGATTCCTGGTTTTACATTTTGTTGTTTATGCATTATGGAATGTTTGACAATTCCAAACCACCTTTCTATGTGACAATTGGTATCTCTTGTTTTTGGTAGTGTCAATGTTGTCACCAAATCCTGTTCACAAGATTCATACCTACCGGTAGTCAGGTCTCCCAACAGCAAGCCACTCCAAAGAGGAAAAATGGCAAGGTAGGTATCAAAGAGGACAGTGAGGATGCCCGGACAAAAGTATGGGTTGTCCTCTTTGGCCAAACATGTCTCATCACCTTCCTCTTCTTCCTTCACCTCTTTCATGATCTGCTGGAAGAAAGCAGTGAATGGTGATCTGCCAATGATGGTCATTGCATGTCTTCTCTCTTCACTTTCACACATTTCCCAGTCTTCAGATTGGGAAGTTTCTTCCAGTGTATCCTCTTTGGATCTTGAAATGACACTCTCCAAAACACACAGACTTTCTTTGGTTTGTGTTCAAGGTTTGTGTTTTGTGGGGTTGTGAGCAGGCCACAAAATGCACGGAACACAATTCTTGATTCAGTCATGTTGTTGGCATTTTGGAGTCTTCATGAAGCATACGTGGCAAAGTCTCTCAGTCCTTTGTCATCTGTTTGCCTAGAGATTGCCTGTCTGACAGCTTTCAAAATGTGTGCAGAGCAAATGTGCAAGACAGTATATGACTTCATTTCATCCCATGATGTTTTCCCAATGCAGAACTTGTATGCTCTGTCGAGGTAAGAGCTGATGTGCTCTTTGTTGAAAGCAAGCATTACACTTTGTATTAAAGCCCAGCTGTAATCAGTCTCGACCTGGTGAACATTTATTTGTGTGTATTTTGACAAATGCAATGTAAATTGCATGAGCCAGAATGTGATTGGTGGTATTGAGTGATTGTTGGAGAGCATTTCACAGATGGGAAGAGGTGGAGCATCTCTAGCGTTCCCTGGAAGAACGAGTGCATAGTACAGCACACGCTCGGCTGTTCCGTATTTTTGACACAACTCCTCCAGTGGCATCAAGATAGAGGGACACAGGAGACTTACTTGCAAATGATGCACAAGAATGCTGATGCCAAGCTCGGTGTACTGAATGAACAATGAACGGATTCATACTGAAAAGCTGTACGTTGCCTGGTACCGTGAATTATTTTGTGTCACATTCCTTGAGCAATGTCTGCATTAAGTATATTTCCATCATGACATTGGAGTGAATGGACTCCTTTTCCTCATTTCTGAGCCTATAACTTTTAACACTTTTTTATTGAGAGATTCCGTCATGTTCCCAGCCAGGAGCTGCTCGTTTGGTGTTGATTGTAGTGCGCTGTAAAAACACTGACTGGGTCCATGCGTTAGGGCCTTTGCTATTTTCCCTCTTTTTAGTTTGGTTGCTGGCCTAGCCTTTTTCTCTGAAAGTTTGTGGTGTATATCTCCAGTTTGTTGGACTAACATTTTCACATCACATTTTCCCAGTGCAGCAGGATTATTTTGCATTGTGAAAGTGTATTTGGCTGGGCAAGTTGAAAATGTGCAGACTGCCTTTATCTGTAAATATGGAAGTTTTTTTTCTGCTCCAGGGAGTCTTGGCATGTTGATATTTAAATGAGAGAGTACAACATGGATTTTGTTCTTTAAAGCTGTCATACACATGGTCTGTCCAAGGTGGTCTTAATTTTGAGGACCATATTCGTGGCTTGATCCCATTCCACATTTTTCTTTTCATAGAGATAACAAATTGTTTTGGTACCTCTGGACATTGTCTCTGAACATTTACTCCAGGCTCTCCTTCCTGTACCTTTGTGGGCTCAGGTGTACTCTTAGTTTAGACCCTCCGAGTCAGTATCTGGCTCTTGGTAAAGAGGTTGTGAGTCGAAGTCTGTCTCTCTTTTCAAAATCTCTGTGTCAAACTGGGTTTCCACATCTGCCACTTCTGTATCTGTGGTAGATCACTTTAATCAATTCATACATTTTTCCAATACAATAAATGTTTTGTTATGTGCAAATTTTACCAATCATTTCATTTATAAATGGAAAATGACTGAAAAAATATTTTATTTATTATGAATAAAGAAAATATTAGGAATGAATAAATATATGCACCGAAATAAAAATGTTGGTCCTTAAAAACAAACAACCAAAAAACAAATATTATATATATATATAGTTATTAATTTCTTATTTTCAATTATTTTTTAGAATTGTATTATTATTATTATTATTATTATACTTTTAAATTAAAAGCAATAATTTTACTGAATCTCAATAAATAAAAAAAGGCAATAATATAAAATAACCACACTTTTATTTAAAGTAACACAAAAATTAAACTGAAAATATCCCTATATTAAAATAAGTGGAGCGTCATAGTTGCAGTTTATATTTTTGGACTTTTTCTCTTTCGGACAAAAATTCAGTGTATCCCTATTAGGACCAAACAGAACCTTGTTATTTCTCATATTTCATTTCTATATTTAATTACAGTTTTTTATTCAGCTTGGGTACTATTTTCACAAGGTGAACATTTTCAAAACTCTTAGTACAAATATCCAAACTGATCACACTTGTAACAGCTAGTCATTCTTTCAGAACCTGATCTCATGCTTTCATTACAGTTATACACTTTTCAGTCCACATAATCATTGTTTCAAACACAAGATTATTGTAATATGTCATGAGGACGTTTGGTTTAATCCCGAAACAGTATGATCTTCTTTCAATTTAGTACTTTTAACAATCACTTCATTCAACAGCAAACAATGCAAGATACATGTTTCAAATCACCATTGTTGCTGAATTAATTACAATACAGTACAGGATACAGTTGCCACATTAGAAGTAATTGAATCCATAATGTTTGTAATATTATCCAGTGTGTTATCAAAAGGTGTGATGAAGTACAGCCATGAGGTTCTGTGCTAACAGAGTTTGCTGGTAATACAGTGAATGATTTCACTCTTTGACCAAATCTATACAGTAATGGACCTTTACAGATGAAGGTTGAGTTACAATAATGTAACTACCATTTTTACAGTATCACATGGCATACATACTGTAATGTAAAATGCATTTTATTCCATCTGTCACCCTTCCACTGATGCATCTCTGATCAATCTGATGTTTTCATTGAGTGTTTCCTCTCCCTTATACTCTATTCTGCTTTACAGTGTTTGCACAAATTAAAAATTTATCCATCATCTCTCTCTCTCTCTCTCTCTCTCTCTCTCTGTCACACACACACACACACACACGCTTGTGCACACACTTTGAACATTGTGGTGGTTAATATCTATAAATCACTTATGTAAAAATAATTCATTTGGTTATCCATATCGAAAAATTGCAAACAAGTTCTATAGAAACGTATTGAGTGTAGGCAAGGCAAGGCAAGGCAAGTTTATTTATATAGCACATTTCATACACAATGGTAATTCAAAATGCTTTACATAGAAGAGATTAAAATAAGAATAAAAAAATATTTAAAAGAGGGATAACGTGTCTGGTGAGAGGGGCTGTTGCTCTAGTGTTATTGGAGGCTGTAATATGCTGTCCTGGTTTCCCTGGATGTTTTCCAGAAAGTCGTCCTTGGGTGCTGAATCTTGGAGCAGTTCTAATATGTCACAGTCTGTCTGTGGTGAACTTTGTGGGCAGGGCTCAGATGAGATTGTGTCCATGAGCAGAAATTGTTGTGGCTGAGTGGTGTTATCATTGTCCTTGTGTGATTTGTCAACTGCATGTCCATTCAGGTGCTGAAGTGAAGTCCTGTGGTCATTCATACTGTGTCCAGGTGTGTGTGTGCCATTCAGATTGAGTGGATTGGCACACACTGCAGAAGGATGATTGAGGGAGAAATAGATATTGTCCTTTAGCACTCTTGAACCAAGTTTGTTTGGGTGGTGGCCATCCTGTCGAAACAGTTGCCTCTGACTCCAGAAAAGATTGAAGTTGTCAATGAAGTTAACTCCTTTTATGTTGCAGGTTTTTGCAGCCATGTATTAAGCCCAAGCAACCGTGAAAACCTGTTTGTTCCTCTTGCTGGAAGTGGTCCACTGATGAATGTTTGAACTTTCAGTCTTTAAGTGTTTCAAAAAGTTCATTGAAATCCTTTTTAAGGAGTTCTGACTGCTCTTTATGAATATCTTTCTTCCCCACATGAATGATGAGTCGATTTGCAGTCTTATGTTTCATCAGAATGTTCTGAAGTTCCCTGTTTACATCCAAAGTTGTTGCTTGTGGAAGGCAGCATGTAGTTGTATCCCTGCTGCTAATGTTTCTGATAATGGAGTCACCCACTATCAGAGTCCTGGGCCCGGCTGCGCTCTGAGCTGAATGCCGCTGTCTGCTCGACCTTGAGCGCCAGTTCACATCAGTGTTAGCTACTGGCTGATTCAGTCTGTGTTCGATCACATTCATCACATTTGGGGATTCCTCATTCATTAATATTTCAAATCTGTTCTCAAGATGTATAGGCGGTGGTAGGAAACCAGTGTTTGCAATCCTTGTCAGAGCCGTATCTGGGGTAGAGGATGCTACTGCGGCAATATGAGATGCTCGTGACAATCTGATGTCTCGAGTGCCTTTTGGTCTCGCTCCCTGTTTTTGCCATCGATTTGTAAGTCGATCGGTTTGTTTCTCTACACTCAGTATAGCCTGTCGAGGAGCACTAGATTCATGGGACTCACCGGCTGTATGCTGAGGGCATCCATGACGAAGCTCTGTTGTGTGTTCCGTCTGGTTTGGTCCTGTTTCAAGAACTGCAATCCTTTGTAAAAGTCTGTGGCAGTTAGTGCCGCAAGTAGATTCCAGAAGAGGCATTTTCTCTTATCCTTTTGAATGTGCAGTTGTGTTTTCCCTTCCCTGGAATGAAAACTTTCAGTGGGAGGCTGGTCGGATAAAAGAATTCTGCTTTTTTTTTTTTTGTAGTAGTCCAAGCTTTTGAGCACAGTGCTGATTTGTTTAAGTTAAAATTAGTTGATAAAAGGAGATAAAATATGAAAATATAAAAGCGATAGAGCAAAGCGCGGAGCAGTAAGCAAGAGCGTCCGAACAGAAGCTGAGCAGGAACTGACACATTTGAGTGTACCAAATGATTCATTGATTAACCATTAAGATCATTTGGATTAAATAATAGACAAATGTAGTAAACTAAACAAGAAGAGATGCAAATCAAAAGTTTCATAGTAAGAGCTTTATGAAAGACAGTGACTGTGAATGAAACATTTATGTAGATGAAACACTTATTTTGTGTTGTGAAAAGGATACTTTGTGATTTTGTGAATTGTACTTACACAATTGAAAACATGATGAAATTATTTTTAAAAATGCACTTTCGATGATCTGTTGTGATATTAGCACTAAGAGTTTGGAAAATGTACATCTTGTGAAAATAGTACCAAAGCGAATAAAAACTTTTAATACTTTTGTTATCTTAAAAAAGAATATAAAACTTTTTAAATAAATAAGCACACTGTAAAAGCTTCTTATTTATTTTAGTATTGTGATTATTTTACCTTGATCTGCGGGTTGGATTTCTTCAGTCCCATTGGTGTGATGTTCTGCAGCCAGATGTACTTCTCTCAGGCCTCTGCGGTTATGATTCCAGACGACCCATAACCAATGGCGATTTTTCTGTGTGTCTTCATTAAGTAAATCTATGGCAAGTTGGGACCACATCTCTGAGGAATATTCTGTGTTTCTATTCAAAATATCAGATTTCTGCAGCGTCTTTATCATAGAATCAATCCCTCCAGCCTGTGACCATAGATCTGATCTTACAGGTGTGGTGCCTTTTTAGGCCTCCCCATTCTACAGTGTGAGAGATAGTGTCAAAGTCTGACTATGCCGTCCACATCCCTATTCACTGTCTCACTAAACGTCTGTCCCTCTCGCTTTCTCACAGAGTCATTGTTTCTGACTTCATCTGACCAGCAGATGATTACAAACTTTCTTATGGTAAAGTTTGGAGATGGACAACATTTTTACCCTCTCGCTACTTGTGATAAGATAAAACAAAGTTCACATCGAGGCCTGTGGTAACTTTCCATTGTTATTCATACTTTCTTTGGGGAGGAATTAAAGTCGTTATTTCTGGGAAAGACAGGCACACACAGCCAGTGTATTGTGAGCTGAACACGCAGTGACACGGGCTGGACTTGAATGACCCAGATCAATTAAGGCCACTAGGAGCAATATGGAGCTACACCGACGACCATGGCATCCTATGAGACTTCCTGGACACTGCGGTCTGAGAGCTACGACATGCGTACTGGTTGTTCTGTCATTATTGATTGTTTTACTGCTCACTCCAAAAAAGGCATTGATCCTGAGCCTGTGAGGATGATGATGAATGGTACTGCTTCAGTTAACCATACTTTGCGACCGAGACGAGTACGAGAAACAGCACATGATTTTTTAGCAAGCTTATCTGAGTCCTGGATGGACCATCCCAGCCCTCCTCATCCATATGCTACGAACCTGTGGTGGAGACTAACCAACCATACAGCAAAGAAAAGTGGGTTTCCGAACTGCGTGTGCACACAGTTCGCGCACAGTACTGCTGGAGCGGACTTGTGGCCGCACCAAGATCACAACACATCAACCTTCATGGCTACATTGGCTGTGGCAGCAACTTTCTATAATGACAATACTATCCTCTTTTTAAACAACAAGAAATGGACAACAATGAAGGTGACAAAAAGAGTGTTTGGCAAGGCAGCAACTGTTCGGAACATACCAACTAATCTCACATGTTACAGCAGAGTTTCAGGAACTTATGCTTTAGGGGAAACACCAAAGAGTAAATGCAGCGTAATCTACAAAGAGAACGACACTAATCCTATCACACAACGACGTTGTTATAGATGCTTATTTGAACCTAATATTGCCGTTGGGAGTTCGACACAAGCTGTAATGGCTTTCGAATACTTGAAATCACACAAAGCCATAGCCTACGTGATGCATGTAAGGCTGCTTGTGCAACTGTGCATGTACCAGATGAAGAGGGCACAGGAGTACTAGAAAATGCATACTGACAGTGTGGGTATGCAATCTATGTGTCTCTGCCTATAAACTGGACAGGAACATGTGCTCTAGTTCAACTGCACGGAGGAGCAATGGTCATACAGCACCAACCACATGAAGTTATGAAACCAAAGAAAAGGGGACTGCTTAACATTGTGCAAGACAGCCCAGTGCCAAGAAATCATCACATCTGGAACATAGCTGAGAAATTGCTGGCTTTTTTGTGCCTGGAATAGGTGTTGCATCAGTAATGGAAGAGGTACAGGTAACCAGGTATGAACTGATTTCTTTCATTGACACGACACATATTATGATGGAAGGCATCAAGGAGGAGCTGAGAGGACTAAGACTCACGGTTCTGCAGAATCGTTTAGTTTTAGACCAACTTACGGCATCACAAGCTGGAGTTTGTGTGATAGTGGGAGAAACGTGCTGCACATACATTCCAGATAATGATGCAAAAGGCCATGTCATTGAAGAAGGGATACATCATTTGACCTTCATGTCAAAGACTCTGACAGATCGGGAAACTAATTCATTCTCTTTTGGATGGGGATGGTTTAAAGGTATTTTTAGTAATGTGACAAATGCGATGATGATGGTAATTCGTATAGTTTGCTCGTTCTTGTTGATCTTGTGTTTGTGGCCATGTGTAATGAAATTGATTAGAAATGCTGTGTCATCTACGTTTCAACACCAAACGCGTCATCATGATTTGCATGTATGTGACACATATGATTCCAGTCAAAGTGGCAGTGAAGATGACATTTAAACTTAATTACCTAGGGTGACAAGGTAATGACTCGAAGGATAAGAGCAGATGTTATCTGTGGTACGAGATAACTGTTGTAAGAGTTAAGAAGAAGGGTTTATGTTAGCTTGCTTAAATGTAAGAGATGTCTCACAAAAAAAATTATTTTGCTTTGTTGTCTGAAAAATTATGTTGTGTTTTGAATCCATGTAAATTAGCATGTCTGATGTACTGTTGTAATGTAAATACTATGTGTGATCAAAATTATTTAGTTCATGCATGCATGTAGTTTACTGAGTTAATCTTAGTTTCATATTATTAATTATATTTTGTGCTCAAGGGTTGGGGTCAGAATCCCTTGTCTCTTCACTATATCTATATATCCTTTTGAGTTTTTACATTATTCCTATAACAAGTGCGAATCAAGTTATATAATCATTACTATATTCCACAATATAATCATTACTATATTCAAAGAGTGATTCATATATAGTTTTAATCATATTTTGTTGTCAGCATTTCTACCATTATATTTTTAAGTGCATTATGGTGTCTGATTTTTCTTGACCAAGTAAAGGTTACAGGGGTCAAACTCTATGTGATTTACATGATCTAGTTCACAAAATTTTACTTCTTTCATGTGTATGTCTCTAAAGAATAAAGTATAAATGTATAATTGTTTAGATTTTATGTTGTCTTAGCCAATCAGAAGTAAACGATTATGTAATGCATGTCCTTGTAAAAGGTATACTTGTGTGAGATTTGTTTGTAAGGTAGAGTTGGCTTGCGACCTCCTCGTGACTTTGACGCTGGCTCTACCAATTTAACAGCAAACTATTCTTCAGTAAAATTTTACTTATTTGATTGAATTTCACGACTCCTGGTCTTCTTTCATCATATCTGGACCTGGATCTGACAGCTGTTAACCCCATAACAGTGCTAACCTTAAAAAACACTTCAATGTCAGCCCCTTTTTTGTGCATAGATATAAAAATGCACTAAATTAAAATGACTGACTCGTTGGGCCATGTTTTCTCATTAAAATCAGATGATTTCCTATAGAATGTAAGGGAATAACTCTAGAATAACCTCCCTGATAATGTTTGGGGGCCCAGAAACACTATCCTAATTTAAATCTAGATTAAAGACACATCTCTTTAGCTAAGCATTCAATTAACACATATCATAATTTTGTACTATGTGATGAAATAGTAAAAAGTGCACATGACCATCTTTTGCCTGAAATAATATGACCAGCAGCAATGCTAATCTTTCTGCTGTTGTCTCGTTGTTTGTATCTCAGGATGCTCAGCATATTTGACTAGAGATTACAGCAGCTCCAGTTCGGATCCAGACTTCTAATGACATCAACACTCTTGAAGACAATGTGTTTAAACAATTTTCAGATGTTAAATGATATTTTAAAGTGTTTAAACTAATTTCAGTTTTTATGTCAGGTGGTACAACAAAAATATTATGTTGTACCACCTGACATGGAAAGTGTACCACCAACCTACCCATACTTGAAATTAGCATTTTTTTATCAGTATTTGAGAGAGCTCTACAAACTTTTTCACTCTGCCAAAGAGATCAGTTAGGCTCCTCTGGATGATGCATTATCATGTTTACTGTTATTACCTTGTAAATTCATAATAATATTTGAGAATATACAAATTGCTGGACAAAAGTTTCTCAATTACCTCAATAGCTTTAAAACTACTGATATTTATAAAAAAAAAAATAACATGAAAGGCTTCAAACCTAAAATGATGGCACTGTTTTAAATGTTTTATTATTAAGACACCATGTTCAATTGTTTTCTTAGTCTGTTCATTTGTTCAGACAGTTGCACCACCACCTGACATTTTGGAGGTTTAATGCTGCCTTCAGCAATAATCATAAATAGGCCTAGTTTCCTAGTTTAAAATGATCGTAATCAAGACTTCAGAAGAAGAAAAACAAAATAATATGTATTATTAAATGTAAAAAGTAATGATTTCAAACAAAGGTTTTCTAGATTATAGTGATACATGTCATGAAGTTATAAACATTTTTTAAAGGGAAATAATGCACTTGCCACAACATAACTTTGTGACAATGTTTAGAAAAATATATGAGCGATTTTTAAACAAAACTGTCTGCTTATACAGATTCTATCTTTCAATGCTAATTGCTTTGTGTATTTAAATGTTCAATTGGAAAACACTGAACTGTTCTTATTCTTGCATTTTTCTTTTCTTATTCTTGCTTATTAGGGCCACCAAAATGAAGACGTCAAGCTTTTGGGGAAAACCTTGTTCATTTAAATGTATAACCTGTTTGCATACTGTTTTTGCTGTTTGTGCTTTGTTATATAGTAAATGCACGAATTTTTGAGTCTGTATCGTTCATATGTCGTTGAAAAAGTCCCTAAAATAGTTTTGGGCCAATGAGGACAACTTAAATTAGACCACTTATAATATGTCCTCCCATATTATTATAAATGTTGCAGTTATGTAAGTCACGTATTTGTGTTAGCTGGGTGAGACCCTCTGAAAGCATCAAAAGCAAAATACAAATATTTCTAAATAAAATGTTATTGTCACTAAATTGTTTTTAAGCTCACCATGTCCAGTATTCAGAATTCAAAACATTTATTCACAAATGTTCTATTTTTTGCCAAGCGGAGCCAACCAGTCCTGTGCACGTATGCCAATTAACCATGTGCGCCAAACAGAAGAAACTGAGAAGTCATGCTAAAAATGTCTAGCAAGCAAGCGATAGCTAAACCAGAGTGTATAACTCACACACTTTGGGTTCACATCGAAGTCAAGCCAAGGCATAATACTCTATTCTAACTTAAGGTAAGATGTTTTTTTTTTTTTTCAATCTTTGCAGTGACTGAATTGTGATTATAGAAATGCTTTTTGAACATAAGATGAGTGTGTGGGCGTGTCCTTTCCGGTGTTGTGCCGAATTTCGACCCCTTGCCAAATTATTACCCCCCTCGTTGAAGTCAGTACCTGATTGCCTAACCCTAACCACTCCCCATAACTAATCCTAAACGTACCAATAGAGGGTAATAATTTGGCGGGGGTTGAAATTTGGCACAACACATGTTTTTCGCACGCTGGAAACGGCGCTGTCCATGGTTCTGAATTCCATACATTATCCTGTATTCCAGAATCCACTTCTTCAGGACTTCATAACAAAAACTTAACTTGAATCATTACAATAAGGGTGTTGCTTATTTATAACGTTGAAAATATGATAAATGTAAAGTATCTGAATTTCTTAAATCAATGAAAGAAATGTGTTGTACAAGGAACAGCAGTTATAATACATACTTTTACCTAATACATTGATCAAAGTTAATTGAGTAGAGTGATCACTAGGAACATGCTATAACCTCTGGAACATGAAAAAAGGTGAAAATAGAATAATTTCTTCAGAATAATATGATTGTAATATACTTACAGTAAGGTAGGTATTGGCAGTATTCAACATGTAGTAAGTCAGTCTGATCACTAGCAAAGCACTACAACCATTGGAATATAAATATAAAAAAACACTATAGGGGAATTACAGTTTATTACATAAACATATGTAATAAACACATGTCATAATGTTTATTACATAAATATCTGTGATAATTGTACAGTAAGGGAGTTATTGTCAAAATTTCACCTGTAGTAAGTCAGTATGGTCACTAGGAAACCACTACAGCCATTGGAACAGGAAAAAATACTTTAGGGGAATTACAGTAATGTTTTCTTGAACTTATTAGTTTATTGTACGTACAGTAAGGGAGTTATTGTCAAAATTTCACCTGTAGTAAGTCAGTCTGATCACTAGGAAAGCACTACAGCCATTGGAACAGGAAAAAATACTTTAGGGGAATTACAGTAATGTTTTCTTGAACTTATTAGTTTATTGTACGTACAGTAAGGGAGTTAGTGTCAAAATTTCACCTGTAGTAAGTCAGTCTGATCACTAGGAAAGCACTACAGCCTTTGGAACAGGAAAAAATACTTTAGGGGAATTACAGTAATGTTTTCTTGAACTTATTAGTTTATTGTACGTACAGTAAGGGAGTTATTGTCAAAATTTCACCTGTAGTAAGTCAGTCTGATCACTAGGAAAGCACTACAGCCATTGGAACAGGAAAAAATACTTTAGGGGAATTACAGTAATGTTTTCTTGAACTTATTAGTTTATTGTACGTACAGTAAGGGAGTTATTGTCAAAATTTCACCTGTAGTAAGTCAGTATGGTCACTAGGAAAGCACTACAGCCTTTGGAACAGGAAAAAATACTTTAGGGGAATTACAGTAATGTTTTCTTGAACGTATTAGTTTATTGTACGTACAGTAAGGGAGTTATTGTCAAAATTTCACCTGTAGTAAGTCAGTATGGTCACTAGGAAAGCACTACAGCCTTTGGAACAGGAAAAAATACTTTAGGGGAATTACAGTAATGTTTTCTTGAACTTATTAGTTTATTGTACGTACAGTAAGGGAGTTAGTGTCAAAATTTCACCTGTAGTAAGTCAGTCTGATCACTAGGAAAGCACTACAGCCTTTGGAACAGGAAAAAATACTTTAGGGGAATTACAGTAATGTTTTCGTGGACTTATTAGTTTATTGTACGTACAGTAAGGGAGTTGGTGTCAAAATTTCACCTGTAGTAAGTCAGTATGGTCACTAGGAAAGCACTACAGCCTTTGGAACAGGAAAAAATACTTTAGGGGAATTACAGTAATGTTTTCTTGAACTTATTAGTTTATTGTACGTACAGTAAGGGAGTTATTGTGAAAATTTCACCTGTAGTAAGTCAGTCTGATCACTAGCAAAGCACTACAACCATTGGAATATAAATATAAAAAACACTATAGGGGAATTACAGTTTATTACATAAACATATGTAATAAACACATGTAATAATGTTTATTACATAAATATATGTGATAATTGTACAGTAAGGGAGTTATTGTCAAAATTTCACCTGTAGTAAGTCAGTCTGATTACTAGCAAAGCACTACAACCATTGGAATATAAATATAAAAAAACACTATAGGGGAATTACAGTTTATTACATAAACATATGTAATAAACACATGTAATAATGTTTATTACATAAATATATGTGATAATTGTACAGTAAGGGAGTTATTGTCAAAATTTCACCTGTAGTAAGTCAGTATGGTCACTAGGAAAGCACTACAGCCTTTGGAACAGGAAAAAATACTTTAGGGGAATTACAGTAATGTTTTCGTGGACTTATTAGTTTATTGTACGTACAGTAAGGGAGTTATTGTCAAAATTTCACCTGTAGTAAGTCAGTATGGTCACTAGGAAAGAACTACAGCCATTGGAACAGGAAAAAATACTTTAGGGGAATTACAGTAATGTTTTCTTGAACTTATTAGTTTATTGTACGTACAGTAAGGGAGTTGGTGTCAAAATTTCACCTGTAGTAAGTCAGTCTGATCACTAGGAAAGCACTACAGCCTTTGGAACAGGAAAAAATACTTTAGGGGAATTACAGTAATGTTTTCTTGAACTTATTAGTTTATTGTACGTACAGTAAGGGAGTTATTGTGAAAATTTCACCTGTAGTAAGTCAGTATGGTCACTAGGAAAGCACTACAGCCTTTGGAACAGGAAAAAATACTTTAGGGGAATTACAGTAATGTTTTCTTGAACTTATTAGTTTATTGTACGTACAGTAAGGGAGTTATTGTCAAAATTTCACCTGTAGTAAGTCAGTATGGTCACTAGGAAAGCACTACAGCCTTTGGAACAGGAAAAAATACTTTAGGGGAATTACAGTAATGTTTTCGTGGACTTATTAGTTTATTGTACGTACAGTAAGGGAGTTATTGTCAAAATTTCACCTGTAGTAAGTCAGTATGGTCACTAGGAAAGAACTACAGCCATTGGAACAGGAAAAAATACTTTAGGGGAATTACAGTAATGTTTTCTTGAACTTATTAGTTTATTGTACGTACAGTAAGGGAGTTGGTGTCAAAATTTCACCTGTAGTAAGTCAGTCTGATCACTAGGAAAGCACTACAGCCTTTGGAACAGGAAAAAATACTTTAGGGGAATTACAGTAATGTTTTCTTGAACTTATTAGTTTATTGTACGTACAGTAAGGGAGTTATTGTCAAAATTTCACCTGTAGTAAGTCAGTATGGTCACTAGGAAAGCACTACAGCCTTTGGAACAGGAAAAAATACTTTAGGGGAATTACAGTAATGTTTTCGTGGACTTATTAGTTTATTGTACGTACAGTAAGGGAGTTATTGTCAAAATTTCACCTGTAGTAAGTCAGTATGGTCACTAGGAAAGAACTACAGCCATTGGAACAGGAAAAAATACTTTAGGGGAATTACAGTAATGTTTTCTTGAACTTATTAGTTTATTGTACGTACAGTAAGGGAGTTGGTGTCAAAATTTCACCTGTAGTAAGTCAGTCTGATCACTAGGAAAGCACTACAGCCTTTGGAACAGGAAAAAATACTTTAGGGGAATTACAGTAATGTTTTCTTGAACTTATTAGTTTATTGTACGTACAGTAAGGGAGTTAGTGTCAAAATTTCACCTGTAGTAAGTCAGTATGGTCACTAGGAAAGCACTACAGCCTTTGGAACAGGAAAAAATACTTTAGGGGAATTACAGTAATGTTTTCGTGGACTTATTAGTTTATTGTACGTACAGTAAGGGAGTTATTGTCAAAATTTCACCTGTAGTAAGTCAGTATGGTCACTAGGAAAGAACTACAGCCATTGGAACAGGAAAAAATACTTTAGGGGAATTACAGTAATGTTTTCTTGAACTTATTAGTTTATTGTACGTACAGTAAGGGAGTTGGTGTCAAAATTTCACCTGTAGTAAGTCAGTATGGTCACTAGGAAAGCACTACAGCCATTGGAACAGGAAAAAATACTTTAGGGGAATTACAGTAATGTTTTCTTGAACTTATTAGTTTATTGTACGTACAGTAAGGGAGTTAGTGTCAAAATTTCACCTGTAGTAAGTCAGTCTGGTCACTAGGAAAGCACTACAGCCATTGGAACAGGAAAAAATACTTTAGGGGAATTACAGTAATGTTTTCTTGAACTTATTAGTTTATTGTACGTACAGTAAGGGAGTTATTGTCAAAATTTCACCTGTAGTAAGTCAGTATGGTCACTAGGAAAGCACTACAGCCTTTGGAACAGGAAAAAATACTTTAGGGGAATTACAGTAATGTTTTCTTGAACTTATTAGTTTATTGTACGTACAGTAAGGGAGTTAGTGTCAAAATTTCACCTGTAGTAAGTCAGTCTGATCACTAGGAAAGCACTACAGCCATTGGAACAGGAAAAAATACTTTAGGGGAATTACAGTAATGTTTTCTTGAACTTATTAGTTTATTGTACGTACAGTAAGGGAGTTGGTGTCAAAATTTCACCTGTAGTAAGTCAGTATGGTCACTAGGAAAGCACTACAGCCTTTGGAACAGGAAAAAATACTTTAGGGGAATTACAGTAATGTTTTCTTGAACTTATTAGTTTATTGTACGTACAGTAAGGGAGTTATTGTCAAAATTTCACCTGTAGTAAGTCAGTCTGATCACTAGGAAAGCACTACAGCCATTGGAACAGGAAAAAATACTTTAGGGGAATTACAGTAATGTTTTCTTGAACTTATTAGTTTATTGTACGTACAGTAAGGGAGTTATTGTCAAAATTTCACCTGTAGTAAGTCAGTCTGATCACTAGGAAAGCACTTCAGCCTTTGGAACAGGAAAAAATACTTTAGGGGAATTACAGTAATGTTTTCTTGAACTTATTAGTTTATTGTACGTACAGTAAGGGAGTTAGTGTCAAAATTTCACCTGTAGTAAGTCAGTATGGTCACTAGGAAAGCACTACAGCCTTTGGAACAGGAAAAAATACTTTAGGGGAATTACAGTAATGTTTTCTTGAACTTATTAGTTTATTGTACGTACAGTAAGGGAGTTAGTGTCAAAATTTCACCTGTAGTAAGTCAGTATGGTCACTAGGAAAGCACTTCAGCCTTTGGAACAGGAAAAAATACTTTAGGGGAATTACAGTAATGTTTTCTTGAACTTATTAGTTTATTGTACGTACAGTAAGGGAGTTAGTGTCAAAATTTCACCTGTAGTAAGTCAGTATGGTCACTAGGAAAGCACTTCAGCCTTTGGAACAGGAAAAAATACTTTAGGGGAATTACAGTAATGTTTTCTTGAACTTATTAGTTTATTGTACGTACAGTAAGGGAGTTAGTGTCAAAATTTCACCTGTAGTAAGTCAGTCTGATCACTAGGAAAGCACTACAGCCATTGGAACAGGAAAAAAATACTTTAGGGGAATTACAGTAATGTTTTCTTGAACTTATTAGTTTATTGTATGTACAGTAAGGGAGTTATTGTCAAAATTTCACCTGTAGTAAGTCAGTATGGTCACTAGGAAAGCACTACAGCCTTTGGAACAGGAAAAAATACTTTAGGGGAATTACAGTAATGTTTTCTTGAACTTATTAGTTTATTGTACGTACAGTAAGGGAGTTATTGTCAAAATTTCACCTGTAGTAAGTCAGTCTGGTCAATAGGAAAGCACTACAGCCTTTGGAACAGGAAAAAATTATTTGATAATTGTACTGTTTGGGGGGGTACAGTTGTAAGACCCAGGACCAGATAATATGATGAAAGAAGACCAGGAGTCGTGAAATTCAATCAAATAAGTACAATTTTACTGAAGAATATTTTGCAGTTAAATTGGTAAAGCCAGCGTCAAAGTCACGAGGAGGAGGTCGCAAGCCAACTCTACCTTACAAACAAATCTCACACAATTATACCTTTTCCAAGGACATGCATTACATAATCGTTTACTTCTGATTGGCTAAGACAACATAAAGTCTAAACAATAATACATTTTTGATAGATAAGTGGGTTAATCAGAATATTTGTCGTCCATTTCCGAGATTTAAGTCCGTGGTGACCTTCCTCCAGGGTCCGAGAATGTTTTAGGCTATATCACAATGTTCAGAACCTGCAAAGAATATCAAACGCACACACACACACACACACACACACACACACAGGACACTGACAAACAACAGTTCTCTTCGAGGCTGAAGAAGGCCTGAGCTAATTATCAGAAGAGCAGTCCACCTTAACAAGGCAAGGCAAGGCAAGTTTATTTATATAGTACATTTCATACACAATGGTAATTCAAAGTGCTTTACATAGAAGAGATTAAAATAAGAATACAAAATAAATAAATAAATAAAATAAAAAACCTACTTATAGGCTGATAAAACATTTCACTCCAGGAAAGCAGGAACGATAATATGCCCCTTTACTCCACTCCCTAAAGAAATACACATGAGATGTTCACTTAATGAAAATAAGGTGAAATTATGTATAAATTGACCCTCAAACTTATACAAGTCAACTAAGACAGATATATAGATGCAGATATGTGGATATTGTTGTGAAATATGCAATTATTCTATTCTAATCATGGCTTCTGGTATATGAAGTATTTCTGGGTCATAGTAAACCACAATTGTAACTAATAAAAAGTGGTTTTATAATGAAAGGTACCAAAAGTAGTTGTTAAACAATTTATTAAGAATGTGTTTACTGTAAAACACTTGTATTAATAATCATTGTAACCATATATTGAGAAAATAGTTTAAGAAAAACACCTCAACTTGTTTTATAAAGATTTTTATTATGAAAATGGTTTATAAAGAAAAACATACCACACTGAATGTTGTAAGCATTTATTAAGCAGATGATGGTGGCAGAGTAGAGAGGAGTTGAAAATGTATTAGAAAGAGCTTTGCAAAAGAAAGGAGAAAAATGCCATCATTACCGTCTATGTGTTGCGGACGAGATACAGAAGATACAGCGATGATGGAAAGGTCCAGAAAAAGAGGACAAAGAGACAAAGAGTTTTATATGCAAAAGTCCTAAGGGGTCTTCCAGAAATAATGACAGTTCAAGATTTTGTGTTTGACCAATTGGCTGTAAAAGACTGAATGTATGCAGAGGGAGTTTCCAGGAGGGATTTCTGAACATGTCAAAAAGTTGATGGACTTTAAAAGGACTGTAAAGAAATGTCCAGCCAGAGGCAGATTCACCAAGGACGTCTCGGTGTTATGATACCTTGCCATTGCACCTCATGAAGTTAAAAGCTTGTAAATTATTTGGTTTTGATTTACTTACAATATATATATAATATATATGCAATACATGAGTACAGAGTCTCTCTCGCCGCTCTCTGAATCCCAAGACAATTATCATCAAAAGGCCCCTTGCATGTGAACACAACCCAAGGGCACACACTGGAATGCACCTAAAAGAAAATGAATACAGAAATGATTAGGATATTGATTGTTGAATTTTTAATAAGAATAAAGTAATCATTCAAAAGGATATATATAAAAGGATATATATAATTAAATTGAAGAGACAGGGATTCTGACCCCAACCCTTCAGTACGTACAGTAAGGGAGTTATTGTCAAAAATTTCACCTGTAGTAAGTCAGTCTGGTCAGTAGGAACACACTACAGCCTTTGGAACAGGAACAAATCCCTTTGGTGAATTACTGTAAGTTTTACATAAAACATTTTTGCGTACTGTATGTACAATAGCCTACACAAAAGTACACTAAAGCAGTCTAGGTGAATACGCAGCAAATATCAAACCTGAAACTATTTTTACCCTGGTTGGGTTTTTATTTTTAAACTTGACTATGTTCATGGTGCTGTCCACGTAGGCTATGTGGTCCTGAAGGTCCTACATGATCAAGTCTGCAAGTTGCTTTTTATATTCGCTTCGCATATTTGCGGAGTTCCGCGTTCAATATCTCATGAGCTGAATATTGTTACTACACAAATAACATTGTTTTAATATTTTAATCTCCTCAAAACGAGCTTTCCTTCGGGTTTGCACTTTGCAGATGGTCCCTTCTTAGCAGCCTGCGCATAGAGATCAATGTATTCTGTCCAGTGCGAAGGAAAGATCGTTTTGAGGAAATTTATGTTGTAGCTTCTGGTGTTTTATCTGTAGTTATATGTGATAGGTGTTGTGTGTAGCAACAACGTTTAGTTCACGAGTTATTGAACGCGGAAGTCCGCGAATGTGCGAATATGCGAATATAAAACCAACTTTACCTAAGTTCTGTAGGCTACATTTTACCAAGAATATGTCAAAGCAGAGGTTAACAGTAACAAAGGTATTTGTATCATGTATTTTTTATTTTTTGTCAACCATTATTAACAGTAATTTTATCGGCCAAATTTAGACCGCAAATTCTTCTTATATGCATTTTTTGTGTGTTTTGACTGTCTGTTCAGTCAATGATTCACTTGATTTTAATCGAGCGTCATGACGGATTTAAAGCGAGTTGATTTGATCGAATCATTTGGGCGTATGATTCGGTTCGTCTGATCCATCAAAAAGAACGACTCGCTCACGACTCGGACATCACTACGATACGATCGCATGGCGAGCCTTGAGTCACGCTGAGACGTTGTAGATTATTTGCGGGAACCTCCTGGTAAGTAGAACGAACGCGCAATCTTTCGCTATCATTATAAATGTATATTAGCTGGACAAAACAAAGGCAAGTGGACTTGATGAATGATCAGTGGTTTGTGTGTGATGATAATGAAAGGGGATTGTGTGGATGAGGGTGTTGCCCAAACCGGCATTCTGTCGGGAACCACGGTTGGCTATGTTATCAGTGCAGTTAACTTATTGGGTATTTTTCTCGATTATGAGTATATGTTAAGTGTGATTTGCATAAATAACTGACGCTAGTATGAATGTGTTAGCCGTGCCGTTTTGTTGGTTACGTCGAGGCAAATGCCCTGAGGGAGCTACATGAACTAAACGGTTTTGGTTTTTAGTCAGACAACAAAG